>NC_082717.1:38795166-39401920 GCF_030144855.1 Hypanus sabinus
GCCATCACCTCTCACCTGGCTTCACCTATCACCTTCTAGCCTGACCTGCTTCCCCACTCCTCCTCTCGCACCTTCTTATTCTGGCATCTTCTTCCTTCCTTTCCAGTACTGATGAAGGGTCTTAGCCCAAAATGTTAACAGTTCACTGATCTCCATAGATGCCTCCAGCCTTCTGTGAGTGTCGCTTTGGATTTCCAGCATCTGCAAGATCCTTTGTGTTCACAGTATTTCTATTCCAGGTCAGGTATGTTTCTGATCAATGGTGATATCCACCCCTTCACATTCACCCCACCACATCCCCTTTTGATAATGATAGTGGATTACACCAGGGTAATGTCTAGGGGAGGGGGCTTGACTCTTGCTTGTTGGAGGTAGTGCTTGGTATTTGTGTGACTTAAGTGCTGTATGCCGGTTATTTGTCCAAGCCTAGATATTGGTCTTTGGGGTTTCGTGCACAGAATGCAACATTATCTGGGATGTTACAAACAGAACTGGACAACGTGTATTCATCAGCAGAGTCTTATGCTTCTGAGATTTCAGCAGAGGGAATGTCATTGATTAAGTAACTGGAAATTGTTGAGCCTGGGACAGTGCACTCAGTGATCCTGTGAAGGTGAGATAATTGGCATCCATCAGACACAAACAGCCGCTGTCTATGTGCTGAGTACAATTCCAATAATGAATCATTTCCACCAGCTTCCCACTGCTTTAATTTCACTACACTTTGGTTTGCCACACTTGTTAGAAATGCTGACTTAATGTCAAGCTTCACTTCTGGAATTCAGCTCCTGTGTCTGCATTAGCTGAAGGCTACAATAGTGTCCAGAGCTAAGATATCCTGGCCAAACACAGAATGAATGTTGGTGAGTTGTCTGTTGTTAAGCAAGATATTCTTGATAGTTCTTGCGATCACATCTTTGTCTGGTCTGCTGATTATCGAGAGTAAACTCATGGAATAGTAATTGGTGGGATTAGATTTGTCTTGCTTTTTAAAGACTGGATGTACCGGGCCAACTTTACAATTTGCCAAATAGTTCATAAAGTTCTAGCTGAAGTTGAGTAGCACAGGTGAAAGTGCCACTAGTTCAGCAGCATAGAATTTCAGACTCACAGTTGTGCTGTCATTTGCCTTTGTTGAATTTGAAGAATTGATTGCCTTCGTGTGTCTATGTGCCACCAAATATCAAGTCAATCCAACTGTTACTGAGTCTGTCCAGACAGTAATTCATTAGTTTGAATAGAAAGGAACATAGCTGGGCTTTATAACTAGAAGCTTTGCCACATTACTTTAAGGAAAACTGAAAATGAGTCCAACTGGATCTAATCAGTGTAGTGTCCAAATACTTTAAGATGCAGCTCAACCATTTAATAGTTCATGTATCAGTAAATATTAAGGCAAATGAACTAAAACCTTCAGCAATGTTCTTCATAAGCAGATTAACAGCATGTATCATATCCACCTTGAAATGAAAATATTCCATTTACGATCCAATTATGTTGCCTGTAAAAGCCCACCTACTCTAATGCACAACATTAACGATAATGTACAGAAGCCATTTCCTCCAAAGTTTGGCAGCAAGCAGTTAAGAGGTGGCAAGTGTGCACTATGCTAATCTATGCTAAACTAATGAAAGTACAGCTGTGGAACCCACTAGCAACAGTTTCGATGCCTAATTGTACCAGTGATATTTGTGGTCTGCCTGTTTTGTCATTGGCTCGAGAGTTGTCCCATGAACATAGAAAACTATGAATGTTGAGCAAAAGCTGACTACTAACCCTTCAGTCCTGGCCCACTACTCCTCCAGACCATAGCTGATCTGATTGTAACCTCAGCTATGTGTTCCTCCCAATCCACCAATAACAGTTCATCCCTTTACTTATCAAAAATCTTGATAGTTCTATTGATTGTCATATTAACTACCTTCAATCCCATACCTGAGCAAAGAAAAACAAACTTTAAAAACTTTCATACTTTTAGCTGTAAAAGTATAAAAATCATACATAACTGCAGATGCAGGCTGCAGTGGCTGACAGGAGTGATGTCTCTAGTTCAAGATGTTTCAGGGATGTGACTGATGTCTCAAAAAAAAAGAATACCTAAATCTCCTTTGCAGTTTCCAAGAAAATGGTCTTTGTAAGTATTGCAGGCTTCTCAGAACAAAAGTCATAGATTGAAGCCACATTGCCCTCTGCATCTTCAATCGAGATGAAATGGAATCTGATCCTTTCTAGGTACATTTTTGCAAACAGAGACGCCATTTTATGTCAACATGTCCAAGGGAAGAAAGCCTAAATTATTTTGTCCTGGAACTAGTATCATATTATCTAATTTGGTGCACAAATGTCCAATAATTGTCCTGGCATTGACATTAGGCAGATCCTATGGATATACAGTGTGTGAGTTAAAGACCTGAATTCTTGGCCAGAGGTAGGATTTATAGTTGATGGTCTTTCTACACCGGTGGTCTGCAAAGCAGATTTTCCCATCCATTTAGAGTGCATCTGTATTACTTGTAGGAAACATGATCTCAAAGTTTATTTTCACTTACTAACATAGAAAATCAATGTCTTTTGAGGGGAACCAAGACTGGTATCCACAAAGGATTGAAAGAGCACAACTTGATTGCCATATTACTACTAATTATGTTTTAATGTTATATGAACCAGTAATTAGAAATTGCTGTTAGATAGTAATAATTATGCTGCACTTTAATAAATTACATTATCATTTGAGACTATGATACAATAGCACTCACAAATGTTGTTGGCAGTACATTCACTAACTTCTTTGCTGGAGAACAATAATAAGCCAGAGGAATGTATAATAATCCTGTAGTTCATAGTTACATTTACTCATAGTAATCATTTCTCTGAGTTCAGTTTACTTATCTGAATTTACATTAGTCTATTACCACAGACTGGCGATTCTGATTGATTCTGGTCTCTGGGATTACTGGTCCAACAACTTAACCTTAAGGAATTCCTAGGGTGATTTCCACTATTTTTGTAGGAAAGAAGATCAGGAGATTTTCCCTAGGCTTCCTAAGGAAACACATTTAACCTATTCAGTGAGTGGACCTCCCAGTGACTCTCACAACTAGAATCACCATCTGCCATCACACACTGACTGATGATCACTGATTCTCCAGACCACAAACTACCCCCATCTACCAGACCCTCAGGTCACCAAGCCCCGATCATCAACCCCCAAGTCCCAGTCAGCATCCATGACTGTCTGAGTACCTCTTCCATTTCATAATCATCTCCAAAGATCGTATCACTACGAACCCCACTCATTTCCTACAAGCACTCTCTGACAACCCAGCAAAACTGTACACACTCCCACTTCCAAGGGGATGTGAGGAACTATCTGCTGTAACATCCCTGCTGACACATTAACTCTGAGGATTTGTTTCAGGCAGTGAATGTAAACCAACCATATCTTTTCCTTTGGGGATTTTATTTCTGTCACATCTCTCTAGCGAATTGACCTTCAGCTTAAAATTTAAATTCACATTCATTTCCCCACAGAAATTTACATGGCAACTATAAATGGGGTGACTTCAAACAAGCATTCTCCAATCGATTCATTAAATGGCATACAGGTTTCAGTAATTTATTATTAAAGCATTTACTAAAATGTAATATTTTCTGACTGTACCCTATCTCAGGCTTCTTATTTGTTTTTTAAGAGATCTCTTAGCTTGGTTCACCAGAGACCCATTTCTCAGTCATCCGCAAATTTATGTAAGGTTACACAGGCTGTGACTTTTGAATGATTTCCAACTTTGAGAATCTTTATCAAAGCACGCACAGCAAAGACTGGGAAAACACTTGCCTGACAGTTAGGGATGACCTCACAAGGCAGCTAGACAAACAGGGTAACTAACGTACCAGTTTACAGCACTAATAGGACTCTGCTAAATGGTATAACGTGAAGAAAACTAATTTCCTGGAGCAACTTAATGGTATAATCCTGCTGAGACTGTACATGCTCTGTGAATTACTTCTTCAAAATGCTGTTTAGAATTTGGTTGCAATTCTACTAATTGTCAAACTTAATTTAATTGGTATAGTATTGGTAACCTAAACACTACAGCATAAAATTGTCCTTTCAAACATGATTGAGGTTATTCTGACAATAATTAAAGATGCTTCAGTAAGAGACAGACGTCAATGTTCTGGTTAACTATGCATCGAGTTAACAGCAGGTGCCACCTTTCGATTTAGTTAATCCCAGAGTTACCTTCTGAAGCCTAAAACAAGGAAAAAATATAAAAATTTCTTGGTGAGTTATTTCTCTTTAGGGAAGTAACAGCAAATATAAAAACATAGTTAAATTTCCATTTCATTGGGGATTTGAAGAGTAGGCCCAGAATGGAAAGCCTGGGCCTTCAATCTTGTGACCTGTTCCCTTTTTCCTGACATAATTCATACACATTTGTGCTTTAGCTCATTAATCAGTACATTAAATTTTGAACTGAAACCCCCTGGGCTTCACACTGCGGAGGTCTGGATGGTTTTCTGTCTGCCTTAGACCCCACTACTGCATTCCCTCCTCAGGTTAAAGTCAGGGCTGCAGGGTGAGTGCATTCTTAATCAGCAATGAATTACGTAAGGTAAACAGAAAAGGTAAACGTTAAAAATCTGAATAAAACATATCAAATCTCTAAGTCAGCTGGTAAATTAAAGTGATAAATTCATCTCTATCAGAATATGGGCTTCACTAATAAGGCCAACATTTGCTACCTATCCCTAATTATGCTTGGAAAGCTGATGAGTTGGAGTGAATGAATCTGAGAGGAGTTGATGCTGAGGAGTTTTGGAGCCCATGCACCTGGTGGGGCGATTCTGCTCACAGTTCTGCGATGTTGACTCCCCTCTCCACAGTGCTGAGGCTGTGAGACTACTCCAACAGCGACGCGCATCATGTCTGCAAGCTTCATGGTTATTTGCCCCTCTGTGTGATGAAGTGAGATCGAGGCTATGGCCTACTCCAGCTGCTCCAGACTCTTGGTCTATGGACTTAATCTGGTTCAGAACGTTGTTGCTTGCTTTTATTGTTTACGTGATTTGTGTGTGTGTTTTTTTATCTCTTTCTCTGCACATTGGGTGTTGATCTTTTTTTAATTGGGTTCTTTTGGGTTCCTTGCTTTGTGCCTGGAAGCAGATGAGTCTCAGGGTTGTATAATTTATACATCCTTTGATCAAAAATGTACTTTGAACCATTGATTTTGAAGCATAGTAGTCTTTATGGGGATTGCAAAGCAACTGCGCTAGTTAATGGCAAATTCCAGGATTTATGTCCATCAGTAATGATTAATCAGAAATATATTGCCAAGTTAGACCAATAGGTGGCTTGTAAGGACCTTCCAAATGGTGATATTGCTGTTGGTCTATTCTCTTTGGTCATTCTGCATTGTAGAAGCTGTGAGTTTGGAAAACATTTTTGCCAAAATTTAGTGAGTTGCTACACACATAAACTACTGTGAGCTGGTGGTAAATGGAGTGAATACTTAAGGAGGTGCTAAGAGGTTTTTTTTTAATTAATGCAGGTAAGATATATGAGCAACACACACAAAATGCTGGAGGAAGTCAGCAGGCCAGGCAGCATCTTTGAAAAAGAGGAAACCATCAACGTTTCAGGCCGAGACCCTTCATCAGGACTAGAAAGGAAGGAGAGAAGGTGGGGAGGAGGGGAGGAAAATTACAAGGTGGCAGGTGAAACTGGGAGTGGGGAAGGAGTGAAGTAATGAGCTGGGAAGTTGATTGGTAAATGAGATAAAGGGCTGGAGAAGGGGAAATCTGATCGATCTCAAGTCTAACTGGAGCTGCACTCATCCAGGCAATTGGAAAGTATTAAGCATTCCATCACTACACAGACACAGACACACACACATTTTTTAAATTTTGCATTCTGAAGCAAAGTCTCAACTAGGAAGTGGAATTTGTAAGTATGCCTTTCTCCTTCAACTCCTGACTGATATATACATTTTGATTTTTATTTCTGTCATAGCATGTACTTGGTGTGTGTGTTTTATAACTAGAATCTGGTTTAGCAGTTTATCACAAAGAAACAGGACTGGTGATATGGTGCCATCGTGCACAGATAAAATTATATGCATACTGTCAGTAACATTTATAAAGACGGAAGCAAATTAGATCAAAAATGTGCCCCCTATTGATCTGGGGAAGCTGCACACTTGGAGGAAGAACACGGGAACAGTTCAAATAGATTTGAGCATGACAAAAGTAAGATGCAAAATAATAAATGTGAACTAATAAAGCTAAGGAAGTTAACACATGTTCTACAGTCTCAGTGGAAGAAGGAACATCACCAGAGACAGTGAATTAGAATGATCTTTTAATCTCAATGAGATGTGTGTATTGTCTGAAATTCATTGTTTGGAGTATTTCTTGAGTGTGAATGAACTTACACACTTTTAAACATAATTTATTGCATCTGATAATTAAATTCTCTGTCATTTATCATTCAAAATACATATATGTGTCAAATCTGTGGGAAATAGTATGCCCAGTACACACACAGAAGACTGATTAACCCGGAAACCAGCAATGATAAAACAACACACACAAAATGCTGGTGGAACACAGCAGGCCAGGCAGCATCTATAGGGTGAAGCACCGTCGACGTTTCGGGCCAAGACCCTTTGTCAGGACTAACTGAAAGGAAAAGTAGTAAGAGATTTGAAAGTAGTGGGGGGAGGGGGAAATGCAAAATGATAGGAGAAGACCGGAGTGGGTGGGATGAAGCTAAGAGCTGGAAAGGTGATTGGTGAAAGTGATACAGAGCTGGGGAAGGGAAAGGATCATGGGACGGGAGGCCTCAGGAGAAAGAAAGGTGGGGGGGGGGGGGGAAGCACCAGAGGGAGATGGAGAACAGGCAAACAACTAAATATGTCAGAGATGGGGTAAGAAGAAGAGGAGGGGCATTAATGAAAGTTAGAGAAGTCAATGTTCATGCCATCAGTTTGGAGGCTACCCAGCCGGTATATAAGGTGTTGTTCCTCCATGTGTGGCCACTGGGAGATCCTGCTTTCTCTGGCGGACCGAGCGTAGGTGTTCAGCGAAACGGTCTCCCAGTCTGCGTCGGGTCTCACCAATATATAAAAGGCCACACCAGGAGCACCGGCCGCAGTATACCACACCAGCCGACTCACAGGTGAGGTGTCGCCTCACCTGGAAGGACTGTCTGGGGCAAATGATAAAATATGGACACAGTAGTCAGTCAGATCTCTCAGAAAGATCCCAAAGAAGCTCCAGATTTAGCCTCACACGCAAAATGCTGGAAGAAATCAGTAAGTCAGGCAGCATCTATGGAGAGGAATGAATGGTTGAAGTTTCAGGCTGAGAACTCACATCGGGATTGGAAAGGAAGGGTGAGAAACCAGATCTGACCCTTCTTAATGTCCTCTGCTCGCAGAAAAACATAGTCCCTCAAGCCTGTCTTTATAATTAAAATGCTCCACTCCAGATAACACCCTAGTCTCCTCCTTCTCCAATGCTACTTGTGCTAATGAATGCAGTGCTAATGAGAATTCCAGTAGTACTAACAGGAGCAAGCTCAAAGGCACAAAGGCCTCAACACCCTGACTAATGAAGGCAAGTATACCATGCGCCTTCTTTACCACTCTATTTACTTCAGTTGTGCCACGTTCAGGGACCTCCCCAAGGTCTCTCTGTGCATCAAAGTTTGAAAGGGCCCTGCCACATATTCCCTTCTTACAGCTGATGCTATATGTAGATGTACTCAATGGTGGAGAGGACTTTACCTGTGATGGACTGGGCTGTATCCACCATCTTTGTAGGGTTTTTCTATTCAAGGGCATTGGTATTTCCATACCAGGTTGTGATCCAGCCAGTCAATGTGCTCTCCACCACACATCTTTAGAAGTTTTAGGTGTTATGCCGAATCTTTGCAAACTCCTAAGGAAGTAGAGGTGTTGCTGTGCTTTCTTCGTAATTGCACCATGTGCTGGGCCCATGACAGGTCTTCCGAAATGATAACACCAAAGAGTTTAAAGTTGCTGACCCTCTCCACCTCTGAAGCCGACTGGCTCATGGACCTCTAGTCTCCTCTTCCTGACGTCAATAATCTGCTGCTTGGTTCTGCTAGCTGTTGTTGTGGCATCACTCAGCTAGATTTTTAATCTCCCTCCTATATGCTGATTCATCACCACCTTTGATTCAGCCAACGACATTGGGGTCATCAGCAAACTTGAATATGGCATTGGAGCTATGCTTGGCCTCACAGTCCTAAATGCAAAGCAAATAGAGTAGGGGGCTCAGCACACAGCCTGGTGGTGCAACTGTGTGTTGATGGAGATTGTGGAGGAGATGTTGTTGCCAATCCAAACTGACTGGGGTCTGCAAATGAGGAAATCAAGGATCAAATTGCACAAGGAGGTATTGAGGACAAGATCTTGAAGCTTATTGATGAGTTTTGAGGGGATGATAGTATTGAATGCCAAACTGTATTTGATAAAAAGCATCCTCATGTATGAATATTTGCTGTCCGGACATTCCAGGGGCAAGTAAACAGCCAATAAGATGGCATCTACTGTGGACCTTTAGTGATGGTAGGCAAATTGGAGCAGATCCAAGTCATTTCTCATGCAAAAGTTGAAATGTTTCATCACCAACCTCTCAAAACACTTCATCACTGTGGATGTAAATGCTACTGGACGAAAGTCATTGAGGCAGGATACCATGCTCTTCTTGAACCCTGGTATAAATGAAGCCTGCTTGAAACAGAAGGGTTTCACACACACTGCTGAAGTGAGAGGTTAAAGATCTCAGTGAGCACTCTAGCCAAGTGATCAGCACAGGTGCAGGTACCCCATCAGGGCTGGATGATTTTCATGGGTTCACCCTCAGAAACTGACCCTCACAGGTCATCCTCAGAAAATGAACTCACACGATCATCAGAGGCTGTGGGAATTTGTGATTGTTCCTCCATATTTTGACAGTCAAAGTGAGCATAGAAGTCACTGAGCTCATCTGGAAGCGAAGCCCTGTCACTTGATTTTACTTTATAAGAGGTGGTAATATTCCTGCCCTGCACAGTCAAGCATCCTTGGTTGATTCAAGTTTAGTCCAGGATTCCCACTTTGCTCGTGAGATCACTTTCCGCAGATTATACCTGGACCTTCGAAAACTTTCTTGGTCACCAGACTTGAATGTCTCTGGTCTGGCCCTCAGCAGATTACAGATCTCATGGTTCATCCAAGGCTTCTGGTTGGGGAAGACTCTGAATGATTTTGTGGGGATGCACTTGTCTACGGCTATTTTTATGAAGTCCGTGACAACCATGGTGTATTAATTCAGATCCGTAGTCGAGTCCTTGATCACGGCCCAGTCCACCGACTTGAAACAATTCCTTAGCCGCTCCTCTGCCTCCCTTGACCACCTCTTCATTGTCCTAATCCCTGGAGCTTTGATCTTTCTCTGCCTCAGTGGAATTTGTAGCCCACAACCTAGCTGCTGGTCAGAGGTCTGTATATAACTCCCATCAGGGTCTTTTTACCCTTGCAGTTTTTTTAACTCTACCTACAAGGATTCTACATCTTTTGATCCCATATAACCTCTTTCTAAGGATTTAAAAGCAATCCCGTAGCTGCCCCTCTGCCTCACGCAACCACCCCCTAATCTATGGAGCCTTGCTCTTCAGCCTCTGCCTGTGGTTCTGATAATATGCCCTCACCTGCTCTTTGGCACTGAAATATCTATCAAGATCTTGGAAAGCGACGGGAAGCTGCAAGCTTCAACTTCAGACAGAAGACGTAAACGAGAAGAGTCGTGAATGAATGATACAATGAGGTTAAATTTTAACTATACATGTCCTGTGAAACTTGAGCAGGTAACTAATTAAACATAAGCAATTATTTATCCCCTCTGGACCGTGATGCAATTTCAGCCAGGGTAACTGGAACTTTGAGTAAAAGGAGTTTTAATGCTGGACAGAAACCTGTGCCTGGGAGCTAGTGGTTCCCCGAGCTCTGGCCTTAATTCCGTCTTGGGACACTCTCCCAAAACCAGCTCTTATGCTGCAGCTGGTTAAGTCAAATGACCAAATTACAACCTCTTCATTCTTGTAGCAGATGAAAGTGAGCCAGTGATAGCTAAACAGGGACTAATGCCCAAAATTACCATGGCAACCTGCTGTCCCTGCAAGGCAGGAAATCAGCCCACTGAAGCTGTTAAAATCAAGCCAAACCAGGACTATACTCTGTTCTCAACACAATCAATTTTTCACCTTTTGATGATGATGGCATCTGCTAGTCTCGCGAGACCATGGATCTGTGCCTGGAATTCTCCAGGGCGCAGGCCTGGGCAAGGTCGTATGGAAGACTGGCAGTTGCCCAAGCAGCAAGTCTCCCCTCTCCATGCCACCGATGTTGTCAAAGGGAAGGGCAAGGGTTGATACAGCTTGTCACCAGTGTCGTCGCAGGAGTTGCCAGAGTGAGGTTGAAGGCAACGTCAGATTGCTTTAGGGACTCCAGCTCTGGATTTGTCCTCAGGGTTTACTCCCGAAGCCTTTCTCATGAGTGGGTATGGCCGCAAGGCAGCAGAGGTTTGAAATCAGAGTTTTCCCTCTCTTTCACCTTTTAAAGTGCAATAAATTGCCATATTGGCAAAAAAATGTTTAGAAGTATTAAGTTAAATAAACTAAAATTAGCTGTCATTTAAAGGGCCTCAGGTTTGACTAATAATGTGATTTTTAATTGGAAAAGTGAAAAAGTATAACTTGGGATGATAAGTAATTTCAGGTTTTCTTTTCCAGGTAAACTAAAGTGAAACTAATGTACCACACTTGTGTGACAAAGACAGACACAGTGCTCACAACCATACATTGGACTGTTTTTGTACGGCATGTGTTTTTGCCTGTCATGCTCGGATAGCACAGTTACATCATTAATCTGATCAGGGCCGAAACAGTGAAGGCCATAGCAGTTCAGAGCTCTAAGCTAAGATTTATGGTCAATAACTGGTTATCACAGACTCAAACAAAAATGATATAATGACAACAGCAGTGATAAAACATGAGGTGTATATGATTTTTCCACAACATCAATGGTCTTGAAAAACTTAGCTAGTTTTTTCTGTAATAAAATCCTTCATGCAGCATACCCTGTGGGATTAGTTTTGATTAGCGAGGGAAGAAATGAGTCTTTCTGGAATGGGAGGCCAGTAGTGTAAAATGAGTCAGGCAGAAATGTAAAAATACATTTCGTAATTTGTAGTGTTGAAAAGAATTAGAACAAAATCACAAGTATTTAAATGTTTCTTATGCTCTTATAGAGCAACGTTTAAAAAAAACAAATGGGCTACAGAGGAGTATTTGTATAATTTATGTGTTATGACAGAAGATAGACAATGTGTAAAAAAATGTCCACTTTCACAAACCAGTAACCAGAGAGTGTAGATCTCTTACTCAATATCTGATGCCAATCACTGATGGGTAAAATGGGCTGGCTGTCCATAATATCAAAGTACTCTCATATGAGAAAACAGAAAGTGACTTCAGTGAGTTTAGTGTCTGAAGGAGGATGACAACCCAAGCCACCATATCAGTTATACTGTCTTTTTTTTATACTTACCAAGTTTAGGAAGGGTATTGCTAAGCCTACAGTTTTGTATCCAGAAGATGCTCTATTCTCGCTGCTGACATCAGGAAGGAGTTACGGGAGCCTCAAGTCCCACACCACCAGTTTCAGGCCATCAGGCTTTTGAAACGGAGAGGATCACTTCACTCACCCCAACACTGAAATGGTTCCACAACCACTTTTGAGGACTCCACAACTCACGTTCTTGATATCTATTGTTTATTTATTATTATTATTATTATTATTATTGGTTTTTTCCTCTTTTTGTACTTGCATAGCTTGGTACCTTTTGCAGAGTGGTTGTTTGTCCGTCTTCATTGTGTGTGGTTTTTCAGTGATTCTACTGTGCTTCTTTGTATTTACTGTGAATGCCTGCAAGAAAATGAATCTCAGGGTTGTATATGGTGACATATAGGTACTTTGATAATAAATTTACTTTGAACTTTGAAAGTTCTCTTCTCTTCCAATAAATGAAAACCAATAAAGAAACTACAGATGTGACTAGTTCTGACAAAGGTCTCGTGCCTGAAACACTAACTTTATTTCTCTTTCCACAGTGCTACCTGACCTGCTGGATGATTCCAGCATTCCCTGCCTTAATTTACCTTCACATCCAGCATTGTTTCTTCATCCTAATTGCAGATAAATGGCACTTTCTAAGAACTTAAGCACCTCGTGATATTTCTAATGCTGTCATGCTATTAACAGGCTGACATCACACTGGCATTGATGGAAATATAATACATAATGCATATGTATCCTTCCATAAATCTTAAAAAAGGATTTTGAAATCAAGAGTCAATCAGCATGTTCCCATGATTTGCTCCAGTCTGCTACCTGGAGCTAATGTAACCAATGCAATAAACATTGAACTCTCTCCCACCTGAGCTGAAAAACTTGCTTTGAGGTAATTAGGTTAAACACACATGCAGATGGTGAAAACATCATGACATCAAGCAGTTAGCCGAAACCTGAGACGCGGTTCCTATGTATAGAAATTGCTTCTGCAAGCAGAGCAGTGCTTCATGCTTCAGAGAAAATCGCAGCACTAATGATTGTGAGGAGGTTTGAAATGGCAAGGCCAGTAAAGGACTGAGCATTGTTTCACTGTGACAGCACCCAGTGTGAGACTGCCAACTACCAATCCACTGTGAGCAGTTTCAACTTGTGGTTTTAAAATTTCCAGCTTTCTTTCAGATCTCTCCGGTGTCTTTCCTTTCCCTGTCATCTCCTCCAATTCTATAATGCACCAAGATGTCTGTGTCCTGCAAAGTCTGACCTCTGATGTATTCACAGAATTAATTGTTCTACCTTCTACTGGCATGGCCCCAAGCTTTGGAATTTCCTGGCTCAGTCTTCATGCCTTGTGACCTCTTTTTCCTTCTTAAAATCTACCTCATCGATCCGATTTTGGATGTTTGCCCTAATATCTCCTTATGCAGCTGTACTTTTTGTGTGATAATGCCTCAGTAAATTGCCATATAACATTTTTACTTTGTAGGTGGAAGTTATTATGTTATTTGATGTTCAAAAACTTGAAACTATAGGCACCAACATTGGAAGAGTTGAACTGAGATGTGGAGAGATCCTAATACCAGCAGCAATTAATTCCTTTTTATCAGGTTCTTCTGATCAACTACAATTGAGTTCATGGTAAGTTGATATTTGTTTGCTCTCCATTAGCCTTAATGTGATGGGACAATTTTCTTTGTACATACTGCTTGTGAAAATCCTAAACTACATGCTAAGATTCCAGACTCAGCAAAATTGGTGACTGAGAGACCAGAGCATCCTGAGTAACAAGTTACTCCCATGGTCTCACTTTCAGGCTAAAGTTTCTAACCTGTTAGATTTTTTTCAAAGAGCCTTGAACTGTCTTTGTTTTTGTCAAGTTTTAATTCTTACCAAAGTGCAACACCAATTAATTCCGAGTGATATCTACTTTATTTATTATTCCATATTTTAAATAAGAGTTGTTCAATCTAGATTTTGTTTTCAGTGTTGCTCATGATGGGGTGGAGGCGTAGACACTCATTCTATCAAAGGAGGTGCAGACACTCATTCCCTCCGCTAGCCTCCAGGTCACCCTCGGGCAAAGTGCAGCACCTACTTAGCTCCCGATCGGAGTCAGGTAAAACCATGGGAGCAGCTGGGGTATATTACAAGGCTTGGTTATGCAACCACTGATGCCAGGTGGACAATCTCTGAAGAGTAATAATAATAGCTGGGGTCACCAGTTTTGGAAAGACACTGCCCAGAAGAAGACAATGGCAAACCACTTCTGTAGAAAAATTTGCCAAGAAAAATCATTGCCAAAGATCATGATCACCCACACCTTACAACATGGCACATATGATGATGATGCTACTTAGATAATTTGTGCCATAGTACTGTAAATTCAATGATCATAAAAACACTATCAGACTGCATAGTCACGCCATAGAGTATTATAAAATGTTGATACTCTACATTACTGCATGTAATGATCACTAGTTTAGCCTCAAGTTTACATCAGCTGCATACTGGCATGATGGTAAATTGTAATGCAGGGCTGTAATTATACTAAAAAACCTAATTCATGAACTTTGAGATAATTTTGTGTGCAGAAGCAGGGTATATATTTGGAACCTGTTGATAAGTAAACGCACTGGTTCATTTAACTGGAGAGTTCAAGTTTAATTGCCATTCAATGACACATGAACATCCGTGAACATGGCCAAATGAAACAGGTTCCTCTGGGACCACGGTGCAAAACACAGTACTGTACTACACAACACATATAGTGCATACAAGATAGCAGTAAACATAGTCCATAGTAAAAATTACATAGACCAAGTCCCTGAGTATATGGATGTTGTTGGCAAGAACAAACCCCAGCAGTATTCAGATAAGTGCAATCCAGCTTGTCTTTCACACAGCAAACACTGGAGAGCAGCACTGACACCAGCATGGATGCTGAGCCGCACCGTCGTCAGGTCACCTTTCCTGGGCGGATGTAACAGGTGACACCACAGCATGAGGTTTAAACCAGTTTAGTCCGAGCCCACACACACCCCCACCATCATTGCCACCAATAAACTAGTGAACCAAATTTGCAGCATTCCACGTTACGAATCTTGAGATCCCTCGCTATTAGACCACATGGCACCTCCACGCACTGCCTCCGATGCCCTGCTGTAGCGGATCCGTGCCAAAGCCAGCTCCTCCTCCAACAGGCATATCGCTGATGGGCCAGACCGCAGTACTTGATGTCTTGCAATTATTAAAAAATGTTTAAAAAAGACAATAACATCTTTAGTTGGCCCTGTTGCATCTGAGCCCAACGACTTCTCACCAGAAATAATGCACTGAGACAAAATTTCCAGTTCGTGATTAAGATGCAGATAGGAATACTGTGAAATTTAAACCAAAGTTGTATCTTCCTGAATTTTTCACACATCAGCCTATTAATATATTGAAAGTGCTGTTGGTTGGACCTTCTGCTCAGGATGTTATCAATGAGGAGGGAAGAAATCTGGTATAACTTTGAATCTTAAGCAGGCTGCAGGTTCAAGTTGATTCCCTTTTGTGCAAAGAGAAAAGGAGGCAGGAGCTTATTGCAATACTCAGCAAATGACCTTCCATTCAACTCCTTCACAGAAGTGGGCAATGTAAGGATTACCCTTTTATGGCACCCAAAATCCTGTGCCCACAGGAGAGCAAACAGATGACTTGAGAAATAAGATATAAAGAAGTAATGGTGTGCCCTGCCTTCAAATAAGTTATGAGGTGGTGAGGAAGACATTTGCTGACACTGAAACACCAAATTAGTTACTCCACATTCCCTAATGAATAGTTGGGCAACAAGATACCCTCCTCAAGTTGTTATACCTGTCTGAAAAGTATCTGTAGCTTGATTGAAGACCCTACTACACTCATCAGTACTGTATTTCCATCAAACTTTTTTTTTCCTGATCCACCATCAAACACTGACCAAGGGGAGAGATTGAGAAGTTTAAAACCGTTTATTGTATGCACAGGTGCAATGAAAAACTTAGCTGCAGTAGTGTCACAGACATATCACATCATGTAAGCAGCACTCACATAAACTAATCATTAATTATGCACAATTGTTACTTGAAAACATGATTAGAACAAAAAAAAATACACACAGCACTCACAAGTGTTGGAGGAGCTCAGCAGGCCAGGCAGCAACTATGGTAAAGAGTAAACAGCTGACATTTTGGGCCAAGACCCTTCTTCAAGATTGGGTCTTTTCCTTAGATGCTGCCTGGCCTGCTGGTTCCTCCAGTATTGTGTGGGCTGTTTGGATTTCCAGCTTCTGCAGATTTTCTCATGTTTGGTGTTGAACAAAAAAAAAGTCAATTTTAGTGCAAGGTGGTCAGAGTGCTTAAGTTTTTTTGGATTTTGTTTGTTGATTAAACAGCTGAATAGTTGAAAGAATGTAACTGCTCTTGGACCTGGTGGAGTGCAATTTCAGGTTTCAGCACCTTCTACCTAACAGTAGCTGCAAAAAGATGGCCTGGCCCTTTAATGATAGATGTTGCCTTCTGTAGATGCTACTAGTGGAGGGGAGGGATATGCTTGTAATGTATTGAGCAGAATTCATGATTCTCAACAACTTCTTATATTCAAATGCCTTCAAGTTGCCATACCAGGCCAAGATGCAGCCAGTCAGGAAACTATCAAGAGCACATCTGCAGAGTTTTGGTAAAGTTTTGAGTGACAAGCTAAGCCTCCTTAACATCCAATGAAAGTAAAGATCTGGGTGTGCTTTCCTTAAAATTACATTTCAGTGTGTGTAGGGCCCAGGACAGCTCATCCAATATGTTTATAGCCAGGAATTTACAGCGGCTGGCTCTCCACCTCTGTGTAGACTGGCACGTGTTCATCCTCCTTCCCCTTGCTGAAGTCGACCATTAGCTCTTTCGTTTGGTGAGAGGCTGTTTTTGCAGCACCATCCAACCAGGTTTATGTTTATTGGAATAAAAGAGATGGAGAGGTGGCCATATAGAGGTTTACAGAATTATGAGGTATAAATAGGATAGATAGACAGAGCAATGCACACAAAATGCTACTGGCTGACTTGTCAAGTTCATTTAGCATTTTGTGTGCATTGCTCAAGACTTCCAGCACCTGCAGTATCTCTGTAGCTAGATCATCAGATTCTTTTTGCTAGGGCAGGCAAGTTTAAAACTAAAGGGTGTGCAATTGATGTCAGAAGCTGGCAATTTAAAGGGGATCTGAGGGGGATCCTTTTCACACAGAGTGTAATGAATAACTGGAACGAGGTGACAGAAGAGGTAGTGAAGATAGATGTGATGATAGTGTTTAAAAGGTTCTATAGGAAAATCACAGAGAGATATGTGTTTAATGCAGGGTTAAAATGGGATTAGTGTTGATAGGCATCACAGTCAGCATGAATGAGTTGGGCTGTAGTTTCTTAAATTCTGTCTCCTGAGACTGATTTAAACTCTTCCCCCTGGTATTTGTGTGAAGCTAGCAGGGGTGATACATAGGACAGTTGCAGTAGCAGGAACTTGTGTTGATATCAATCTGGATCCAGGAAAGGGGTTCACAGACAAGGTAAACAGAAATGCTGGGGTCAGCCGCAGCTTCAGGAGGATAGGCCCAAGATTTCCTTCTTCAGTCGATATACAATTACTGCCACTCCTGGAACCCAAGTGAGGCAGCATACGTTTAAAAAAGTATCTTGCTTCTCTGGGCCTCTGCTTGACAGGAGTGTTCATGGATTTAAGATTGCACATGGGTCCAAATTGTTTTGTTGACAGTGTGACAAGGATCTGCCATGTATTTCTTGTGGTCCCATTCCACTTGTCTGTGGGGCACTCCATATCCATGATGGTGGGTCTTATAGAGAGACATCACTGCACATCGAGCACATCCGAAGTGTCTGCTTACCAATTCAAATGTTGCACTTCAGTGTTACTGGCTACAGGACATCTGACTGACCTTTAACACCTTCTTATTGGCTCTGATCCAAGCCAGCGTTCATTTATTGCTCTACATCTGCAAGTGACAACTGATAACTGGTAATTTATGGCTTTTTGTTCTCTTCAAATCTGGCTCAAACCAGTAACCAGCTCAAATCACTGAGGGCAGACACAGACCCCAACATTCAAAAACCTGCATGCTATATTATCTCAAAGAACATGTCACAAATAGCTATTTATTTGGAAAATGATCTCTAGTCCAGCAAATTACCTGAAGCATCATTGTCTCCACTTTAAAACACTGATCAAGCAAGCCAAGCAACTTCACAAGATGGAGAACACACAGCCATTTCACAAAATTGCCGCCTCCATCTCCTTTGACCTCATGGCAAGAACAAAGACAATTGGTATGTCTGTTTCCACTGTCTTTGAGTCATTCAAATTCACTGGTTTGTAGAGTGTAGTTCTTTCTGGCCAACAACAGCCATCATATCAATACTCGTGAGGTTACCTCCTGTCTACGGTAGGCAGCCTCCAAGCTCTACAAAACCCAGGAGTTATACGTGAGGCCAGGAAATGCTGCAACTCAGCCAACCATTCAACACTACACCCACCAGACAGCCAGGGTTCAAACTTAGTCTTCATTTTGTAACTTTTATTGTAAATCATTAAGTGGCCACCAGATGTAAATGTCAAGAGGTTGCCTGTTGCTGATTAAAAATTCTCACAAAAATATAATGGTTGGAAATTTTTATCAGACTTCAGAAAAATCAAGGTCAATGATTAAAAGAGTTTCTGTAAAAACATATTTCATAACATATGCTGGTGATATTAAACCTGATTCTGATTCTAATTCTGATAATAGTTCATGCTGCTGCATACTGCAAAAAATAAATTTTCATAAACAGCAGAACTTTCTAATTCTTAAATCAGTCAGAACAAATTTCTAATAATAGTCTTCGGTAAGAAAACATTTTTTATGGTCTTCCCATAACATGAAGAGCACAGCTTCTCTAACGTTTGATTATAGTGATTCTGAAAATATAGCATAAAATTAATAAATAGTGTAGCAACCAGGTGCTAGAGGAGAGCATTGGGTGTAAATTGATTGGGTAAATCTTTGATAGCTTTTTGAAAATCATAAGGTATAGGAGCAGAATTAGACTATTCAGCCCATTGAGTCTGTTCCATCATTTTTCATGGCTGATTTATTAACCCTCTCAACTCCATTCTTCTGCTTTCTCCCTGTAACATTTGATGTCCTTACTAACCAAGAACCAATCAAGTTTTCTTAAAGTATACCCAATGACTTGGCCTCCACAGCCATCTGTGGCAATGATTCACTCTCTCTGGCCAAGAAATTCCTCCTTGGCCCTGTTCTAAATGGTTACCCCTCTATTCTGAGCCAACTAAACCCTTTTGATTAAAGAGTTTCTATTTTAGCCTGCTGCGACCAACATCAGGAAGCGATTGTAGGTAGAAAAGGGAAGTCAACAAGAGCATAAAAGCAAAAGAGGGAGCATATAATACAGCAAAAATTAGTTGGAAGTTAGACTGGGAAGCTTTTAAAAACAACAAAAGCCAATTAAAAGAGCCATAAGGAGAGAAAAGATGAAATATGAAGATAAGTGAAACAAAGAGAACACAAAGAGGATATGAACATTTTTTTTCAAATATGTAAAGAGTAAAAGAGAGGTGAGAGTGAATATCAGACTGCTGGGAAATGGTGCCGGACAGGGTAGAAATAGGGTACCGGAAATAGTGGATAAAATTACAAAGTACTTTGCATCAGTCTTCACTGTGGAAGGCACTAGCAGATTGCCCAGAAACTTAACAGTGTCAAGGGCAGAATTGAATTGACTATTACTTATAACCTTTACATGCATGAGGAGTGAAAATCCTTACGTTACGTCTGTCTAAATGTGCAATTTATAGTAATTTGTAATAAATAGTCCGTACAACAGGACAGTCAATATAGCATAGAAATACAATTGTATTAGTCTGATGGCTTGGTGGAAGAAGCTGTCCTAGAGCTTGTTGATCCTGGCTTTAATGCTGCAGTACCTTTTCCCAGATGGTAGCAGCTGGAACAGTTTGTGGTTGGGGTGATTGGGTCTCCAATGATCTTTCAGGCTCTTTTTACGCATCTGTCTCTGTAAATGTCCTGAATAGTGGGAAGTTCACATCTAGAGATGCGCTAGGCTGTCCACACCACTCTCTGCTGGGTCCTGTGATTGTGGGAATTACAGTTTCCATACCAGGCATGGTTCAGCCAGTCAGGATGCTCTCAATTGTGCTTCTGTAGAACGTCTTTAGGATTTGGGGACCCAGACCCAGCTTCTTCAACCGACTGTGGTGAAAGAGGTGTTGTAGTGCTTTTTCCACCACACAGCTAGTATGTACAGACCATGTGAGATCCTTGGTGATGTGTATGCCAAGGAACTTAAAGCTGTTCATCCTCTCAATCCCAGATCCATTGACATCAATAAGAGATAGCCTGCCTCCATTCCTCCTGTTGTCCATTGTTTTTGCAACATTAAAGAAGAGGTTGTTTTCTTGACGCCACTGTGTCAGGGTGATGACCTCTTCCCTGTGAACTTAATAGTATTCCTTATTTAAGGTTAGGCCAATCAATGTAGTATCGTCAGCAAATTTAATTAGTAGATTGGAGCTGTGGGTGGCAACACAGTCATGGGTATACAGGGGGAAAAGGAGGGGGCTTAGGACACAGCCCTGAGGGGTTCCTGTGTTGAGGGTCAAAGAGGCAGAGGTGAGAGAGCACACTCTTATCACCTGCCAGCGATCTGTCAGAAAGTCCAGGATCCAGCTGCACAAGGCAGGGTGAAGACCGAGGTCTCTAAGCTTCTTGTCAAGCCTGGATGGAACTATGGTATTGAATGTTGAATTGTAGTCCAAGAACAGCATTCTCACATAAGTATCCTTATTCTCCAGATATGTAAGGACGGTGTGTAGAGCTGTGGCTTTTGCTTCATCTGTCGATCAGTTGTGTTGGTGGGCAAATTGTAGGGGGTCCAGTGTGGGTGGTAGCACGCTGCAGATTTAATCCTTGACCTGCCTCTCGAAGCATTTGCTTATTATTGAGGTGAGTGTGACAGGATGTCAGTCGTTCAGCCATGTTACCTTGGCATTTTTAGGTACAGGGACAATGGTGGATGCTTTGAAGCAGGAGAGCACTCTACACTGGGAGAGGGAGAGATTAAAAATGTCTGTAAACACACCTGCCAGTTGTGCTGCGCACATCCTGAGTACCCACCCTGGGACGCCGCCCGGTTCCGCAGCCTGGCGACTGTCCCCTCATTGGAAACACCTGCGAACTTCAGCCTCAGAGATGACCGAGATGCAGGTTGCTTTGGCGGCTCTCCTCGGGGGCTCAGTGTTGGCGACATCGAACCGAAAGTAAAGGATTTAGCTCATCTGAGAGAGAGGCAGTGATGTTGGCAGCACCTCTGCGTTTAGCTTTTAATTCTGCAATGGTGTGCAGACCTTGCCGTAAGCTGCGTCTGTTGTTGGTGGAGAGTTGTGTCTGGATTGTGTCCCTGCATTGTTGTTTCGCTGCCTTGATGACTTTGCGCAGATCATAGCTGCATTTCTTGAGCTCCTTCTGATTATTTTGCAATGTAAGCTCTGTGTCACGCAATAAGTGCTGCTCGCACGGAACTGTTGATCCAGGGTTTCTGGATTGGGTAGACTGACCGATTTCTGGGGGAGCAACATCCTCGATGCACTTCCAGATGAAGCTCGTGACCCCCTCTGTGAACTCGGACACATCCTCATCATGAAAGACATTCCAGTTAAAGCCATTAAAGTAGTCCTGTAACATGGAGACCAATTGGCCGGACCAACAGTGGACAGTTTTAACTATGGCTGCCTGCACGTCAGCAGCAGCAAGATGGAGGAGTGATGGACTTCGCAAAAGGTGGGCAGAGGAGCGCTTTGCAAGCATTGCGGAAGGGAGAGCAGCAGTGGTTGAGAATGCCATCTCCCTGTGTGCTCACCTGGATGTGTTGACAAAACTTGGGAGAGATTTTAGACAGTCACCGGTGATGATGAAGACTCTGGGTGTACAGTCTCCAGTATGCTGATGGTCTCGTACAGTTCCGTGATAACCAGGTCAGTATCCGCCTGTGATGGAATGTACACAGCTGTGATAATAACCACCATAAATTCCCTAGGCAGCCAAAAGTGTCTACACTGCTGCACCAGATCCAGGGAACAAAAGGATTTGAGGGCATGCACATTCCAGGGGTCGCACCAGGCATTATTTAACCATGAAGCATACCCCACCTCCTTTACTCTTCCCAGAGGAGTTTTTTTGACTTGTCCGCCTGGAACAGGGAGAATCTAGAGGGCTCGATGGCATGATCTGGTATCCCCTCCATCAGCCAGGTCTCCATGAAGCACAAAATGTTACATTCCCTTGTCTCCCACTGATAAGAGATTCTGGTTCTCAGCTTGCACAGCTTATTGTCCAGGAGCGGCAGCCGATTAGCACGCTATCGCAACCTCACCGGGACCAGGGCCCTTCTCCCTTACCTCCGGCGTCGCTTCCAAGGTAGTGGCGGTGAGTCTCCCATGGATCGCATAAGCAGGGATTCCCAAAATAGTGCGAGTGCCTCCTTCCTGATGTTCTGAAGAGTCTGTCCATCATATCTGATGTGACTATCAGCTACTTGAACAAGAATTGCCAAGGAAATTGCAGAAATTAGCAGTACACTGTAAAGTTGGTACAGAGCTCGCAATACAGCCACCATACATGGGGCCACCTTGCTACTATGTGAGTGTAGCTGCTCTTATTATGGAGAAAAAGCTTTGGAAGCTGAAAGGTTTGAAGTTAGATAAGTCACCTGGACCAGGTGGACTACACCTCAGTGTTCTGGAGGTGGTAACTGAAGAGACTGTGGAGGCATTGGTCATGATCTTTCAAGAATCACTAGATTCTGGAATGGCTCTGGAGAACTGGAAAATTGTAAATGTTACTCTTCTCCTTAAGAGGGATGGAGACAGAAGAAAGGAAATTATAGGCCATATAACCTGACTTCAGGAGTTGGGAAAATGTTGGAGTGCATTATTAAGGAACATTTCAGGGTACTTGGAGACACAATGTTAAAAGGCTTTAAGGAAACCATCTTGCAGGACAGATCTGGTTGGCTGCTGGTGATTAGTGTTCCATAGGAGTGCTGGTGAATCATGGTATTCTGCAGGGATCTGTGATGGGACCGCTTTCATGTTATCTGCCAATGATTTGGATGACAGAATTGACAGCTTGGTGTCCAGGTTAGTGGATGATACGAAGATAGTTGAAGGGACAGATAGTGCTGAGGAAGCAGGGAGTCTGCAGAAGGATTTAGACAGATTGAGTGAATAGGCAAAAAAGTGGCAAATGGAATATAGCATAGGAAAGTGTATTGTCATGCACTTTGGTGGTATGAATAAGGGCGCAGACTATTTTCTAAATGTGGAGAAAGTTCAAAAATCAGAGAGGCAAAGGAATTTAGGAGTCCTTGTGCAGGATTCCCTAAAGGTTAACTTGCAGGTTGAGTCAGTGGTAAGGAAAGCAAACATGAAGTTAGCATTCATTTTCAGAGGATTATTATATAAAAACAAGGATGTAATGCTGAGGTTTTATAAGCTGAACTTGGAGTACTTTAGAGCTGTTTTTGGCTTCTTAACTAAGAAAAAATGTGCTGGCATTGGAAAGGGTCCAGAGGAGGTTCACAAGGATGTTTCCAGGAATGAAAGAGTTAACATAAGAGGAGTGTTTGATGGCTCTGGGCCTGTACTCGCTGGAATTTAGAAGAATGAGGGGGAATCTCATGGAAACCTGTTGAATATTGCAAGACCTAGTTAGAATGGATGTGGATCTTGACACCCAGTTTCAAGTTCCTGGGTGTCAAGGTCCGTAAGGACCTAACTTGGTCCCAGCTTATCGATGCAGCTATAAAGAAGGCAAGACAGCGACTATACTTCACTAGGAGTTTGAAGGGATTTGGTATGTCAACAAAAACACTCAAAAACTTCCATAGATGTACTGTGGAGAGCATTCTGACAGGCTGCATCACTGTCTGGTATGCATGGGTGGACACTACACAGGACTGAAACAAGCTGCAGAGGGTCATAAATTGAGTTGGCTCTATCTTGGGTACTAGCTTACAAAGTACCCAGAACATACTCGAGAAACGGTGTCTCATTAAGGATCCCCAGCACCCAGGGCAGGCCCTTTTTACGTTGTTACCATCAGGAAGGAGGTACAGAAGCCTGAAGGCACAGACTCAGCAATCAAGGAACAGCTTCTTCCACTCTGCCATCCGATTCCTAAATGGACATTTAATATATATTATTTCTGTTTTTGCATGATTCTTAATCTAGTCAATATACATATATTGTAATTGATTTACTTATTTACTTACATTTCTTGTTTGTTTATTTTCCTTCTATATTATGTATTGCATTGAACTGCTGCTGCTAAGTTAACAGATTTCACGACACATGCCGGTGATAATAAACCTGATTCTGATTCTGAGAGGATGTTTTCTATAGTGAGGGATTCTAGTACCCCTGGGTACACCCTCAGAATAGAGGGATGTCCATTTAAAACAGAGATGAGGAGGAATTGCTTTGGCCATAGGGAGTTTTTTTGCCACAAATAGTTGTGGAAGCCAAGTCATTGGATATACTTAAAGCCAAATGTGATGGGTTCTTGATTAGTCAGGCTGCCAAATGTTTTGGGGAGAAGGCAGGAGAATGGGGTTAAGGGGATAATAAATCAGCCATGATGGAATGATGCAGCAGCCTCCGAATCAGAGTTGGCTTTAATATCACTGGCATACGCCATGAAATTTGTGGTTTTGTGACAGCTGTACACTGCAATACATAATAATAAAAAAACTATGTTACAATAAGAAATCTATATATAAATATATTGCTAAGAACAGTTGGTGAAAAGGCATGCAGTTTGCTTAGAAGTTTAACTGCTAAAACCAAATCAGCCAAAATGAACCTTGCTGATGTCATGAAATTAATGCAAGAACATTTAGAACTGAAACCATTGCAGAGTGCTTTAGGTTTCATAAGTGGAATCAAAAGGGATGGGAGTCCATTTCAGCACACATGACTGAATTGAAGAAGTTGTTCAAACATTGTCAGTTCAGTAATCAGCTTAATGATGCACTGAGAGATCATTTAGTTTATGGAATCTTACATGAAGACAAAGACGGCTCCTAATTGATTTAAAAGAGCAGTTGAAATTGTTGTATTGATGGAAACAACAGCCAGAGATACAATTGAGTCACAGTGTGAACAAAATTGTAAAGTCTAAACAGAAACAAGCCTGGCTGAACAAATTATGTTACCACTGTGGCAGGAGCTTAAATACACCAAACAATACAGGTTTAAAGGCAAAGCTTGAAGAAAATGCAACAAAGAGCACGTCAGGCAGACAAAAATAAATTGACTGCACAGGGAAGAGAATAACACAAAACATCAAGTTGCAGTTTCAAAAAGAGCATTAACCTATGTGCTGTAGATGAAAAATCTGACATTGATGAGTGATACCGGACTGCACAGCCTTAAGATTTACAATGTGAAAACTAACAAGCGTCAAGCAACATGGCTTACACCAGAAGTGAATGGCAAATTAATTAAAATGGAATCAGACACTTGCTCAGCTTTTACGGTCATTCCACAAAAGGAGTTTGATTGGTACGTCAGAAATATTGAACTAAAGCCTGCAGATATCCAACGAAGAACTTACACTGGAAAAAAGATAGCTCCTGTGGGAATGAAGTTTGTAACAATGAAATGCAACAACCAACAAGCCATGCTGTGATGGTATATGAGAAAAAGAGGAGGTCCAGCATTCTGGGGGTATGAGCGGCTGAGACAACAACTTGATTGGAGATCCATCCACCATGTGCATGCCACATCCCCTGCAACAGAGTCAATTGAAAGCAAATTAAGGAAGGAGTCATTGCAGTGTTCAACAAAGGCATAGGGAAAACTCAAAATAGAGTTAAAAGAAAATGTCACACCTAAGTTTTACAAAGCCCATCCAGTTCCTTATACCATCCATGATAAAGTAGCCAGAGAACTAAATCGCATGGAGGCTGAATTAATTCTTTCCAAGATTGAGTGGAGCCCATGGGCAATACCAGTGGTCCCAGTAGCCAAAAAGAATGGGTCTGTCAGGTCCTGTGGTGATTTCAAGCTCACCATCAGCCAAGTACTGAAAGTAGATCAGTTCCCCTTGCCCAGGATAGGGGATACCTTTACAAGCATTTATGGAGGGTAACACTTCAGCAAAGTGGACTTAGCTGAGGCCTGCCTATAGATGGAGATGGAAGAAGTGTTTCTCTCCATGAACACTCACAAAGGGTTTTTTCGCTATAATAGGCCTATTTTTGGAGTTGAATCTGCACCTGCACTCTGGCAGAAAGCTATGGACCAGGTGCTGCAAGGCTGCCCAGGCACCCAGTGTTACCTGGATGACCTCATTGTTAGCAGTGAGGATGACAAAGAATATCTCCAAAATCTGGAGACGGTGTTAAAAAGATTAGAAGATTATGGGCTCAAAGCATAACACAACAAGTGTGAATTTTTAAAAACCAAGCATCACTTACTGTGGTCACACCATTGACCACAAGATTTACACAAGCCTACTGAGAAAATTCAAGCAAAGGATGCCCCAAGGCCAAAGGATGTGTCACAGATGGAGTACTTTTATTGGATTTGTCAATTATTATATCAGGTTCCTGCCAAACCTGGCTACTGTTCTCCGCCCCTTGGACAAATCAGAAAGAAATGTCAATGGACAAAGCAGTGTGAGATGGCAAAGGAAATGGTGATGTTCAACATGGTACTCACACATTGCCCAGTGAAGCTTCACTGTGATGCCTCACCTGATGGTACATGTTCAGTGATGTCACCTGTTGTGAGTAATGGAAGTGAACGCCCCATGGCCTTTGCATTGCATTCACTTACCGCTGCAGAGCAAATTTATACACAGATTGACAGAGAGGTCCTGAGTCTGGTTTGGGGGTAAAACATTTCAACCAGTACTTGCCTGGAAGAGAATTTACTCTCAGCACTGATCATCAACCCTCTAATGTCCATTATCAATCCACAGAAAGGTGGTCCACTAACAGTAGGTGCATGAATGCTGAGATGGGCTCTGCTTCTAGGGGGACACAATAACAGGACTGAATTCAAGAGGGCAACTAATCATGGAAATGCTGAAGGATTGTCTCTTTTACCCTTGGGAAAGGAAATTCCCAAAAAATATACAGAAGCAGACACTGCACTTGACAAATTCTCCCTAATGCAAATCGAAAGACTCCCTATTATGGCAGAGATGATCCAAAGGGAAACCAGAAAAGACCGCATACAATGTCTCCGGTCTACATGGCCACCAAAAATGGTTGGAATTTGCAGCAGAAATTCTAGTCCCCCCATTTTTACTAGTGCCAGAATGAACTTACCCTTGAACAGGATTGCCTTATGTGGGGATTGAGAGTTGCTGTAACATCCAAGTTGAAAGCTGAAGTTGGAGGAGCTACATGCTGGTAACATTGGTATGGTCAAAGTGAAAGTGTCGGCTCAAAGCTTTGTCCGGTGGCATGGGATAGATCATCAGATCAAGCTGCTCGTCATGCACTGTTCTGGATGCCAACATGCCTAAAAAATGCCAAGAGAAGTGCCTGTCCCAATCCAAGAGGTATGGATTGCACTGATGGAGTGACCTCCATTGTCAAAGATGATGTTATCATACTGTTACAAATGTGCCACAACTCTGAGGGGCCGAAGGGTACAAAGTAGCCCCCTCCTTTTTGAGAATCACACGATCGCTATTAAGTCAGTTCAGGAGACCCAGGAAATGAGAGAAAGACATGCAGAATTCACAAAGAGTTTGGAATGTGTCCTGGCCTCCGAAAGGCGGAGCCATTGATAACAGTTATTGTCTCTTGGAGACGGAATTCTGTATTGGATACTGTACGATTCATCAAAGTCCCCAGGCAATGAACCGAGGGGGGGGTTGGTGGAGGGATTGCATCATCCCAACCTGATTGACATCTGAGACCCTGTGAGTCAGGATAAAAGAGGGTCTGTGGGAACAGCCCCTCAGACGCACTAGAAGAAACACTAGAACTCCTGTATCAGCGTAATAGCGAAAGCCGGTGGAAACAGCCCACGGGTGTCCTTTTCCATTTGCCTCGGAGTTGGTGGGTCTTGCCACGGAAGAACGGTTTTAGCTAACAACAAAGGAAAATTCAGCCCCCACCGACTCTAAGGATTGAACTCATAAAAGGAATGGGCAAGTTTTAAAACTCTCTCGCTTGACTCCAACCAAAGGCTGCAGCCTACAGCTTGAATGAACTAAAGTGACTTTTATATTTCCATCGGACACTACATTATCCCCTAGACAACGATAGAGCTATTTCTTATTGATTATTATTATACCCGCGCTTTTAGATTTAGTATTGACGACGTATGTTATCTGTATGTTTACATTGATATTATTTTTGTGTATGTTATCAATAGATACGGTTAAAAATAGTACCATCAAACTTCAACGGACCTCTCTATCTTTGCTGGTAAGTGACCCAGTTACGGGGTACGTAACAATACAGGAGTAAGAAATCCCCACAGCAATTAAATCTTTAGTGTCGAGATGACCATTGGTATATACTCTACCATATACTGGATTATACCAGTGTAAAAGGTGTTCAAGAATGCTAATATATTGCTGGTGGTTTTCCAAGGAAAGGAGATTAAAGGACATACCGCCTTGCTTCTACTGACTTTGAAGAGACACAAATGGCATTTGAGGAGTTATAATGCAGATTCGTCAATTTAGTGGGGTGTTTGGGTTAAGATGTGTGAGTGGGTTGCAAAATCATCTTGAGTTTAAAATATAGAGAGTGTTCCCCATCAGCTTTCTAAAGTGCAGAAAAAAAAAATATTCTTTCTGATGGGAAGATCCAGAACTAAAAGGTGGAACGGTCAAATAGGAAATTAGAATTCCTAGATTACCAGTAAATCAAAAGGCAACAGGTCTTTCTGGATACACATGATCTCCAGACACTGGGGGTAAAGCATGGTGGTGGGGGGTGGGGGTAGTGGTGCTGCATGTATACTTCATTTTAGAATTTTATCTTTCTGAACTTCTGCATAGAAAAATTTTGACAAGTACAAATAGGTGAATGAATGCAGGCGACTACTGTGAATTTTACAAATTTATTCTGATTGGCTCAGGTCAATGAAAAGTGGAGCAGGAAGGCAGAGTTCAACATACTTAAAGCCCAAAATACAATTCTGTTACTGAAAACAATTCATAGCAGCATTACTTTAGTAATTTTACCCAGATATCTTTCTGGCATTATTTAATGACCAAGCAGACATTACCAAAATATCAGTTGGGCATTTTCTGTAATCAGGTGGAATCTTTCCAATACTTCAGGATTAGATCACAGGCCTCTTTCAAATTAACTAAAGGCAAACAAGACTCTCAGAGTCATACAGCACAGACTTTTCATCCCTTCGAATCCATGCTGACTATCAGACCCACATCAGCACTGATCCCAAACTAATCCCATTTTATTCTCCTCATGTCATCTTCACCAGATTCAACTACTTACCTACTCAATGGGTACACTTACTGTGACCAATCAACCTACTAACTTCGGGGATATAGGATGGAAACTGGAGCAACAAACATGGGGGTTACAGGGAGAATGTCAACCTCATATGCACAGTGGCAGAGGTCAGCATTGAAAATGGATCATTGCAGTATCAAAGCAGCAATGCTATGGCTACGTTCAGGTCTATCTGAGGCAAAGGACTTAGCAAGATGTAAGCACAGCAGCTTTTGAGTTGATTGGACTGGAGGAGGTTTTTTTTTTAAACCAGCAGTTCCAGGCTAACCCAATACAATTAAGTTTAGTGAATTCCCAAAACCACATAGAGTGTAAACCAGAAGGACTGCTGGTTTAACCAGACATGGAATTTTTTTTTAAATGCAACCAATTAAAGGTGACAGAGAATAAAAAGGCTGAAGGTCTTCCCCTTATCGAATTTAGAAGGCTATGAAACATTTCATTTTATTAATTCAGCTCTCCCCTAGGTGCTTGGAACAAAATAAACAATACCTAACAAAAATGTAAGTAGCCTATACCGTAAAAGTATTGGGAGGAAATGGAGTCTGTGGTTGAAGACGTGGACCAGCAATTATCCTCCCCCACCTACTGACTCCAAATGAGGACATGGTGCTGCATGAATTGTCGGCAAGGAGCGTGGACCTGCCTGCCTCTTCTGTTGATAGCAGTACAGGATGTCTGAAGTAGAAGTCAAGGGCCAAGTTTGACACTGTGCGGGCTACCAACAGAACACGAGAACACTTGTACAAGAATAAAGCTCACTATAATGGAACTGCCTAGGTAAACCTAAGCACTGGTTTCAGATAACTGGGTCCAATTACGCCCGGCACATAGGGGTGTCAAGCAATGTGTTGTGAACTCATAACAAGTACTCTCACTATATTACAACTTCTACACTATGGATCGCACATTGCCATTCTGCAGAAGGAGACACACCCAAGCTGCACTCCATAGTTGAATCCCTTGGCAAAGAGACTTCCACGAACAGGGAAGTGAGGTGGTGCGATTTAAAGATGGAAGACAGATATACTCAGTGAAAGTCTAGATGGGAGTACAAAGCTCTGTAAGTGTTTTTCAGGAACCTGAGAGAAGAATCATAAGGGGAGCAAAATACAACTGAAAGGAGAAGCTGGAAATGTGGTACGCAAAGTAAGAAGGCATGTAGCAAATAGGGGATCAAAGTACAGTAAAATGTTCAAAGGCCAAATTTAAACTCAGCACATTTCAAGGCACACTGCATCAATAACAAGATGGACGAATGAACCACACATGTTGTGGGAAATAGGCATGATCAAATTGCCTTTACAAAAACATGGCTGCCGATAACCAAAGCTGGTGCTCAACATTCCAGGGTATTCAACGCCTAGAGAACATAGGCAAAAAAGGAAAGGAGATGGGATAGCACTGTTAACAAGGTGTAATATCAATACAGTAACTAAAGAAAATAGAATTTAAATAGTTTTGGGTGGAGCTAGGAGGCAGAGAAAACAGAAAACATTGGTACTAGTTTGAGTAATTGTAAATGTGACACGGTATAAAATGAGGAAATTAGAGATTCATGTAACAGCGATTACACAACCATCATGGAGGCATTAATCCACATGTAGATTAAACCAAATTCATACTAAGAAAGAAAAGAATAAATTCTGAAATGCAGACAAGATTTCCAGGTTGAGAAATCAACTGGACAACTGCTATTTTAGATCTCCTGCTGAGCAGTGAGAAAGTGTTAGTTAATAACCTTTTAGAAAAGGCCTCCATGGAGAGAGTCACCATAATACAATAGAATTTTACATCAAATATAAAAGTGATTTAGTTCAATCTGAAACAAGGATGTTGAAATTTAACAATGGGTTTATAATGTTATGGTCAGGTTGGCTGTGGTAGATTCAGAAACTACAATGGGCAAGCCAGTGGTCAGCATTTAGAAATTCAAACATGATTTGCAAGAAATATATATTCCTTTATGGCACAAGAACAAAAAATGAAAACATGGATTACAGGAGAAATCGAAGATAGTTTTATATCTAAGAAAACTGCTTTGAAATCAAATTAAGCATCTCAGAATAAAGAGTTGTGATTGGAGGGAAAAGGTCATGCAAGTATGGATGGCACCCATTAGTCTTGCGAGACCATGGATCTGCACCTGGAATTCTCCAGGGCGCAGGCCTGGGCAAGGTTGTATGGAAGACTGGCAGTTTCCCGAGCAGCAAGTCTCCCCTCTCCAAGCCACCGATGTTGTCCAAGGGAAGGGCAAGGGCCGATACAGCTTGGCACCAGTGTCGTCACAGGAGTTGCCAGAATGAGGTTAAAGACAACATTGGACTGCCTCAGGGACTCCAGCTCCGGTTTTGTCCTCAGGGATTACTCCCCAAGCCTTTCCCATGAGTGGGTATGGCCGCAAGGCAGCAGAGGTTTGAAATCAGAGTTTTCCCTCTCTTAGATGGACTGCCTTCCCAGGCTGACGAGCTCCATCTACCCGAAGCATTGGTTTTAAGGCACCAGGACCCACCTTCACCCCTTCTCCTGTCAGTAGAAAGTTCCACCAGGCTTAGAGGCTAAGCCACACGAGAAGGCCAGGAGGTGGACTTGGTTGTCAGAGGCTATTTGAGGCACATGCCGTGAGGAGCACTTTTAGGTAGTGGGAGCTCATCCCCACTACCACTCCTCGGCTTAACAACCTTGGAGCCCATGTGTGTATAATTTCTTTGGAATTATCCACTCTGAATGATTTTGGAGAATCTGGAAGTGATCCAGGAGTAAACAAGCTAATATTATTGCTATTAGAATCCTCAGAAAAAAAAAATAATTTAAAGACACTAGATAGAAGTAAGGAGCACGCAACAAACAGAAGAAAAAGTTATAAATAGAAACTTCCGGGAGGTGGTCCAAGCATAGATTCAGTCAGATAGATGATTGACCACCAGGAGGGACTGACAGTTAGTGTGGATTCCATTGAGGCTATTCCCCTCTCTAACAAGTATACACACCATCTTAGATACATTAGGAAGATAGCCTCTCAGGGGAAAGCAACAATAACAGGCTGGATCAGTGACACCATGACATGGTCTACTGTGCAACAGGGAAGTTCAAGGTCTATGTAAGCAGTAGAGGTAGGGGGCTTGATAGTAAGGGGTTCAGAAAGGGATTTCAGTATCCACAAGTGAGACTCCAGGTTGGTGTATGCTTCCTCAGTGCCAGGGTCAAGAATGTTCACTTTGCAGACACAGGATAGTAATCATTCAGATGTCATTATACGTATTGATACAATAATGAGAGGAGAGATTAAGTCCTGCAAAATGAACATAGGGAATAAAGCAGGATTTTAGGGTGAGTCTTAAAATTGGTGGGTATGGGAGTAGGAGGTCAACACAAATTAATGCATGCCAGTGCAGATAGGAGCAATTCAGCTACTTGGACCACAGTGATAACCTTACAGGGCAGTTAGTTGATAGCCAGTTGCACTTGAATTGAATGGGCATACATATCCTTGTTGGAGCATATCCTTGTGCAGGAGGCTTTAAATTAGTTGGGGTGTTGCTGGGTGGGGGCTCAAAGTAGTTGGGCATCAGATGAGAAAGTTAAGGCAATTGTAGAGGTTACCCAAGCAATCCAATTCCAGCAGGCAGGCAGGGGGCAGAGGCAGAGGCACGACAGAGAACATAAAAGTTCTGAGCAGCTAATTTGCATTTAGAACATAGAATAGTCCAGCACATTACAGGCCCTTCAGCCCACAATGTTGTGCTGACCCTCAAACCCTGCCTCACATATAACCCACCACCTTAAATTCCTCCATATACCTGTCTAGTAGTCTCTTAAATTTCACTAGTGTATCTGCCTCCACCACTGACTCAGGCAGTGCATTCCACACACCAACCACTCTGAGTGAAAAACCTTCCTCTAATATCCCCCTTGAACTTCCCTCCCCTTACCTTAAAGCCATGTCCTCTTGTACTGAGCAGTGGTGCCCTGGGGAAGAGGTGCTGGCTGTCCACTCTGTCTATTCCTCTTAATATCTTGTACACCTCTATCATGTCTCCTCTCATCCTCCTTCTCTCCAAAGAGTAAATCCCTAGCTCCCTTAATCTCTGATCATAATCCATACTCTCTAAACCAGGCAGCATTCTGATAAATCTCCTCTGTACCCTTTCCAATGCTTCCACATCCTTCCTATACTGAGGTGACCAGAACTGGACACAGTACTCCAAGTGTGGCCTAACTAGAGTTTTATAGAGCTGCATCTTTACATCGCGTCTCTTAAACTCTATCCTTCGACTTATGAAGGCTAACACCCCATAAGCTTTCTTAACTACCCTATCTACCTGTGAGGCAACTTTCAGGGATCTGTGGACATGTACCCCCAGATCTCTCTGCTCCTCCACACTTCCAAGTATCCTGCCATTTACTTTGTACTCTGCCTTGGAATTTGTCCTTCCAAAGAGTACCACCTCACAATTCACCGGGTTGAACTCCATCTGCCACTTCTCAGCCCACTTCTGCATCCTATCAATGTCACTGTAATCTTCAACAATCCTCTACACTATCTACAACACCACCAACCTTTGTGTTGTCTGCAAACTTGCCAACCCACCCTCCTACCTCCCACATCCAGGTTGTTAATAAAAATCACAAAAAGTAGAAGTCCCAGAACAGATCCTTGTGGGACACCACTAGTCACAACCCTCCAATCTGAATATACTCTCTCCACCACAACCCTTTGCCTTCTGCAGGCAAGCCAATTCTGAATCCACCTGGCCAAACTTCCCTGGATCCCATGCCTTCTGACTTTCTGAATAAACCTACCATGTGGAACCTTGTCAAATGCCTTACTAAAATCCATGTAGATCACATCCACTGCACTACCCTCATCTATATGCCTGGTCATCTCCTCAAAGAACTCTATGAGGCTTGTTAGGGACAACTGTCCCTGATCAGACCATGATTCTCTAAATGCCCATAGATCCTATCTTTAAGAATCTTTTCCAACAGGTTTCCCACCACAGACGTAAGGCTCACTGGTCTGTAATTACCTGGACTATCCCTACTACTTTTTTAGAACAAGGGGACAACATTCACCTCCCTCCAATCCTCTGGTACCATTCCTGTGGACAACAAGGACATAACCATCCTAGCCAGAGGTTCAGCAATATTCCCTTGCCTTGTGGAGCAGCCTGGGGAATATTCCGTCAGGCCCCGGGGACTTACCCGTCCTAATGTATTTTAACAACTCCAACGCCTCCTCTCCCTTAATATCAACATGCTCCAGAACATCAACCTCACTCATTTTGTCCTCACTGTCATCAAGTTCCCTCTCATTGGTGAATACCGAAGAGATGTGTTCATTGAGGACCTCGCTCATTTCCACAGCCTCCAGGCACATCTTCCCACTTTTATCTCTAATCGGTCCTACCTTCACTCCTGTCATCCTTTTGTTCTTCACATAACTGAAGAATGTCTTGGGGTTTTCTTTTACCCTACTCATCAAGGCCTTCTCATGACCCCTTCTTGTTCTTCTCAGCCCCTTCTTAAGCTCCTTTCTTGCTACCCTATATTCCTCAATAGACCCATCTGATCCTTGCTTCCTAAACCTCATGTATGCTGCCTTCTTCCACCTGACTAGATTTTCCACTTCACTTGTCACCCATGGTTCCTACACCCTACCATTCTTTATCTTCCTCACCAGGACAAATTTATCCCTAACATCCTGCAAGATATCCCTAAATATCAACCACATGTCCATAGTACATTTCCCTGCAAAAACATTATCCCAATTCACACCTGCAAGTTCTAGCCTTATAGCCTCATAATTTGCCCTTCCCCAATTAAAAATTTTCCTGTCCTCTCTGATTCTATCCTTTTCCATGATAATGTTAAAGGTCAGGGAGCGGTGATCACTGTTCCCCAAATGCTCACCCACTGACAGATCTGTGACCTGACCTGGTTCGTTACCTAATACTAGATCTGGTATGGCATTCCCCCTAGTCGGCCTGTCAACATACTGTGACAGGAATCCATCCTGGACACACTTAACAAACTCTGCCCCATCTGAACCCTTGGAACTAATCAAGTGCCAATCAATATTAGGGAAGTTAAAGTCACCCATGATAACAACCCTGTTATTTTTGCACCTTTCCAAAATCTGCCTCCCAATCTGCTCCTCGGTATCTCTGCTGCTACCAGGGGGCCTATAGAGTACCCCCAGTAGAGCAACTGCTCCCTTTCTGTTCCTGACTTCCACCCATACTGACTCAAAAGAGGATCCTGCTACATTACCCACCCTTTCTGCAGGTGTAATAGTATTCCTGACCAGTAATGCCACCCCTCCTCCCCTTCCCTCCTCTCTATCCCTTTTAAAGCACTGAAATCCGGGAATATTGAGAATCCACTCCAGCCCTGGTGCCAGCCAAGTCTCTGTAATGGCCACTACATCATAATTCCATGTATGTATCCAAGCTCTCAGTTCATCACCTTTGTTCCTGATGCTTCTTGCATTGAAGTACACACGCTTTAGCCCTTCTACCTTACTACCTTTATACCCTTTATTCTGCTGCTCTTTCCTCAAAGCCTCTCTATATGTTAGATCTGGCTTTACTCCATGCACTTCTTTCACTGCTCTATCGCTCTGGGTCACATCCTCCTTGCAAATTAGTTTAAACCCTCCCAAACCATGCTAGCAAACCTACCAGCAAGGATATTCTTCCCCCTCGAGTTCAGGTGCAACCCATCCAATCTGTACAGGTCCCACCTTCCCTGAGAAGAGATCCCAATGATCCAAAAATCTAAAACCCTGCCCCCTGCACCAACTCCTCAGCCACGCATTCAACTGCCATCTCCTCCAATTTAAAGCTGGAGGCTTTGTGGGTAAGGCAGGTGGATTGGCACATGGAATTGTGATGTTACAGCTACTTCAGAAACATAGTTGATGGATGGCCAGGGTTGTGAGCTCAATATTCTGGAGTAGCAATGATAGAGATGAAAGAGAGGAGGAGGATTTGCACTATTGATTAGAAGAATATCACTGCAGTACTAGGAGAGGAGAGGGGGATGGGGAATGAAGATAAGCAGGGAGGCTTTAAGAGAAACCCTTAGAAATAAAGAAGGAATTATCATTTCAATGTGATTTTACTATAAGCCCATAATAGTCATCATTTCTAAATGCCAACTATTGGCCTGTTCACTGTAGTTTCTGAATTTACCACAGCCAACCTGCCCCCATAATTTTATAAATCCAGCAGTTAGTTTGAGGGATTTTTATTTCACAATCAATGACACGCATGAAGGTAGCTGAAGATAATGTGAGCTCAACATGAAAGAGAAAACTGAACTGAGGAAAGCAGAGGAGGCAACAAGGCCGTAATTAGATTAAGAAGGAATTGAAGGATTTAATAAAGGGAACAAAACTTTGCACTTTTAATCAGCAAAGGATTACCACCAGTGCATTTATAATAATTACGTTCCAATAAAGTTCAAGGCAGTACAGCTGGAACTTAAAATAATTACATTCCAAAGAGACTTAGTAGCAAAAGGTCATTCTTAATGCAAAGCTTCACTGTGACACTAGCATCTAGTTTGCAACAAAATTTTAAATAACTCGTGGTCAGTATGATTTTTTTAACCTTCTTCCTGTCTCAGACTAATTTATTTTCTTTAAATGGATCCATGAGGTAACTTTCTTCTCTTACAAAATTTTGCTTCATGAAATCACAATGGGCTCTTTCTCACAAGAAGCATAATTACAGTAAGTTATTATATTTCCTGCTGTAAAAGAGAAAGCTATGCTATCCAATTCTGGAGGACAAACAGGATAGGTCTGCATTCCTCTGGATGCTGGTAAAGTTGTAATTGTCCTGATGAGTGTCTGGAATTAAAGTAAGCAACTTACTTCAAAGAACCTTAGTTTTAGCTTAGTATTTATGAATATAGAAACATAGAAACATCAAAAACTTACAGCACAATACAGGCCCTTCAGCCTACAAAGCCCTGCCAAACACGTCCTTACCTTAGAAATTACCCAGGGTTACCCATGACCCTCTATTTTTCTGAGCTCCATATACCTATCCAGGAGTCTCTTAAAAGACCCTATCATACCACCTCCACCACCGTCACCAGAATCCCATTCCACGCACTCATCCCTCTTCAAGTAAAAAACTTACCCCTGACATCTCCTCCTACTTCCAAGCACCTTAAAACTGTGCCCTCTTGTGCTAGCCACTTCAGCCCTGGGAAAAAACCTGATGATCCACACAACCAATATCTCTCATCATCTCATACTGCTCTATCAGGTCACCTCTCATCCTGCCACTCCAAGGAGAAAAGGTGGAGCTCTCTCAACCTATTCTCATAAGGTATGCTCCCCAATCCAGGCAACATCCTTGTAAATCTCCTCTGCACCCTACTCCAAGTGGGGTCTGACCAGGGTCCTAAATAGCAGCAACATTACCTCTCAAAGCAGCAGCTTTGAGTGTCCTATGGACCCATCCCCAAGATCCCTCTGATCCTCCACATTGCCAAGAGTCTTATCATTAATATTATATTCTGCTATCATATTTGACCTACCAAAATGAACTACCTCATACTTATCTGGGTTGAACTCCATCTGCCACTTCTCAGCCCAGTATTGCATCCTACCAATGTCCTTCTGACAGCTCTCCACACTATACACAACACCCCCAACCTTTGTGTCTTCAGCAAATTTACTAACTCATCCCTTCACTTCTTCATCCAGGTCTTTTATAAAACTTACAAAGAGTAGGGGTCCCAGAACAGCTCCCTGAGACACACCACTGGTGACCAACCTCCATGCAGAATATGACCCATCTACAACCACTCTTTACCTTCTGTGAGTAAGCCATTTCTGGATCCACAAAGCAATGTCCCCTTGGATCCCATGCCTCCTTATTTTCTCAATAAGCTTTGTATGGTGTACCTTATCAAATGCCTTGCTGAAATCCATATACACTACAACTACTACTCTACCTTCATCAAGGTGTTTAGTCACATCCTCAGAAAATTCAATCAGGCTCGTAAGGCATGACCTGCCTTTGACAAAGCCATGCTGATTATTCCTAATCATATTATGCCTCTCCAAATGTTCATAAATTCCGCCTCTCAGGAGCTTCTCCATCAACTTACCAACCACTGCAGTAAGACTCACTGGTCTATAATTTCCTGGGCAATTTCTACTCCATTTCTTGAATAATGGAACAACATCCGTAACCCTCCAATCCTCCGGAATCTCTCCCATCCCCATTGATAATGGAAAGATCATCACCAGATGTTCTGCAATCTCCTCCCTCGCCTCCATTGTAGCTTGGGGTACATCTCGTCTAGTCCCATGACTTAGCCAACTTGATGCTTTCCTAAAGCTCCAGCACATCCTCTTCCTTAATATCTACATGCTCAAGCTTTTCAGTCCACTGTAAGTCATCCCTACATTCACCAAGATCCTTTTCCATGGTGAATACTGAAGCAAAGTACTCATTAAGTACCTCCGCTATCTCGTCGGGTTCCATGCACACTTTTCCACTGTCACACTTGATTGGTCCTATTCTTTCACATCTTATCCTCTTGCTCTTCACATACTTGTAGAATGCTTTGGGGTTTTCCTTAATCCTGCCCACCAAGGCCTTCTCATGGCCCCTTCTGGCTCTCCTAATTTCCTTCTTAAGCTCCTACCTGCTAGTCTTATATTCCTCGAGATCGCAATCATTACCTAGTTTTTTTGAACCTTTCTTAAGCTCTTCTTTTCTTCTTGACTAGATTTACAACAGCCTTTGTATACCACGGTTCCTGTACCCTACCATCCTTTCCCTGTCTCATTGGAACATACCTATGCAGAACTCCATGCAAATATCCCCTGAACATTTCTTCCGTACATTTCCCTGAGAACATCTGTTCCCAATTTATGCTTCCAAGTTCCTGCCTGATAGCCTCATTTTTCCCCTTACCACAATTAACCGCTTTCCTAACGCGTCTGTTCCTGTCCCTCTCCAATGCTATGGTAAAAGAAATAGAATTGTGATCACTATCTCCAAAATGCTCTCCCACTGAGAGACCTGACACCTGACCAGGTTCATTTCCCAATAGCAGATCAAGTACAGCCTCTCCTCTTGTAGGCTTATCCACATATTGTGTCAGGAAACCTTCTTGAGCACACCTAACAAATTGTACCCCATCTAAACCCCTCGCTCCAGTGAGATGCAAATCGATATTTGGGAAATTAAAATCTCCCATCACGGCAACCCTGTTATTATTACAGCTTTCCAGAACCTGCCTCCCTATCTGCTCCTTGATGTACCTGTTACTATAGAATAGTCTATAAAAAACACCCAGTAGAGTTAATGATCCCTTCCTGTTTCTAACCTCCACCCACAGAGACTCCGTAGACAATCCCTTCATGACTTCCTCCTTTTCTGCAGCCGTGACACTATCTCTGATCAACAGTGCCACACCCCCACCTCTTTTGCCTCCCTCTCTGTCCTTTCTGAAACAGCTAAAGCCTGGCACTCTAAGTAGCCATTCCTGCCCCAGAGCCGTCCAAGTCTCTGTAATGGCTCTAAGCTCTTCCGATTTGTTCATGATACTCCTTCCATTAAAATAGACACACCTCAAACCATCAGTCTGATCGCATCCCTTCTCTATCACCTGCCTATCCTCCCTCTCACACTGTCTCCAAGCTTTCTCTATTTGTGAGCCAACCGTCACTTCCTCCATCTCTTCAGTTTGGTTCCCACCCACAGCAATCCCAGTTTAAACTCTCCCCAGGAGCCTTAGCAAACCTCCCCACCAGGTTATTGCCCCCCCCTGGGATTCAAGTGCAACCCGTCCTTTTTGTACAGGTCATTCCTGCCCCAAAAGAGGTCCCAGTGATCCAGAAATCTGAATCCCTGCCCCCTGCTCCAATCCCTCAGCCACTCATTTATTCTCACTCTATTCCTATACTCACTGCCATGTAGCACGGGCAGTAATCCCGAGATTACTACCTTTGTTGTCCTGCTTCTCAACTTCCTTCCTAACTCCCTGTAGTCTGCTTTCAGGACCTCCGCCCTTTTCCTGCCTACGTCATTGCTACCAGTATGTACCACAACCTCTGGCTGTTCTCCTTCCCACTTCAGGATTTCTTGGACACAATCAGAAACATCCCGGACCCTCGCACCTGGGAGGCAAACTGCCATCCATGTTTCTTTCCCGTGTCCACAGAATCACCTGTCTGACCCCCTAACTATAGAGTCCCCAGTCACTGCTGCTATGCTCTTCCTTCCCTACCCTTCTGAGCCACATGGCCAGACTCTGTGCCAGAGGTGTGGCCAGAGGTAGGCCGTTCCCCCAACAGTACTCAGAGTATTTATTGACAGCCACAGGGGTGCTCTCTAGTCTCTGACTACTGCCCTTCCCTCTCCTGACTGTTGCCCACTTATCTGTCTCCCGAGGCCCCAGTGTGACTACCTGCCTATAGTTCCTATCTATCACCTCGTCACTCTCCCTGACCAGACAAAGGTCATCAAGCTGCACCTTCAGTTCCCTACCACGGTCCCTAAAGGAGCTGCAGCTCAACACACCTGACACAGATGTGGCCGTCCGGGAGGCTGGGAGTCTCCTGGACTTCCCACATCTGACGTCAAGCACAGAACACCGGCCTCACACACATTCTTCCTGTCTGTATTCTACACAGGCAACCTACCTCACCTCAACCCTTTATCGTCAAAGCCTTCCTACCCTGTGTCCCTGTACTCTGATGCCCACTCTCTAAAGCTGTCTCCTTTTAAATTCTTCTCGCTGTTCTCACTGGCAGACAGCCACATGCTTGCGCAGTCGTGCCTCAATCAAACCGCTGAAGAAAAAAGTATATTCAAACAGACTACAATACAATTTTTCTCAAATTCTTCAGCACTGTTGAATCTCCAGTTTATGCTCTGAAACTGATGAGGTGGTTCAGAACTAACCTATTCCAACACATTTCTATGCTAATGTTTCTCTGTTTTGGTTATAGAGTACTCTGTATTCAAAAAATATTCCAAACACAATTTAGCATTGCACAGAGATCATGCCCTCACTGACCATGCATTCAGACTTCTCAGGGCAACTAATCTGAAAGGATTATGCATGAACACCATTGTTTACCCACCTGACCACTGAATGAAAACACCACAGTTGTCACGGACTTTATAAAAAACAATCGTAGACTCTTCTCTAACCGAAAGCGCTGGGTGAATCTGCTGAGAGCCAGATTAGTGGCATTCAGGTCTGACGACCAAGCAAACTATAAAAGGTCCAGACACAATCTCAGGAAAACCATCTCTTATGCTAAGTGGCAATGCAGGACCAAACTCAATAGTTGAGCAGGGCTTAAATGCTATCACTTACAAACTGAAACCAAGCGACATCGGTGACAACAAGGTTTCACTTCCAGATGAGCTCAGTGCCTTTTATGCTCACTTTGACTATCGAGGCACCTTCACAAATTCCCACAGAACCCGACGGCTTGTAATTTCAGTCTCTGAGGCTGACATGAAAGCATCCTTCAGGAGAGTGAATCCATGGGAGGAATCTGGCCCATACAGGGTACCAGGCCAAGTGCTAAAGACTTATTCCTATAACTAACTGGAGTGTTCACCACTGTCTTTATTCTCTCACTTGGGCAGTCTGAGGTATCTGCCTGCTTCAAGCAGACTTCAGTTATACTGGTGCCTGAGAAGAACATGGCAACAAGCCTCAATGACTATTATCCAGTAGCACTTACAACCCCTGTGATGAAGTGTCTTGAGGGGGGTGATGATGAAACATACTTACTCGTGCCTGAGAAGTGAAGTAGATCCACTCAGTTTGCCTACCATCACAACAGTTCAACAGAAGGTGCCATTTCATGGGCTATACACTCAATCCTGAAACAGCTGGACAGTGAAGATGCATACAACATGATGCTCTCTACTGACCAGAGCTCAGCGTTCAATACTATCATCCTCTCAAATCTATAAACTTCAATACGTAGGCTTCAATACCTGCTTGTGCAACTGGATCCTTGGTTTCCTCACTTGCGGACCACAGTCATTTTGGATTGGCAAAAACGTCTCTTCCACAATCTCCATCAGCACAGGTACACCACAAGGCTGAGTGCTTAACCCACTGCTCTACTCACTTTACACTTATGACTGTGAGGCTAAGCACAGCTCCAATGCCAGATTTTAGTTTGCTGACACCACCACTGTCGTTGGGCGAATCACAGGTGGTGATGAATCAGCATATAGGAGGGAGACTGAATATCTAAATCAGTGGTGACACAACAACAATGTTAACAAGACCAGGAAGCTGATGATTGACTTCGGGGGGGGGGGGGGGGAGGAAGCTGGAGATCCTTGAGCCAGTCCTCACTGGAGAATCAGAGATGGAGGGAGTTAACAACTTTAAATTCTCCACTGTTAGCATTTCAGAGTTCCTCTCCTGGGCCCAGTACATAAGTGCCATTTCAAAAGCACAGCAGCACCACTACTTTAATAGAAGTTTGCAAAGATTCTGCTTGTCATCTAAAACTTTGACAAACCTCCAGTCACGAGCTCCACACTCTTAATATTTGCCCATCTTTGCCCATCATTAGCACTTTAAATATTATATCATAGTATCAGTGTGTCATTCTCCACTGGTGCAATTCATTCCATCGAAGTCAATTGCCCCTCTCTTATCCAGTCAAGGTTAAATGTATTAGTAATGGGGCATAACTGTGAAGGCTTCTGTGCTTCTCTCAGCATGACAGAAATTCCTGCTACTGGTAGAGAGCACATTAAACTTAGAATCCAACTCCTTATACTGTACATGTTTTACTTCCTCCTCTGGCATTAAAGAGAAAAACCCTCTAGGGTTACAGGCCCGTTTTTAGCTCACACTTGAGTAGATGGAAAGAGCTGCCAGCCTCTGATTTACCAGTTCATTTCATACATCTATAATTGAAATATTGCCACAATGCTAGTGAAAACAATATCATCTGGTTTAGTAGACATGTGAAGCCTGTTTCTAGCTGTGCAGGTCCAAGCATTTGTATCAGAAGCAGGGGGAGTTCCAAGGAGCAGACTTTTGCAGCTTAGGTAAAAATATTTTCTTTCCTTGCCTCACTTTTGACACCACTGCACACCGGATGGCAGCAAAAGGTTTGTGTACACCTTCTTGGGCACTCGTGCCATAGCTTCACCACTGATGCCTTAGCAAATTAATTTGGACAAGCAGCTGATGTTTAGCAGGTATGTAGGTATGTAGGCAGTAATTTCTGATGATTGTGCTTGTACTGTACCAACTTGCAGCTGAATTCCAAATGAAAAATCTTCATTTCATTCTAGAAAGTGGGATAATTTAAAAAAAGACTTTCAGCTTGAACTCAGCAAGTCACAGGTCCTGTTCTAATGATTACTACAAAGGATTTTCCCGTGTTATCCTAATATTAAGTTTGGCTTTAGCTTTACTTCCATCGTATCTGGCAGTGTTGGTGACAAAGTGGACAGGGCAAGGGCTGAGGATGGGGCAGTTGGTATACAACTAGATGCAGTATGTAGTGAGACTGTGAGGAAGGACAGACAGATAATAGGGCAAAATTGCAGTCAGTGGGATGAGTTGAAATGTAACATGGGAGCAAAATCAAAAAGGGTGATGAGTACAGGACTGAAGGTATTGTATTTGAATGTATGCAGTATACAGAATAAGGTAGATGATCTAGCAGCACAGTTAGGGATTGGCAGGTATGATATTGTGGGCATCAATATGTTGCGGCTGAAAGAAGATAATAGTTGGAAGCTTAACATCCAAGGAAACACATTATATTGAAAGGTCTTTGTTGGTAAAACATGAAATTAAATCCTTTGAAAGAGGTTAGAAGATTAGAAGATGTAGAATCCTTGTGGGTAGAGTTAAGAAACAGTAAGGATAAAAAGACCCTGATAGGAGTTATATACAGGCTTCTGAATAGCAGCCAGGGTGTGGTACAAACAGAAGATAGAAAAGGCATGTAAAAAATGCAATTTTGCAATAATCATGGGGAATTTCATATGCAGGTAGATTGGGAAAATTAGGTTGGTGCTGGATCCCAAGAGAGGGAATTTGTAGAATGCCTACAAGGTGGCTTTTTAGAACAGGTTGTGGTTGAGCCCACAATGGGAACGGTAATTCTGGCTTGTGTATTATGTAATGACTTCAGATTTCATTAGGGAGCTTAGGGTGAAGGAACCCTTTGGAGGCAGTGATCATAGTATGATATGTCTGAGAAGGAGAAGCTGAAGTCAGATGTATCAGTATTACACTGGAGTAAAAGGAATTCCAGAGGCATGAGAAAGGAGCTGGCAAAAGTTGATTGGAAAGGAACACTAGCAGAAATGACGGCAGAAGAGCGAAGGCTGGTGTTTCTGGGGGAATCTGGAAGTGCAGGAAAAATACATCTCAAAGGTACAGAAGTATTCTGAAGGGAGGATGATGCAACCGGAGCTGACAAGAGACCTCAAAGCCGGCATAAAAACAAAGGAGAGGGCATAAAATAATGCAAAAATTAGTGGAAGTTAGGGGATTGGGAAACTTTTTAAAACCAACAGGCAGCTAGAAAAGGCCATAAAGAGAGAAAAGGTGAAATATGAAGGTAAGATAGCCAATAACATAAAACAGTATACAAAAAGTTTTTATTGAGTACAAAGAGTAAAAGAGAGGCAAGAGTGGATATTGGCCTGCTGAAAAATGATGCTGGAGAGTAGTAATGGGGGACAAAGCAATGGTAGACGATCTTCATGTATATTACCTCAGTCTTCATTGTAGAAGACACCAGCAGATTGTCAGGGGCAGAAGTATCGTTGCTATTACTAAGGAGATAATGCTTGGAAGCTGAAAAGTCTGAAGTTAGCCAAGTCAGATTAACTACACCCAGGGTTCTGATAGGGGGAGCAGAATAGATTGTGGAGGCCATCAGCAATGACCTTTCGCACATCAGAAGTTTCTGGAATGGTTCATGAGGACTCAAACATTGCAAATGCTACTCCACTCTTAAGAAGGGAGAGAGGCAAAAGAAAGGAAAATATAGGCTAATGAGTCTGACTTCAGTGGTTGGAAAGATGTTGGAGTCTATTATTAAGGATGAGGTTTCAGGGTACTTGGAGGCACCTGATAAAATAGGCCAAAATCAGCATGGCTTCCAAAAGGGGAAATTGTGTCTCACAAATATGTTTGAAACCTTTGAGGAAATAACAAGCAGGATAAACAAAGGAGAGTAAGTGGATGTTGATTATGTGGACTTTCAAAAGGCCTTTCACAAGGTGCTGCACAGGAAGCTGTTTAACAAGATAAGAGCCCATAGTATTACTGGAAAGATACGAGCATGGATAGAAGATTGTAGGACTTGCAGGAGGCAAAGAGTCAAATAAAAGGGGGTGTTGCATGAGTCGGAGTTGGGACCACTTCTTTTCACATTATATGTCAATGATTTGGACGAAGGAATTGATGGATGTGTGACCAAGTTTGAGGACAAAGCGAAGATAGGTGGAGGGGCTGATAGAGCTGAGAAAGCAGGATGTCTACAGAAAGACATGGACAGATTGGGTGAAGTGCAAGGTTATGCACTTTGGCAGAAGGAATAAAGATGTGGATTATTTTCTAAATGAGGAGAAAATTCAAAAATCAAAGGTGCAGAAGGACTTAGGAGTCCTTGTGTAGGATTCCCTGAAGGTTAACTTGCAGGTTGAGTCAATGGAAAGGAAGGCAAATATAATGATTGAACTCATTTCAAGAGGACTAGAATAGAAAGCAAGGATGTAATGCTAAAGCTTTATAAGACATCAGTCAGACCACACTTGGAGTATTGTGAGCAGTTTTGGGCCCCTCATCTAAGGAAGAATGTGCTGGTATCGGAAAGGGTCTAGAGAAGTTTCTCGAGAATGATTTCAGGAATGAAAAGGCTAATATAAGAGGATTGTTTGATGGCTCTGGCCCTGTACTCACTGGCGTTTAGAAGAATGAGGAGCATCTCATTGAAACATCTCAAATATTGAAAGCACTAGGTAGAGTGGATGTGGAGAGGATCTACTGAGAATATTTCCTGTAATTGGAGAGTCTGGGACCAGAGGGCAGAGACTCAGGATTGAGGGACATCCATTTAACACAGAGATGATGAAAAATTTCTTTAGTCAGAGGGTGGTGAGTCTGAAGAATTCATTGCCACAGACAGTGGGCCAAGTCATTGGGCATATTTAAAGTGGAGGTTAGTAGGTTCTTGATTAATCAGGCATCAAAGATTACGGAGAGAAGGCAGGAGAATGGAGTTGAGAATAATAATAAATCAGCCATGATGGAATGGTGGAGCAGACTCTATGGACTGAATGGCCTAATTCTGCTCTTATGTCTTAGAGACAATATTTTAAATGGTTGCTGCGATTTACCATTTTGCAGTTAAATACCGTATTTTCTTTTTAATTTTGCCAAGCTAAAGGAACAAAAGCAGTACTTGGTCATGACATATTTGGAAAAGTATGGACTTATTAGGTACATGATTATGTACACTCAGTGGCCACTTTATTGGGTCCAGGAGTTACCCAATAAAGTGGCCACGGAATGCATGTTGTAAATACGAAATCCTTTTGTGGGGATTTTGAAATGAAGAGGGGGAGGGGGAAGGGGAGGGGAAATCTTACCCAACCTTGGAGAAATTGATGTTCATACCATCAGCTTCCCTACCACATTCTGGGGTATGATGGTGTTAAATCCCACAGTGAAGTCTATAAATAGCAACCTGACATATACGAACCCATTTTCCAGGTGGGATAGGACAGAGTGAGGAGCAGAGGCTAGGGCATCATCAGTGGATCAATCCAAGCGCTAAGCAAACTGGAAAGGGTGCAATGTAGCCAGAAGAAAGGCCTTAATGTGCTCCATGATCAGCCACTCAAGGCATTTCATAATGGTTGATATTAATGCCGAAGGACAACAGCCACTTGGGCAGGTTACCATCTGTTGCATTAATTCCTTGAACTTTTAGGAGCTCATCACTGAAGACAATCATGTTAATTGGACAATCAGAGACAATTCAGTTACCCTCCACAAGTGAGCCAAAAACTGGGAGAGGTTTACAAAAGTTTTAGGATAACCTATGAGAATGAAAGAAGTATGACAAAGACAGGGAAAGTAGTTAGGAGAAAAGGTCAACACGTTGTTTACTTGGGAGAAAAGGTGATTTTAAGAGATTGAATCTTGAATCAAGATAAATAAAATGGAACAATAATGGCAAGCAATATGGAGTATAATGAGCAGAATTTTAAATAATTATCTGAAAACTATTATAATAAACATAGTACTTTATAATTTCAAAAAGAAATTCTGTTAGACCAGTCTGATTAATTTACCTGAAGAGGTAAGAGAGAAGGTAATAGACAAGGATAATGAAGCAGTGTAACACATAGATTTCCAAAATGAGTTTAACAGTCCTGCATAGTATCAGAGACAGATCAAGCAAGCAGAGTGAACGGTTGGTTATTTATTTATTTATAAAGATACAACATGGAATATGCCCCCTCCCCTTCGAGCTTCGTCACCCAGCAACTCCCATTTTAACTCTAACCTAATCACGGGACAACTTACAATGAGCCAGTACATCTTTGGATTATGGGAGGAAACCGAAACACTCAGAGGAAAACCATGCGGTCATGGGGAGAATGTACAAACTCCTTACAGGCAGCGGGGGCAATTGAACCAGGTCGCTGGTGCTGTAAAGTGTTGGGCTAACCACTACACTACCATGCCACTAATAAGCAAAGAAAATAGTGAAGGACAGAAATGCAAGGTCCTATAAGATGTCCTATGCTGGGACCTCTGTTATTTACCATTTATATTAATAAAACTTCAAGTTGGTCAAATGAAACAATGTTCTTCCAGACCAAAGTGCACAACACAGTACATATAACTCACAGAAAGTATTATTACCACTAGCAAATTAACAAATAATGAAGTGCATTTACAACACGAGTTAAAAAGTAAATAGGATAACATTACTGGTGCTTCATGCGTGATGAGACCTGGGTGGTGGCAGAGAGTTGAGTAGTCTCACAGCCTGGGGAGGAAGCTGTTTCCCATCCTAACAGATCTTGTCCTAATGCTACAGTACCTCCTGCCCGATAGGTCAAAGAGATTGTTCAATAGATGGGAGGAGTCATTGACAAAGCAAAGGGCTGTACATACGCAATTCATGTACCAGATGGTGATGCAGCTAGTCAAAATGCTGTCAATAGTGCTCCTGTAAAAACTGGTTAGAATGTGGGGTACCGGGGGGGTGGGGGAGTCCTCACTTGCATCAATCTCCTGAGGAAGTGAAGATGCTGTTGTGCTTTCTTGACCAAAGGGGTGATATTGAGGGACCAGGTGGATGTGTCTGTTATGTGCAATCCCAGAAATTTGGTGCTCCTAATTCTTTTCACCGAGAAGTTGAGGAGTGGTCAGTTTTCACCTTCCTGAAGTCCACAATCGTTTCTTTGGTCTTTGGAACAAGAAGAAAATTTACCGACCATATCAATTTGGAATTAATGTTCTAAACTGCAACAAGTTAAACTTAATGATTGAAATTCAATTACTAAATATTAGCATAACATAGATATGGGAAACAGAAAATGACAAAATAGAGATTAAAGAGTTAAAAGATAGAAAGACTATACAATGTGAGAGTAAATACATACAAATTACTAAAAGTTTCAGATCAGGAAAATGCCATAACAAAATAATGTCTTTATTTCTTGAGATAAAATTCAAAGCTACAGAACTTATACTAAACTTGAATCCAATGCGGTTAGACCACCCAGAGAATATTTGGAATTCTGACCACCAAATAACAGGGATATAGGAGCGCCTGTTGGGAAAGGATAAAGAGGATGGATTTCTTTTATCTTGGAAGGAGGATGTTGAACCCAGCCGAAAAGTGGTTATGAAAATCATTAAATTTTAAAGTGGTGTATACATGATGGCTTTTCCCCAACAAAAAGCAAACTAGAGGCCAAGAAAGCAAGAGTTTCAAAGAAATTGAAATAGAATTCAGGAGAAATCCTTACCCAGAGAGTGTTGAGAATATGAAGCTTGCAACCTCCAGAGAGTAGCTGAAACAGGTAAAGGAAATGAATTAATTGATGTGATCAGTATGACAGAGAGAAAATAAGATAGATTTGCTGAATGAATTACAGGAGAAGATGGGAGGAAGTTTGTTGAACATGAAAGTGATGTGGTTTGAGTGGGTTGAGTCACCAGTTTCTGTGTTTTATGCTCTCAACATCATTCATTTATAGTACCACAGTGTGTTGCTGTACCTTCTCTGTAGTGAGACCACTTTTTGATGAGAGGGCAAAGCTTGCCAGGAGATCATGCACAGCACTCCTGTGGCGTTGGAACAAACTTGATAATTGGAGCAATATTTTCTAGTCCTCAATTCCCTGTTTCATTCCTATAGAAAATTTACCCTTTAATTTTGCTGAAGGATATCACTTAGTGGTAAAGGGTACAATGGTAAACTGTAGCCCATTTACTCACTATAATATCCAAATCACTGTTATTTAAAATGCCAAAAGTTAGCAAAGAAAAAGAATGATGTTGGCAACAGATTAGCTTCTTGTGGGTGAGGGTCAAAGACCTCTGCCAGTTTCTAAGTTGTCTGAACATTTTGGAGACCAGAAATCACAGAAGATTTTTACATTTTGTATGGTGAGTATGTCAGTATTGATGGATCTGCATCAAAGATACACTAGACAAGTTTTTAACTGAGTAGCAGCGATTGTGACGATAATAAACCAATTTAATAATTTACCATTTTAGCAGAAGGAGCCAGTAACCTGCACGTAAATTTATGGGCGTGTTCATTACAGGTTTTTGAGGAAATTCGGGCATCATCAGAACAAACGGACAAAAAACACACAAGATGATAAATATTTAGGCAAAAGAACGATGAAAAAAAGTCACACAGGTGGGAACGAGAGAAAAAGGAGCTAATTTAGTTTACAACAGGGTGAAAGTGGGGAAGTGCTTAAAATGTCAGGATAACAGTGTGAATTTGGGCCTCCATCATTCCAATATCTCTCCTAAAAGGACTGTGAATTCAGCAGGGCAATGTCTTCCACTGCTGCTTTGTGCTCTCATTAACTGCGTCAGAAGTCTCAGGATGCTATCCTTTCTCATCTCAGGAGTTCCAACCTAGAAGAGACAACTGAGATAACCATTCAGCAAAGCAGCGATTGTTTTAAATCAGTGATTTGCCCCAACAAATATAAAACAAAGCTAATGAGCAAAATTACCTGCATTTCTAGGGCTTAATCCTGTTCTGTTCTTGCAGCAGGCCATGAGAAGTTATCCACATTATCTGCACTTTCTAATTGTTCCTCACACCTTTAACTATTGGATTTGCTTGTTTAAGATTTAGGGAAAGTCATGAAATATTCATGAATTTCTCTGCTGTTGAGCCACATTGAAAAGTAAACTAGAAAGTGTTTTGAAAATCAATGTGAAGCACCAATGAAGTGAAACCTCATCGGACTTATTTCACTATAGCAGCCTTTTCGATGCTCATTTGGGACAGCAGCTACCATCCCCATCCTTCTGTAAGTCCTTAAATCACTCCTCATATGTAAATTCTCCTTCACAGCCATCAGCTCAATCTTTCTCTTCCATGTACTCTTCCCTTTGCTGTTTCCTTCTGTTACTTATTGTTGCTTTGCTGTTCTTCTTTTCTGTGCCTTGTGGCGCATCATTTTGTATTTTTGTCCATTTCTTTACAAGGCCAAGTTGCTATCTCAATGCTCAACCCAGCACGGATGGAAAATGTGCAAGGAGTTGGCGGGATTCAAACCCGGAGGCACTTGCCTCGAAGTCCAGTGTAGATGCCACTGCACCACCGGCTGGCATTGCTTTCTTATTTCAACACAAAATGAGGCTGTTTGACCCATTGGGCATATACCTACTCTGCATAGAGCAATCTCATCAGTCTCATTCTCCTCTCCTTATTCCCCTGTAACTTGCAACTTATTTTCGTTCACATGCCCATCAATCCTTTTCAATACTTGCCTACACTCAAGGTGTGCCAGAGATCGGATGGAACCTGGGTCACTGGAGATTTGCGGCAACAACACAAACTACTGTGCCATTTCTAAGAGCTTAATGTTGCAATGAGCATGTGGAGGGCAACTCTATTTTGAGTTATGGCTAAGGGAAACTCATAGTTTATGAACCAAACCACATCACAAGTTACCAGACCATTGGTCAGAGAAACAAACTGACTTTTTAAAGAGTACTATCAAACAAGCAGCAGAAACGCTATGTCAACAATAATGGCAGACATTGTGGGCAAGAAGGAGAATCATGGAAACTCATCCCCATCTTTTGCCAACATGCAGGAAGATATAGAGTGCAGTGTCAGCCAAAACCAGGAATGACAAGTTCGAATGCAAACCCCAGAGAAGTGGTAAGAGCAGGGGGTCAGCGGAATTTGATACCAGAGGCAGGACTGTCCAGCACTGAGATACAACTGGGCCAGCAGTGATTACTGATGAAAGACTCAGTCAGTCATCAAACGAATGAATAATTGGAGTATTCCAGTAACTTCCCTTGTCTTTCATAGGAAATAAGCAAGGGATCAGCAATGGGTCACTTTTAGTTCTCTTGCTCAATACAGAGTCTTCAGCAGAGGAAAAGCATTTCAGTGGGACCTTGAAAAATGCTGTATAAATTATTTAATGATATCAGTATTCTAACAACATAACAAGAGACTTTGTTTTCTGTTTTGAGTGGCTCACCTCCCTCACCCCTCAGATCCTTTCCACAAATTACAAGTTTAAATTGGGAGATTAATGATTAGCTCATCACTCCACACGACAGGCGCAGCTGTAGCAACACTCCAGAAACTGGACTTGGTCCAAATTCGGACGGTTTGGTGGATCTCTGCCCTTTTTCTAGAGCATATGATCAAATAACACATTTCCCTGACTTTGGGATATCCTGCAATCAAGAAAAATGTTATATAAAAACAAATAAATTATTTCTTTGTATCAACAACTATTCATCAAGGTAGCTTTGATAGCTAATCATTATCCTCAGACTTATCACTGCTAACAGCCACAAGAAAAAAATTTGATGAGAATACTTCTAAAATCGTTATTCTAATAAGTCATCAATAATAGATGTTATTAATATTTTATGTAGCATCTGACAATCCAGATGTATGTATGTAGTATGTGGAGTCATACTACAGAGAAATAAGCCATTCGGCCCGCACGTCCATGACAGCTATTAGATACCTATCTATGCTAACCTCTTTTGTCAGCACTCGCTACATAGCCTACTATGCCTTGACTATTCAAGGGCATATCAAGATGTATCTTAAGTGGTCTGAGAGTACCTGTCTACACCAGCTTCTCAGTCTGTGTGTTCTAGATGGTAGCTACTCACTGGGTAAAAAAATTCTTGCTCAGTTTGCCCCCAAATCCACTCCTCTCCTAAAACTTATACACTCTAGCCTTAGACACCTCTGACATTAGGACAACAGAAACAGGAGCAGGAGTTTAAGGTGAATGGAGGAAAGTTCAGAGGTAGCTTTCTTTTCTTTTTCTTTACACACAGGGTGTGGCGGGTGGCTGGAATGTACTGCCAGGGGTGGTTGGAGAGGCTGATACAAGAAGAACATTTAAAAGACATTGAGATAGGCACATGGCTGTAAGAAAAATTGAGTGTTATGTAAGAGGGAAGGTTTAAATTGATCATGGAGTAGGTTTATGTTAGTCAGCATAACATCATGGGCCGAAGGTGTTCGAGTAGGTCATCTGTTTCATCAAGCCTGCTCTGCCATTCAATTAGATCATGGCTGATCTGGCTATGAACTCAACTCTTCTGATTTCTGGTGAGTCTCGTCCCTGGTGACTCAATCTCTCATCAGAGGCTAGTGCCTTCCTCTCTGAATCAGCCTGCTGAACTTCATCTGCACCAACTCCGAAGCCAGTATATCTTTTCTCAAATAAAGTGACCACAAGTGCACACAGTGCTCCAGCTGTAGACTCACCAGTGACCTGTATGGTTGCAGCCTGACTAACCTTTTGCAATGCATGCAAAAAGAGCTCCAGGCCCCTCCACAAAACAGCATGCTGGAATCTTTCACCGTGTAAATAATAACCTGATATTTATTCTTCCTACCAAAGCGGATGACCTCACATTTACCAACTTTGTACTCCATCTACCAGACCCTTGCCCACTCGCCTAACATACCTAATCTCTCTGCATCATGTACACAGTCTGCTTTTCCACTCAGTTTGGCATCATCAGCAGTTAGAAATGCTACTGTCAGCCCGCTCTTCTGAATCATTAATATACATCATGAAGAGCTGCAGGTCCAGCACTGACTCCTGCAGTCCTCTGCTCACCACTGAGTGCCAAACAGGGAAAAAAAAATCCCAACTTCCTGGGATGGATAAAAGTTTCTTATTATCTATGTCTCTCACTATTTTGTAAACCCCAGGTCCCCCCTCACCCTCCTGTCATCCAAAGAAAATGGACCCAGCATATCCAGTCTTTCCTCATAACCGCAACACTCCTTCTCAGTGAACACTCTTTGTATCCTCTCCAGCGCTGACATGTACTTCTGTATATGAACAACCTAGGTATAAATGCAGGTTGTTTGTGTACTATGGGGACCAGTGTTGCACACATTTTTCCAGCTGCAACCTAACCAGTGTTTTATAAACATGCATGAAAGCCTCCATGCTCTTACTCTATGTCCCAGCCAGTCAAGGTAAGTATCCTGTGTGCCTTATTCACCTCCAATTTACTGGTGCCACTTTTAGGAACTTGCGATCCTTTTATTCCTCAATACATCTTAGGTCCTACCAATTCACAGTATATATGCTACCCTTATTAGAGCACCTAAATTCCTCTTCCCAAAAAAAAACCCATTATTATATAATTATCAGGATCACATTCCATCTGTCATTCTCTGTCCATCTTACCAGTTGATCAATATTATTCTGTTGTTATGAACTACCTCATTAACTATCAACAATTACATCAATTTTTGTGCCATTTGAAAACCACCGACATTCATATACCATATATAAAACTCATGTGATCCATGATGAACTAGCCAATTAGATGCAATATTGGCTTGGTGGTAGGAGGTGGAAGATGGTAGTGGAGGGGTTGTTTTACAGATTGGAGGCTTGTGACAGTGGTGCGCTGCACAGAACTGTGCTGGGCCTTCTGTTGTTTCTCATAGGTGTGAACTATTTGGATGGGAATGTAGGTGATATGATAATTAAATCTGCAGCTGACACCTTAATTGGTTGCATAGTGGACAGAGAAAATTGGTTGCCAAGGGACAAAGGTACCGAGGACCCAGGTCTCAAAGCTTGACGATAAGTTTGGATGGGAGGCTTACGTTGAACACCAAGGTGTAGGTGATGAACAGCAACCTGATGTACAAGTTCCTGTTGTCTAGATGGCCTAGAGCAGGGTGAAGAGCCAAAGAAATTGCTTCTACTGTTGGCCTATAATGACTGTAGGCAATTTGAAATGAATCCAGGTCATCTCAGAGATAGGAATTGATTTTCACCATAACCAACCTCTCAAAGCACTTCACTGTGGTTTATTTTAGTGTCATTGGATGGTAGTCACTGAGGCAGGTCACCACAGTCTTCTTGGGCACCGATATGATAGATACCTTCTTGAAGTAGTTGGGAACTTCAGACTGCAGAAGTGAGAGTTTGAATATGTGCCAGCCAGATGGTCATACAGATCCTTAGTACTCAGCTAGGTACACTGTCTGGCCCAGATGGCTTTTGTGGGCACTACGGTGCACATATGTAGAAACTGATTCCCAGTGTTCTTGGATAATGTTGGCAAGGAGGCGGCAGCTAAATGGGAAAGAGGAGGAAGCAAAGGACAAATGGGTGGTGTAGGAAGTAAACAGACAGACCATTAATGGAGATTGTTTGGTGCAATTAGCATAGCTGCTGCAACCCTACTTGAATTTCAGTGTGGAGTTTGCACCTTCTCCCATGGGCTGAGTGCTCCAGTTCCCTCCAAATTCTCGAACATGTGCAGATTGACAGGTAAACGGCCACTGATTTTAGGTGAATGTTAGAATCTGAGGAAGTAATGAGAATGTGAGGAGAATAAAACAGGATGACTGTTGGACTTTATTAATTAATTACATTATTTATTTCTTTAGAGATAGAGCATGAAACAGACACTTCTGACCCAACAAGCAGCACCCCCCCAGCAACCTACCTATTTAATACTAGCCTAATCACAGGACAATTTGCAATGATCATCTAACCTATTAGCTGTACATCTTTGGACTGTGGGGAAAAAACGCGAAGCACCCAGAGGAAACCCATGCAATCACAGCGAGAACAAACTTCTTATAGACAACACGGGAATTAAACTCCGAAGTCCATGCCCTGAGCTGTAGCAGCATTGCGCTAGCTGCTACGTTACCATGGCGCCCTAATATAGTTAGCGTAAATTAACATAGTTAATGAGTGGTTGCTTATCGGCATGGATATCATCAGCTTGATTATCTGTGGAGAGATGTGTCTCCATGTTCTATGTCATGGACTGCAGACAAGCTGGTTAGGCCAAAGATGGAAAGATTATCTTTATTATAAATCATATAGATCATACAGTCAATACTGAAATTGACCAGGGGTGTCTTAGTACCATGAAAAGGAGTGGGTTGAGGGGGAGGAATTCCTGGCACAATGGACACACATTTAGATGGTTACAAAATGAATAAGGGCTCAGGGTGAAAAGGAAAGTTGAATAGGGGATGATAGTTCGCAAGGACATGGTAGTTGGTCTTTTCTTTTAAGAAGACAGGTGCCAAAGGCAGATTTGATGAAGAAGGGCTGAGGTGAGGAAGCCGTTAAAAAAGTCTGCTAATGCTGGCATGGAAACATTAGTTAAGATCAGTTTAGTGGGAACTAGATAGAAATTTACTTCATTATGATATTGAGCTTGAGAGATCAAAATGTTCAATGAATGTTACTATTAGACCATATGACAGGGGGGCAGAAATCAGCCATTCTGCCCAGCAAGTCTTTTCCACCATTCCATCATGGCTGATAATTATCCCTCTGGCCTTCTCACTGCAACCTTTGACGTCCTGACTAATTAAAAACCAATCGACCTCCACTTTAAATATACTCAGTGACTTGGCCCCCATAGCCATCTGTAGCAACAAATTCCACAGATACAACCCCTTCTGATTAAAGAAATTCCTCCTCACTTCAGTTCCAAGTAGAGATCTCTGGATCTTGAGCTCCCTGGTCCTAGGTCAAACTACTAAAGGAAGCATCCTCTCCACATCTATTCAATCTAGGCTTTTCATATTCAATATCCTTCAATGAGATCCCCTCTCTTTCTTCTAAACTCCAGCGAGTACAGGCCCAGAGCCATCATACATTCCTCAAAGTTTGTGAACCCTATTTCTGCTTAAATATGACCTAAAATGTGATCAGATCTTCATATGTCCTAAAACTAGATAAAGGAAACCTAATTAAATAATTAACACAAAAAACATTATACTTGTTCATTTATTTATTGAGTAACATTATCCAATATTACATGTATTTGTTGGAAAAAGTATATGAGCCTTTGCTTTCAGTAACTGGTGTGACCCTCTTGTACAGCAATAACTTCAGCCAAATGTTTCCGATAGCTGTTGATCAGTCCTGCACATTGGCTTGAAAGAATATTAGGTCTTTCCTCCTTACAAACTGCTTCAACTCTGGGATGTTGGTGGGCTTCCTTGAGCAAACTGCTTGCTTCAGGTCCTTCCACAACATTTCTATCGGATTAAGGTAATAACTTTGACTCAGCCATTCCAAAACATAAACTTTCTTCTTTTTAAACCATTTTGTTGTTGATTTATTCTCATCTTTTGGATCATTGTCTTGTTGTGTTATCCAGCTTCTATTAAGCTTCAGGTGATGGACCGCTACTCTGGCTTTCTCCTGTAAATGCCTTGATACCATTTTGAATTCATTGTTCCCTCAATGATTGAAAGATGTCCAAGCCATGAGGCAGCAAAGCAGCCCCAAACCATGACGCTCCTTCCACCATGCTTCACAGCTGGGATGAGGTTTTGGTGTTGGTGTCCAGTGCCCTTTTTTCACAAACATAGCAATGTGCATTTCTGCAAAAAAGTTCAACTTTGGTCTCCTCTGTCCCTGGAACATTTTCCCAGAAGTGGTGTAGAAAATCCAGGTGGACTTTTGCAAACTTGAAACATGTGATAATGTTTGTTTTGGAGAGCAGTGGTTTCCTCCATGATGTCCTTCCATGAATACCATTCTTGTTCAGTGTTATAGTGGACACATGAACAGAGACTTCAGAAAGTTCTAAAGATCTCTGCTGGTCATTGGCTGGAACCCTTGGGTTCTTTTGCATCTCCTTCAACATTTTATGTTGTGCTCGTGGTGTGATCTTTGCAAGATGCCCACTCCTAGGGAGAGTAGCAACAGTACTGAGTTTCCTCCATTTGTAGACAATTTCTCTTACTGCAGACAGAGAACACTCAAGTGTTTAAAAATGCTTTTGCAGCCTTTTCCAGCTTCATACATCTCTGCAATTCTTCTTTCAAGGTCCTCTGAAAGTTGTTTTGATCGAGGCATGGTGCACACAAACAGATCTTTCTTGAGAAGACTGGCTCTGTCAGTAACCTGACTTTGTTTGTCTTTTTTATAAGGCAGGGCACCTTTACAACCCACACCTCCAAGCTCATCTCATTGATTGGAACACCTGACTCCAAATAGCTTTGGTAGAAGGCATTTCTGTGGAGGTTCACATACTTTTTCCAACAAATACATGTAATGTTGGATCATTTTTCTCAATAAATAAATGAGTAAGTATAATGCTTTCTGTTATTTATTTAACTGAGTTCTCTTTATCTGGTTTTAGGACTTATGTGAAAATCTGATTACATGTAGGTCATATTTATGCAGAAATAAAGAAAACTCTACAGGGTTCACAAACTTTAGCACAACTGTACTTTAAACTTTTCATTCCCAGAATCATTCTTATGAACTTCTTCTGGACCTTCACCAATACCAGCACAACTTTTCTTGGGCAAAGGATCCAGAACTGCTCACAATACTCTCCAAGTGCAGTCTGATCAATGCCTTATAAAGTCTCAGCATTACATTCTTACTCTTATATTCTAGTATGCTCAAAATGAATGCTAACATTGCACTTGCCTTCCTTACCACTGAATCAGCTTGCAAGTTAACCCTTAAATAATCCTGCAGATGGACTTCAAAATCCTTTGCACCTCTGATTTTTGAATTTTCTCTCCATTTAGAAAATAGTCTATGCCTTTTTTCCTTCTACTGAAGTGCACAACCATAGACTTTCCTACAATATATTAAGGGAACCATGCTGTCTTTATCATGTGCTTCCAAGTACCCCAAAACTCCATTCTTAATAATGGACTCTAATGTCTTCCCAACCACTGAAGTCTGACTAACTTACATATAATGTCCTTTTTTTCTGCTTCGTTTCCTTCTTAAACAATGGAGCAACATCTACAATTTTCCAGTCCTCCAGAACCATTCCAGAATCCAGTGATTCTTGAATGATCTCTAATAATGTCTTCACAATCTCGTCAGCTGCCTCTTTCAGAACCCTGGGGTGTAGTTCAACTGGTCCAGGTGACTTATCTACCTTCAGACTTTTCAGATTCCCAAGCACCTTCTCCTTAGGAATAGCAACTACACTACCTTCTTCCCCTTGACACTGTCAAATTTCTGGCATATTGCTAGTGTCTTCCACGGTGAAGACTGATGCAAAATACTTATTACATTTGCCTGCCATTTCTTTGTTCCCCATTACTCATCTCCAGCGTTATTTACCGGCAGTCTGATATCCACTCTTGCCTCTCTTTTACTCTTTATATATCTGAAAATCTTTTGGTATATTCTTTTATATTATTAGATAACTTACATTCATTTTTAATCTTTTCTCTCCTTTTGGTATTTGTAGTTGTTTTTTTAAAAGCTTGCTAATTCTCTAACCCTACAAATTTTTGTTCTATTATATACCCTCTCCTTTCCTTTTATGCTGCCTCATCCTCCCTTTAGAATAATTCTTCATTTTTGGGATATATCTATCCTGCACCTTCCAGATTGCCTCCAGAAAGTCCAGCTATTGCAGTCCTGCTGTCATCCCTGTTAGTGTCCCATTCCAATTAATTTTGGTCAGCTCCTCTCTCATGCCTCTGTAAATCCCTTTACTCCTCTGTAATACTGATACATCCGATTTTATCCATTGGATAATTTTGGCTAAGACAGTGATAAAGGTTGACTGTAACTGATCTCAATGTCCCCAAGCTAGGAAGAGAAGAAAATCAACTGTAATAGCCACTTCTGATCATTATCCAGTGATCTTTGCAGGAAACTGCTGTCTGAGCCTATTATGTGGACAAGATGGAGTTTGGCTGTGATGTCATGACTAGGTTCATTGATAAAGAACAACACTGTTTAAATATGTAGCCCATTGCAAGCTTATGCCTCAGGAGAGGAGAAAATAGCAGAAAAAGATTATTCAAATAGTTCAAATTAATCAGAGGATATGTGTGTTTATGTTAGGGAAGAAAATCAAAAGAGTAGTCAATCTGGACTAGTCATGTACCCTTTCATAACAGCTGGCATAATAGAATAAAAAGATAAAATTGCAAATAATTTGGAATTATTCCAGTTTTATAGAATTAGAATCACAGCTAATCTTCTCTAATAGCTTTTCCCCATTGATATAACATTACATCCAAGCCCCAAGGGATATATATTTGGCCTCGTGCTACGTTTCATCTATCCTCTGCTCCTCACTGTTATTATTCAAATACCTGACATCAGATTCTACATTTCCCTCTGACAACATCCAGCTTCATTTCACAATTACCTCCATCCACATACTGTCAAACTACCATTCTGCATTGATCTCGATCAGAAAAAATCCTGAAATGTAACACATGGAAAGCGGAAGCAAATAAAAATAATAGCCAACTACAAATTCCATTCCTTGGCTGCCATCGTTGCTCTCTTGGTTTCCCTGACACTGTTGCAGGCCAAATCAAAGGTGGGAGGGAGATTGAAAATCTGGCTGAGTGGCATCATCAGTACTCAATGTCAGCAAGACCAAAGAGCTGATTACAGACTTCAGGAGAGGGAAACCAGAACAACTTTAAGTTAAGAGCAACTAAAGTTAACAACTTAAATTCCTATGTGTTACTACTTCAGAGGACCTGTCCTGGACCCAGCATGTAAATGCAATTGTGAAGAATGCACAGCAGTGCCTCTAATTCTTTAGAAGTTTACAGACATTCATCATGCATCTAAAACTTTGATAAACTTCTATAGGTAAGTAGTGGAGAATATATTGACTGGTTGCATCATGGCCTGGTACGGAAACACCCATGACTTTGAACTGAATGTCCTAAAAAAGGCAGTGGATTTGGCCCAGTACATCATGGGTATAGACCTCCCAACCATTGAGCATATCTACATGAAATACTCTCATAGGAAAGCAGCATCTATCATCAAAGATCTCCACCACCCAGGACATCCACTCTTCTCGCTGCTGTCATCAGGTTGAAGGTATAAGAACCTCAGGACTCACACCATCAGGTTCAAGAACAGTTACTATCCCTCAACCATCAGGCTCTTGAATAAAAGGGGATAACCGTACGTACATACTTGCCCCATCATTGAAGTGTTCCGACAACCAATGATCTCACTTTAAAGACTATCTCGTTATCTCAAGTTCTCATTACTTACATTTGCACAGTTTGTTGTCTTCTGCACTCTGGTTGATCTTTCATTGATCCTGTTATGGTTACTATTCCAAAGACTTGCTGAGTATGCCCAGAAGAAAACAAATCTGAGGGTTACAATTTACTTTGAACTTTGACACAGCTGTTTACTATTTTAATGTCCTTTTTGATCCAAACCAGAGAATTCCTGACTCTAAAACTGACGCTAAGTTCTCTGTCTCTCCTAAGTCAGTCCTAAATTCTGGGATTGCTTCTCTGAATTATTCTGTCATTCCAGGCCTTTGAATCTTATTACTTAACTAATCTCTTGCAATCCATTCAATTGCTTCACTTTTTGGCTCAGTGATAACTTTTGTCTGATGATGTTTTACCAGTGCTATGAAATTCAGTAGGTTGTAATGGTGAAGAATTCAATTTAGCCCTTTGTGTGTGTTATTATTTAGTCATTCAAAATGTGCCTCTTATTAGTGGTGAACAATTTAAAGAAATTAACATTTTAAACATACACCCAAAACTCAGTCTTATTAAGTGATGGTGGTGCTACAGTTCAGCATTCAACACCATAATTCCATCCAAACTTGACAGAAAACTCAGAGACCTCGGCCTTGACCTGCCTTGTGCAGCTGGATCCTGGATTTTCTGTCAGATTGCCGGCAGGTAGTAATAGTGAGCTCCCTCACCTCCATCCCTTTGACTCTCAACACAGGAGCCCTTCAGGGCTGTGTACTAAGTCCCCTCCTTTACTCTCTGTATACCCATGACTGTGTCGCCAACCACAGCTCTTATCTGCTAATTAGACTTGCCAATGACACTACATTAATTGGCCTAATCTCAAACAATAACGAGGTGGCCTACAGGGAAGAAGTCATCTCTCTGACACAGTGGTGTCAAGAAAGCAGCCTCTCCCTCAATGTCACAAAAACAAAGGAGCTGGTTGTGGATTACAGAAGGAATGGAAACGAAGTAACCCTTATTGACATCGATGGATCTGGGGCTGAGAGGGTGAACAGCTTTAAGTTCCTCAGCATCCACATCACCAAGGACCTCACGTGGTCTGTACACACCAGCTGTGTGGTGAAAAAAGCACAACAGTGCCTCTTTCACCTCAGACAGTTAGTTGAAGTTTGGTATGGGCCCCCAAATCCTAAGAACTTTCTACAGGAGCGCAATTATAAATTACTATGATTGTAGATCGCAAATTTAGACAAAGACGTAACATAAAAGATTTTTACTCCTCATGTATGTGAAGGGTATAAGAAATAAAGTCAATTCAATTCAATTTCAATTCAGATCACATAGATACATAGAGATGGCAAAAGTTGAACAGAGAAATATGTTTATTTTCATTTAGTAGTGTTGGTGCACAAAGACTGAAGATGATTGGATGTTATTCATTACAAAAACATAAACAACAGCTTTCAATAAGATGTTTAAATCAATTGTTTGCTCAAGGTAAAGGAATTAACTGCTTAATACTTTCAAGTGGCATAGTTTATATCTGATCTGGTATGAGATCCTGTTGAGTTGGTTTATTTGTAAAACACAAGCCTGTGAAGACTTAATCATCTGATGTCACTACAGTATTACTGGCTGCAGATGAAAAGCATTAAGAATGTTTGCAGAGAACTGTTATGACACAGAAAACTGTTGAGTCTATTCACCTTGATGTCAAGTCAATTTTATTCCTTAATTCATACAACTTTTAAATTTCAACATAAAACCCTTGTGGAACTATAAAGTGCCTAATGTAGAATCTTTGGAATATAGGTCCTTCTTTGCCTGGTCAAAGTGGCTAATGCCAATTGAAGATACATAGTAAATATACCATCAGTGTTAGGTAGTAATCCTGCCTTTGATTCAAAAGATTAATGGCTCAATCTGCAATTTGGGATTTCAGCATAATATCCAGAGTGTTGTCCATTTAAAGGTGAAAGAATAGCTTTAATTGTCACATGAGCACCACAACAAGGAAACATACAATGAAATGCACCGTTTGTCTCAAAGATCAACCCAACATGAATATATTGGACAGCCCACAAGTGTTGCCCTTCACAGCAACATAGCAAATCCAAATCTTTCTAACCCTGACCTGTATATGTTTGGCATGTGGGAAGAAACGTTATCACCCTTTGGAAACCCATGCAGTCATGCGGAAAATGTACAAACAGTTAACACTCGTTTCGTTTCATTTGCAGAGTACTGCTGAAAGCAAAATTATTACCAGATTCAATGACAACATACCGTTGACTGCACTTGGAAGCTTTTCAATGTACTGCTTGAAGAAGTTTCTGGGAGAAGTGAATAACATACTACTTAAAAACTCGTCCTACCTTGCTCTTTTTTTTAAACCAAGATGATCAATTAAGATTAGGAAAAATGTGAACTGAGGCTTCTCAGGAAGATGATGGGGGATCTACTGTAGAATTGTTGTACTTCAAGAGGGCCCAGCATTCACATGTGCCCTTCAAATGGAAACACAAATCAGTTTTGATAAGGTGGCAACAATAACAGAATTCTTCATTCACCAGATGGAGAAATTCAGAATTGATATAATATTAACATTCACTTCATTTCTTATCAGCAGTCTAGATTTTTTCTAAAACTACAGTGTATTTAAAATATATAATTGGTTTCTGGATTACAATGGGAAAGAAATTATATTTGCAGCTTACGAGCTTTAAGGAAACAGTGAGAGGTTACGGGCCATAGTTAGGTTGGTCAGTTTGGAGTTGATTGTTAAGGATGACGTTTCACGGTACTTGGAGGCACATGATAAAATAGGTCAAAGTCAGTGTGTTTTCTTTAAGGAAAATTTTGCCTGACTAATCTGTTGGAATTCTTTGAGAAAATAACAAGCAGAATGGACAAAGGAGAATCAGTGCATGTTGCGTACTAGGATTTTCAGAAGGCCTTTGACAAGGTGTCGCACATGAGACTGCTTAATAAGATAAAAATCAGAATCAGATTTAATATGACTGGCATATGTCTTTAAATTTGTTAACTTTACAGCAGCAGTACAATGAAATACATGACAAATAAATATAAAGAAAAATACTGAGTTCCATTAAGTATATATGTCTATTAACTAGTTAAGTTAATATAAATAGTGCAAAAAATAGTAATAAAAGGAAGCGAGCTAGTGTTCATGGGTTCAACGCCAATTTGCAAATCGGATGGCAGAGGGGAAGAAATTGTTCCTGAATCAATTGAGTGTGTGTCTTCAGGCTTCTGTACCTCCTTCCCAATGGTAACAGTGAAGAGGGCATGTCCTGGGTGGTGGGGACATCCTTAATGATGTACACTGCCTGCTTTGACCAGCGACTAACCTGGACATCGGAAGTCTGAGAGGTGGGGGTTTCACTCAGGTGCACTGCCCAAGTGGAAAAGGGAGCTGCAGGCCATGGCAGCGAAATAGAGCTTTGAACAGCAACCAATCTGTGTTTGAGATTGATGAGCAAGAGCAAATTAAGGAAGGCTGGGCAAGCACAGCAGCTATCATCACAATGGCTATCACCTGAGTGGACAAAGTCAGAGTGGTCAGCTTGAGGCTGTAGCTCTTCAAGGCTTCAGCCAGAGACAGCAAAGAAAAGAAAAGCTCTAGATTAAGTTTTCTTTCCTTCCCTTCTTTGAATCTGCTCGGTCAGGACAGTAGAAGTGCCAGGCAAGTTAGTGGAATGCTCCTCTTGCAGGATGTGGGAAGACAAGGAGACCTCCAGTGTCCCTGACAACTACAACTGCGAGAAGTGCATCCAGCTGCAGCTTCTAACAATCCGCATGAAGGAATTGGAGCTGAACTGGATGAACTCTGGATCATTGAAAGGCAGTTTCACCAAAAGTGCATGACCCAGGAGACCGGGTAACAGTCAGCAAGGGAAAAGGGGTTAACAAGCCAGTGCAGAGTACCCTTGTGGCCATCTCCCTCTACAAAAGGTATAGCACTTTGGATACTGTTGGGGGTGACCTAACAGAGGACACTCAGAGTCAGGACTCTGGCTCTGCAACTCAGAAGGGAAGGGGGTGAAGAAGAGGAAAGCTGTGATGATAGGTGATTGTTAGTTTGGGGAACGGGCAGGAGGTTCTGTGGGCAAGAACGAGATTCACGGATGGTATTTTGCCTGGGACATCTCAAATTCAGTCCTCAGCATTCTTAAGTAAGAGGGTGAACAACCAGGAGTCATGGTCCATGTAGGTACCAATGACATGGATAGGATGAGTGACAAGGTTCTGAATAGGGAGTTCAGGGAGGTAGGTGCTAAGTAAAAGGGTAGGACTTCCAGAGTTGTGATCTCAGGATTTCTACCCCTGCTACATACTAATGAGGCCAGAACCAGGAAAATTATTCCATTAAACATGTGGCTAAGGAGTTGGTTTAGGAGGGAGGGCATAAGATTTTTGGATCACCTTCTAGGGAAGGTGACACCTAAAGGGAAAGTTTGCACCTGAACTGGAGGGGGACTAATATCCTAGTGGGAAAGCTTCTCAATGGGATTTAAACTAGAATTGCAGGGGAATGGGATCCAGAGTGTCAGTGCAGTTAGAGGACAGGTTTTGGGGACATTTTGGTAAGACCTCAGACAAAGTTAGGAATCAAAAGGGTGAGCGTGGTGCAATTGTTCTGAGCTGCATCTATTTTAATGCAACAAGTATTGTAGGAAAGGCCAATGAGCCCAGGGTATGGATCAACACCTGGAATTCTCACATTAGAGAGACTTGGTTGCAGGAGGAGCAAGACTGGCAGCTCAATATTCCAGTGTTCCATTGTTTTAGAAGTGACAGAGTGGGAGGACTTATAGGAGGGGTAGCATTACTAGTCAGGAAAGATGTCACTACAGTGCTCCATCAGGATAGACTGGAGAACTCAAATAGTGAGGCATTATGGGTGGAACTGAGAAATAGGAAAGGTCTGACCATGTTAATGGGGCTATATTACAAGCCATCAAACAGTCTGAGGGATTTCAAGGAACAAATTTGTAAAGAGATAGCAGACTGTTGCAAAAAACATAAGGTTGATATAGTAAGTGATTTTAGATTTCCACATATTGACTGTGAATCCCATATTGCAAAAGGACTAGATAGGGGAATGAGACAGGACAGGGGAACACTTTGCATCCAGTGACCACAACTGTTGCAAGGACATAGCGGTGGAGCAAACCAAAGTGCTGAACATGGGTGCGGAGGCTAAATCGGGAGGCATTACCATCATAGCGAGCATGGAATTGGTGTCAAGGGAGTCCTTACCCAGAGTCTTGATTTTAGTTGAGAATTCAGCAACGATGCTAGACTTAGAACTGATAGTCCTCAGAAACATGGAATAAGGTTACTCATACACAAGTCAACCAACAAATTGGCACCTCCTTGCTGTGGTCACAGGATTTTTATACAGCATTTGCTTTTGAAAACAGATGTTTGTAGTTAGTGGAACCTGGGAATGATTGGGAACTAAATGAGGTGATTAAGGCCCAATTCCTGAGGAAGATAGCCAGGTGCCAGAAGGGACCATAACAACAACACCACTAGTTTCAAAGTAAACATGCAAAGAGATAGGTCTGGTCCACAGGATGACATTCTAAATTGGAGGAAGGCCAATTTTGATGGTATCAGAAAGGATCTGGCAAATGTGGATTGGGACAGGCTGTTTTCTGGAAAGTGGGAGACCTTCAAAAATGAAATTTTGAGAGTGCGAAGCTTGTATGTGTCTGTCAGAATAAAAGGTAAAGATAACAAGTACAGGGAACCTTGGTTTTCAAGATATATTGAGACCCATTGTTAAGAGGGGAAAAGGAGGTGCATAGCAAGTATAGGCGAGTAGTAACAAATGAGGTGCTTACGGAGTACGAGAAATGTAAGAGGACACTTAATTAATGTGGTAAACTATGTATACCTGTCTGGACACGCCCCTCTGCTGACTGCTCCTGTGGCTTCGCCCACAGACCCCTGTATAAAGGCGATTGGAGGCACTGCTCCTCCCTCAGTCTCCGAGATGTCATGCTCTGTTTTGCTGCTAATAAAAGCCTATCGTTCACCTGCCATCTCCGAGAGTTATTGATGGTGCATCAATTTTATTAGCAGCAATTTTAAAACATGGAGAGCATTTTACGACCAGACAGATTGGATCTCGACCCTCAATCCCAGGAAGCAAGCGACGCTTTTGAACTCTGGCTAGCATGCTTCGAATCGTACCTGGAGGAGATTCATGTGACCGACCCTGCCACAATGCGCAGGTTTCTCCTCTCCAGAGTCAGTGCAAGGGTCTACTCCATGATCAGAGACCAAACGGACTACCAGGGTGCGATGGATGCCCTCAAAATACAATACCAGCGGCTGATGAACACCATCTACGCATGACATCGCTTAGCAACATGGCGGATGCGGGCTGGAGAGTTGAGCGCTGAGTTTGTCCGGGCCCTACAGACACTCGTGCAGGCCTGCGACTGCAGGGGACTGACGGGGGAACAGCATACGGAGCTGCTAGTAAGAGATGCCTTCGTTACGAGGATCAGGTCAGTGTATGCGTGCCAGCAGCTGCAGGAACACGTCAATCTTACCTTACATTCGGTTATTGAGCTGGCCGACACACAGGAGGCCACTCTGAATGATGCTGACACTGTCCAGGTGCGCGATCTCCTGGCACCATGGATGCTGCAGACCCCACAACCCGCTGGCGAATCGACCTCAGCTGCTGCCAGTCGTGAGTCCATGAACTCCCCGCAAACCGCCAGCAAGTTGACTCCGGCTGCTGCCAGTCGCAAGTCCACGCAGTGTTACTTCTGCGGACTCGAAAAGCACCCCTGAAAACTGCTGCCCGGCCCAAGAAGCTACCTGTTCCAGCTGCGGCAAGAGGGGCCACTTCGCCAAGGCCTGTAAGTCCAAACCACGAGCGGGGTCGAGCAGCGCCACATGAGGCATAGGGGTCGCCAGCTTGGTCGCCGCCATCTTGCCTGCCCGCCTCGTGCGAGACATGGGGGTGGCCATCTTTATCGGCGCCACCTCGCCCTGACTCCGACCCACGGGTGCTTACTGGGCACCAAGACAGCGATTCAACTCTGGCCTCCGTTACACTCGACCAAAGCGCCCCATACCAGCTTGCAAGGTCAATGATAGACATCCTGGTGGAGGGGCACAGGACTAGCTGCCTGTTTGACACGGGCAGCACTGAGAGTTTTATTCACCCGGACACGGTGCAATGCTGCGGACTCGTGACACGGCCGGTAAGCCAGAGGGTCACCATGGCTTCTGGATCGCATTCCACAGACGTCTGGGGGGGTTGTGTAGTGACATTGGTGGTGCAGGGCACAGAATATCAGGACTTTGCTTTACTGGTCATGCCTCCACTGTGTGCCCCTGTGCTATTGGGGCTCGACTTCCAGAGCCACCTGAAAAGTGTGACAATGGAGTATGACGGGCCCCTCCCACCATCACTGTCAGAATTCCTCAGTTTTGTGGGACTTCATCATATACCCCGCTACTGACCACACACACACACCGACCCGCACATCCCACCCAGCACCATGCCGACAGCCGCGCTACTGACACCACTTGCAGCCTCTCCACCCTCAAGATCCCTCCCCCACCGCTGTTTGCCAACCTGACCCCCGACTGTAAACCTGTGGCAACTAAAAGCAGAAGGTACAGCGCGGGGGACAGGGCCTTCATTCAGTCGGAGGTGCAGCGGCTGCTCAGGGAGGGGATCATTGAGCCAAGCACAAGTCCTTGGAGGGCCCAGGTGGTCATTGTTCGGACAGGGCAGAAAAATAGGATGGTCGTGGACTATAGCCAGACCATCAATAGGTTTGAAGTGGGATACATGGAACATGGGGTGAATCCACTTTGTGGTCAGGAGTTGGAGATGATAGGTAATGGGGTTGACTCATCAAAGGAGTTTGAACAGACCGATGTAGCAAGGGGCCACTTTCCTAGATTCAACTAGCATGGGAAGATCTCTACTTGAGAGCCAGACTCGCTGATCATGAAGTGCAGGTCACTGTCTTCTCAGGCAGTTGGCCTGGTCTTGTTGTTTGCTGTGAAATGGCCAAAAACATCTCTCTTCCCTTAACCCATTTCTGGCGACATCTCTGGACCAGTTGGTCCCCTGATGGAACCCCAAATCTGCTTCTTGTTGCAGGAACAATGGAAGATGATACCCAAACTGGCATTCGAAAGGTGACATCCCAATAGACGAATGCTGAAGTGTGTTGTGCACAAGGTCCACCCAGATCAGGTTGTCACTCCAGATTCCCCGAGGCTGGACACCTGAGTGTTCTCTCTAAGTCCTGGTTGGCCCTTCCCATTTGCTCACTGGTCTGCAGGTGGAACTTGGATGACAGACTGGCAGAGACCCCAATGAGCTCACAAAACGCTCTCCAAAACCTAAAAGTAAACTGGGCTCTGCAATCAAAGGCAATGTCCTGAAATTTAGAAGAATAAGGGGATTCTCACTGAAACCTGTCAAAAGTTGAAAGGCCTAGATAGAGGGGATGTGGAGAGGATGTTTCCTGTAGTGGGAGGGTCTAGGACCAGAGAGCACAGCCTCAGAATATAGGGATGTCCATTTAGAACAGAGAAGAGGTGTGAAAGGCTATGAGGAGAAGGCAGGAAAATGGACTAGGGAGAGAAAGTGCCTCAATCATGATGAGATGTTGGAGCAGGCTCAATGGGTAAAATGGCCTAATACTGATCCCATATGTTATGGTCTTTAATAGATGTGGTGTTGTGACAGAAATAAGTCAATATCAGCAAAATAAATGACTTAAAAGTTCTTTTACTGTAAAACCCAATGCAGGTAAATTAAGGTAAACAGAACACACATAGTCAATGAATAATTACTAAAGACCTAAGCCATTTTCCCACAAAAGTAAAATCAATTATTCTCACTTGTGTTTATGTTAATTCAATTTCCTGTTACATACTGAATAATAAATTGCACAAACAACTTTGAAACTACATATTATTCAGTGTATTTCGTCGTGTATTGCATATTAATTCTGAAATTCCTCTGCCTGTTCAGTGTAAAACCATTGACTGGAAAAATTGGTGAATACTTGCAAAGTCACTGCTTCCTTCTAACCACAATCCAAAAGTGCAATGAAAGGGTGGAGACTGGGGACATGGATGTGGGGGAGACACAGAGACTGGCACTTCAGCCCACTATCCCTATGCTGACCCATCTTTATTCATCCATTTTCCAATATTCTATGCCTTTGTGATCCAAGTGTCCATCCAGATAGTTTGTAAATGTTGTGAGTTTCTCTGCCTCCCCCAACCCTTCAGGGTTCTGAGCATCATTGGGTGAAAATATTCTCTTCATATTCCCTCTAAATGTCCTCCCCTCCCCTCGAATCTATGCCCTTTGATTATAGACCCTTCTGCTTTAGGGACAGGCCACTTACTGTCAACTCTATGTCCTTCAAAATTTTGTATATCATCAGATCAAGTCCTCTGTGCACTGCCATTTTGCTTTCCATCCTGGTGTCACTGAAAGAGGAACTGACTACATAATAATCCTATTAGAACCCCTGCAAATCCTGACTCTTTTTCCTTCCAGTATAAAAGGCATGAGTGTGATACGGAAATGCTAACTGCAATGCACCTTGGAACATGTTACTCCATTAAATGCACAATGTAGAAGTGCAAGCAGTTGACAAACTCATTTGCTGAGTTGTAGTTGGTTGACTACCATTAAGAAATTAAGATCAAAGACTGGTTGGCACTGTTCTGCAATAAGTGACCCTTCAGCTGAGTGGCTACTGGTCAAGTGGCAGGGAATCTCATCAATTATACTGCAACAGCCCCAACCTACCCTCTGCAGGGCAGACATCCAGGGAGGGCTAAAGATGGTTCAAGGCCCCCACCTTCCATGTACATTCAGAGCTTCATTACTACAAAGGGATAAACACTGGGCCAGTGTGGCAGCTGGAAATGCCACAGTATTGATCATCTTACAACTCTGCATTACTGCAAGGGGCTGTCTTTTCACATCATTTATTTTTGCTATGTCACAATCATTATTCCATGAAGTATGCATTATCATCACACACCAATGTTCCAATCTATTAGTTCACGCCCTGGTAATGCTGCTCCAACTACCTGAGGAACTTGACAAAAGAAATAGGTTTTTATTAACAAGAGGTTAATTTTTAAATAGTAATTTAATTCCTCAGTTTAGTCGACAATCCAAGCAGTTTACAGTCCACGACATAGAACATGGAACAGTATAGCACAGGAACAAACCCTTAGGCCCATTATGTTGTGCCAAGCCATTTGAATTGAATTGAATTGACTTTATTGCTTACAACCTTCACATGCATGAGGAGTAAAAATCTTTATGTTACGCCTCTGTCTAAATGTGCAATGTGCAATGTATACTAATTTATATTAAATAGTATGTACAACAGGGCAGTCAATATAATATAGAAGTACCATTGTATCAGCATGAATTAATCAGTCTGACGGCCTGGTGGAAGAAGCTGTCCTGGCTTTTATGCTGCAGTACTGTTTCCCGGATGGTAGCAGCTGGTACAGTTTGTGGTTGGGGTGACTCGGGTCCCCAATGATCCTTCAGGCCCTGTTTACACACCTGTCTTTGTAAATGTCCTGAATAGTGGCAAGTTCACATCTGCAGATGTGCTGAGCTGTCCGCACCACTCTCTGTAGAGTCCTGCGATTAAGGGAGATACATTTCCCATACCATGCAGTGATGCAGCCACTCTCAATTGTGCCCCTGTGGAAAGTCCTTAGGATTTGGGAGCCCATATTGAAATTCTTCAACCATCTGAGGTGAAAGAGGTGCTGTTGTGCTTTTTTCACTACACAGCCACGATGTACAGACCATGTGAGATCATTGGTGATGTGTATACCAAGAAACTTAAAGCTGTTTATCCTCTCAACCCCAGATCCATTGATATCAATAGGGTTTAGCCTGTCACCATTCCTCCTGTAGTCCACAACCAGCTCCTTTGTTTTTACGACATTGTTGTTTCCTGACCACCACTGTGTCGGGGCAATGATTTCTTCTCTATAGGCTGCCTCATTATTATTTGAGATTAATGATCAAATGGCCAACTCAACTAATTCCCTCTGACTAAACAATGTCTATATTCTTCCATTTTCCACACATTCATGTGCCTATCTAAACAACTCATACAAGTCTCTAACGTATCTGCCTCTGCAACCATGCCAGGCAGCTCAGCATTCTCTGTGTAAAAACCTTGCCCATCACACCTCCTTTAAACTTACTCCTTCTCATCTTAAATGCATGTCCTCTGGTATTACATGTTTCAACCCCGGGAAAAAGATACTGTCTGTCTACTCTACCCATGCCTCTTATAATCTGATAAACCTCTATTAATTCTCCCCTCAGCCTCCACCGCTCCTGCAAAAACAACCCAAGGTTCTCCAGCCCCTTGTTAGAGCACATGACCAATAATCCAGGCAGCATCCTAGTAAACCTCTTCTGGATACTCTCCAAAGCCTCAGCATCCTTCCTATAATGAGGTGACCAGAGCTATATGTAATACTTCAGATGAGGCCGAACTAGAGTTTCATAAAGCTGCAACATAACTTGTTGACTTTTAAACTCAATGCCTTGATTAATAAAGGCAAACATGCTATATGACTTCTGAACCACCCTATCAACCTGTGTAGCCACTTACATGAAGCTATGAACTTGGACCGCAAGATCACTCTGCTCCTCAACACTGTTAAGGGTCTTGCCTGAACCCTTAAATGTAAAGGGTCTCTTTACATTTGACCTACAGTACTGAAGTGCAACTCTTCACATTTGGCCAGGATAAACTCCATCTGCCATTTCTCTGTCCATATCTGCAACTGATCTATATCCCACTACACTAACCACAACACCACCAATCTTCATATCATCTGCAAACTTACTAACCCACCCACCTACGTTTGGATCCAGGTCATTTACATGCCTCACAAACAGCAGAGGTCCCAGTACAAATCCCTGTCGAACACCACTAATCACAGACCTCCAGCTAGAGTAAATCCCTTCGGCCACCACCCTCTCTCTTCTTTGGGCAAGCCCGTTCTGAATCCAAATGGCCAATTCACCGTTAATCCCATGCATCTTAATCTTCTGTATGAGCCTCCCATGAGAGACCTTGTCAAACATCTTTCTAAAACCCAGGCAGACAACTTCCAGAGCTCTGTCTTCTTCAATCGCCCTCGTCACCTTGTCAAAAGACTCAATAAAATTAGTAAATACACCTTACCCTGCACAGAGCCACACTGGCTCTCCCTAACAAGGCCATGATTTTCCAAACACTCATAAACTCTAACCCTAAACATTTTCTCCAGTAACTTCCCTACCACTGATGTGAGACTCGCCGGTCTATAGTTTCCAGGATTATCCCTCATTCCCTTTTTGAAAAATGAAATACCATTAGCTACTCGCCAGTCCTCCAGCACCTTGCCTGTGGCTAGAGAGGATGCAAAGATATTGGCTAAGACAATCTCTTCACTTGCCTGGTCAATAATCTAGAGTATATCCCATCAGGCCCTAGGGACTTATCAACCTTAGTGCTGCTTAAGAGATCCAACACTCAATCCTCTTTTACTCTTGGTCCTGCTCTCCTTATCCCCTATGCCCTTTTCCTTCATAAATACTGATGTAAAATACTCATAAAATACCTTACCCACATCCTTCACATCCAAGCAAACATTCCCCCATTTTTCTTGAGTGTTCCCACCCTCAGATAGCTTCTTGCTCTTGATGTATGTATAGAATGCCTCGGGATTCTCTTTAATCCTACCTGCCAAGGACTTTCCACAACTCCTCCTGGCATTCCTAAATCCCTTCTTGAGTTGTTTTCTGGCTTCCTTATAATCCCCAAGGGCTTTGTTTGATTCTAGCTTCCTCAGATTTACATACCTTTCCTTTTTCTTCCTGACTGAATTCATCACTTCTCTCGACATTCAAGGTTCCCTGCTGAGCCTCAGACCCAAAGGATCCTTTTATCAGGGAATCCCTGGCCATTTTATCAGGTATTTCAACTTACTGGTGTGCTCACTGTGTATAAAGCCTGCACCCTGGGTGTAACCACCCAGTAAAAGTTCCATCTATGAGGTTTTTCAGCCTCCCAGATGGCCCTGAATATTACTTGAATCCTCTCAGTAAGACTGCAGCCTTCTGGTTACCCCATTTATCTCTACAGTATGAAGCTCTGCAACTCATGGTTCATTTATCATTGCAATGGTTATGGGAATCAGCTGACAATCAGAATCAAGCTGAGCTGTGCCAAGGTGATTTCCTCAAGTGGATAAGGTGCCATTTGTTCCAGTTCTTTAGCAACCAAGGAAGTAGTTATCTATGTTGAAAGTAAAAGTGATAAAGGGGGAAATAAGTTAACAGCATTCCATTTTATGTTGTCTGAAAATGAATAATTGCTCGTGATACACAAGAGTTGGTTAATATCTGTTAATATCCAACAGCATGCGAAAAGAGGAGCAACAAATAGAAATTGTTGTACTGCTTAACTTTTGACCTCTCCACTAAGCTGTTGCATGTGTGTTTAATTAGCTTTGTTGCATTTGGTTGTGCACATGGGTTTATAATAAAGATCAGTGTAGCATGACATCCTGTATTTGTGCTGAGTTAGCAATGCTGGGCAGACCTACTTTATGTTGATATAACATTCCACTTTAAAAACAGTTTTTGGATCTGCATTTTGTCCTGTCTCAAACTGATATTTTTGCTACTTTACTTCCCAATGTTCTGTTTTATGTCTTTCCAAAACTCCATGCAACATGCATTTTAAAAAGACTATGATTATTCTCCAGGGTTTCTTCTATGAAGTTTAACTTGTGTGCTCGTTCTAATATTGACAGTTAATAGAAAACTCCCAGGAGATATGGACTGTGGAGAACACATTAAAAGACACAGTCACAGAAGATTCTGGGCTCCACTCAGTTTGTACCAGAAATGACCCCTTATCTGCCCATGTACAAAATGTGGGCATGAGACCTCTCACAATGAAGGAATTATCATGCCTTTTAGAGTGTTTCAACATGCCTACTCTCAATAGACAATGAGACTAACATAGCAGCACCTTACCACATGCACAGTTGGAGCAATGCCCTAACATTCCCTGGAAAAGACTGACAAAAGCCTTTTCATATCTTCTGCTCCATATACTGTGAGCACACCAGTAGGTTGAAATACCATTCCCTGATAAAATGTCTGGGACCCCCCTTCTAAACCTCAAATTATACCTGTTTGACAGTCGCAGTGTGCTTTCCTGAAGCTTCAGAAGTGGGAAATGGGATGAAGAAAAAGAGTCACATCTGAGGAGTGAGTGAGCTGAGAAAAGATCAACAGATCATTGGGAAAGGAATTAGATAGAGTCTCTGCCTTTGCTTCAGAAGGATGAAAGCACACGCAAATTATTTACAAAGATACACCTCAACATTATTTTAGACTTTAAGCTGGATCAGATACAGATAGGGCCTCTCAAAATCCAACTTAATGTCCCCGTTGTTAGAGGTGGAAATGGGTAAGGCCGGCCAGCAGGGCTCTGGTGAAGCTGTCTAGGCCAATCCCCTGTACAGTGGATGCAATGGATTACAGAAACATTGATGAACTCCGACCATACCATCGGCCTTAGATGGTGAAGCTGTGAGGTCAATGGCCTATGTTCCACTGGGAGCTAAAGGCCTATGAATAGGAGTGGGGTATAAGATGATTACATGTAATGAGGAAAAGAATGTAGGGTTTATTTCCAGTAGATTAATTGTTCCATGGAGACATAAAGATGGACAGCATAGAATATGCCCATTGGCCCATAGCTATCCTTATAACTATCATGCATATCTATGCTAGACTGATATGCCTACATTCATTCCATATCACTCATCATCTTCCCAGATGCTTCCTCAATGGTGTGACTGTCTCTGCACCATCATCTCCTCTGGCAGCTCACTTCTTTTACTGACTGAAAATATTTCCCACTGATACTCTTTAAGCCTCTCCATTCTCACCATGTGGCTATGCTCTCTAGTTTTTATACACACCAACTAGAAAACAGGCTGTCTGCCCTGTCTATGCTTCTCATAATTTTATATTCCTCTATCATTTCACCTCTAGGCCACCTTTGCTCTAGAGAAAACAGATCCAGCCTGTTGCTTGGATTTCCTGCGTCGGCAGATTTTCTAGTGTGTGCCAGCCTATCCGATCTCTCCTTAAAAATAAAGCTCTCCAATCCAGGCAGTGTCTTTGTTAATCTTTTCCACACAATCTCAAACTTAAGCACATTTTTCTAGCAGTGTGGCAACCAGAACTGCAAGCTGCCCAACTGTGATGTAACCACGATTTTACACGATTGCTTACCTAATTACCCAACTCTTGTATCCAGAGCCGCAAGCAGTTAAAGAGAGTGTGGCATTTACCTTCTTCGCCACCCTATCTATTATGTCACCCCTTTTAGGGAACTCTGTACCTGTACCTCAAGGTCTTTGTTCTACAACACTCCCCAGGAACCTGTCATCATTGTGTCTACCCTCACCTGGTTTAATTTCCCATACGCATTAACTTGAACGTACCTAAATAGCTTTCTGCTATTCTTTTGCCCCATTTCCCAGCTGATTTTCGCTGTCCACCTTTCCACCGTTCTGTCCTCATTTATCATCTTGGTTACCTCTTCAAAAAGAATCAAATTCATGAGATACAATTTCCCATGTCCAAAGCATTGCTGACTATTTCTAATCTGTCCTTGTTTTCCACAAAGGAAGTAAACCCTATCTCTCTCAATTCCTTCCAATTACTTTCCCACCACTGGGGCAAGGCTCACTCTTCAATCATTCTCTTGCTTATCCTGATGAAGGTTCTCAGCCCGAAATGTCAACTGTTTATTCCTTTCCATAGATGCTGCTGAGCTGTTCCAGTATTTTGTATGTGTTACTCTGGATTTCCAGCATCTGCAGAACATCTTGTGTTTATGGCTTTTCCCTGGTGTCCTTTTAAATAGAGGCTCCAGTTTTTTTCCAGTCTTCTGGTCTCTTAATCTAGCTGAGCTGGTTATCCAATATTCTCCAGTCCATTCTTCCAGTCTCCTAATCAGACAGCAGTACAAGTAAACTTGATAGAGGGAAGATGATGCCCAGAAAGAGCAGCAATTCCAGTCACTCACGCTTCAGTCCATACTTCAGTTCACTGTTATCAACAGCATCATCATGAGCCTTTAAGCAGAGAATTTTTCTGCTAGGAGGACAACTCCCAACAAGCTGCATGGCTCAGGAGAGTGCAAGGGAGCACAGATCTTTTCCGAGCGCAGCTGGCTGGCTGCTCTCCCAGAAAGCTTTTGACAGCCAATGAGACCCCACCTTTGAAGCTCCCATTGAGTTTGCATGTCTATGAATGTTCACAAAACTGAAAACTTGGCTATTATTATAAAATAAAAACATTTTTAAAAATTAAAATGGTTGAAAAAATAAGAAGAAAACCACTTAAAAATCTTCATATACTGTAAAAAGAGAAAAATTAAATATACTTAAACTGACTGAATTAAATCACATAACAAGATGTGTTGCTATTCTCCCAGGATTGGTTTTGGTGGAGTTGGTGGGATTTGTGCCACTTGTACCTGGCACGGATTCAGCAAGCAGACAGACAGACAGATGGACAGAGGACTTTATTGATCCCGAGGGAAACTGGGTTTCATTACAGTCGCACCAACCAAGAATAGTGTAGAAATACAGCAATATAAAACCATAAATAATTAAATAATAATAAGTGAATTATTCCAAGTGGAAATAAGCCCAGGACCAGCCTATTGGCTCAGGGTGTCTGACACTCTGAGGGAGGAGTTGTAAAGTTTGATGGTCCGGGCAGGAATGACTTCCTATGACGCTCAGTGTTGCATCTCGGTGGAATGAGTCTCTGGCTGAATGTACCCCTGTGCCTAACCAGTACATTATGGAGTGGATGGGAGACATTGTCCAAGATGGCATGCAACTTGGACAGCATCCTCTTTTCAGACACTACCGTCAGAGAGTCCAGTTCCACCCCCACAACATCACTGGCCTTACAAATGAGTTTGTTGATTCTGTTGGTGTCGGCTACCCTCAGCCTGCTGCCCCAGCACACAACAGCAAACATGATAGTACTGGCAACCACAGCCTCGTAGAACATCCTCAGTATCGTCCGGCAGATGTTAAAGGACCTCAGTCTCCTCAGGAAATAGAGGCGGCTCTGACCCTTCTTGTAGACAGCCTCAGTGTTCTTTGACCAGATTCTAAAGGAGTCAGTTCTGCTCCACTGGACCACTAGACGTCCACTTGCAAGATGTAGTTGTTCTGGAGGAGAAGGCTGTTGCACAGCCTACACTTGAATCTTTCATGTTTCCATTCAGTAGTGCTTAAAAGCTGTTGGGTCTTAAGTGGATATCTGCTACAATCCCAAGTTAAAGGCCCTTTGTGGGATGAGGTCAGCTTTTGTTCAGCTTGCGTACCGGCTGTGTGCAGACTCTGCTGCAGAGTCACAAAGAGTAGATGTTCCTCATATGTGGCAAGAGGTTAAATTAAATCTCAGGATGTCTATCTGAACATCGATTCTATCTGTCTTCCAATTAGACAAACATGTTCCCCAACAAGCACGCAAACTGCAAGACACAGAAGTAATTGTGTTTCATTGTTATTATTTCAGAAAATAATCTGTTCTTCCCTGTTCTCAAAGAATATGAAGGAGTCAAAGCACCGCAGTGTCTTTGAGCAAACTTTCTCATTCATACGTTGTATTTTCTTTTTCAAGTTCAAGTTTAATTGTCATTCAATCATACATGAATACTGCCAAATGAAACAGTATTGCACCAGAGCCAAGGTGTTAACAGTCATACAGAGCACAAGGCACATATAGCTCATATAAGATCGTAGTAAACATACAATCAGACAAAAATTGCAAGCCCCTAGGTCTCATATCCTGTGAAACCATTGTGCCTGGATGTTGTTGGCAAGAGCAAGGCCGTGGCAGCCCCCAGACACACACAATCCAGCCCGTCTTCCACCAAGCGATCGCTGGAGGGCAGCAGCATCTAGGAGGGGGCAGCTCCCAGCCAGCATGGACTCCAGTGTGCCTGCCATGCTTCTGCTCTTTCCTGCACTTCCTTCGGCGTCTCTCCCCTGGGGTCCTGGCAGACTGAAGGCACATCCACGCTACAACGGCAGCCATGCAGCTCCCCTGCTGTCGGGCTCACCAACCAACCAGTAAGCTGGACTTGCAGTATCCTACATTCCCAATGTCCAGCAGGGTCTTGCAATCACAAGAAAAATGCCCAAGCCAATCACTCTCTCCGTTTGTTAGACTCTACTCTGCCTTCACCCACCAATTCTGACACCTTCCTGTAGTAGGTGGATTTAATTATTTCATTGTTTGTCCTTATAAATAAATTACTGATGCACTACATGCATAACTGTTGCTCGCCCAGACCGCTGCAGCAGCACCTCCCAATCCTATGACCTCAGCCACCAAGAAGAGCAAGAGCAGCAGGGCCGTGGGACACCAACGTGTGATTGTTTCTCTCCAAGTCACTTACCATCCACATTACATTATCATCACTAGGCATTCATCCAGAAACCGCCCGCCCAGTAATAACAAACTCTGAATGAATGTCTTCCGCAATGTGATTGAAATTTTCTAATTCCGAAAAGCTGACAGGACAACTAAAACATTTCTGGCAGCTGGGAAAACTAGGACAAGAGCAGCATCTAAAATGTGAACTGCATCTTTCAGCAGTTAAGTTGGAAATCACCACCACACATGATGATGGCAGAAATTTGAAACCCTCTTCCCCAAACAGCAGTTGAAGATGGGGATTATTCATAGTTTTAAACCTGAAACTGACGAAGTTATTAATGAATAGGGGAAAATCCTCATATGCATTAATTTAAATTACAGATCATCAATGATATTTTGCATTATGTAATAATCTTAAGGAACTACAGAGAAACTCTGATATCAAATTGTTCAATGTTATGTTTTGTAAATTCAAAACATTAAACTAATTCAAACAAAGACACTAGTCCAAACTGTGAGTATAACTATGGTTTACTTTAACCGAGATGCCCACATGTCACATGGGTGTATCGTGATATGTGCAATTAACGTATTTTTACATATAACACATAATTAATTATTTAAATGACCAGTGAAGCTTAATCAACCAATATTTCAAATATTATTGAAATATTAAATATTAATCATTCAGAGTTCCTGATGGTTCAGTACCTGACTCATGCATCAGTGCACCAAGCCCACATGATCTCTGAACTACCCTCCATGGATGGCTCCGTGTTACTGGGGAAATGGACTGGCTGAACAGACAGAGTGCTTGGCTACAAAATGAACTCTTCCACTTTTAGTTCCCACATTTCCTTTCAACTCACCAGGTTCAAATTTTGGACTATTTTTTAAACATACAAAATAGTGAAAATAAAATTATGTCAGAAAAATTGTCTAACATACACAAAGTGCAGAAGGAACTCAGCAAGTAGCATCTATGGAAATGAATAAACAGTCGACGTTTCAGGCTGAGACCCTTCTTCAGGACTGAGAAGGAAGAAGGAAGATGCCAGAATATTTCACTGACATTCAATAGTCCAGAAAACCTGCTGGTCCAGCTCCACAGTGTCCCTGGGGTGCCAAATTATCATAAGCTTCCTGTAATGGACCTGCTTCAAATAGAGTGTTCCCAAGTTGGGAGAAGACTCTTCCTTCCTAATGCTGTGGGCATCTTTCTGCCCTGTGGAAGTGGGAGTTTGGAATTTCTAACTGCGATGGGACTCATTGATTTTTATTGGTCATAAACCACTGGAAGCTACAACCAAAGCGCATCAATGAGGAAGTGGTGCAAGCACCAACTTCTTTTCTCCAGTTCAAAGTGAGAGAAGGCAAAAACGAATAGCAAATCTACAGATCAGGAGGAGGCTGAGCTGATGGATTCAATTGTGAATTCAGCTTTGGTTGCCCAGAGCAGGATGGATAATTTAAAAAGTACTGCTTTTGGCTAGTTTCAACTTAAAATTCCATATGCTAGTGATATTGTTCCTGTTAACTCAAGTTTCCCCTGTACTCTACTGGTTTTAGTGCCCAAGGCAGTGCTCCCCGTCAGAAACTGGAATAGAACACTTAACCTTTGATTATGGTTAGCCTGCAACATCAGCCATTTCAATTTCCTATTTTGATTATGGGCTACATTCAAGAAAACTAATTTGTACAGTGAATGTTTTAAGTTCTGAAACTGCAGATGAAACATGTTTTGAAGATCTGACAGTTTTGTTGGGATAAGCATACTTTACTTTTGAGTTTTTACTGTGAATAATGTTTTGATGGAAATAGTTTCAAGGGGACAGATAGTTGTCCCTACTGACATTCCTCTCCTTTACAATAATGGATGTGTAAAATCAGTACGACCTTTATCTGCTGTTTCCTAATTATAATGTTTTTTCCCTTGTGTGATATACTTAGAGAGCATTCAGAACAGTACACACTCACACATTGAAATAATTTGTGCCTTAAGTATCATATGCTCAAGAAAGAAAAGAAAAAGAAACAAGCTCAGTGCAACAAGGATAGCTCTCAATTTCACCATCTCTTATGTTGCTAAGCAACTTGTCTTCAACTGCTTAATCTGGTAGGAGTGGGTAGGAGCTGTTTACTCTCCCCCAAAATATCAAAAACTGGCTGCAAGAAGTTCACGCAGGAGTGCAGTTGCATAAAATGATTCCCTTCGATCTCCATTCGCACAGCATGGACTTACTTGCAGCATTCAGCATTTACTTCTGAGTTGAAATCATCTCACGCATCGGACACTCTGAGGGGTGTGAGTCATTTGCTGCAGATTCCCCTATCGGAGATAAACAGTAAATGCAAGCAACAACTACCTTTTATCAAACATCTACACCTCAGCATGGAAATACAACACAAGAATTCTTGATGGACAAGGGCACTTCCAAACCATTTCTAGCCTGGCAGACACAAGAAAAAAAGGGGGAAAGGGGAAATTTAGAGAAGTTTCTTTCTTAAGGAAAGAAAGAAGGAAAGAAAGCTAGCTGGGAGATAACGAGTGAAGTCAAGTGGATGGGAAAGGTCAAGGGCTGAAGAAGGAAGCTGATAGGTGAGGAACAGAGTGAAAAGCTTGAGCATGTAGATATTAAGAAAAAGGATGTGCTGGAGCTTTTGGGAAGCATCAAATTGGATAATTCACCGGGACCAGCTGAGATCTACTCTAGGCTACTGTGGGAGGCGAGGGAGGAGATTGCTGAGCCTCTGGCGATGATCTTTGAATTATCAATGGGGACAGGAGAGGTTGGGAGGGTTGTGGATACTGTTCCTCTATTCAAGAAAGGGAGTAGAGATAGCCAACGAAATTATAGGCCAGTGAGTCTTACTTCAGTGGTTGGTAAATTGATGGAGGAGATCCTGAGAGACAGGACTTATGAACATTTGGAGAGGCAAAATATGATTAGGAATAGTCAGCATTGCTTTGTCAAGGGCAGATCATGCCTTACGAGCCTGATTGAATTTTTTGAGGATGTGACTAAACACATTGATGAAGGAAGAGCAGTAGATGTAGTGTATATGGATTTCAGCAAGGCATTTGATAAGGTAGCCCATCGAAGGCTTTTTGAGAAAGTAAGGAGGCATGGGATCCAAAGGGACCTTGCTTTGTGGATCCAGAACTGGCTTGCCCACAGAAGGCAAAGAGTGGTTGTAGACGCGTCATATTCTGCATGGAGGCCAGAGACCAGTGGTGTGCCTCAGGGATCTGTTCTGGGACCCTTACTGTTTGTGATTTTTATAAGTGACCTGGATGAGGAAGTGGAGGGATGGGTTAGTAAGTTTGCTGATGACACAAAGGTTGTAGGTGTTGTGGATAGTGTGGAGGGCTGTCAGAGGTTACAGCGGGACATTGTTAGGATGCAAAACTGGGCTAAAAGTGGCATTTGGAGTTCCATCCAGATAAGTGTGAAATGGTTCATTTTGGTAGGTCAGGTATGATGTCAGAATATCGTATTAATGGTTAGACTCTTGGCAATGTGGAGCATCAAAGGGATCTTGGGGTCCAAGTCCATAGGACGCTCAAATCAGCTGCTCAGAAGACATATGGTTAAGAAGACATATGGTGCCTTCATTAATTGTGGAATGGAATTTAGCAGCTGAGAGGTAATGTTGCAGCTATATAGGACCCCGGTCAGACCCCACTTGGAGTACTGTACTCAGTTCTGGTTGCCTCACTACAAGAAGGATAGAAAGGTTGCAGAGGAGGGTACAAGGATGTTGCTTGAATTGGGTAGCATGCCTTATGAAAACAGGTTGAGTGAGTTTGGCCTTTTCTCCTTGGAGCGATGGAGGATGAGGTGACCTGATAGCGGTGTACAAGATGACGAGAGGCATTGATCATGTGGATAGTCAGAGGCTTTTTCCCAGGGCTGAAATGGTTGCCACAGGGTTAAGGTTCTGGGGAGTAGGTACAGAGGAGATGTCAAGGGTAAGTTTTTTATGTAGAATGTGGTGAGTGCATGGAATGGGCTGTCAGCGACGGTGGTGGAGGTGGATACAATAGGGTCTTTTAAGAGACTTTTGGATAGGTACATGGAGCTTAGAAAAATAGAGGGCTATGGGTAAGCCTAGTAATTTCTAAGATAGGGACATGTTTGGCACAACTTTGTGGGCCGAAGGGCCTGTATTGTGCTGTAGGTTTTCTATGTTTCTATGAGAGTGGACCATAGGAGAAAGGGAAGGAGGTGGGGACCTAGGGGGAAGTAATAGACAGGTAAGAAGAGGTAAAAAGGACAGAGTGGGGAATAAAGGGAAGTGGAAGTTTGTTTTCTGGAAGGAGAAATCTATATTCATCCCGTCAAGTTGGATGTTAGGTTACCAACATGGAATGTGAGGTAATGCTTCTCCTCCCTGAGGGTGGCCTTATCTTGGCACAAGTGGAGGCCATGCTGACATGTCAGAACAGGAGTGGCTCTGAAATGCCTAACCACTTTCTCTCTCCATAAATGCTGGCAGAATTACTGAGTATTTATCACATTTTCAGTTGTAATTTTAGGTGCATAATGGTTTCTTATTCAATTCATCTCTTAATATTCAGGATATTTACCACTGTTGAAAGCTGTAGTCCCCCAATTACAGTAAGTATTCTTATATTCTGAATTCCACAATCCTCACCAACACAGACTAAAACGAAGAGCCTGTCTGCCTGGTAGACTTTCACTGGCCTTGCATTTTCCTGAGTTTGTTTTCCGTCCATCTGCCTAACACCCATTCACCGTTCATGCATCTTGCACAGCCTTAAGCGCAATTAAACTTGCTTCTTTGCATTCAACCAAAAAATTGACATGTAATTGCAGTAAGAAGCAATCTGAAAATCCAAGTAGAAAATCTACAGTGAGAGAGGTACATTCGATCCTCAAATCAAATTTGTAAATATTGCTTTTCTTTTCCATTAATTGCAAAAATTATAACAACTACTAACGTCGAGGAGAAGTCCAACACTGATGCCAGAATCTCACATCGACAGCTACAATAACCAAGCTTCATTTCCACTGCTTTTGTGTTTGGAGGAGCCATTACTAATATTAATACCAACACTAATACTATTAATGCCTACTAATACTTGATAAACTTACCAGAGGCAGCCAAAGAAAATAAGCTACTAGTGGGTCTCACTGGGTCATTCTGCATGCTGAGAAAATGGACACTAGGCGTTTTCGATGGGAAACCCTTCATCTGGACTGAAAAAAGGTGAAATAACCCGTACAAAGAAGTGAGGGAGAAGGCAAGAGCTGGCAAGTGATTGGGAGATCCTGGTGAGGAGGGATTGACTGGAAGATGGGGTGAGGTGAATGAAGAAGCAGCAGAAGGCTTCAGATTAACAAATCTGATAAAATATGAATTTAAAGAGGAACTATACAAGGGAGGCAAAGTGGACAGAGAGGATTAGGATTAGTGGGGGAGAGGACCCAGTGGGAGGAGAGTTGGGATGATGGTCATAGAGATAATGAGGCAGTGGAAAAAAGAAAATTTAGACTGGGTCTAAGGGTGCTTTTTTTTTGCCTGGGAAAGAAGGGTGTGTGTGAATAGGTCTTTGTTGATCAAAAGCAGAGGGGGAGTTGGTTGCCTTAAACTGGAGAAGTCAATATTCATGCCGGTGGGTTGTGGACTATCCAGGTGGAATGGGGTTTGCATTTGGCCTCACCCTAACAGTGGAGGAGGCTGAGATGGGCTAATGTGGGAATGGGGAGGAGAATTAAGAAAGTTAGCAACCAGGAGCTCCAGATGGTTATGGCTACAGAGGTCAGGTGCTTGGCAAAGCATTTGCCTAGACTGCGCTTGTTCATAGAACAGTGGCAGAGTTGTTAAACATATCATGTAGACAAGATGAAAGTGTGTAGTCTCACCATGGAAATCATGAAAGGACTCTTAAAAATAAGTATAATTCAGCCCAATAAATGTTAGTATATCTTTCACTGAACAAATTATATCCTTGTAGTCTTTCGAGCCAATGTATATTTGTAATATCCTGCTGACCTTCAGACCCTTGGATGAACCCTGAACAAATTGAGCAAGAAAGAGAATAAAACTGAAGCAGAAAAATTACACATTATTTACCAGGTTTTGCATCTTGTCGATGCACTGTCAGAGGGAAAATAATGTAAATACTTTAACAGTTCCACAACTTCCATAAATCCTTCTTATGTGTATAGTACATTAACATGCATCATACTTCATTTGACTCAACTATACTGTATAACCAATGACAATGCTTTCAGCATGACTTCATTACCCAGTAACCTATCTTCTTACTGAAGCAACAGGGCCTGAGACTTAGAACAAGGAATGACTTGATGTTTGGATGATTTGAAAGCTGGGCCAGACTTGAAAGACAGGGTGTCAGGACCAGAGGCGAAGGTCAGTCCAGTTCCGCTCGCTGTTCGGTGATGTTTACTCGACTCTGCGCTGAAGTGAGGCTGATGCTGTGGCTTGTTCCAGGCTTTGTATCTATGGAATCACTTACATCCTGAATGCTATTTGTTTACATTTATTGTTTGCATGATGTGTTTTATTAACACACTTGGTGCTTGACGGTCTTTGTTTTTTGTTATCAGTTCTTTTGGGTTTCTTTTTTGATGGCTGCCTGGAAGGAGATGAATCTCAAGGTTGTATGCTGTATACATACTTTGATAATAAATGTACTTTGAACTTTTCTTCTTCGTCATCTAATTTGGCAGTCCTGTTGCTTTGCCTATTGACATATGTACTCTTTTTCCAACATTACAGCCATTGGGATTTTACTAAGTGTAAACCTGTTGAGAACAGACTGGTCATAAAGATACAACACAGAAGCAAACCCTTTGGCCTAACTCAACGTCAACCATCACCACTAGTTTTAACAATGATCTAACTCTAACCCACTTCATTGTCCCTGCCTTCTCATCAACTTCTCTCTTGACATTCATTGTGATCTCTAAAGTCTGTCAGATGATACATGAAGATACTGTTGCATTTTAGAGCATTTTCTGCCTACCTTACGGTAGGTTAAATTTAGTTGCATATTGTGGTGGGGTACTTTTTCCAAATGTTATGGGGAGTACAAAAACTGACCCCAATATAAAAGTAATCACGCCGAACATGGTTAATTCAGCCACGGGATGGAACAGAGGTGCAGTCAAAAGATCTACTAAAAATTGCCCCTGAAGATCAGACGTGTTTGGTGACATTGGCAGAAACTGAGAAGAGTGGGGCAAGGAAAGTTAGATTAGAATAGGATTGGTTTAATTAGGTGTTTGAGGGCTGATTGGCCTTTTCCATGTTGTGTGATTCTCTGAAGTCTATCTTTATCTCCACAGAATGGAAGGCATCACAGTAAGGATAGCTGGCCTCTTTGAAAGTTTCAGACCAAATATATGTATGTCTAAGAGTTGAAATTAATTAAATACGTCATTATCAGTTGCCAAGGTTTCTTGGACTTGAATTCAAATTTCTGTCAGATTTACAGATAATCTCTGTTTGTTTGAAACTTCACTCTTCAACCAAACTAACAACTTCAAAAAAGAAAGTGGATAGAAAGACTGGCCTCCTTCCCACAGCCACCAAATATTACTTCCCAATCTCCTACAGCTGATACCAAAAGCAGGATGAATGGAAAACAAGAATCAGCTTTGGTTTTTACTGCTCATATACTTAGTCAGAGTTAGTTTTAACTTTACCCTTAGTCCAAAAGTCAAGGCATTTTGATTGAGTTAGGCCTGCACGCAGCTGCTTCCAATCCCTTTCTGCCAATTTTTCTCAGAATTTATTTGGAAAATCAGCATAGCAGCAGGACCAAATTTCTGCCCACTGGTAACAAATGATACCAATGGTATTAAACATGACAAATATATTCCAGCCTCAGGGGTTGATGGAAGAGAGCTAATGAGAGGTGGGCTATTGCTGTGCAAACTAAAAGATCTGACAACTTGCAGAGAAGGCTGCCAGCAACCTCCCGAAGTTTCAGCCACTAAGTATTTTTTCCAGCAGCTTCAGTTCCTGTGAACACTAGACTTTGCAAGCCAGCCCAGCAGAGCACTAGGTTTTCAAGCCCTTCAGGGTGGTCAAGGTAACCTCCTCTATCCCAATCCGTTCTCCGGAATCAGCACAGCTGAAGCACTGCAAGTTTGTTTGATGCTGATTTGAGGTATTAAAGGATGCCTGCTGGTTGTCGTTAAATGTCTACGAGATGCTGCTGGTCCCTGTTGCAGTAATTTACCGAGCCCATCAGCCCAAATAACCAGTTGATTATTACTTGAACCCATTTCCTGATGGGAGTGGGACAAACAGTCCATAAGCAGTGTGGGTTATGATATAGCTTGCTTTTTTCTGACATTGTTCTGTATATATGTATGTCCTTCATGGTTGGTGGGCTGGTGCCAATGATGCATTGGGCAGTTTTAACTACCTGTTGTAGAGCTCTCCTGCCCACCACAGCGCAGTTTCCATACTATGTAGGGATGCAGTGTGTTAGAACGCTCTCCATTGCGTATCTGCAGAAGGTTGTGAGTATTGGTGTGCAAAGGTTAGCTCTCTTCAGCCTCCATAGACAGTAAAGGCATTGGTGAGTTTTCTACACTGTAGAGGATGTGTTCTGAGACCATGAGAGTTTGTGTGAAGTGTCCACACTCAGGAGTTTGAAACTGCTGTGTCACCAACTTGAAGAGGGGTGGAAATGGTGTGGGTTTTCCTGAAATCATAAATTCTCCCTTGTCTTGTTGACATTGAGGAAGAGGTTATTTGCCTGGAAATCCAGAAACAGCAAGTGTCCTTGCTTTTTAGGTGTTATTGAATTCCTAATCCTTATCCTAATCTCTTACGAAAGCAGTGGAGGTTCACACATTAGCCAAATGACCACTGCAGAAAGGCAGAATTGTTAACTTCTGTTTAAGTGTATTCTAACAAAGTTACACTCCAATTATGTATGACATTACTCATAATTCATTCATCAATTGACAGCATTGATCAAGAATTTAAAATACCACCTCACATGGCACAAAAATGGTCTATTCTATGTCTCCTTTTACTCCAAAAGATATTCTATAGACTTTTCCTTGCAACAGATAAAACAGAGTTGGGAAAAAGCAAGGGCTCCATTTCTTTCACTTCCTTCAGCTACCTTTTTTTAATTGAAGATAGTTTCCATGGTCGTTAATCCCAGAAAACATTGATTTCAAGCCACTTTCATGCAGTTAGGCCTGAAAGCAGATGTTTCCAATCACTTTCTACCAACTTTCCTTTGGAGGTACAGGGAAAACCAACATGGCAGCAAGACAAAACTTCTGATCAGGATGTAGTTAATTAGTTATGACTCTTAGAATTATGTATATTTGTTTCTGAAAGTTTTAAAGATGCTGTTTATCCTTACCGTGATGCACTTTGACCTGTAGAGGCAAAGGTAGATTCTCACAGAGTCATACAGTCTCGAAACTAACTCTTCAGCCCACAGTTAGAGATGCTCCTGGTTCCTTGAGTGTTCTTGGTTTCACATCCTATGTATATAAATCTCTTGCTAAGTCCCAGTGAAATTGATGTTCCCCTGCAGACAATACATAATGCATTCACAATCAAATTTAAGAAAGTTGTGTCTGAAATATTACCAGACTTTCTGTTCTCAACCTTGTCCTACTTTTATCTGTCATTGTATCTTTTAAATTAATCTGTTGTTTAACTTTATAGATTGTGATTCTCACTGACTATCATGTTGACAAAGAACAATTAAGCATTGCCGACTGCCATTCAACATTACTTCCTCTCCTTGTCCATTTGACAATTAATTTTATTGACAACCTTCAAGGACTATACAGTAGTTGCATCATAGTATGAATTCATTTAATTGTAATTTTCAGCATTTCAACACATATGGAATTGATGTACATTGCAGGATTATGAACTGGTTTGTCAGAGAGCAGAAGGGAAGCAGTTGGAAAATAGCTTGTCAAAACCTCAAACAGTAAAAAGAGGTCAAACCTTACAATCAGACAATTTTTAAGCGGGATTTAGACGAGCTTGAAAAAACAGTATCATTTTACAGTTTAAAAACTCACAAAAATCTGAACAGTCTTTAAGTGTGACTCTTTTATCCAATAATTTAACCATTAAATTTCAGTCAAGAGTACTTATCATCTGATAATTGAATGACAGTGGCGCCTCTAATAAAATCTGTCTGAAATGCAGCAATAATATGGTTTTTTAAATTCTGACAACTAACCCATGGCTCCATAACAGCTCCTCAGTTGAAAAAGCTGATTGTACTGTGAAGGGGAAAAAATGTTGCTCAGTTTCTGTGCTGTTTTTGCAGCTGGAATTAAGTACTGTCACTTTTATCTTAATAGCATTTGTTTTTTTAGGATTGCCCGTATTGACTTCATAGTGAGACAGGAGAAAGGACGGGATCCAGGGGACTTTTCCTCTACACTTTTTAACCTATTTTATTCTTGGGACCATTATTGTGCTAGAAATATGAACGGAGGAACAACCCACAGAGATGTGTAGTACAAAGTACAAGACATTCATTCACCCTTCCATTTTAAATTTACTTTGGACTCATTGGCCTTCACCAAAGAACTTCATGTCAGATTAGGGATATCACATGTAATTCTGAGATATTTCTGTTGGGCTAGATTAACCATAGTAGTCAGTCAGTCTAAATAATCTTTTCAGAACCCTAAGTTGCATTTCGTGTCAATAATATAAAAGAACACTATTAACTCAGTCAGTCATGGTCAGCAAATAAAAGCAAGAACTCCAAATAACATAAGCATGAATTAGAGTCGGCTAATTAGAGAGTCCTGCTGGTATTTTGTGTGGCTTGTTTATTTCAAGATTGATTTATTTTAAAATAAAATAATATCTGCAGTTCTTTATGAAAACAGGGGAAAATATTTTCTTGGCAACTAAAGGCAGAAATACAAGAGAAAAACATGTTTGGTTGCATGTTGTGCCTCATATTGTATTTAATGTTGCATGTTTGGTTGCATGTTGTGCCTCGTATTGTATTTAATGTTGCATGTTTGGTTGCATGTTGTGCCTCGTATTGTATTTAATGTATGTATATCATAACTAGCCAAGTGTGAATAAATGCAAGCCTAAGCTAACCATAAGGTCTTTTAGAAACAAGAAGAGAACATTAGACCCATAGTGTGTGTTCCTTTTTGATACATTGGACTCAATTATTCATTCTATTATCTTCAAAAGCATTTCTATTTGCTTCTGGAAATTATTTATATCTTTTGCCTCAATGTCGTGACAATTTCATTTTAGATCAATTATCCTATGAATAAAATGGTTCCATTGCATTTATTTTAAAATGTAACCCATGGTATTTTAACCTTTTGCCACATTTGCTTGAAACTTCTCTTTTTAACCAAAATCTTCAGAAGTATATCATTCAGTTTTACCCTATTCCATATCAATTATTTTTAGTAATCACCAGACAATATATATGAGATGTAAAATGAAATTCATACATTAGATAGAGCTTGCTTCCAGCCTGGGCATCTTAAAGATTTGAACTCACACACTATTCCCAGCTCTAATGCCTCCAGCAAACTTCAACTTACCATGGGGAACCAATCACCATGCACTAATCTGGGTCCATGTTCACACAATTTACTGCTGCCAATTTTAGAAGGTATGAAGAATATATTGAAATAAATTAGATGCTTCTTTATTTGGTAGTTATTATTGTGAATTACTGCATCAAAAAATCAAAAGGAATGCAAATTAGAAATGAATGACTGGTCCTTTTCTCTTCTCAGCTCCTCCAAGCTCAAAGAGTCTATTTGGACAAGAGCAAGGATCAATGCCTCAGCACAAATTTTCTTCAGTAAATAGAGGTTTGACTTCAACATTTAAGAGAAATTTAGACAGGTACATGGATGGGAGAGGTATGGAGGGTTATGGTCCAGGTTCAGGTCAATGGAACTAGGCAGATTAATAGCTCAGCATGGACTAGATGGGCCAAAGGGCCTGTTTCTGTGCTGTAGTGTTCTGTGACTCTATAATTAGTCTTTGGGTTTTAGAATTCCATAGATGATTTTAAAGAGTTCCCAGCTTTTTTATTAATTACGTATGAATAAAATATAAAAGTTAATATCCTCCTCAAATAAAATTAAAAGATTGCAATGAACTTTTCAAAGCTAATTTTGAATGCCACTGTATTTAAAACTTAATAACTTTTGAAAGTTGTTTTGCAAAGAGATTACTTCTAAGCGCTGTTGTATATGCTTGCTGCTGCTCTTGGTGGAAAAAATATTGCAAAGTTAGCAAAAAGTGTGTAACAGGAATTTTACTTGATGTTTTGTCACAATAATAAAATATTTATTGGTGAGACAAAAGTTTAGGGAGGGTTTTTGTCTTGTCTTAAATTGTGGAACTACTGTAAACAAAAGAATTGAGCAAAAACCAGGAAGATGCAGTCATGTACAGTCAGCAAATAACCTCCAGAGTACAATTTGGCACAGAATTCAGACAATAACATTTCACAGACACACATCTTCACCAGGGAGCTACTTAATCTCTCCAGTGTCTGTGCTGTCAGAAGTGCTGATGTATCAATACTTTACAACACTGTTGAGAGTGCAGTCATGTTAAGACATAAAGCATATACATTTTTGCAAATCCATACTGATGAATTTTGTCAAAATTATTTCACTAAGTTGACCTTACTCACAACTGTATTTTCCTGTCAGTCCAACACAACAGTGAGCTTGTAAGGTCTAAAATTAAAAGTGTAGGAATGTTTAATAGAACTTTTTATTTACTCTATATAAAAACAATGTCATCAAAATTATAGATGGATTTTTATGATTAGTATGCCATTGGCGTTATAGACTGTAGGCCTGCTTTTTCCATCTCATTACTGTTTAGCAGCAAGTACAAATGTGCCTGGCCTGAGAGGTGGCAAGTCGTCGTGCTGCACTACAACTCCAAGCAAGACTACTTCCAACAAATTAATTCTAACCACCTGCCCTTGACATAAAATGGCATGACCATTTCTCATTCACCCATCATCTACATTCTAGGCCATTGCCATTGACCAGCTTGGCCAGCCACATCAATGCCTTGGCTCCAAGGACAGGTCTGAGGCTGGGTTTCCTATAGTGAGTGACTCACCTCCTGACACCCTTAATCTTTCTATCATCTACAATTCTGGAGTGTGATGGAATATACTCCAATTACCTGAATGAGCACGGCTTCAAATGTCAAGCGTTCTACACCTCCCGGGACCAAACGGCCCTCTGAATCAACATCCCAACACACATCCCTGAGTTGGCAGGGAGTTTAGTAGTCTCATGGCCTGGGGGAAGAAGCTGTTTCCCATCCTAATAATCCTTGTCCTAATGCTGCAGTACCTCCTCTTTTATTCAGGAAGTCAAACAGATTGTAGGATGGGTAGGAGGGAAGGGACCCACCTTGATAAAACATCCCGTATGTATGGATGATTCTCTCAGCAGTCCTCACAATCTTTTGTAGGGTATTGCAGTCAGGTGCCTTGGAATTCCTGTACTAGACAGTATTACAGCTGGTCAGGCCACTGTTAATGGTGCTCCTGTAAAAATTTGTTAGAATTGGGGGGGCACCTCAAACTCTTCAGAAAGTGGAGATGCTGCTGTGCTTTCTCGACTAAAGAGGTGGTGTTGAGGGACCAGGTGAGATCATCCGTTCCATGAATTCCCGGAAACTTGGTGCTCTTAACTTTCTCCACAGAGGAGCATTTTAAGTGCAGTGAGGAGTGGTCAGCCTGAACCTAAAGTCCACAATCATCTCTTAAGGTTTGTCCACGTCCAAACTCAACTTGTTATGATTGCACCGTTCTACAAGCCAATCTGCCTCCTCTCTGGAATCTGTCTCGTCATCGTTGTTGATGAGGCCTACCACTGTTGGGTCATCAGAGAACTTGATGATTCGGTTTGAGCTGGATCTGGCAGTAGAGTCATGCATCAGCAGCAGGCTGAGCACGTAACCGTGGGGAATTGTATGCAATATTTGCAACACTCGGGTGTTTTGCACATAGCATTGTACTTATCCTGGTATCTTTATTGTTATGTGTACTGTTTATTCTGTGAACTTCACCAACAAGGAATTTTATTGTACCTTGGCACATTTAACATAGATGAACTAATCTAATCTAAACCTCTTTGAGACACAATGTTGCTTGAGGCTATCACCAATTATTTGTTCATCCTTTTTATAAAATGCTCCTTGTCATATCCTGTGAACTCCTATTGAGCAATGGTATAAGATGCACTTGAGCTACTTGAATGCCTTCATTGTCTTTAACTTCCGCAGTCTGACCTCTGACCTCACAATGCTTGAAGCCTACATTTGCCGTATTACCAGGAGATGGAGCTAGATGGTGCTCCATCCCTTCTAGCATTTCAATCCCTGACTGATGTGAAGAAAGAACTATAAAAATCTATGTCTAAGGGTAGTTAGAGAAGTTACACCCGCCCAACCAACTGTACAAAAGCCTCATCAAAGAATATAGTGTGTTGCACCGTGTTACCTATAAGTTTTTTTTTTCTGTCTGAAGTCTATGACAAATGTCGAACCACACAGATCAGTGCTGTTTATATAATGACATCGTTGAGAATGCAAACAGTCTGATTAGAAATGAAACACGAAAATTGGCAGTTGTAGGTAGCAAAAAGAGTTGTCTACAGACACCTGGAAAGTTAGACGCAGCAGTGGCTGATTGTACTCCTATATCAACAGCCTTCACTGATTCGCAAGCCTCACAAGCTGAATAAAATAGATAAATATGTCGCATTTCAGTTACAGAGGAAGAGAACACTACAGCACAGAAGCAGGCCCTTCGGACCATCTAGTCCATGCTGAACAAGTACTCTGCCTAATCCCATCAATCTGCACCTGGACCATAGCTCTCCATACCCCTCCCATTGTGTACCTATCCAAGTTTATTTTAGATGTTGAACTCACCCTTTCTATATAAGCCACTTTTACTCCATATACACACATGACTGTGTTAAGCACAGCTCCAATGCCACATACAAATGTTACAGACTACACCACCATTGTTAGACAAATCATGGGTAGTGATGAGTCAGCAAGGTACATCATCTAGTCGAGTGGTGCCTCCACAACAACAAGCTCTCACTCAGGATCAGTAAAATTACAGGTAGATCCCTTCCTGTTATTGCTGGTGTCTACTACCTGAGCTGAGGAGGATGAATACAGGGATGAATATCTGCAGCTCAACATCAGTCAGACCAAGGAGATGGTGATAGACTTTAGCAAGACTAAGTCTGCTTTGCTCCCTGTTACTACTGGCGGTGAGTACGTGGATGTGGTGAGGATCTGGGAGTGCACCTAGATGACAGACTTGAGTGAAGCACCAACACAGACATTGGGTACAGGAAGGACCAGAATCGCCTCTGCTTCCTGAGGGGACTGATGTCCTTTGGAGTATGCAGGCCTCTCCTTCACATGTTCTACCAGTCTGTTGTCACCAGTACAATCTTCTATGTGGTGGTGTGTTGGAGCAATGGCATCAACACAGGTGATGCCAACAGGCTCAATAAACTGATTAGAAAGGCTGGTTCTGTTATAGGAGTTAAACTGGACACTCTGGAGGCTGTGGTAGAACAAAAGGCCCTACAGAAAATCCTGGCAATTCTGGACAATGTTTCTCACCCTCTGCATGCCACCTTGGCTGAACAGAGGAGCACTTTTAGTAATAAACTAAGACAACTGCACTACTCCAAACCACATTATACAAGGTTATTCCCACCCTCAGTCATTATTCGCTATAATGAGACAACCTGTAGCTGGGGAAGGGATGACTGCCACCTATTAGACTGTTTAAGATAACTTATTTTTGTTTATTCTTCTTACCTCTCTTCTAATATTGTGTATCTGTGAACTTCTAATGCTACTGTGACAGTGTAATTTTCTTTGGCACCTACCTATCTATCTATCTATCAAAGATCCTCTCCCTCCAAGCCATGCTATCTTCTCACAGCTTTCACAGGACAGAAGGTACAAAAGCCTTAAGTCCTACACCATCAAGTTCAAGGACAACATGAAGGACCCTCACCACCCAGGACATGCCTTCTTCTCACTGTTACCGTTGGGAAGGAGGTACAAAAGCCTGAAGGCGCACACTCAGCGAATCAAGAACAGCTTCTTCCTCTCTGCCATCTGATTTCTAAATGGACATTGAACCCATGAATGCTACCTCACTACTTTTTTATTTCTGTTTTGTGTTTTGTATAACTTATTTTAACTTCACTATTCAGTAGACATATATATATATATATATATATATATATATATATATACACACTTACTCTAATTCAGTTTTTTCTCTGTATTTATTTATCATGTATTTCATTGAACGGCTGCCGTAACTTCCATTCTATCATTTGGTTATTGAACTAACCTATTCAACCCTAATCATTACCGCAGTATATCAACGCTATGAACATTTAGCACTGCAATAGACTGTTTTTTTTGTTCTAATTGTGTTCTTTCTGGTATAAATTTGTACAAGATTATTCTGCCTACGATACAACTTGTTTTTATTTGATTGTACAAGCAGCAATATAACAGAAAACATCATATGTGTTCTCTCTGACAGAAATCAATGGAAACTCATTGGAAATAGGAAATGTCCCCTTTCTGTAGCTCAGGAAACATTTCAGCTACTGTCCTGCTTGAGCTCACATTAGTAAAGTAAAAATCTAACAAGCTCTGAATATTCAGGAGATTCTGATGGATATGTATGTCAGCATTATATTGTGTCATTTTTTTACTCAATCCAAGAAGCTGTTCAACCCTATGTAATTTATCTTCTAAAATGATACAGAAATCATAATATGAAATTAAATGATTGCAAGAACAGACAATAATCTATTAATGTCCCTAAAGAGTTAGGCTAATTCAAATAATGATGGGATTATTCTGGGAAATTAAATGAATTTGTAATCTGATCCCAAGCTGTGTCCAACCATAATGAATAAATAGGAATATCTTCTCTTGATCATAAGAAAATCATTCTCAATTAGAACAAGTTTAAAACAACACACAAAACACTGAAGGAACTTAGCAGGTCATGTAGCATCTATGAGGGAAATAGATAGTCGATGTTTCAGCTTGAAATCTTTCATCTGAATTGAGCAAGTTTAAATGTTGCTTACACTTAGTGTTAAATTGTTAAAATTGCTTTAGCAAGTTCAAATGTTGCATAGTATTAAAAACTTTTAAAATGTGAATGCTATGTCCCCTGGCTCCACAGATCTAGTCAGTAATTGTTTTCTTCATGAATGTCGTTTATACATTCCCTGACATTACTAACTGGAAAGGTTTTATGTAAAGGGAAGATGACGAGGTAATGATTATCGAGATGGTGAATACTTAAGCAAGGTAGCACCTTCAGCTGCTAATAGTTCATCAGGGTCTGAGGAATGATCCTGTGGAAATATGTTGGAGCATAGTATCTATTCCAGAAAAGCAAAGCAAAACTAGGAAATAGCTGGAATCGCAAAGTGTAATGAAGAATAATGAGACGATGTGTTGTTTATACTGTACCTTTTACACAGGTGGAAGGGAGACAACGTGACAGAGTCATACAGTATACAACATTAGAAGAGGCCCCTCGGTCCAATTCATCCATTCCAATTATGTTGGCTACCTGAGTTAGTCCCATTTTCCTGCTTTTGGCCTATATCCCTTTAAACCCTTCTTATCCGTGTAACTTTCCATAGGTTTTTTAAACAATGTAACTTTTACTCCCTCCACCCCTTCCTCAGCCTCTGTAAGAAAAACTTGCCTCTCAGATACCCTCTACTTAAACCTATGCCCTCTAGTTTTCGATTACCCTACCCTGAGGAAAAGATTGTAAACATCTATCTTATCTCTGCCCCTCGTGGAAGCTTCAGTTGTGAAAGGCAAAATCTGGAAGGCCTCTTCATCCTTCCCAACAGCTGACAGCCGGATACAATCTATTACAAATAGTGGCATCACAAATTAGGTAATGAAGCTTTACTGATGATAGACTTACCTGATTTAGGATTCCTAACACAACCCTGTATGTTTACTATGTGCACTAGGACAGGGTCAAGATCTGAATGATCAAATAACACACTCATTTTTTAATACTTATTCTACCAGTGAAAGTGACTTAATGTCAGTAATTCAGGATCACATCGAACATCAGAGATAGCCGTTTACTTTAATAGTAAGGACGGCATCCAGCCCAGTGTATCACTGACACATCCTTCCCCACCACTGACAGTATCTACAAAAGACTTTGGCTCAAGAAGGCAGCATCTGTCATCGAAGGTCCCTGCAATCTGGGCCATGCCATCTTCTCATAGCTACTATTAGGTAGGAGGTACACACCAGCAGGTTCAAAAACAGCTACTTCCCTTCACCAATCAGTTATTGAACTAATGGGCACAAACTCAGTATAGCAACGCTAATGACCCCTTTGATCACTTTGCACTAAAAGGGATGTTTTTGGTCTAATTACATCCTCCCTTGTAAAAACTGTGTTATCAGTTATCTTTAATTTATATTAGCTTGTGAGTGATATATAACTAATTACATGTTCCCGTGATGCTGCTGTAAGTTCTTCATTGCACCTGTGCATGTGACAATACACTCCACTTTGACTTTAACCAGCCTAAATTTCCTGAATCATGTGTGTAACTTGTGTTAAAATTAATATCATTTAAAAGCATTTTATTCAACTCCATTCATTTTCATGGAGATTTCTTAAATTGAATGCTCATTCCACTTTTATTTCCAACATGGTATTCTATCCTCAGAAATGGCTCAGACTGCTGACTTGTGTTTTGTGTTTTGTACTTGTTATGGCAAAGAGCAAAATAGGGTTTCAGTGCTATAAAAATAAGTTGTGCTAGTCAATTAATTTTATTTTTGCTTTGTTTTATAGTCATAACAAAATTACCACCTTGAATCAATGCCATCAAATACCAACTCCATGATGTCACAGCGATGATCTGTCATCCAAATAATTTCCCCTCGTCTGAATCCAAATTTGAATTGATCTTTAAAATCACTCAATTCAAATTTTAGATCAATATAATTAGAATTTATTATTAGCTTCCTTCAGAAAGGCTCAAGGATGAATGCTGTTTTGGGTTTAAACGTTGGAACTAAAGCACATGGTTGAAGCAGAATAGAGGGAAATTCCCTGCTTTCAACCAGGCTTAACACAACCTGAGAGTATCGAACTCCAAGGCTAAATGCTTGACAGAAATTACTCTCTTCCTTTGGGAACAAAACTTCACAAAGACCAGAATGAACTCCTAACTATAACTGCAAACAGCAGCTTACATTAAAGGTCTGTGAGCCAGCAGCAGCTCAGGCCTGTCTTCAGCCAGCACCGAGCAAGGAGGAGAATCTCACCCCATGCGTTTAAATGTCCACACCTGAATTTTTGCCTTTTCATGACAAGCCAGGCTCTTCATTATCAACATTTTGACTTCCAGGCTTATAAATTTACTGAGGAGCTATTTAAACTTTAACAAGGAACAATTCTAATTATATTATAGCCAATAGAAATCGTAAATTGTGACTTTGGCGAGATGATGCTATCTATATGCTTAAGTTCCAAATGCTCTAATGTCAGTGAATTCAAATCAATAATTTGTTTTGTGTGATTTAAGAATACAATACAATAAAGCAAACTCATTAATGCAATTAACCCACAAAATCTCCCCAATAACATTAAAGCAACATCACAATATTTACCGATAATAAAAGTTATGCATCAGCTCTCATTTCTCATCTTCATTTTTTGGATTCAGATTACCAATTATTTTAAAGAATTATATTCTCTCCTGATAATGTCCATGCTGTTTATTACCTCAGCACATATCCAAATTGGCCTATTTAGTGAGTGGTTGGTGACATATCAGCTATTGCTAATCGGTGCCTATTTGTCCATTTATTAAAGAGAAGGTTTTACTTGCCTGAGAGAATTAGAGGGAGTAATTTCACAGGCTGGAAAAGTCGGCTGAAAGCGTAGTACTTCAGCAAGAGAAGGCAATTCATTTCCTTATGTACTGTGAACGGAAAGAGAGAGGGACGTTTTGTCTGCTCACGGGGTCTGTGTTGAAGCAGCAACAGGAGAACATTACAGATGAAAAAAGTCTCAGAGTGAAACATGAACACTTGATCTGAAATTTGGAGAAAGTTTAATGATTTCAAGTGCATGACCTCCAGATCCCATCTCCCAACAATAGCACCCAGCAAGAACCTTACAAGCACTCGAGTGTCCGTCTTGATTGCAGAAGACAGGACAGGAAAGAACACTCTCCAGTAGGACATCAGTGGGCAAGAAGCTGCAGGATTTTGACCCATCATCGATGGAGGAGTAGGGATATCAGGTATCTGTCCTGCTTGGTTCCCGTCAGCTGCTCCAATCCTTCTGTATACTCAGCATTTCTTGGCAAATATGAAAGAATACAAATCAGGATATTTCTGATGACCACATATGAAATTGAAAATCTACCCCTTAGGAACAGAAGACCTTTCATCACAGAGCCTGCTCTATCATTTAATTTTTATTTTATTTCTTTCTATTTATTAAGATACTGCTCAGAAGGAGCCACGCCTCCCAGCAACCCTCGATTTAACCCTAGCCTAATCATTCAACAATTTACTATGACCAGTTAACCTGCCTACTGATACATCTTCGGACTGTGGCAGGAAACGGGAGCAGCACACGGTCACGAGGAGAACACACATATTTCTTAGAAGCAGCAGCAGGAACATCGTCAGAACCAATAACTTCGGCCACACATTCCGGTATATCTGAGATAACCTTTCACTCCCTTGCTTATCAAGACCTTCTGTTTCAAGAATATTTAAAGTCTTTGCTTTCACTATCCTTTGAGGAAGAGAGCTCCAAAGACTTATTATATTATGAGAGGACTGGCCCCTATCTCAAGTAGGCAAATCCTCATTTTTAAACAATGAGGCCTTGTTCTAGAGCTTTCCGCAAGATGAAATATCCTTGTCACCTCCACCCTCAGAATGTTAAATGTTAAATGGAGTCAAGTACCTCATCACTCCTCTAAACACTCCAACAGAAGCCTAGACAGGCAGCTCTTCCTCAGCTCATGCTGAGTATTAGTTACCTCCTCCACAGCCTGTCGAGAAACTGATACCTTTAGGATTCCTGAACAAATCGCCAACATTTCTAGTTTTGTGGCCCCTGACAGTAAATTTCCCAGCTTCTGCACTCACAATGCAATTCATCTGCACAGGAGGATTTTCACAAGGTTAATTCCTGGGATGTCCGGACTGTCTTACGCAGAGAGGTTAGAGAGACTGGGCTTGTACACGCTGGAATTAAGGAGATTGAGAGGGGATCTGATTGCAACATATAAGGATTGGACAAGATAGAGGCAGGAAATATGTTCCAGATGCTGGGAGAGTCCAGTACCAGAGGGCATGGTTTGAGAATAAGGGGTAGGTCATTTAGGACAGAGTTAAGGAAAAACTTCTTCTCCCAGAGAGTTGTGGAGGTGTGGAATGCACTGCCTCGGAAGACGGCGGAGGCCAATTCTCTGGATGCTTTCAAGAAGGAGCTAGATAGATATCTAATGGATAGGGGAATCAAGGGATATGGGGACAAGGCAGGAACCGGGTATTGATAGTAGATGATCAGCCATGATCTCAGAATGGCGGTGCAGGCTCGAAGGGCCGAATGGTCTACTTCTGCACCTATTGTCTATTGTCTATTGAATCAGGATCAGAGTCAGGTTTATTATCACTGACATATGTATGAAATTTGGGCGGTCACTCTGAGAATCGCAGTTCAGTCCACAGGAGCGATCCCATTCGTTCGCCATCCCGCTCCAACTCCGGTCTCCTTCAATGATGCACTAGAACACAACAGAGGCTGGAGGAGCATCATCTCATCTTCCATTTTGTTGCTTTCTGGCCTCATAACACAACATAGTCGAGGAAAGCACAGCACAACATAGTCGAGGAAAGCACAGCACAGCAACAGACTTTTCAGCCCCCAATGTTCATGCCAAGCATGACTGACAATTCAAACTAATCCTATTTGTCTGCACATGGTCTGTATGTCCCCATTCCCTGCCTGTTCATGTGCCTGTCAACATGTCTCCTAAATGCTGCTATTAAATCCACATCGACCACTTACCCTGGCAACACATTCCAGACACCGACCACCATCTGTGTTTAAAAGAAACTCCCCTTACCTTATAAATCTCCTTCAAACTTCACTCCCCTCACATCAAAGTTATATTCTTTAGTATCAGACATTTTCAGTATCAAATTCTACAGATTTAAGTAACTGGCTTTTCCCTCGCTTTGTATCAGATCTGGCTGCTTCTGCAGTTCATCACCCATCTCTGAACTGGAAATGGAACTGGAACTGGTTTACTATTGTCACGTCCACTGGCTCAGTTTTACTCCCTCCTTTACTGCCTGCGGGACATACCCCCAGCCAAAGTCTACTACTGTCTTTTTCCCAGGGTGGTAGTCGAAATCTCCAGTGCATATGTTTAAGGAAAGAGGGGAAAGGCATGAAGGGGAATTAAGGAGCAAATTTTTCATACAAAGGGTGGAGGGTATAGAGGGCAAGCTACCAGAGTAAGTGGTAGAGGCAGGTACAAACACAACATTTAAAAGACATTTGGACAGATACGTGATCAAGGAGGTTTAGCGGGATATGGACCAAATACAGGCAAATGGAACTAGTTCAGGTAGGCACCTTGGTTAGCATGGGCAAGTTGGGCCAAAGGGCCTTTCAATATGCTGTATATTTCTATGACTCTAAGACTCTAGATAATCTACTTACTTGCTTGTTTATTTATATTTATTGAGATACAAGCCGGCCCTTCAAGCCAAACCACCCAGTAACACCCGATTTAATCCTAGCCTAATGACTGGACAATTTACAATGACTAATTAGCTTCCCGACTAGTGGGAGGACAACAGAGCAAACCCACGTGCTCACAGGAAGAAAGTCCAAACTCCTTACAGGCAGCAGTGAACCTGGCTCACTGCAACTGTAAAGCATTGTGCTAACCACTGCACCACCATGCCACCCCACGGTAAATGTGAAAAAGAGTGAACACATGGGCAATAATTTTATGCAAAGTTTGCTCTCTGGCCTGTTCTCAAGCTAAAACCAAAGGTGTTCATTTTAAACATTGCATGTAACTAGGTTTCTTGTATCTGTAATAACCTATTGCCAACTAAAACTTGGCATTTATAGTATTTCTGTTTTTCTATAGCACCTTAGAAGTAGATGAATGGAAATGTAGGTACGTATTGCATAGAACAAGTCCACAACTGCAATGGATAGGCAGATAACATTGAGACTTTCAAACCACCAATTCTCAGAAAAATGTTGTTCCAAGATAATTGCAAATGTTCTCAGACTTTATTGGCTTTATTTAAAATGCTTTGCAATACTTCATTTATACTTTGTACTGTGTCTACCTTGTTGAAAGTTATTAGCGACTGTTGAACAATCACCCCCAATTACATTTAAAACAAAATTATTGAACCTGTAAACGCCTGTTATGGGATGCACCCAACTGCACCAGCTTCCAGGGTTTAGACGCTCTAAATCTCCAGAGAATGGACAGCTGGTGCGGCCCCTCTAGAGGTTCAGGACTGTCCGCTAATTGGCAATCATGATTTGAGCACCACGAATTGAGTATTTAAGGAGCACCTGAATGGAGCCTCAGTTCTCAATAATAAACACAACTCGAGATATTGTCTAGCGTGTTGTTGTGCTCAGTTCTCGTTCCAGCTTTATTCCATGTGTCGATCCTTGTCTTCAGACATTCCAGCATTTGTGTCCTAACCATCCTTGTCAAGCACTCTTGTCGCAGTACAACTCAGCCAACATGGACCCAGTGGGGTATCAGAGAGTCTGTCATCTGCTGTGGCCAGCCACAGCGAGAGGACTTCCAGACACAAGCTGGAGATTCACAACCTCCAGGCTGCCATTCGTCAGCTTTCACAAGGAGGAAGCCAGAGTTGCTCAGGAGGGCCAGTTGGTCGCTGGGCAGAGCAAGTACATCTTCCAACCCTGGAGAGGTTCGACAGGAACCCAGGTTCTTGCCGCGGTTTCCTCACTCAACGCTCATTAGTGTTCGAACTCCAGCCGTCCCAGAGCACAGAAAGGTAGGCTTCGTTATCTCTCTTCTGACCTGCCCTGGGCCACATGCATTGGGAACAAAGATCAGAGGTTTTCTCGGATTCAGAAGAATTCATGGCTGCCATGAGGAAGGTGTTACAGAAAGTGTCACCCTACTGGAGCAAGCCTAGCCTTGGACCATCTAATGAAAATATGACAGGGCAGATGGTCCATGGCCAACTACACTATCAAGTTTTGAACTTGAACCCAAGAGAGTGAGTGCTTGGAACAAGAAGGCCTTGGGCACTCTATACTGCCGTGGACTGAAGGATGCCCTCTGTTTGGGAGAACCATCCAAGGACTTGAAAGTTCTGACTGACCAGTCCATTTGTCTCAATAATCGTCTGGCAGAATGAAAGTGGGACTACGTCAAGAGGGCTAGCCTGAGCCCAGCCTCAGTGCTTCACAGTTCCACTCCCCTACCTCAGACCATGACCAGCCCATCTCCTGCTCAAGATCAGGGTGAGCCCATGCAACTCGGCTGCACTAGACTCACCGCCAATGAGAGGTCCTGCTCAAGGTTGCTTATCAGAGTCAAGGTCGCTGCTGTTACTGTCAGGAGACAGGTCACATGCGGACTGAGTGCCCGAGGCTACAGCTGTCAGGAGAAATGCAAAAGCTGAGCCAGTCCATGCCCATAGTTGTTTTGGATGGCTGCCTGCTCGGTTCTGAGCAAATCCAGCAAAAGACGCTGGTTTTACAGATGAGGATTGAGGATCATGTGGAAGACAGTAGGCTTTGACCTCTCTGACTCACCACTGATACCCCTGATCCGCGGGCGCCGTTGGCCATCCCAGCATTACCCATCAGTGGTCTGGAGGGAGGGGAGAATCATTGCTTAGTCAAGTCATTGTATGAGGGTGTGTTTGCAGAGTGGTGTTCCAACCCCCAGACTCTCCCAAAACCAATGAACAACAAGGAGATGGTCTTCAGTGCGAGGGAACCTGAAGCCTTCTGGAGACATAGTCCTGCCTTAAGGACAGACAAGCTGTGCGTGTTCTGACCCTGTCTTGTGAGGGCCGCACAGGAACCAGAGGGAGGGGATAACTAGTTCAAGAGAGGACCAAGGAGGTGCCCAAGCGGTCTGAAACTCATGCAGCTAAGCCCAAGGGATCCAGCCACTGGACCCCAATGAAAGAAAAGACCCCTACATGCAGACCCTTGGGGCCTATTCCTGGGAGTGCAAGGACCATTTGTAATATCTTGCTGCCATCACCCAAGGATACAGATGAGGATTTGGACTCTGATTTGGCCACTGTTTCTATGAATGAGTTTTGTCGAATCATCCCTGCTATTTAAGAAGCTTCAGGAGTCGTCCTCAAAGGAAGATCCAGAGGAGATTGAAACGTTTGATCTGGTCAAAATCCCTTCCGTCTACAAAGACTTGGAAAAGGTCTTCAGCAAGGAAAAGGCCTCAATTCTTTTACCACAGCGACCTTACAGTCGTGCTAAGGACCTGCTGCCTGGTACTTGTTCTCCACAGCGTTGATTATACACACTCTCAGGCCCAGAGAGAGATTTTGTTGGCCTCTACCCGGAAGGCAGAAACCAAGGTTAACCGAAGGAGAAGACAGGGACCCACTTCGCAGCCTGGGCAACGAGACTTCGTGTACTTTGTGTACTGGGGTGGATTCGGACCCAAGGAAAGGTGTTGGTTGCCTGAAAAAGACAGCTCTCTCCACGACTGCCATCACCATCTGTCTGAGCAGCCAGGGCCATCAGGAGTCGGCCTTAGGGGAAGGAGTCCTGTTACAAGATGCACCCAACCATGCCACCTCCCAGGGTTTACAGCTCATTCATAAGCAAGCTCGAGATATTGTCTAGCATTTTGTTTCTGCTCTGTTCTCATTCCAGCTTTGTACCCTGTCTCAATCCTTGTCTTTCGATACTGCAGCACTTGTGTCCTGACCATTCCTCGTCCAGGTATCTTGTCATACGCCAGTAGATGGGATGCTCACGAGAAACAGCCGGAGTTGGGAGAGTCACATATCAACAACACTGATATGAGAACTGATGCACCATCAATAACTCTCTGAGACGTGAAGGCAAGATATCGGCTTTTATTGACTGGAAGAAGGAACAAGCAGTAGTTGACCACCATACTACATCCTGGAGACTGAGGGCCGGGCTCAGACCTCAATCGCCTTTATACCGGGGTCTGTGGGAGGAGCCACGGTCAGTGGGAGGGGCCACAGGAGCAGTCAGCAGGTGGTGTGTCCAGACAGGTATATGTAGTTCACCACAAGAACCTCTGACATTTTTATCATAACTATGCTAATTAGACATGTTTCAGTTTAGATTACTGAGTTTCAGGTCGAAGCCACTCTGGAGAACATTGCATTGTTGTTTCACAGAGAGAGCTTTAAAGACAAACTTTCCTTTTTAGTGTATGGGCAGTGTATATCTCAGATTCATTGTCATTTTTATTCTCAGTAATCGTCTGCTTCCATTGAAATGACATGCAATAGTGAGAGTGACTTTCGATTGGTTACGTGATTTACCCAGTCAATCCCCACACCCTAATTTAGACTCCAATCAATGGTGTCCTCAAGATGGGAAGCCAGCTCTGGCAGCTGACTAACCAGCACTGCCACCTTCGACCGGGCAGACCAACAGCCACAGCCATGTCACTCCAGTTTCTGCTGTAAGCTCCTATCTACCATCTGAAGCATAATTTCCAGTGGTAGGAGTCACAAACAGAGACTTCAAGTAAATATGCCAGCACCATGGTCATGGTTGAAGAGGATCCTGGAGAGGAAAGAGTTTCAGAAGCCAAGGAGAGTGGAGTTATACGTGGGGGCAAGGATTCCCTGCCGGATTAGAAGAAAACTCTTCCTCTTCCTTGCCCCACAAGGACATGACAAAAAAATTCCAAACTATCCAAAAGATTCTGGGGCTCTTTAAGCTATTTCAACTTAACTGTAGGTTTGAAAATTGTGTGTTATTTGTGTTAGATCATTCAATGTGAAAGCAGAGTGCCCAGTCCATCAGAGGAACTGACAACTTCATAATAATGACATCCTAAGGGATTGAATCATCCTGTTAAAAGAAGGAAGGTCTTCTTGCATGTTAAACAACTCAAAGCTGACATTGCTTTCCTTCAAGAAACTCACATTTGTAGTTTTGATAATTCTCGGCTTTTGTCAAAGTGGGCAGGTCAGCATTTTCATTCATCCTTTGCCGCCAAAGCTAGGAGGGGGTCTCCATCCTTATTAATTCAAGTATTCCTTTTGAACTCCATAATAAGATATCTGATACAAATGGCTGTTTTATTATTGTTTCTGGTAAATTATATAATACTAAAGTTGTACTAGCAAACCTGTATGCTCCCAATTTTGATGATGTTAATTTTTTTGAACATTTTTTCTCCTCACTACCAGATTTAAACTCATACTCTCTTATACTGGGTGGCGATTTTAACTGTTGGTTAGATCCTAATTTGGATCGATCGTCCTCTGTTACTAGATTACCTACTAAATCTGCCTTAGCTATTCACTCTTTTCTCTCTAATTATGGTATCTCTGATACATGGCGTTTCCTACATCCTACTGAGAGAGATTATTCTTTTTTTTCACATGTTCACCATACCTTTACTAGAATTGACTACTTTTTACTTGATAATCAACTTATTCCATTTGTCTATTCTTGTGATTATAAGAGTATACTGATTTCTGACCATGCCCCAATTACTTTGTCTTTAAATTTTCCCTCAGAGGAATAAACACTGGCATTTTGACTCAACTTTATTATCGGATGATGATTTTCTAAAATTTATTAAAGATCAGATAACCTTTTATTTTAACACCAATACGTCATCTGAACTGTCATCCCAGATTGTCTGGGATACCATGAAAGCATATTTGAGGGGTCAAATAATCTCCTCTCCTATACAGCAAATCTTAATAGAAAGTCCTGTGCAGATTGATTAGACCTCATTGGATCAGATTGGATCAACTGTATGCTCAAACTAAGAATCCTGAATTATACAAGAAGCGTGTAGAACTTCAAACTAAATTTAATCTTCTGTCTACTCAACCTGTTGAACGCCAACTTCTTGAAAGTAACAGTCGCTTTTATATTCATGGTGACAAAATCTGGTAAATTTCTAGCCAATCAGCTGAGGCGTTCCAAAGCCAAACAACATATTACAAAGATCCGGAAGGAGAATGGAGGCTTTACATCGGATCACTTAGAAATCAATGACGCATTTAAAAATTTTTATTCTCGACTTTATTCCTCTGAATCTCTGAATGAGAATATCTCTGTTCATCATTTTTTAAATAATCTGAATATTCCTTCACTTTCATTTGATTTTAAAGCCAAACTTAATGCGCCTATTTCATCAGAAGTAATATCTTTTGCAATTTCTGCATTGTCTTCAGGGAAATCTCCTGGACCTGATGGGTTCCCCGTGGAATTTTATAAATCATTCTCTTCACTTCTTTCTCCTCAGTTATTCTCAGTATTATCTGACTCGTTTAATTACGGTAAATTGCCACCCTCTTTTAATGAGGCATCTATTATTCTTTTATTAAAAAGGGTAAAGACTCAACAGAGTGATCCTTGTATAGTCCGATTTCTTTGCTTAATGTTGATGTTAAAATCTTGGCCAAAGTTTTGGCTCCCTCTATTATTTCTGATGATCAAACTGGCTTTATTAAAAACCATCTTCCTTTTTTTAATATTCAGCATTTATTTAACATTTTATATTCACCTCCAACTGGGATTCCTGAATGTGTTATTTCCCTCGATGCAGAGAAAGCATTTGATCGTATAGAACTACCTTTTTGCAGTTTTAGAAAAATTTGACTTCGGTCAAAGTTTTATCTCTTGGATCAAATTGCTGTATCTGTGTCTTACTGCCTCTGTTTTGACTAATTTTCAGAAATCCCAGTTATTTAACCTCAAATGTGGCACCCATCAGGGATGCCCTTTAAGTCCCTTTCTCTTTGATTTGGCTATAGAACCTTTGGCGATAGCATTTCAAAACTGTCCTGAATTGACCGGGATTTGGAGGGGGGGTGTTGAGCATAAAGTTTCTCTTTATGCTGATGACTTATTATTTTTTCTTTCAAATCCGTCTACATCCTTACCTCCGATGTTTTCACTTCTTGATCAGGTTAGCCAGTTCTCCGGCTATAAACTTAATTTACATAAGAGTGAACTTTTCCCAATTAATAAAGAAGCACAAGAATTAACATTCAGTGATCTCCCCTTTAAAGTAGTTCATAATCAATTTACTTATCTTGGGATTACAGTCACAAGGAAGTTTAAAGATCTTTTTCGTGAAAGTTTTGCCGATCTTTCATATACTATAAAACAGAGTCTGTTACAATGGTCATCTCTGTCTATGTCTTTGGTAGGTTGTATTAACGTTGTTAAAATGTATGTTCTCCCTAAACTTCTATATTTATTTCAATCTATCCCAATTTTTACTCCTAAATCTTTTTTTTGATTCCTTAGACTCTATTATTTTGACATATCTGTGGAAGAATAAGCGCTCTAGAATTAATAAAGTTTATCTCCAAAAATCTGAAAAAGAGGGTGGCATAACGACATCCTTGCCTGCCTTTTCGAGGCCTTGTCTAAGATCAAAAACTTAGGAGCCAAAAGATTTTACAGAAGAGCTGCTCATCTCCAGAGTAGGAAGCATGTAGTCACCCCTTTATCCACCCACACACCAGTGCCAGACAAGCAGAATTAAAATCAGGTTCTACATTAAAATTGAACTTTTCAGCCTGGTGCTTTGAAGCATTGCAGTAATATTTCAGCATCATGAATTGCCTTTATATAACCTTCAGACTTCTGAAAGCAGGCCAGCTGCAAAGGAATTTTTACATGGAAAGAAATCAAGGGCGTGCAACATAGCCTACTGTGCTCAATCTAAATACAGCACTGCCTATATTTCCCCAGTGTCTGAATATATTAAAAAGAGAACTGTTATAAAGAAACAGAAAGAACACACTGATAAATTCCACTGCTCTGTACTATTTTCATTGAGTCCAGCTGAAAATTTGCCTGCCTTATTTATCACTCCATTGATTAGACATTACAACGGTGATCCATCTTCCTTTCACCTCTACCTTAGCAAGTTCCTAAATGGAAAGTGAGGCAGATAAAGAGATTGAGATGCCTAAATATGTGCCAGATGTTTCCAGCATATTTATTTAAGGCAGTTTGTCAGAATATTAACAAAATGTTACTCTTTTAGCAACCTGCTACTTGCAATTCTGAAAGAAAAGAAACATCTGGTCTGTCTGTTTCAGAGAAGTGTTGAAGGTTTGTGGATCTACCTGAAAGATGGATGGTGGGCACAAGGTTACAGTCCAATAACTCTTTCTTTCTTTCCCACTTTATCTCTAAGTTTGTCTCTGTCTTACTTCTCTTCTCCGCCTGCCTTCCTCTCACTCTTGCTTACTTTCCATGTTTGTTTGCTATGGCAGCCACCCAAATCGGGGTAGGACAGTGAAATTATTCACTGAGTCCAACTTGGTAACTTTCCTAGTCTATCATTCTACGCTCCCCGAGTTCTGACAGAAAATCTCTGGAGCTTCCAATTTTTGATGGACAAGGCCAAGAAAATAGAAGGCCAAGCCAAGCTCAACATTAAAACTGCTACGGCAGCATTTTTCGTTCAAGACTACACAAACAGTTGGGTAGAATAATATGAATTTAATTAACAGGGACATTCCGCTGACTTGTGGAATCCTCCTGTACAGAGCTTTTCATGAAAAACTAAATTCATTAAATATCTCCTCAGAGCCAGTGTTTATGTTTAATGTACAGCAGTTTTATTTACTTTTTAAGAATTCAGACAACTGATTGTAACATTACAAGTTAGCTGATTTGCCATAATTGCTGATTTTTATTCCTGAATTCAGTTCCTCAAAGCAGTTGGTCGATGCAAATGATCAAATGTAAATCTTGAAAAATATCAAGTGATGTTTGGTCCAATTGCTTCCTTCTCATTCGTAACAACATGTGGCATCCCCCTTAGCTGAGTTTTAACATGGGCCACCAAGTCACTTTTGAAACTCAAACTTATCGTCAGCTGAGTTTAACTGCCTGATTTAACTTGCACCCATCTTTAAGTATGTTCTGATGCTGCAATGTGAGCCTCGATGTAATTTTAACCAGAGAGATTAGGAGATGGAAGAAGAGACAAGAAAGGATCATGTAGCAACAAATGCCAGTGACATTAAGCCTGATTCTGATATTGTTTCCTTTGACATTGCCTGTGGGGGAGGAACGTCGGGCAACCTGCACCCACCACTTATCGCCAACCTCTCTGCCCTGTTCCATTGGCAGTGCTGGAAGTATACCAGCTGGAATCAGTAGATCCCATTTCCCTCTGCCACTTGAAGCTCAGGAAGCCTGCTGTTGGTTTAAATAGCTCTGAAAACCTGAGCAGACAGTCTCATTAGTTTATCAAATCACAGTTCTCTCTCTAATATGGATGGAGGGGGTGGGGGCACTGCACAGAATTGAAATAAGCTGCAGAGTGTTGTAAGCTCAGTCCTCTCCATCATGGGCACACGCCTGCACAGCATCCAGAACATCTTCAAGGAGTGATGTCTCGAAAAGGCCGCATTCATCATCATTTAGACCTCCGTTGTCCAGAATATGCCCTCTTCTCATTTCTACCATCAGGGAGGAAGTACTGGAGCAGAAAATATGGCCATGATGAGGTGGACTGTGAGGTCAAGAATCCATCTTTTGTACAAGAGGTCCATTCAATAGTCTGGGAACAGCAGGATTAAAGCTGTCCTTGAGCCTGGTGATATGCACTTCCAGGCTTTTGTATCCTCTGTCTGATGTGATGCAAGAGAAGAGAGGATGTCTGGTGTGGGAAGGACCTTTGCTTATGCTGGCTGCTTATCTGACATGACAAGCAATGTAGGCGGAGCCCATGGAGGGGAGCTGCCCGAGTCATGTCCACACTCCCTGCAGTTTCATTCAGTCTTGGGCAGAGAAGTTGCCCTACCAAGCTGCGTTGTATCTGGTAGGATGTTTTCTATGGTGGATCGATAAGTACTAGAGGATATGCTGAATTTCATCTGTCTCCTGAGGAAGTAGCGGTGTTGGTGTGATTTCTTGACTGCGGTGTCTGCATCTGTGGGCCAGGATGGGATAAGATCTGTGGGTGCACTGTACTTTCTCTATAGTCCGGCACTACATTCTGCATTCCCTTATTGTTTACTACATGGATGTATGGATGTAAAGAAGTGATCTGTATGTATGGCATGCAAAACTAAGCTTTTCAATGTACTTTGGTGCATGTGACTATAATAAACCAATTTACAACTTACTCCAGTTTACTTTTGGTAGAGTTGAAAATAGCCATGGTCTAAAGTTTATGTCAGTCACGTGTGCTTTGTATTCAGAACAACCAGCTAGGAGCAAATCAGGATTAAAGACAATGCCTCTTGCGTAAAACTTCCCTCCTAAAATCCCTTCATTTGCCCATTCCTTGATAGCCCAACTAATGGAAAAAAACAGAGACTGTTTTAACCTCTCTTCTAAAGTGTGAGAGTCAGACTGGAAAGATCATACTTAGTAAAGTGTAGAAACTGACCACATCCTGCTGCCAAAACACTTTTATCTGGCTTTACCACAAGAGTTTTGGGGCTGACTAAGAAATCCACTCAACAGAGGCAGATTAATACTGCAGCTCTCGGATTTTCAAAGCCGTTTATATTTAATAGCAGTGACTCAGGTTTCCCAGCCTCAGAAATCCCAAGAACAGAAGGGAGGTGTGATCTGCTGGCTCCAGGCTGTACGGGAATTTCTAACCCTGTTTGTGGTCCAGAAGGAGTTCAAATATTTCTCCAATGGCCAAAACCCACCACTGCACTGCTCTGTCGTGTTCTGTCTTTTCACTATAACTCCAGAACCTGCAAACCCTCCTTTGTAAACCTTCCCCTCATTTTAGCCTCTCCCTTCCTCACTGAGAACTCAGTCCCTGTAATCTATTGCTCCCTCACTGCAAACTCATCTCTGTAACCTCTCCCTCACTCACTGCAAACTCACTCCCTGTAATCTTCTGCTCCCTAGGTACAAACTCACTCCCTGTTATCTCTCCCTCTCTCAGTGCAAACCCAGTATCTGTAATCTCTCCCTCCCTCACTGCGAACTCACCCCTGTAATCTCTCACTCCCTCACTGCAAACTCACCCCTGTAATCTCTCACTCCCTCATGGCAAACTCAGTCCCTGTAATCTTTTGCTCCCTCACTGTGAACTCACCTCTGTAATCTCTCACTCCCTCACGTCAAACTCACCCCTGTAATCACTCACTCCCTCACTGTGAACTCACCTCTGTAATCTCTCACTCCCTCACTGCAAACTCACCCCTGTAATCACTCACTCCCTCACTGCAAACTCACCCCTGTAATCTCTCACTCCCTCACGTCAAACCAAATCCCTGTGATCTGTTCCTTCCTGACTGTGAACTCAGCTCTGTAATCTCTCACTCCCTCACGTCAAACCAAATCCCTGTGATCTGTTCCTTCCTGACTGTGAACTCAGCTCTGTAATCTCTCACTCCCTCACTGTAACACGTTCAACACATGGACGAACAACACAGGCTACCACTGTCTACATCCCCTCCTTGCCCTGCACTTAACACCCACACTTCACACCTCCACACACCAACTGCTATCATCCCTCTCTTCATCCCCCCAGCCCCCATCTTCCACCATCTCCCCAGTCATCATGGACTTACCTTCACTACTAAGCAGGTGAGACGGTCTCTGGGGAAACTCAGACAGGGCAAAGCATTGGGACCAGATGGTATAAACCCCAAGTTGGCACTTCCATTGTATCCTGGATAATGGACTGCCAGACTGGCAGACCACAGTTTGTGTGGCTTCACAGCTGTATGTCAGACATGGCTATAAGCAGCACTGGGGCTCCCACAGGGACTGTATTGGCTCCCTCCTGTTTGCCCTGTATACCTGGGACTTTAGATCAACACTGAATCTTGTCATTTGCAGAAATTCTCTGATGACTCAGCAATAGTTGGGTGTGTAAGGGGAGGATAAAAGGATGAACGTAGGCCCTAGTGGAGGACTTTGTCAGATGGTGCAAGCTGAATCATCTGCAGCTCAACATCAGTAAGTCAAAGGAGATGGTGATGGTCTTTAGGAAGACTAAGCCTGCACTGCTCCCTTTTGCTACTGATGGTGAGGACATGGATGTGATGAGGAGCTACAAGTCCCTGGATGGGATGCTTGAGTGGAGCACCAACACACAGGTTGTGGACAAGAAGGGTCAGAGTCACCTCTACTTCCTGAGGGGACTGAGGTCCTTCGGAGTATGCAGGCCTCTCCTTCACATGTTCTACCAGTCTGTTGTTGCCAGTACAATCTTCTATGCGGTTGTGTGTTGCAGCAATGGTATCAACACGGGTGATGCCAACAGGCTCAATAACCTGATTAGAAAGGCTGGCTCTGTTGTAGGAGTCAACCTGGACACACTGGGGGCTGTGGTAGAACAAAGGACCCTGTGGAAATTCCTGGCAGTTCTGGACAATGTTTCTCACCTTCTGCATGCCGCCTTGGCTGAACAGAGGAGCACTTCTAATAAAAGACTGAGACAACTGCACAGCTCCAAAGAGTGCTATATGAGCTCATTCTTACCCTTGGCCATAAGGCTCTATAATGAGTCAACCTATAGCTGGGGAAGTGATAACCCACTCCTGTCAGACTGTTAGATGTCAATTATTTTTTATTCTTTCGTACTTCTAATATTTGTACGTCTGTGCACTTGTAATGTTACTGTGACTATAATGTCCTTTTGGATCAATGAAGTATCTATCTATCTAAATTCAGTCCCTGCTATCTATCTGTTCCTCACTGCAAGCTCAGTCCCTGCAATATCACTCTCCCCTGCTCTAGTATCTCTTGTCCTGAAATCCTTTCCTTCCATCCACCTTCTCGAACATTAGCACATTTGCACCCACCTTCCTTTCTTGTCCTAAACCTATGTGCTATCTTCTTGGTTGCATGGAAAAGGTTTAGTGGTCCTCAGTTAGTGCCATGTGCAATAAACCTTCCAACCCTTCTCCCTCCTCCCCAGCCATATGTGAGATCCACCCAGTGGCGTCCAGCAATAACTTCCGGGGGACCCAAGCTTTCCGAGCATGAATGACTTTCCCGTACGTTGACACGTGCCCCATTTACCTATCCTTAAACCTCAGTGCCTTTCAACTAACTCATCTCCCATTTTCTGAAGAGGGACAATTCGTGTTAGCAGTCCAGTTTGATGACTGTTCAGATGAGAAGTCACCAACCTTACACAGTAATTCTCTTTCTCTCCCCATAGATGCTACCAATCTGCTGACGTTCCCAGCATTTTTATTTCAGATTTCCAGTAACTATATCCTTTTTTTGTCCTTTTTAATCCTTCTATCTTCTTATCTTTTGACAGCGTAGCCACAACGGCTGGAACCTGTCTTCAGTACTCAGCCTCCTGAACTAAAACTGAAGGTGCTTAAAGCAATTTGTTATAGATTTGAAGGGCGCAAGACACCAGTTGTTCAATTATCTTTGTAAAGTTTGAGCTTCCCTGTCAGACGAATTAGACAAACTTTAATGATAATAGCAGAGTCTAGCTTCCCTTGTCCATTTGCTGGAGAAGAAAACACCAGGTTGAGCTGTACACGAATGGCATGTCAATGTGTTTGGATAGTTTTCAGGTAACAAATACCTCATTTCAGACCTATTTAGTGTCTTTGAACCCGTTAACATCATGCGATGGGACGCAGGAAAGTTAGCTTGAGCCATAAGGATTTGCAGCCACATTCCACAATCACTTGTGAATGACGTGAAACAAAGAGGAATGTAGCCAGAGTGTAAGTGGAATGCTTTGAATATTGTTGTGAAAACAAGGGGCGGATTCCAGTATGAATGCAAAAGTACCATAAATTGAAATGAAATAACAAATGTTTCTATAGATCTCAACTGCGAGGGGAGACCTTCAGCCCAGGGAGGGACAACGGTGTCCATTAACAAGATGAATGAGAGAGAACGGCAGTGTCATCAGAGCCCTTTAAAAGGTTCAGGTTCAAAGAACCATCTCTCCTCTTTGGACAATAACAGCAAAGTAATTATAGTTTCAAAAGATGAAGAGAGTCAGGGCATTGAGGTCAAATACAAGGTGATGGCTTCGGAATTTCTCATCATAATGTATCTTTGAAATGAAACTAATAGCCAAATAAATGAAAGTAGAGATTTCAAAGAGAAGAAAGGGGGAAGAAATCAATCCATAGATGTCTTGGAGAGGGGTGGGGCCATCTTTATAAGTACAAAATGTGTGTGGTCAGCAGAGTAGCCTACCCCGAAGATAGAATTGAGCTCAGTCAGCCTCCATCAGGAACCAACCTTTGAGTGTAACAAGTCAGTTGCCAAAGGGAAACCAGCTGTTCCACTGCCCGGGTGGCAAGAAGAGATGCTGGAGGTCAAATGAATCCTGTGCTGTGTCAGTTGACAGCTCGAGCCTGGGAAGTGGGTGAGCAGGCTTGTGGTTGGAGAGCACACAGCTGAATTGCACTCTTTTGGAGCCAGACAAGGCCCTTGTGCTTGCCCAAACCCCAAAGACATGATGGAAATAAAGGTTTGAGACTTTCGATAAAATGGCAGCATGCACGGTCCCAAATGCCTCTCCAGGTCCAACCAAAGATGCAATAGTTTGTCCTTTAAGTCTTTTGTATGATTGCAGACACTGCTGGACATTAAGGACATGAAGTACTAGCGAGTTGCTGGATCATGTTTTTCGCCTGGACTTGTCGCATACAGTTGTTGTGCAGAGGTGGTTCGCAGTCCAACAAACGTACAGATGATTGTCCTGGATGCTTTTTATTGTGATCGCAAGACCCCATTCCACATTGGTAATGTAGAATACTGCAAGTTCAGTACACCGGTTCATTGGCGAGACTGGAGGCAGGGAGCATCCGTTGCTGTACAGGCCAAACCCTTGTGCCCTGGTGTCACCTGTCTGGGCTGCCCTGGAGAGGAGGCGCTGGAGGTGGCGTAGGTGCACTGGAATCAGTGCTGTGTGGGGTCTGGCCCCTCCTATTGAAGCTGCTCTCCAGTGTTCGCTCGGGGTAAGTCATGCGTTCATTTGTGCCTGCACTAGCACATGATGAGGAACTACTGTGTGCTTGTCCTGGCTCCAGGACAACGTCCCATGCACCATTAATCTACACACCGTGACACTCAGAGACTTGGGACTATATTTTTCTGTGACTGTTTGTTTCTCTGCTATTGTAACTATATTTGCTATGTGCGGTGTGCTTTATGTGACTTTACACCTTGGCCCCGGAGAAACGTTGTTTCATTAAGCTGCATTCACGTGTAAGGTTGAACGACAATTAAACGTGAACTTGAAATTGAGATCCATTCACAGTGGCTAATAATTTTAGGAATAAAGATTTGGCTGCTCAGCACTTTGCCCCACCAAGTGAAGCATGCGACAGGTAAACTCAGCCTAGTTCACATCCAGATTTCAAGACGGGGCTTTCAACAGTTTGGCCACTTGACTTTATCCAGCCTATGAAACAGGCAGAGTGCTGTGCTGTACACCCAGGTCCCCCCTGAAAACTTTTAGCACCCAAGCAAACAAAGTTCCCCCACTCACTCAAATAGCCCAAATCACCCCAGTCAGACTTCAGGCAAGAAAGAAGTGGGCGTCTATTTTAAATTTAATGGTAAAACTAGGAGCTCACAACTTCAATGGACACACAGTTTAGATATCTAGTGTATCTCTAGGTCTTTTTAACTTTATTAGCTAGATTAATGCAGAGAATAAGGTAGTGCCAATGTGAAGGCATTAGGCATTAACACATTTCCTAGCTTTAGATTACATCAATAAATAGAAAAGCAGAGCAATTTGTTATAGGTAAAGATTAGAGGGATGTGGGCTTCAGTTGCTTAAAACACCTCTTTAAATATTTTTAATGCCTTACACAGGCCAAAATTTGGATAGACCGCAGATTCCCATAAAAATGCAGATTGGTTATAAACTGGTTTCAGTCACTAATTATATATCAGTTGTGGGCAGTAGCTAATCGGTAGTTGCTTGTAAAACAGTCCAACTTATTTCCTCTGGCTATAAACAAATAGACGTGTCATGATTGATGGATAAAGACTGCCTCTGTAATTGCACCGGGTAAGTTTTGCTTTAGTTTCATTAACTTGTTTTCTATTTTATAAAGCAGCAGCGTAGCAAAACAAAGTAACTATGACTGTAAACAGATTATAAATGGCGACAAATTATGTATGATGTATAATTAACTGCTGAAATTGAAACACATATCGTATGCTTTTCATCAATTTTATAGAATTATATTGATTTACTAGTACTTATGACTTTTCTTAATCACCCTCCTGTTCCTTGGAACTTACTGATTTGGTCCCGCTTTGGGAAAGTTATAAACGTCTGTATTCACAGTGTGGCATTTCTTCCTGTGTTGAGCTGTGTCACGCTGTAAATTAGCCGAGGCATGATATTCCAAAAACATGCACAAAATTTGCTTACACACATTATGACATCGTTAATCAAAGAAGGCGTCAAATTTTGCCAAAACCAAACATAAGTTTTATGAATAAAGAATCTTTGATAGTTATGGAAATAGTTCCCATTTTGCAAAATGTTCTCTAGGGGTAATACTAGAAGGGTTCTGTCGTTAGTTTGTTGGACAGTGAAATTGACAGTTTTAATCTGAGGACCATACCAGACTGGTTTGTTTATTTGTCTCTGGGCTCCATGATCTACAGTACATGCTTTTGAACTTCTGTTAATTCAATGTGGTCTTCGTAAAGAAAAAAAGGATTTATAAAACAGCTTTCTCTGTGTATTTTAAAGTTAATGAAGTGCTTTGGTATTGTCACAGATAAAGAGTTCAGTAAAGTCTCATATAGAACAGTAAATAAATAGGTTACTTGCTTTAAAAAGTATTTGAACGATAATTGGCCAGAATGCCAAGAAGTGCTCATTTGAATAGTGATATGGGATCTTTTACATCCACTTTAGAAGATTCAATTTAAATTCCCATCTGTAAATTAGAACTTCCAACTTGCACAAATACTATAGTCACAGTGTCAGCTGAGATTATGATTGAGAGACCAGCCACCTACTTTTGATATTCCATAGCATACTATGTTTGTGTCCCTCAACATCACCATCCTGATGGGCACCATTGACCATGAACATAATAGGACTGGTCATATACATATTGTGGCTACAAGCACAGGTCAGTGATTTGGTTTTAAGTCAAATTCAGTTGCTGTCCTGAAGTGGTGCTCATCTCCTTACACTCCAGTGTCTCTCCACCACCTACAATACAGATGTCAAGGGTGTGAAGGAATATTCTCCACTTGCATGGAGTAATGCTTTTCCCACAACACTCAAGAATCTCAATATCACCCAGGATAAAGAAACCTTTTAGGTTGCTACCAGATTCGCCATCTCAAACCGTTCATGTTACATTGTTATTGATTTGTCCCATTTATGATGATACTATTAGCAGTCTGGACAGGACAGGACAATTCTCTTCTGAACCAGTCTTGCCGATTATGTTGCTGCATATGATTGTGATTGATTTTATGCATGTAATTCCTATATAAATTACTGTGATTTTCTGAAGAAACAATCTTCCTTTATCTGATAAAGTTGCTGTAGTTTCTGCTTGTTCTTTAATGAATCTGCTTTCTAACTAATTTGACATCAATCATGAGTCTGATTTCATTAGCTGGTTCAATATTATTAATAAATACAATGCCTTAGATTAGCCCTCAGCATAAACTTAGCAACACTAAAGTATTATCATGAAGACTGATGTTATCACTATTACCTTTGTTAAAAGAATAACAATTTATTATGTTAGGTTCTATTATTTGTTAATATGGTTCCAGATGCCTCACAGCTAGAAATCAGAACAGAAGTTGTGCAGTAACAATACAAAATTAATTTGCTGATCAACTTCATAGCATGGGTAAGGGAGCAATATAGACCACAGGACCATATGATATAGGAGCAGAATTGGGCCATTTTGTCATCCAATTTTCCTCTCAGCCCCAGTCTCTAGCCTTCTCCCCATATCCCTTCCAATCAACCAATCAAGTAGCTATCAGCCTCTGCCTTAAATATACATAAAAACGGCCTCCACAGCTGCCTGTGGCAATGAGTTCCACAGATTCACCATTCCCTGGCTAAGGAAATTCCTCCATTCTTAAAGGACGACACTTTATTCTGAGGCTGTGTCCTCTGGTCTTAGACCATAGGAAATACCTTCCCCATATCCACTCTATCAAGACCTTTCATCATTTGATGGGTTTCTGTGAGGTTCATTCTAGTTCACTAACTGCCTGACTTCTTGATAGCTTTAATACTTGCATACCAATAAAAAATAACAAAGTCATGCTTTAATTTATTTTATCTATTTTATTTTATTTAGAGAAATAGCACGGTAACAGGCCCTTCCAGCCCAAGAGCCTGCACTGCACAATTACACCCATATAACCAATTAACCTACTGAGCCGTACACCTCTGGAATGTGGGAGAAGATCGGAGCACTCAGCGGTAACCCACGTGGTCACTGCGAGGATGTACTTACTCCTTACAGATAGCAGCAAAATTGAATCTTGGTTGCTGGCACTGTAATAGTGTAACCAAAATCACTGTGCTTCCATCAATGTTAAAATCTTTATTTCATTTTGTAGACAGTCTTACTATGCAACTCCACCTGTAACCAGGCCATTGATGACCCTTCGGTGCATTGACTGCCTGCAACTCCTTGCCGCCTTGGGTATGGCAAGTTAGGTTGCTGCTACAGTCAGCTCATCCACTGATTTACAGTCTGTGCCTGTCAGTGGGTCTTCTACCCCTCCCCTTTCAGGTGCTGTCACACAGTGTGGTGAACTACATATACCTGTCTGGACACGCCCCCTCCAGGATGTAGTATGGTGGTCACTCACTGCTTGTTCGTTCTTCCAGTCAATAAAAGCCGATATCTCGCCTTACGTCTCAGAGTGAGTTATTGATGGTGCATCACACAGCCATGATTAGAACTTGCCTGGTCTGATTTTGCAGTCTTCGGTATAACTGAGCTACCCATGGGCATCATGTCAACGGTCCTGAGGTGGAGATGATTGATAACCAAGTTCCTAGATGTCATCACTATCCAACCACGGAAAGGGCCAAGAAAGCACACCAGTGTCTCTACTTCCTCAGAAAGCTAAAGAACATTTGCATGTCTCTATTGATGGTTGAAGTTACCACATTTCAACCATTAGGCTCCTGGACCAGCGTGGGTAACTTCACTCACCTCAACACTGAACACAGCCTAAAGACTCACTTTCAAAGTATCTACAACTCGTGTTCTCAGTATGGAAGATTAACCCCACAGAGTTGTATATGGTGACATATACATACTTGGATAATAAATTTACTTTGAACTTTGACCCTCACCTGTTTTTATAAATAAACCATAGAAATCAACCTATCCAGATGTTTCACAGCTTGGTGAGGACAACTACTCTGCCCTAGACCACAGGTAAAGCCACAGAGAGTTGTGGACACAGTTCATCTCATCACTAAAAACCAGCCTCCCCTCCATCGACGCTGTCAGCACTTTGCGCTGCCTTGGAAAAGTAGCCAACATAGTTAAAGACCCCACCACCCCAGACTTCCCTCTACTTCCTCCCATTGCACAGAATCTACAAATGCCTGACATAAGACTATTAAATGGTTCCCTAGTACAATAAAATGGACCTCACAATCGTCTTTGTTGTGGCCTTGCACCTTACTGACTGCATGTACTGCCCTTTCCCTGTAATGGTAATGCTTTCACCTCCAACCACTTTTTGTTTTTCCCTTGTACTACTTCAACGTACTGATGTGATGAAACAATCTGCATGGATGACATGCAAAAAAAATCCATTTACCAATTACCAGTGACAATTGGAGTTGTCACATTAGCTCTTGCACACAAGTAAACCCTGACTGCAAAGACCTTCCACCAACATAACTAGGCAAATGTACAATCTACCAACAAGCTTGCAGGCAGATTTCCAATCTGTACTTGCAAGCATTTTGCTCATGAACAATTACCATTTTAAACGTTATTTGTGTCCTTTTCTTTGGCCAATGTTGCTGAAAGTCTAGTCTATTACTGCTAAGGAACTATGTTGTTTAACAGGCTGACCACTCTGTAAAAATGGTGAATACATTTCACCAATTGAAAAATTGAGGTCATTTCCAAGCACCTAGTATTTTAAAATGATGCTTTGGAAGATGGGTAGTGTGATAAATTATTTATGCTTTTGCTGGCTATTAAGGAATTGAACTTACCAAGTAAACATCCGAAAGTTAGATCTGTTAAGTTTACTTTCAATTTTTGTGTCAGACTGATTTGCTGAATCTGTGACCTTCAACCTTTATCCATGAGGCAGAAACACGATCAGTCCTGCTTTCTTGATGTCACTCTGCCCCAAGTTCTGTTTACCAAGAGCTTTAATGTGAGAACAAGCTGCACTACTTAGCCATTCCAGTCCCGCGGGAGCATCTGAGAGTCAGGGCAGACAATGTCTGGCAAAGGTTTATCCAAACACCATCTCAATGGAGACTCATTCCACTACCCTTGATGGATAGGGTTAACAGAGGTCACTTTAAGCCGTGTTGCCTTGTGGACTATTCCACTTATATCTTTCCTGTCCTCAAGATAAGCATGTTTCCCTATCAAACACCTATCCACCCTAGTTTTACTTCAGACTCCTTTTTGAGCCTACAAAATTCAAGAATGTTTTGCATTCATGTCAATTCTCCAAGGACTTTTGAGAGGCAATATAAATTACTCATTCACCCCATCTTCTCCTACTCTTGCAAGTGTAGTGTTCAGCAGATTCTTGATACTGCCAGAATCTGACCAAAAATGGACCAATCAACCCTGACCTGACAACCATGCAGAATATCCCACTGCTCAACTGGTTAAAGAGATAATCACTTATTTAAAAAAAATCATAACTTCTTTTCCACTTGCTTTGCAAGGGACATTAAGGAAGCCCTCAGTATACTGTTCTTTGCCTCCGGGAGAGATTGGCTAAATTGTAGTAACCTAAGAAATGACTTTCTGATACAGAAAACTGGAAGATAATTGCTGAATGTTTTCATTGTTCAATTGTATTCCCAAGGTCATAATACATGAATATAAGTTCCTCCATTCCTCAGTCCACTCGAGATTTTTATTTAATGATACTCCAAGCTGGCATGTAGAAGTACAGTGAGATAGCGAAGGAAAATAAACCTGACTGACCTCCAACTTGGGGTGCATATGTCATGTAAATAGACGCACAACTGTAACACGAGTCAGATCATAGAATTCCAAATATTGGAATTAAAAATAAAAATAACGGAATATGCAGTGGGCACAGACTCTCTTGACCTACAACATTACGACTGATTCAGCAAGTAGAACTTGTTAATGGTCATTGTAGCAGTTAGGAACTGCATGCATTTAATATTCTGATCAAACTCATCATGTGTGGCTCTGTACAAGTGCCGGAATCAACTGTGCTACAGGAATAGTGGCTGAGTGCTTTAATGGGACAAGTAATCCAGATGCTTGGATTATTGCTCCAGGGGTATGAGTTCGTTTCCCAGGTGGGCAATTTAAATTCCCTTAATTAAATATAGTTAGATTTTTTAAAAGGTAGTACCACTCTTGGCATCCATTAAACTTCTGATTTGTTGTAAGGATTAGGACTTGTTAAAATTAAATTTTCTGTCCTTGCATCCTCTTGTCTGTACACAACCCTGGATCTAAGGTTATGTGGTTGACTCTTAATTGCCTCTGAAATGACCCCTAGAGTGTCAGTTAATGGCATCAAGCAGCTGTAAAAAAGAAGAATTCAAACCGGGCAGTATCAAATTCTACAGCAAAAGGCAAAGTTACAACACACAGTCGGGCCAATATTGCACACTTCTCATTAATATTGAGGACCTAGCCTAAACTCGGAGAGCTGCCACATAGGCGAGTCAAGCAAAACACCAACAGTAGTGATGCTCACAAGATCATCCTTTTCAGATCAATGGTCCTGCCCTGTCCCATTATCAGGACAAGCCTGATGAAACCCAATTGCCTTGATAGAGTGGATGTGGAGAGGATGTTTCCTATAGTGGGAGAGCCTAAGACCAGAGGACACAGCCTCAGGATAGAGGGGCGTACGTTCAGAATGGAAAGGAGGAGGAATTTCTTTAGCCAGAGAGTGGTGAATCTGTGGAATTCTTTGCCACAAGCAACTGTGGAGACCAGATCTTTATGTATATTTAAGGCAGAGGTTGATAGATTCTTGTTTGGTCAGGGCATGAAGGGATACAGGGAGAAGGCTGGACATTGGAGCTAAGAGGAAAATTGGATCAGCCATGATGAATTGGAGGAGCAGACTTGATGGGCCAAATGGCTTAATTCTGCTCCTATATCGTATGGTCTTATGGTCTATATTGCTCCCTTACCCATTCTATGAAGTTGATCAGCAAATTAATTTTGTATTGTTACTGCACAACTTGGACAGTGAAATTGACAGTGTGATCAAGATATAATCAAGGTAGTTTGATGATGAGGTTAGGATTAGTGCGGAGAGAGTGGAGGGCAATGCGTTCAGAGGGAGTGAGGCTGGAACAGGAGAGAGGAGTGGTGAAGTTGAGACGGTTGATGTCTCGGCGACAGTTGGAGATGAAAAGCTCGAGTGCAGGTAGAAGGCCAGGTGGGAGTGTCCAGGAGGAATAGGAGAGTTGAAGATGGGAGAAGGGGTCATCAAAAGGGGGAGGGGAATCCTTGTTGAAGTAGTAGGCTCAGAGATGTAAGCGACGGAAGAAGAGTTCAGCGTCATGCTGGGCACAGAACTTACTGAGGTGTGGACGTAGGGGGACAAAAGTGAGGCCCTTGTTGAACACAGTATGCTCTGCCTCAGAAAGGGTAAGGTCAGAGGGGATGGTGAAGACATGATGCCTCTAACTTTCATCCAGCCCTCAAATTCACTTGGTCCATCTCGGACATTTCTCTCCCCTTTCTCGATCTCTTGGTCTCCATGTCTGGAGGTAGATTGTCTACTGACATCTTCTGTAAACCCACTGACTCCCATAACTACCTTGATTATACCTCTTCCCACCCTGCCAAATGCAAAAACTCTATTCCCTATTCCCAGTTTCTCCGTCTCCACTGCATCTGCTCCAAGGATGAGGCTTTCTGTTCCAGGACATCCCAAATGTGCTCCTTCTTTAAGAATCGTGGTTTCCCTTCTGCCATCATCAATGATGCCCTCACCTGCATCTCCTCCATCTCCCGCACTTCGGCCCTCACCCCATCCTCCTGTCACCACAACACCAGCCTCCGGATCCAGCATATTATCCTCCGCAACTTCCGCCAACTTCAACAGGACCCCACCACTAAGAACATCTTTCCCTCTCTACCCCTCTCTGCTTTTCGCTGGGATCGTTCCCTCCACGACTGCCTGATCCACACGTCCCTCCCCACAGATCTCCCACCTGGCACTTATCCCTGCAAGTGTAAGTGCTACACCTGTCCCTACACCTCCTCTCTTACCACCATTCAGGGCCCCAAACAGTCCTTCCAGGTGAGGCAACACTTCACTTGTGAGTCTGTTGGGGCCATCTATTACATCCGGTGCTCCCGGTGCAGCCTACTCTACATCTGCGAGACCTGACGCAGATTGGGGGACCGCTTCGTCGAGCACCTCCGCTCAATCCACAACAACAGACAGGATCTCCCAGTTGCCACCCACTTCAACTCTCCTTCACATTCCCATTCAGATATGTCCATACATGGCCTCCTCTACTGCCATGATGAGGCCAAACTTCGGTTGGAGGACCAACATCTCATATACCGTCTGGGTAGTCTCCAGCCCCTTGGTATGAACATCGAATTCTCCAACTTCTGGTAATTCCCTCCCTCTCCTTTCCCCCATCCCACTTTCACTCTGTCTCCTTTTCTAGCTGCCTATCACCTCTCTCATGATTCTGCCACCTTCTACTACCCATAGTGCTTTCCCCTTAGATTCCTTCTTCACCTCTCCGGCCTATCCCCTCCCTGCTTCCCCTCCTCCACCCCTTGATCTTTCCTCTGATTGGTTTTCCACCCTCCCCCCACCTTCTTTATAGGGCCCCTGCCCCCTCCTTCTTTATTCCTGATGAAGGGTCTCAGCCTGAAACGTTGACTGCTCCTTTCAATGGATTCTGCCCGACCTGCTGAGTTCATCCAGCTTTTTTGTACACAGTGGAGTAGTTATGGGAAAGTGTTCACAGGTATGAAAATTAACTTCATTTTCTATAAACAGTCAATCTCTCAGGAACAAGGTATCTTGTTAAACAGGGAGAACATAACATCTAATATTTGCCAACTGACACTTTCATTTAGTTGATGAATTAATAGTTGGTATGGAACTCTGCTCAGAAGTTATATAAATGGTAGCTAATGCTACACTGGTTAGTGGATTTCGAAGTTCCTCGCCATGAGTGCCTTGCTAATACCACTACCTCAGCTTGCCAATGCCACTACCACCTCAGCTTGCTAATGCCACTACCACCTCAGCTTGCCAATGTCACTACTACCTCAGCTTGCCAATGCCACTACCACCTCAGCTTGCTAATGCCACTACCACCTCAGCTTGCTAATGCCACTACCACCTCAGCTTGCCAATGTCACTACCACCTCAGCTTGCTAATGCCACTACCACCTCAGCTTGCCAATGCCACTACCACCTCAGCTTGCTAATGCCACTACCACCTCAGCTTGCCAATGTCACTACCACCTCAGCTTGCTAATGCCACTACCACCTCAGCTTGCCAATGCCACTACCACCTCAGCTTGCTAATGCCACTACTACCTCAGCTTGCCAATGTCACAACTACCTCAGCTTGCTAATGCCACTACCACCTCAGCTTGCCAATGCCACTACCACCTCAGCTTGCCAATACCACTACCACCTCAGCTTGCCAATGTCACAACTACCTCAGCTTGCCAATACCACTACCACCTCAGCTTGCCAATACCACTACTACCTCAGCTTGCCAATGTCACTACCACCTCAGCTTGCCAATACCACTACTACCTCAGCTTGCCAATGTCACAACTACCTCAGCTTGCCAATGTCACTACCACCTCAGCTTGCCAATACCACTACTACCTCAGCTTGCCAATGTCACTACCACCTCAGCTTGCCAATGTCACTACTACCTCAGCTTGCCAATACCACTACCACCTCAGCTTGCCAATACCACAACTACCTCAGCTTGCCAATACCACTACTACCTCAGCTTGCCAATACCACTACTACCTCAGCTTGCCAATGTCACAACTACCTCAGCTTGCCAATACCACTACCACCTCAGCTTGCCAATGCCACTACTACCTCAGCTTGCCAATACCACTACTACCTCAGCTTGCCAATGTCACAACTACCTCAGCTTGCCAATACCACTACCACCTCAGCTTGCCAATGCCACTACTACCTCAGCTTGCCAATACCACTACTACCTCAGCTTGCCAATGTCACAACTACCTCAGCTTGCCAATACCACTACCACCTCAGCTTGCCAATACCACTACCACCTCAGCTTGCCAATACCACTACTACCTCAGCTTGCCAATGTCACAACTACCTCAGCTTGCCAATACCACTACCACCTCAGCTTGCCAATACCACTACCACCTCAGCTTGCCAATGTCACTACTACCTCAGCTTGCCAATACCACTACTACCTCAGCTTGCTAATACCACTACTACCTCAGCTTGCCAATGTCACAACTACCTCAGCTTGCTAATACCACTACTACCTCAGCTTGCCAATACCACTACTACCTCAGCTTGCCAATGTCACTACTATCTCAGCTTGCCAATGCCACAACTATCTCAGCTTGGGAATGACACTATTAGCTATGCTGAAGAACATGGTATCATTGGTAGTAGAGACTACATTAGGAGACCTTGCTACAATTACATTGAAGACATATTGTATGTCCTTTTGTGTCATTGTCTCCATGGTAAACGGGACAGATTCAGAATGAAACTCAATTTCCATTGGCCATCGATAGAATTCTAAATGTGCTTCTCAATGATTCCAGTAAAAGAGCCTGCCACAAGCAGCACAATCTACACATAAAAATGAGGGGTCATCCTGGAGAAGTTACATCTTCTAGTAATCATCAATATTGTGACTAGCAACACAGCAGCCATTAATCAGCTCCCTGGGGCTCAATTTGGATTCTGACAAGACCACTCAAGTCCTAGCCCTTCTGCAGCCTTGGACTAAAGTGGTTAATTCCAGAGACGAGATGAGAGTACCTGTTCTTGACACCAAAGCAGCATTTGACCGAAAGTCGCATCAACGGTCCTCGGTGAAATTAATGTAAGTGGCAACCTGAAGGAGCTCTCCACTGTCTGAGGTGATATCAAGTACAAGAGAAAGTGACCAGTTGTGGTAAGCCACACATCTCAGGCTAGGACATTGTTGCCTGCATACCTCAGGCAGTGCCAAGACCCAACCATTTCACAAGATGTTAATCAGTGATTTTCCCTCCATTGTGAGGTCAGGATAGATGTTACTAAATGGTCGTTTAGTATTCAGTCCAGGCAACATCAACAGGAATCAGAATCATGTTTAATATCACCGGCATATGTCATGAAATTTTGTTGTCTTTACAGCAGCAGGGCATAATGATAGAAAAAAAACATGAGTGAGTGAGTGAGTGAGTGAGTGAGTGAGTGAGTGTGTGTGTGTGTGTGTGTGTGTAAAATAGTTAAATTAAACAAGTAGTGCAAACATAATAGCAAAAGAAGTAGTAAGGTAGTGTTCAAAGTTCATTCAGAAATCGGATGACAGAGGGGAAGAGTCATTGTTCCTGTATCATTGAGTGTGTACATTCAGGCTCCTGTACCTCCTTCCTGATGGTAGCAATGAGAACAAAGCATGTCCTGAGTGATGGGAGTCCTTAATGATAGGTGCTGCCTTTTTGAGGGATTGCTCCTTGAAGATGTCCTCAATACTATGGAGTGTCTTTGGTGACACACCAAATATCCTCAAACTCTTATTGCAATATATCCACTGTCATGTCTCTTCTGTAGCTGCATCAATATGTTGGGCCAGGATAGAGATATTGACACCCAGGAACTTGAAATTGCTCACCCTCTCCACTTCTGATCCCTCTATGAGGATTGGTGTGTGTTCCCTTGTCTTATGCTTTCGGAAGTCCGCTATCAGTTCTTTGATGTTAAGTACAAGGTTATCGCTGCAACACCACTCAACTAGCTAATATATTTTGCTTCTGTACACCCTCTTGTCACCATTTGAATTTCTGCCAGCAATAGTTGTGTCATCAGCAAATTTATAGATGGCCTGTGAGCTGTGCCTGACCACACAGTCATGGATGTGGAGAGAATGGAGTGTGTAACATTATGCCACCCAAATGCCAAGCAAGAATCATTTCTAGCAAGGGAAACAAATCATTCTATCTTTTACTCACTGTATCAGACTCCTGGAATTCCCTATCAAGCTGTTCTTGCTGTTCAACAGAATAAACCATCACCAGCTCATCAACAACACTGAGAATCACAACTAAATTAAAATTCATCAGGACCAGCCACATGAATATTATTGGTACAAAAGCAAGTCAGGGCTTACATAGTCTGCACCAAGTTAGAAGTTTTATTGCATATTCTCCAGTTATCACAATGAATGCAACTCCAACAATATTCAAGAAGCTCGAGGAACAGCCAAGACAGAGCAATCTACTGATCTAGCATCTCACCAATGACCATAAACATTTATTCTCTTCACTACCAGTCTGCAGAGTATAACAGCGCATCACCAAGGCATCAGTGGAATCTACCAAACTCCTGACCTCAGCCAAAAGAACAGCAAGCACATCTAAAATCAACGCTTTCATTTTCCCTTCCATTTTAAATTAGAAATATACGCCACCAGTCATTCATTGTTGCGGTATCTAAATCCAGGAATTCCTAACTATGTTGTAAAACTAATTGTGTACTTGACCACATGGACTTCAGTGGCTGAAGCTGTGGTTCACCACCATTTACTAGGGGGTGATTAGGAATAGTCAATAAATGCTAATCTTACCAGTACATATTTATGACACTGTGTCACGAATAAAAAGAGTAAAACATCTTTTCTGCTCCACTTCTCAATTTTAGATTTCAAGTACTTAAAGGTTTTATTTGTATTTCAAATTAAAGGATGATTTTTTTTCTATTTCTATGTTGCTTGGAAAGGATATCAAAACTAACAGCAAAAATGTTTAGAGATCTACAGTATATTTAGGGAAAGAGTAGAAAAATCACTATCAGTTCAGATACAATTGAATCGAAAATAAGAAGGTGACAATTCTATTAAAAGAATGCATTGTACTTATTTTCATCATTGTGAAAAAGTTAAAGATTTAAAGTGTCAAAATTGGTGCTACATGCACTACTGCTCACATTCTGTTGGATACTGACAAACCTGTGGTCCTAGTTGGTCCACAAAGGGCAGTGTGGTGAGGTCTCGGGCATTGTGTAAGGAGGTCATCAAAAGACCTTTGTGCTCTGGAGACTGGAGACGTTTAGAAACAGCTGATAAATAAATAAGTAATGTCAACGGTTTCTATCATTTGAAAAGAACAAGACAACAAATGAATTAAAAATGCAATTAACTGATATGAATTAATAAAAACATTGACTTTGTTTAAAATGCAATTAAATAAACATTTTTATTCATCTTTTCAATCAGGGTCTGCAGCCCAGCTCGATATTCCACTATGTGGATTGGCTACCACTGATTGAGGGGCCAAATATCAAAGATAACTAGTTCCTTGACTTAGGACATTACAGAGTACCCCTGAACTCAATGATACATCCAGGAAAAGAGCAGGAGGTTGGTGTTATGCATTCTGACTGCATTCCATTCTTCAGTGGGAGATAGATGACAGTCCTCTACAAACTTACCAGTTACCTTCAGATTGACCCAGTGGCATGTAAGATTAGAAATTATAAATGAAAACAATACAAGAATTAAAAGAATAGATTTCCGGAACTTAATTATTACCACTCTAAGATCTTAAAACACTTTGGTGAAAAATTAAAGAAGTTTTTATCATAATTTTGCATAGCTCTCTATGCTATGTCAGGAACAACATGAAAGCAGGGAGCTACAGACTTACCTGCTTAACATCAGTTGCTTCTTGAAGCCCATCTCCAAGCACAGTGATTGATTAGAAAAGTATCAATTAATAAAATTGGGCATGGATTTATGCCAATATGTAATGTCATAATGAGTGCACACAGGAGTATTGTTTACAATATAGCTCTTCTTACAGAATGGATATTCATCCCATAGGAGGAGCTCAGCAAAGACTTATCTCAATGATTCCTGGGATGATTAGACTGAAGTCTAAGGAGAGATTGAATAGACTCGCCTGTATTCTCTAGAGTTTGGAAGAATGAGACAAGAATATATTTCACTGCTTTAAATGTTGGTGTTGTGGGGGAGTGGGGTTTGTAACGTTTCTCTGGCTGTGGAGTCCAGGACCAAGGCAAGACTGAAATGAAGAAAAATGTCTTCACTCCAAGGGTGGTGAATCTTTGTCGGCCTATGGAGATCCAGACACTGAAATCATGAATTCGGGCAGACACTATGTGAATTCTTCCTTTGAGCTTAGTATATTTAAGAATGATATGATGGAGGGAAAAGTGCAGACTCCTCAGAACTGGCTGTAATTAGTTACTGATCAGGATGGGTTTGCATTCTCTTGCACTTAGGTATCTGAAAGATTAGTCATTCAAAGTGTCTAAAATGGCAAAAGGATTTAATTTTGTATTGCAGCTAAGTTATTCCCTCTAGTGGGAAAAGTCAGAATAGGGACAAAATATTTAAAATAGATTTAAGCCACTTAAGATGGAATTCAAGAAATAATTTTCATACAATGGATCATGGAAATGAGGAATCCCTTTCCCTAAAGGACTTGGTCAATAGAACTCTTGAAAAGAGAACTGAGGTGGCTGGAACTTAAAGCAAAGACATTTGAATGGAGATGAGACAGAGATCTACTTGAACAGCAGAACAGAGGACAAGGGGTTGAAACTGAGTCTCAGGCTCTTGCTTGTCAACATAAGTCTAACATCACTTGAAATGTCAGAATACATGTACCCTTACCTTTATCCCTCCCTACATTTGGATCCAATGCAGAATGGGATTTGAGCTTCAGAAACACCCTGATATTTCATTTTAACACTGATACTGGGCAAGGTTCAGTTAAAGCCAGTCAGGATTCCTCTGGAAATCCAGGGAGGGCAGTGCTAGTGGGAGAGGAGAAGGAGAGAGGTGGGGAAGGGGACCGTGGGACACAGGATCTGAGGAAACTGGAGACGTTCATCTTTCAAATCCTCCTGTTTCTTAAGTTCTGATTATTATGAGGGTCGAGGGAGAGATACGGGATGAGTGCAGGAAATTGTTGGGAAGAGTCTTTACTGAATTAAAGTGCAGGCACAATGCTCAAAATAGCTCTCCCCTACTTCTGCTTCTTATGTTCTTAGATTTTTTACTTGCTTTTGGGAAACAAATCTTGTCTGGATGCAGTGAGCTGATGGTTCTCGCAGGAAATCTGCTTACTAATTGGACTTAAAGCTATGGCAATGTAGCAGGTGTGGACAGGCAAAACAAGATTACTGGATAACGACCAAGACTCAGACATCGGGGGGGGGGGGGGGGGGGGTGGAGGGGGGGTACTGAGTAAACAACTAGCTACATCAGAAAAATTCTCAATTTTAGTACATGCACCTGTCAAATAGTTCCTCACTGTAACAATCTAAACATCTTTCATTTCATACAGTACAGATTGAGAATGTTCAATCTGGGGAGTTTTAAGATTAAGTACTGTATAAAATGAAAGATGTTTAATCTGCTCCGGTGAGCAGCTATTCGACTGACGCACGTAATATTTTGAAATTTCATGTAAAACTTCACACTCACTAGGAAACTATGACTTTAAATAATATTTTAATTGTCCTCAAGAGAGGGTACTGAGAAAGAATAACCTGGTGGTCCAGATGATTAACTCCATTTACAAGCCTCAGTATTCAAGCCTACTCCCACTATGTTCAAAACATTCTTCAAAAATGTTCAGGATTTGTAACAGAAAATGATGGAACTACATAATCAATCAGTCTTCAGATTCCACTCCTTGGTGGGTGATATTCTTTATTAAAAAACAGCTTTTGTCTTTGTGATTTCTGTTTCTCATTTCGGGAACATGTAAATGCTTTCTTCAGATGGATGGAATGAATGATGCTGAGAGGCAGGTCAGGAAGGGGAAATTGGACAGGAAGCAAAGAGTCACTGAAATTATTACCTGGCTACTACAGCTGAGTTCTAATGCCTTTGGTGTAACTGTAGGACCAGATTAGCAAACATCATTCCAATCCGACCCAACATCACATTCTTTCTTTTATCTCCATTGGTCCTAACCATACAAGTTAGTTGTTGAGACATGATGGAGCTGGTAGAGCTGCAGTCACACTTGCAGTGACCCAGGTTCAGTCCTGACCTCTAGCGCTGTCAGTGCGGAGTCTGCATGTTCGCATATACTCATAGATTCACACAGCATGGAAACAGGTCATTCAATTCACAAACCAGTGGGAGCCCATCAGTATTAACCCCTCCCCTTTGGCACTTGGCCCTTAAGCCTGTTATGCCTCAGCAACTTGTGCTCATCGAGACGCAGCTGAAGTATTGTCAGCAATTCTACTTCCACCACTCTCTTTGGCAGTGTATTCCAGTGATCATAATGATATCCCGAGTGTTTTGCTCCCCTCCCACGTCCCAGAGGTGTGCAGACTGATAGATTAATTGTCTGATGTAACCTGCCCCAGTGTGTTGCTGAATGGTGGAATCTGTGAGGAATGTGGGGAGAATAAAATGGAGTTAATGTAAATGGGTGTTTGACGGGTAGAGCAGACTTGGTGGAGTAAAGGGCCTATTTTTGATTCGACGATTCTAAGTTTGTGGGTTTTTTTGTGCCTACTGGCACACAGACCGCCTGCTTCCAAACTCTCTACTTTTCCCTAAATGCACTTCCTCCATATTTCATTTCCTTTGCCAACTCTCCCCTGCCCTGCTAATTCTTGATGTGTTCTTAATGCCAAATCCCCTGCTTTGGAATTATTGGAACATGTTAAAGAAAAAAAAATCCCTCTATTGCATGCGCCCATTATTATCTAAAAGTGAAAGAAGATGCCCTAGCACTGAAATGCCTTCCCTGAACATTTCTAAGTATTTCCTTTATTACCCTTAGCGATGCTCCTTGTAGTGGCTGTACAGTAGTGTGGTGGTTAGCACGATGTTTTACAATACAGGAGAGCCGGGTTCAATTCCCACACTCTGCCAGTAAGGAGTTTGGGTTTCCTCTGGGTGCTCCGGTTTCCTCCCACAGCCCAAAGCCCTGCCAGTTGGTAGGTTAATCGTTCATTGTAAATTGTCCTGTGATTGGATTAGGATTAAATCAGGGGTTGCTAGGCAGCATGGCTCAAAGGGCCAGAATGGCCTATTCTGTGCTGTTTCTCAATAAATAAATAAATGTTTGTTTTGATGGTGTTCATCCGACATACCTTAAGACGTTTTGATTTGTAAAAGCAACATGTAAGTATATACTATTGCTGTTATTCCATGCTATTGTGAAAATTCATTGCATTTATCCACACTGAAGTTTAGCTTAACTGGGATTATTGCTTTCTCTTTTACTTGTCCAAGGGTGTAATAGTTAATGGAATCTAGTAACGTCAGAATCCACGAGGCCGAGAACATGAAATGGAACTGCCATATTCAAGCTGACAGAATACTTTGCTGACAATGATATTTTGGCATGCTGTCAGGCAATTTTTAGGAAGGAACGTTTGCTGGATGTTTCTGGTACTGACATTAAGCACTGTGAGTTACAAAAAACAGAAGAGATATTACAGAGAACCTCAGTAACATCAGTGATAAGATTGACCAGTATTTGAATTAGCCATTCTTGAACACACCTCTCATTAAAGACCTTTAAATTTCAAAATAAATTCTCAAACATTTCAAGCACGAGAAAATCTGCATCGATGGAAAAGAGTAAACAGTAATGAAGGGTCTGTGTACCTGATGAACGTTGACTGTTTACTCTTTTCCATAGATGCTGCCTGGTCTGCTGGGTTCCTCCAGCATTTTGTATGTGTTCTCAAATATTTTGTTATTTTGGTAGGCAATTTTTGCTGCTTGTAAGGATTCAAAGTTCTATCGGTAATTATGTACAACAGCTCTAATGGAAGTCTACTGCATTGTGCACACTACATCCCCAAAAGCAATGAACAAAGCTATTTTTCCTTCAGGGTGAACACAAAAGCTATAAAATTAAGATCGATTGTACATCAGGAACAGCACACATCATACTCAATGGGGAAATTGAATGAGATAGCTTAATGAAGCAAAGGCAGCTTTCTTTCTGTAAATTTACAGCTCAATTCCATCTTCATGAATAAAAAAACATAACACAAAGAATGATTCTGTTTGCAATGCGTGTACTGTTATCAATAAAAGAACAAACATCCACAGGGCAAGATAACCTTCAGAGAAATGTTCATCCTCCCATTGTTTCAAAGAGAATAAAAACTATTATTCAGCAAAGATAAAGACCTAAAATGTGTGTGAAATGGGAATGAAGCAGCCACATGGGCTCCAACTCCTGAAATGCCCTGAGTTTGTAGTCCAGGGTGAAGTGCCAGCCTTCAACCCTTTAAGAAGAAGTGATCCTTTTAAGAAAGGATGTGCTGGCATTAGAGAGGGTCCAGAGGGGGTTTATGAGAATGATCCCAGGATTAGAGAGGGTCCAGAGGGGGTTTATGAGAATGATCCCAGGATTAGAGAGGGTCCAGAGGGGGTTTATGAGAATGATCCCAGGATTAGAGAGGGTCCAGAGGGGGTTTATGAGAATGATCCCAGAATTAGAGAGGGTCCAGAGGGGGTTTATGAGAATGATCCCAGGATTAGAGAGGGTCCAGAGGGGGTTTATGAGAATGATCCCAGAATTAGAGAGGGTCCAGAGGGGGTTTATGAGAATGATCCCAGGATTAGAGAGGGTCCAGAGGGGGTTTATGAGAATGATCCCAGGATTAGAGAGGGTCCAGAGGGGGTTTATGAGAATGATCCCAGGATTAGAGAAGGTCCAGAGGGGGTTTATGAGAATGATCCCAGGATTAGAGAGGGTCCAGAGGGGGTTTATGAGAATGATCCCAGAATTAGAGAGGGTCCAGAGGGGGTTTATGAGAACGATCCCAGGATTAGAGAGGGTCCAGAGGGGGTTTATGAGAATGATCCCAGGATTAGAGAGGGTCCAGAGGGGGTTTATGAGAATGATCCCAGGATTAGAGAGGGTCCAGAGGGGGTTTATGAGAATGATCCCAGGATTAGAGAGGGTCCAGAGGGGGTTTATGAGAATGATCCCAGGAATGAAAGTGATAACATATGAGGAGCATTTGATGGCCTTGCAACTGTATTCGCTGGAGTTTAGAAGAAAGCAGAGCGGGAGGGTGTGGTGGTTGTGATATTATTAAAACCTACTGAATATTGAAGGATTGATGTGGAGAGGTTGTTTCCTATAGTGTGAGGAGTTGGGACCAGAGAGTTCAGCCTCAGCATAGAACACTTCTCTGTAGAATAGAGATGAGGACGAGTATCTTTAGTCAGGGAAGGATGAATCTGTGGAATTCATTGCTACAGACAACTGCGGAGGCCAAGTCACTACGTATATTTGAAGTGGAGATTAATAGGTTCTTGATTAGTGAGGGCATCAAAGTTTATGGAGAGGAGGCAGGAGAATGGGGTTGAGAAGGAACATAAGTCAACCATAATCGAATGGCAGAGCAGACTCAGTGATCTGAACGGCCTCCTTCTGCTCCTATATCTTATGGTCTTAGTGTTTAAGAAGCCACTTGTGAAAAAGGCTCCTCTGCTGATGGATATGACCATGAATGCAGTAGGGAAGGGCAACTGAGTGTGGCACCATTGTTAGGAGCAGGTAACAGTGATGCTAGAAAACAAAGAGTGTTCATCGTATACCACAATCCCCACTTTGGCTTTCCTAGGTTATCCAATTGAACCGCTCTGGTAAAATTTGTGGGTTAGAGATACTTTAATACTGGGAACAGTCATCCAAGCCTGCATATTCCAACAAGTTTATATACCACCAGCCATATCCACCCCTTTCCACCCCTTTCTGCTTTCCACAGGGATCACTTTCTCCATGACTTCCCAGTCTACTCCGTTTTCCCCTTCCCCAGGCACTTTTCTCTGTATTTCGAGGAAACCTACTCTTGCTCCCTCACAGCCCTTCCATGTGAGACAGTCATTCACATGTAAATCCTCTAGCCTTGCTTATTGCATCCAGTGCTCCCGATTCGCCCTTCTCTAAATTGATGAACCCAGATACAAACTGATGAACGCTTTGCGAAGCATCTGCATTCTGTCTGCCAAGGCCCTCTGAAGCTCCAGCCATGTTAATCCCCCTCCACATTCCCAAAATAACATACTTTTTCTCAGCCTCCTCCACTGCCAGGAAGAGACTAAACAAAAACTAGAGAAACAACACCACATATTGAGCCTGGGTAGCCTATAGTCCAATGGCATGAAAATTGATTTCTCCAGTTTCAGGTAAGCTGCCCCCCCCCGCCCCTTTTCTTGCTTCTCCCAATCTATCCAGTTCCTTCAACAGTTACCCCTCGCCAGTCCCCATCAGCTCGTTTCTTTCCTTTCCTTCTCCCACTGGTTCTGTTGCCCCCCCACCCCATTCCCCATCAGACCGCTTCATCACCTCTTTGTTGCATCCTCATGTCGCCTGCCAGCTTGTCACTCCTACATCTACATATCACACGCCCTCCTCACCTGGAATCACCTATACTTGCCAACTCTTCTACTCACCTGTTACTGTGACTGTCTCCCCTCTATCCTTCAGTCCAGATGAAGGGTCTCAGCCTAAAGCATTGACTACCATTTCCTTGACCCATGGAGATCCTCCAGTATCATTTTCTTCTGCTCCAGATTCCAGCACCTGCAGTCTTCTGTCTCCACGTACAGCCATTTTATAGAAACTAGGCAGTTAAGTGACCCAGTTAGTAGACCTGCTGCCTCACAGGTCCAGTGACCTGGGTTCAATACTGATGTGGTGTGTGTGTGGAGTTTGCACATTCTTCCTGTGACTGCAGATATATTTTCCACATCTACATCCCAAAGGTATGCAAGCTAGTTGATTGATTGGATGCATTCTCCATGTCTACATCCTAAAGATATGCAAGCTTAGTGTGAAGCTTAGTGTGAAGGTGAGTCACAGCATCTCAGATATTGGAATTAAGAAGGAATAAAATGGGTTAGGGAAGATTAATGTAAAATATGGATATTTGATGGTCAGTGACGAGACAAAGGTCCTGATCCATCCCATAATGCTCTATGGTTTTATGTTTCAAAATAAAATAATGTATAAGATTTGCAAATATATTTTTAGAATATTTGGATTTTTATTTAATTAAACAAGTTAAATGTCAGTGAAAAAGTTATTCATTTACACTTAATCAAAATTAATGTCCAATCCCTAGGAAAGGAATATTTGAAGCAGGAGCTGTTTGACAAATGAGGCAATATGATAGAAACAGTTCCTTGTTTTGAAATGTCTGCATGGGTGAGAAATAAAAGCTGAGTAAGCACCTCAAAACCAAAAACCTTGACCACATCAGATCAGAGTCAATTTACTGCATAAATAGGCCTAAATGAGACTTAGGTGAAAAGCTTTGAACCATTTCAACTTGTTCCCATGTCAACACTCAGAACCACTTACACAGTTAAGGTCTGGACCATGCTGTTCACTACAAAGGCCAGGTCAAGCTTCAGATGACTGAAGCAGGGTTTGGAGATTCTGTGCAGAGCATCAGTGGTGGATATGTGTCTGGTTCCTGTTATCTGAGACACCTGTTATTAGTACCTTAGCAATGCAGGTGTGAGTTTATTGATATCCAACAGCACTCAGGAAGAAATTCAAATATAAAAAGGCTATACTGCCCAATACAATCCATAGCAGAAAAGATATAAATTTTCATTAACCTTTTGGTCAGGTCGGTTGCATTCAGGAGAGATATATTCACATATAGATTTCCCACAGTTTCATCTGCCCAACAATCTTCTTGTCTTATTACTCATTATCTACATTATGGTGCTATAATGCATTTAGTTTAATATACAGCATAAAAGAAAAGTTATTTTTAATAGTATATTTCTGTCATATTTTAAGAGGGAGAGTTTAATAAGGACCACAAGTGCTCAGGTCCTGGACTAATGTCTGTGGTTCTCAGATTAGACTTTCTGAACAGAGCCTTATCTATCCCAAAGACAAATCCACCAATTTAAAAGAAGGTGAAGTCAGTATCAGCGACATAGAGTAATGAGGCTTAGCTGATGCACTGGAACAGACACCTTCATTGTTAATTAGTCCAAGGGTTCTTCAGCGGGATACCGAACCAGAGTGAAGTAAAGTAAGAACAGTATTTTCTCTAAGCAGAGGAGTGACAATCACATGCAGTAGATGTGGAGGAAACATCAGTAGCTTGGAGTGTGTACAGTCAGTCTCAACCTTGTAAAATAGAATGAGTGAAGCATTCCTGAGTCTCCTGCTCTCAGGTAATACTTTATAGATTCCAGACATTTTCTGGGAGAAATTCTCTTGCTCAAATCTCTTCTACACTTCCTACCTCTTACCTAAACCTACATATGCTGCCTCTGCCATGAGATAAGATTTCCTACTCCTTGCTCTGCTAGTGATCCTGGTGATTTTATACACTTCTATCGAGGCCTGTCAACTCCTCTGCTCCAAAGAAAAACAAATGCAATTGATCTTGTCTCTCCTCATAACTGAAATACTCTCTCTCTCAATCAACATCCTCGGAAATCTGGTTGGGATCCTTTCTCATATAATTCTGTCTTCTATAGTGCAGTGACCAGAACTGCACACGTATATGTATTAACAAATTTCACGACACATGCCGGTGATAATAAACCTGATTCTGATATCTTACCCTAATTAGTCCTCCTAAAAATGCATCACTTAACTCTTATCAGGATTAAAATGCATTTGCCAATCCATATCATCCTACAGTTTAATCCATATCATCCCACAGCAGGAGTTCCCAACCACGGAAAGCACCCCGCCCCCCGCCACCCCGCCTCAGTTAATGGTATGGGTTCATGGCATAAAAAAGGTTAGGAACTGCTGTCCTACAGCCTAAGACTAACCATCCACCTCACCAAGAACATCATCCAGTGACAGATAGTGAAGTAATTCTTCAAGAGCGGTGACTTATGATGTCTGTGGTAGGATGATAAATGAAGCAGTCAGTGCAAAACAATGCACAAGCCTCACTTGGAGGGTGATTTGGCCATTTATTACAGAAGGGATCATCATCAGAGAAGTCATGCAGTCATTCCATTGAAAGCAGAAAGTCTTGGCTGGAACATGCAGAAATATCCAGTCTGTGGAAATTTCATGACTGCCTCTCTGGCAGACTCTGCTGCAACAATTCAGATAAAGACTTTCCTTTTAAATCATGTTCCCGCACCATCATTCCATTATGTAGTGCATACAAAATAAGTAATATACAATCGACTTTCTCAACCTGTCCTCTCTTGCTGAGGGGTTTCAGTTTTGTTATTGCAAAGCTTAGAGTGGTTGAAGCAAGATGTAGGCAAAGGCAGGAAATAATACAACATAAAGCAATTGAGAGACATAGCATAAAACAGGCCTTTCAACCTACAAAATCAATGCCAACCATCACGCATGTACCAATCCTACCCTAATCCTCTTTATTTAACTGAATAGGCTGAATTGAATTGAAAAGGCTAGGACTTTATCCCATAAAAAGCAGAAGATCGAGAGGAAATCTGATAGACAATATTATGAGGGGCACAGATAGGGAAAATGCAAGCAGGTTATTTCCTCTGAGGTTGCGTTGGACTACAAGGAAAGGTCATGGGGTAAGGGTGAAAGATGAAAAGTTTAATGGGAACTTGAGGGGAAACTTATTCACTCAGAAGTTTGTGAGAGTGTGAAATGAGCTGCCAGCACAAGTGGTGCATGCAAGTTCAATTTAGCAAAGTTTAGATAGGGGCATGGATGCTAGGGGTATGGAGGGCTATAGTCCCAGTGCAGGTCCATAAGAGTAGGCAGGTTAAATGGTTTTGGCATGCACTAGATGGGCCAAGGAGCCTGTTTCTGTGCTGCACTTCTCTATGACTGGTGTCTCTTTATTCTATCCACACTCCCATCTACTCTCCTTCCCCTCACCAATATATAACTGACCTATTTACTAAGACTGAGATCAATTAACCTACTAACCCTCACATCTTTGTGATGTAGGAAGAAACTGGAGCACTTGGAGGTAACTAACACAGTCACAGGGAAAATGTGCAAACTCCATGTCATCATTGAACCCAACTCACTGGAGTGGTGAGCTCGACTAGGAGCACCACTATGCAATCAGTAAAACATATGTATAAATAAATATTTTCCAAACAATAAAGTTAACCTATTCTAGAAGCCACGTATTTGTTTTCTATCTGGATTCTATTCTGTGTTACTCATTTAATATGTTTATTATGATAGTTAATCACATGGGTGGGGGCATGGTAGAAATTAAGTTTTAAATACACGTTCATGATTTTTACAGTCATTTGTTTAGTTTAGAAGTGGGGAGCGGGTCAGGATGATACTGTTGACCATTGAATTTCATTCAATTTTGTTTAACCATTTGCATTTAACTTCATTTACCCTCACTCAGTTCCTCTTAATTAAGTTTAATATCATTAGTTTTAGTTTCATTGGTTTTATCACTTCAAGATGGTTTGTTTTGCTCATTTCTTAATAAAGGATCAAATACATTTCTTCGACCTTGAACATTACTATTATTGGATTCTATGGAAGAACAGTCGACCAAGATTAACCCAACAACCCCCCACCCACCCACCTCATTTCTAAACAGTGTTGGTTGTTCAAGTAGCCGCCACAGCTACAATTGCTTAAATTACTTGGACTGTTATATATTCTGTGCTATTTTCAGTTAAGTTAACTGATTTCAGGCAAAATAACTGACCTGTTCAAAATTAGCTCATGAACTTTCCCAGTCCATCACAGGTGCATCCTACACAGAGCACTGTCACAGGAAATCAGCATCTATCATCCAGAACATACATCACCCAGGTCAAGATCTCTTCTCAGTACAGGAGCCTCAGGATTCACATTAGCAGATTCAGGGACGGTTATTACCCCTCACCCATCAGCATTTGAACCAGCGGGGATAATTCCACTCAACTTCACTTGCCCCATCACTGAACTATTTGCACAACCTATCGACTCGCTCTTAAGAGCTCTTCATCTCATGTTCATGATATTTATTGCTTATTTATTTGTTTATTCCCTTTTTGATTTGCAGAGTTTGGTGTTGACATTGCAACATTGGTTGCTCTTTCACCCTGTTGGGTGCAGTCTTTCACTGATCCTATTATGCTTCTTGGATTTACCAAGTGAAATGAATCTCAGGATTGTATATGGTGACATATGCACTTTGATAATAAACTTACTTTGAACTTTGATATGATGGAAGGTGTATATCCTTTGACTTATAACCATTTTACATCACACTAAGGACATTATTTAACAATTCACATTAGACATGCAATAACCAAATAACTCTCAATAGGGAATTTTTAAATGCCACAAAATTACATCCTGCTTAGCACTACTCATAATAAACAGTAGATCCATTCAATCATTGTTCTTGTTTCATAGATCTGAACCACCAACCCTGTTTATTACATATAATTTTTTCCATATTATTTTACCTTGAAATTGTCAATTTCTAATGTCAGCCCTCCACCACATCAAACTAGGAATTTGGAATTTTAGATCTGTAAGTAATCTTTCCTTGTTTTTGTAGAATGTGAAAATTTTAATGTTTGTTTTTTCTAGGGAAATCTTTTCCTTAGTGGTCACAATCTATTGATTAAATAATGGCTCTCTTCCGCACTTATGGGCAATTATTTCCTTGTGTCTTGAAATCTCAAAGGACATGCAAGCTTATGTTTCTCTTGGTAAAATAATATACATTGTCTCTGGGCACAAGGTGAGAGAAGGACTGTTAGAAATGGATTGTGTGGAATGACAAACTGAAAAACACAAACCTATGTCCTCATTCTCCTAATTAGACCCCAAATTACTTGGAAACAGATGATCTTGTGCAGGTTCACTGTAAGTCAAACTGCAGGTGGCTGAAATGACTGAGGCTATTACAGCTGCAGAAAGGCCCTCTTCATTAAAATTTTAAAATCATATGCATAATTATTCTGGATACATTACAAAGCTTACTTAAAAAGAACTGTGACATTGATGTCTTGTGGAAGCTTATGGCTATGCATATTGACAGGCAACAGAATTAGGAGGAAATTCCCCATATATGCCCTAATATTAATTGGGGCACAGGCAGTGTGAAAGATGTAGAGGCCTTAGAATCTGTAAGTTGCATTCAGAAGAATTCTTTTAATCAGAATGTGGCAAGTCGAACAAGTTGTGCAGGCAATTTGGGATTCAATATAAGAAAACTGATCAGGTGGAGAGAATATCTGAGGAAGTGCATTTGTCTGGTAATTATAACTCCAGTGGAATTAGCATTGTAATGGAAGGAGATAAAGTAAGAGCAAGGATATTGAAGTGGAGTAAGGCCAATAAATTATTCAGCAAAAGTGGAAATAATTACATGAGGGTGAATTAATCTCAGATCATTGTGATACATTCAAGAAGGAGATTCGAGGAGCTGGGAATAAATTGGTCCTGCTGAACTAGAGCCCCCTGGGTGAGATGCAGGATAAGATCAAGGCAAAAATGAGAAGCCCACCTGAAAAGCAAAGAGCCCAAGACAACAATAATTCCAGAAAATTTCAAGAAGTATTAAGAAATGAATGGCAGTAGCAAAAATTGTTTTGGAAAAAAAATCAAAGATTCAAAGGTGTTTCAAAAGTACATGAAGAGCAAGCGGATAACTAAAGACAGAGCAAATTCTGCTGAGGACCAGAACTGTAACCAATGTGTGGAGGTGCAGAATGAGGGAAAGGTTCTTATTGAATATGTTTGCTTTCACAAAACATGTCGATGATTCCAATACTGCAGTTCATGAGGCAAGGAAGAATGTTCTGGAGGAGTTCAGCAGCCCATGCAGCATCTGTGGGAGGAAAGAAATAGTCGACATTTGGGGTCAAAACCCTGCATTGGTTTTAAGGTTTTAGTATAACTGAAAGTGGATACATTGACAGGATTGGGTGAAATATAGCTAAAGCTGTTTAAAAAACCAAGGAACCATCTTTTTTTCAAACCTCTCTACATACTGAAGTGCTGTTAGAGGATTGGACAATTGTCAACATTGTAACATTGTTTAAGAAGGGGAAAAGGGCTAAACAAAGTAATTCTGGATAATATGTTCAAATTCAATGCTGGGCAGATTTTTAGGTTCAGTTCTTAGGGACAATACAAACATTCATTTAGAAAGGGAAAGGTTCTAAGGGACAGTTGCAGTGGATTTGTTAAGGGAAAATTGTGTTTCTCTAACCTGATTAAATAAATAGTTATTGTGATCAATGGAATTGATACAAGGTCAAAAAAAAAAATTAAAGCCCATGAAACCCAAGGAAGATCATCAAATTTGATTCTTATTTGGGTGAGTGAGAGGAAGCAATGAGTGGGTTAACAGGCCGGTATATCACTGAAAGGGCAGTGAAGAAGTCATTTGGTATGTTTGCCTTCAAATGCCCAGGAATTGAGTATAAGATCTAAAATGTCATGTTACAGTGATACAAGACATTTGGTAGAGAGATAACAGACTGCAGCTGCTGGAATCTGAAGCCACAAACAATCTGCTGGAGGAACTCACTGAACAGCACCTGGGGGTGGGGAGGAGGAGGAGGGGGAATTGCTGATGTTTCCGAATGAACCTCTGCATGATAACTGAGAGAAGAGACAAAATAAGCAGTATGAAGGGGACAGGAAAGTGGTGATTGAGGCTCCAGGGATGACTGGTGAACTGGGAGAGCAGAAGTGGGTGAATGAGGGGGAGGGGTGAAGGAGGTTGGGTGGTTAAAGAAATCAGGTAATAATCAGATTGAGCCAGGTAGGAGAAAGGGAAGGGTGGCATTGGGAGACAGAGGCAGATGAATGACAGATGGAGGTAGATGGAGGAAGGTGGGGGAAGATGGAGTGAAGGTTGAGACAGCTTCTGGAAGGTGGCAATTAGGAACACAAAGGGCTACCAGTGCTGGAATGTGTAAGTAGAAAACCTTGACACATTTTTAGAAGTACTTCTGTATGATTATCTAATCATTTATCTTATTGCAGTTTGTGGGGCCTTGTTATTTCTGGTATTTGCCCATATTATAGAAGTTCTACACTTCAAAGGTACTTCAACTAAGACGATTCAGTACATTTTAAGGTTGAAAAGGAATTACATAAAATCGCACTCCTTCATGGCATTTTCCAGGAACTGCAGCTCCACACACAAGTCAGTGCAGTGCAGTGAAATGCTCTGAAATTCTCTGTCAGATTTGACCTCAGGAATCAAGATAATGGTCCAGCTTGCTAGAGCGGATCACCTCTGCAATCAAGCAGCTATTATACCTTGTCTTTTTCAGCATGCTGGACATTCAGTTGGTCCTAAGGTAGCAATCACCAAACTCCTGGGCTCAAGGCCCCTTTACTTGAACACCCTTACAATGTCTCGTTCAGAGTGGGTGGAGGAGACAAAGGTCTAGTCACCCAGTTAATCTTCTGCATCATGCCTTATGGAGATGATATTTTAATCCAGAATAACAATCCAAACTACCAATAACTTAAGGCCATAAGACATGGGAGCAAAATTTCAAGTCAAGTCAAGTCAAGTTCATTGTCACTTCAACCATAAACTGCTGGTACAGTACACAATAAAAACGAAACAACGTTCCTCCAGGACCCTGGTGCTCCATGAAACAACACAAAACTACATTAGACTATGTGAGACAGCACAAGGCTACACTAGACTATGTAAAACAATATAAAAACTGCACTAGTCTACAGACCTGCACAGGACTGCATAAAGTGCACAAAGCAGTGCAGGGCAGTACAATAATTAATAAACAAGACAATAGGCACAGTAGAGGACAAATTACAATATAATAATAAATGATGTAGATGTCAGTCTAGACTCTGACATTAATTTCAGTCATTCATTCCACTGAGTCAGCTCGATCATGGCCGATGCATTTTCCCTCTCAACCCCATTCTCCTGCCTTCTCCCTGTAACCTTTGACACCCTTACTAATCGAGAAACTGTTAACCTCTGCTTTAAATATACCCAATGACTTGGCCTACACAGACATCTCTGGCAACTTGCAGTAACTCAAACAGAATCTGGGCAAGGAAAATATGAATGCAAAAATAAAATTCTGTGCAATGCTTAAATAGTTTCCTGCTCCCCTCATAGTTTCCTGTTCTGTTGTTTATCTTCTTCCAATGACTTAACTGGAGCATAAAGCTACAAATTGTATTGGATATGTGAAAACTGGCCAAGATGATGCCCCACACAGGCTACAGTGTGGGGGGCATGCAGTGACTTCTTTAGCAAGTGATTTTAGTGCCTGGGTGACATGTAATGCTTCACCAACGCAGTGCCATCTCAGCAGGAGCTCCACAGTGATGTGTTGTAACATTACATACCTCTGACACTGCCACACAAAATCTGACCTTGCTTGCACGATGTTCCATGGTAGCAGCTGCAGTTCCCAATGGAGTCTGCAGTGGCAGTGGTGGCCCAACTCAGTGGAGAGAGGGCCCTCTCTGCAAAATGCTGAGAATGCTGGACCCTACTCAGTGCCATTGGTATTGCTACTGTATATTCATGCTCCAGTGTACAGCAGCTGTGGCATAAATGTGTTGTATGATCATTAACATTGCTGCTGCATGACCAGTAGCCTCAATGCACAGCTTCTCACTTTAATGGTGCATTGGTGCGAGTATCAAGCACATTAAGTGACCGATGTTACACTTCAATTCAATCATGTAATGCAGAAAGTACTTGTACTGTACAATTGAATTTCCTAGCCATTATATTGAATATATTAACGGTAGCATGGTTAAATTATCCTCAGCAAGAATCAACCTTTTTGATTTTTTTCCTTTTGTTCTCTTTATCAGTTAATTATGAGGCTGATTTCCTGGCATGAGGATTATCCTAGAGTTTAAAGAACATTACACTTTACTTACTGGACTTCAAAAGACTGAGTATTGTCCTCATTTAATCATAAAGGATTCTGAGAGCAATTAGCAGGGTGGATGCTGAAAGTCTGTTTATTTCCACTGGACAGTGTAAAACCAGAGGTGTAAGTATCAAGATTAAGCAGGTATCCTCTTAGGACTGAGATGAGGGGAAGGTACACAGAAAGTTTGTACAGCTTTGTAATTCTCTGTCTCAGAGGGTTATTTATGAATGTTCAGTCACTGAGTATATCAGAGTCTAAAGGATTTTTGAAGACAAAGGAAATTAGAGCACATATGGAATTTCCTTCTCAACTTCTTTTCCTTTATCTACTTTTTCTATAATTCACATCTGGCTTAATATTTTCTTGGCCATTTTATAAACCTCTTCTATTAATCCAATTATATCCTTAACCCCCTTCACTAGCCTCAGATGAATCAATTTCATCCTTATTTTTCACAAGAATATGCATTTGCGAGGAATTTTTAAATAATTCAGCAAGTGCTTGCTGTTATGTGTTTATTGGCAAACTTCCCCTCATACCTACATAATTTACATCACTTAAGTTTATGACCGATTTCTGCCTGTGCTGTATCTCATTTGCAGTACTGATTTGGATCTGTAAGTTGCTTATCAATGTTAATAATTTCATGCTGAAAGATTCAAGGTCATGGTGCTTCTAATGCACTATAATTCAAGTATTTTTCCATACACAAAAAAAGGTTATGTGTTTGGTTTTACCTTGATTAAGTAGCATTAGTAGCCTTAGAATAGGGTGATTATATTTACTACCATAATCCAGATTTTTGAGCTTCTGCAATTTTAAAAGAGGCAAATGTTGGTCAAGGCACCAAATTGCTGCCCCTTTTAATAAGTTAATCACCATTATATTAACCACAAAGTTCAAGTGCAGGACATGGCAGGAGGGAGAGCCACTACCTGACAGCTCGAGGGACCTGGGTTTAACCCTGACCTCAGCTGGTGCGGAGTTTGTAGGTTCTCCCTGTGACCATGTGTGTTTCCTCCTGGGTCCAGTTTCACCCCACATTGTGGACGTGTACTGTAGGGTGTTAAGGTAATTGACCAGTATAAATTGCCCCTCGAGAGAAAGTGAGGGGTAGAATCTTGGGGCTTTTATGAGAATGTGGGGAGAATATAATAAGGGATTTATGTAGCCATAGTGTAAATGTGTGGATGATGGTCAGGACAGGCTCAGTCGGCCAATGGCCCTGTTTCAATGTTTCTGACTCCATAAACCCCAAAACGACAATTTTTCATTAGCTTCATTATTGAGAAACAATATATTTTAAAATGATCATCTAACTTCAGGCTTTACTTTGGTGATTTGAGCCTTCATCTCAATCACTTTATGAGAGATAATAAAACCTTGTATGTTTACAAGGAGGTACAACTCTCCCAGCTGGGAGCTGTTCTCAAAGGAGGTATGTATAAAAGACAGGGGTCACAGGGCTGTTGGATAAATCCTCCAGCCTACATTTCATTAGAGTATTATGCTTGAATTAACTCAAATTCTTCTTCAAAACAGAACAGTATAACAAACTTATTTTAAAACTACTACAGACCTAGGTATGTCACAACTAAATATGAATTTAGAGAGCCAGTGAAATGGTTTTACTATTCCTTATTTAATGGAAATAGCATTAAAAGGACAGAGAGGTACTGACTCATTTGTTGTCTAGCAAGTCATTACTACATCTGGGTTCCTGATCTCAACTCTGTAAAGGTGGAAACCTGTCTTATTAACCTGTAAAAGTCTCTTTGAAATGAGGAGCGATATCAGAGGAATAGATACATTGGATTGCATTCAGGCTGGTTCCTGCCAAGTGAACTGCCAACTAGCAGCATATCACCTGCCCACCCATCTACTGCCTAGTGCAAAGAAAGCCTATGAGACCACAGCTGGAAGGAGAAAATAACAGTGTTGAGAAGGAAAATATAGAGGTAATTTTGTTTATTGAACTGCTGTAACACTGTGAAATCCATCCTGTAAATTATAAGTTATTTCCTCTTTGTTGTACACGGACACCATCCTACCCACTGATCAGTTGATGGTAACCAACAGTTGTGCCCGTAAAACAACATTTTATTTGTATGTGAAAGGGTCTGTGGATCCACTTTGTTTATACTCTGTGGTCTAGTTCTTGCGGTGCCGTCCTTCCTGTACTTTGTAAAATAAATGCTAGCAGATGTGCTTGGTGAGCATGAGGCACAAAATAAAATAAACCTGAGGATTTCATAGTGCCCCACTAAAATACGTTTGTTTTTCAGTTAACTAAGCAATCACATGTGGAGCCCTGAGTTTTTCTAGGCAACAACTGGTTCTTGTAAGTCCTTTCATTATAGTTGAAATCAAAGGGAGAGGGTCTAAGTCTAAATAAAACATTTGTACTGTGATCAATGAAACGTGTTCAATCTCTCATGCAAATTACGAAAATTATACTTTCTCTTCATATTTGCAGTGGAGAAAGTGCAGACTATCCACAAATAAACAAACTCGTCAAACAAAAGGAAAATAAAAAACTTATGCTTTCCAATCCACTGGGAGATTACAGAGAAAAATTATTTTTAACATAATTATTTTGTATATAAAATACAATATATTCCCCATTATAACCACCAGCTTATTTATAGCTCCTGAGACATGGGAGCATTAAAGGAACATTTTATATTGAACTGGTCCTCAATTGTTATCTTTCTGAGAAAACTTCTCCTTTCCCAAGAGTGTCTCTGCCTCATAGGGGCATTGCTGCTACTTCTTGAAGTCGAACTATCAGATGGGCATCATTTTTATTGCAAGAAGATGGAGATGAACAGCAAGGACAGAAACACAGAAAACCTACAGTGCAATACAGGCCCTTTGGCCCACAATGCTGTACCAAACATGTACTTACTTTAGAAATTACCTGGGGTTACCCATAGTCCTCTATCTTTCTAAGCTCCATGTACCTATCCAGGAGTCCCTTAAAAGACCTTGTCATATCCACCTCCATCACCGTTGCCAGCAGCCCATTCCACACACTCACCACTCTCTGTGTAAAAAACTTACCCCTGATATCTCCTCTGTGCCTACTTCCAAGCACCTTAAAACTGTGCCCTTTCGAGTTAGACATTTCAGCCCTGGGAAAAAGCCTCTGACTTTCCACACGATCAATACCTCTCACCATCTTGTACACCTCTATCAGGTCACCTCTCATCCTCCATCGCTCCAAGGAGAAAAGGCCGAGTTCACTCAACCTATTCTCATAAGGCATGCTCCCCAATCCAGGCAACATCCTTGTAAATCTCCTCTGCACACTTTCTATAGTTTCCACATCCTTCCTGTAGTGAGGCGACCAGAACTGAGCACAGTACTCCAAGTGGGGTCTGACCAGGGTCCTATATAGCTGTAACATTACCTGTCGGCTCTTAAACTCAATCCCATGACTGATGAAGGCCAATGCACTGTATGCCTTCTTAAGCACAGAGTCAACCTGCGCAGCTGCTTTGAGCGCCCTATGGACTCGGACCCCAAGATCCCTCTGATCCTCCACACTGCCAGGAGTGTTACCATTAATACTATATTCTATCATCACATTTGACCTACCAAAATGAACCACCTCACACTTATCTGGGTTGAACTCCATCTGCAATGATAACGATGAACACCAAAAATTTAAGGAAGTAAATTATTTGCTTTGAAGGAGAGATTTTAAGATAATTTGGTTGAAGTTTTTAACAATTTTCTGAGCTGCTCAATTGCAACAAGTTTAAAGGTCAATAGAAGACGGGATTGCAGAACACGTTTTTATGCACTAAAAGATTCAATAAAATATATAAAATAAAGGAAAATCTGCAAGTTAGTGAAAGTAGCACGAAGACTGAATTTACTTTCAGATGCTCTAAATCTTACAGGTGAGGGACTTGGACATGCATAGTGGGTCCTAACTCCTCCATTGTTGGGCGAGGAGCAATAGAGGATTTTTCAGGCTGAGGATGACAAAGGAATTGGGAAGGTTGTGGCAAGTGCATTTGCACAACAAGCTAATGGAAAGTCTGAGGCGATCAGACACAAATCACGAAGGTCAAAATCAAAGTCATGTCAAAGTAAACTTTATTATCAAAGTAGGAATACAATATCACAATCGCAAGAAAATCTGCAGATTCTGGAAATTCGAGCCAACACACAAAAAATGCTGAAGGAACTCAACGGGTCAGGCAGTATCTATAGAAGTGAAAAAATAGTCGACATTTCAGGCCAATTCTCTTCACCAGGACTGGGAAAGGAAAGATGAGAAGTCAAAGGAAGAAGTACATGGTGGCAGGTGCTAGGAGAAGCCAGAAGACAGGGTGGGGGTGAAGTAAGGAGCTGGGAAGTTGATAGGTGAAAGACATAAAGGGCTGGAGGAGGGGGAATCTGATAGGAGAGAGTAGACGACCATGTAAGAAAGGGGAGGGGAGCATCAAGGGAGTGATGGGCAAGTAAGGAAGATGGAAACAGGAGTGGTGAAGTGGCGGGAGGGGGGTAAAATGGCAATTACTGGAGGTCTGAGAAATCAATATTCATGCCATCAGGCTGGAGGGTATGTGGATGGAATATAAGGTGTTGCTCCTCCAATCTGAGTGTGGCCTCATCACAGCAGTAGAGGAGGCCATGGACTGACATGTTGGAATGGGAATGAGAGTCAAACTGAAATGGGTGGCTACCGGGAGATCCCATTTTTTCTGGTGCATGGAGCATGATGAAGCGATCAGATTTCACCGATATGGAAGCCACAATGGAAGCACTGGATACGGTGATGACCCTAAAAGACTCACAGGTGAAGTGTCGCCTCTCCTGGAGGGACTGCTGAGGCCCTGAATGGTAGTGAAGGAGAAGGTGTAGGGTCAGGTGTGACTCCACCAAGCACATCTTTCCCTCCCCCCGCACTTCGTACTTTCCACAGGGATCAGTCCCTAAGAGACTCCTTTATCCACTCATCCCTCCCGGTACTTATCCTTGCAAGTGGAACAAGTGCTACGCCTGCTCCCACACCTTTCCCTCGTTACCGATCAGGGCCGCAAACAGTTCTTCCAGGTGAGGCGACACTTCATCCGTGATACTGTTGGGGTCACTGGTGTGGCCTCTTGTATATTGGTGAAACACGATGTAGATTTGAAGATTGCTTCACTGAGCACCTAAACTCTGTCTGCCAGAAAAAGCAGGATTTCAGTTCTACTTCCCAGTCCCACTGCAACATTTCAGTCCACGGCCTCCTCTACTACCATTCTAGAAACTCCCCTCTTGGAATTCTGCATATTCCCCCATTGACTATTGTAACATTGACCCTTGGGCACGCATTTTCTATCTCCCATTGTAATTTGTAGACCATACTGTGGTAAACTACATATACCTGTCTGGACACGCCCCTCTGCTGACTGCTCCTGTGGCTCCTTCCACAGACCCCTGTATAAAGGCGATTGGGGCACTGCTCCTCCCTCAGTCTCTGAGATGCCGTGCTCCGTTTAATAAAAGCCTATCATTCACCCCATCACATACCCTTACTACTGTTTTGAGGTCAGTATTTAACTCCCTGCAGTCTTTTTACCCTTGCAGTTCCTTAGCTCTATCCACAATGATTTAATGCCTTCCGACCCTATGTCACCTCTTTCTAATGATTTGATTTCATTTTTTACTATTAGGGCAACACCACCTCCTCTGCCTTCCTGCCTATCCTTTCGATACAATTTTTATCCTTGGACATTAAGATCCCAGCTATAATCTTCTTCCAGCCATGATTCAGTGATGCTTACAGCATTATATCACTATGCTGCAAGTTCATCTTCCTTACTCCATACACTGCACGTATCCAGATGTAACACCTTCAAGTCCTGTAACCACCCTTCTTGATGCAATACAATGTGATACATGATAATATAGAAAAATAGATAAGAAAATCAATTACTTTAAGCATATATATGTATATTAAATAGTGAAATTAAAAGTAGTGCAAATAATTTTTTAACAAGTGAGATAGTGTTCATGGGTTCAATGACCATTTAGGAATCGGACTGCAGAGGGGAAGTCACTGTTCCTGAATCGCTGAGTGTGTTCCTTCAGGCTTCTGTACCTCCTACCTTAAGGCAACAATAGAAAAGGGCATGCCCTGGGTGACAGGGCTCCTTAATAATGGACATCGGAGGCTAGTACCCAAGATGGAGCTGAGTAATTTTACAACTTTCCGTAGCTTCTTTCGATCCTGTGCAGTAGCACCCCAACACCACCACTTAATACCTGACATTGATACAACCTGTCAGAATGCTCTCCATGGAACATCTGTAGAAGTTTTCAAGTGTTTTAGGAGACAAACCAAATCTCAGACTCCGAATGAAATATAGCCACTTTCTTGCCTTCTTAAAACCAGGTCAGATCCTCAGAGATCTTGAGACCCAGGAACTTGAAATTGCTCACTCTCTCCACTTCTGACCCCTGTATGAAGGCTGGTATGTGTTCCCTCATTTTATCCTTTCTGAAGTCCACAATCAGCTCTTTGGTCTTGGGCACTGGTGTAATTGTTGCCCTTTTGAAGCAAGTGGGAGCTTCTGACTGTAGCAGTGAGAAAATGTCCCTGAGTACACATGCCAATAGGTTGAGTGCAAAATTGTTGCTGCAGCACCACTTGACTAACTGGTATATCTCACTCCTGTACACTCTGTCATCTCCATATATGTTTCTGCCAACAATGGTTGTATCATCAGCAAATTTATTGATGGTGTTTGACCTATACCTAGCCACACAGTCATTGGTATAGAGAGAGTAGAACAGTGGGCTATGCACACATTCAGCAAAGAGGAGATATGATTACCAATCCAGACAGATTGGTGTCTTCTGGCTAAGAAGTTGAGGATCCAATTGCAGAGGATGGTACAGAGGCCCAGGTTCTGTAACTTATTGATCAAGACTGTGGGAATGAGGATGTTAAAAACACAGCAATAGCCAACGAACAGCATCCTGACATTGGTGTTTGTATTGTCCAGGTGATCTAAGGCTGTGTGAAGAGCCATTGAGATTGTGTCTTCTGTAGACCTATTGTGGCAATAGACAAATTGCAGTGGGTCCAGGTCCTTGCTGAGGCAGGAGTTGATTCTGGTCATGACCAACCTCTCAAAGCATTTCATCACCGTTGATGTAAGTGCTACTGGACAATAGACGTTAAGGCAGCTCTCACTGCTCTCCTTGGGCACTGGTATAACTGTAGCCCTTTTGAAGCAGGTGGGAACTTCTGACTGTTGAGGTTGAAATGTCCTTGAACACACATGCCAGTTGTTTGGCATGTTGTCAGAGCTGCCATTCATACCACTGGGTTTTGTTTTGTGGGAAGTAATGTCCTGCAAACCCTGCCAGAGTTGACGTGCATCCGATGTCACCTCCAACCTTGTTCGGAATTGTTTCTTCGCCTCTTGAAATAGCCCTCCGTAAGTCATGCCTGGTTTTCTTGTTGAGTCCTAGGTCACCAGACTTAAATGTCACAGATCTAGCCCTCAGGAGATGATTCATTCGTGGCTTTTGGTTTCAGAATGTACAGCAAGCTGTCATAGACTACTCATCCATACAGATTTTAATGATGTCAGTAACAACTGCGGCATACTCATTCAGATTCAAAGATGTGTCGAGTCCACCAACTGCAGTCCTGTAAATGCTACAGGACAATGACCCATTAACCTACTAACTGGTGCATCCTTGGATTATGGGAGGAAACTGGTGCACCCAAAGGAAACACACACATCTCATGGGAAAGATGTAAAAACTCCTTACAGACAGTGTCAAAACTGAGCTCCAAACACCAATGTCCGAGGCTGTAATAGAGCCGCGCAAAGATGAAAAATGCAAAAATGACATCTAAAGCTACTTTTGGCTGCATTTATGATTTGGTAATCCAGAGCAAAGCTGCAAAGGAAATTACGTGACATGTCCCATAGGTCTGCCGGGACAGAACTGCAGGTATGTTGGAGTCATTAATTGTATATGGTGATCCCAGTGTGGCCTCCTCTACATCTGAGAAACCCAATACAGATTTGTTCTGTCCACCATAAAAGATGGGATCTTACATTTTCCCATTTCAATTTGACTTCCCTTTCCTATTCTGACATATCTGTCCATAACCTCCTCTACTGCCCTGATGAGAGCCCCTCATATTGTCTGAGTAGCCTCCAGTCTGACCGCATGAACATCAATTTTTCTAACTTCCCTTTCCCCTTTTCTCCTTTTCCATTCTCTGTTTGGACACCTCTCGCCCATTCTCTTCTCACCTCCCTCTGGTGCCCTTCCTTCTTCCCTTTCTCTCATGGTCCACTCTCCGATTCCTCCTTCTTCATCCTTTTACTTTTTCCACCTATATAGCATCTCAGCATCTCAATTCATCCCCCTCCCCCACCCACCTCCTTTCCCCATCACCCAGCTTGTACCCCTTCCCCTCCCCCTCACCCTCTTTTATTCCCCTTTCCTTTCCAGGTCTGAGGAACGGTCGCAGCCCAAAATGTCAACGCTTTATTCCATAGATGCCACCTGACCTGCTCAGTTCCTCAAGCATTTTGTTTGTCTGTGCTACCCTGGTTTTCCAGCATCGGCAGAGTCAATTGTGTTTATATTTAACCTAGATCAGTGAAGGTACAAAGCTCATCCTTTAAAGAGCTTTGCTTTGCAGTTTATGCTGAGCATGATTTCCCACAATAATCAAAGTGGATGGGCCAGTGTTTACACCTTGGAATAGTATGGAGTAATGGATGAGATGAGCTCTCAGGATAACTAACAAGACTCATTCAGATCTCATAAAAGAACTTGTTACTCCCTATGTGACCTAAAGTATCTTTAAACCCAAATTTACCCAAAAGCCAGCTCAACGTTTAAATTGCTAACTGAATGGATTAAATACAATTACAGTCTTAACACAACCTCGATGTATTTTTCAGTGTCAGAGAAAAGGGATTATAAGATTATATGAATTTTAGGACATGATTTGGTAGTGGGGGCAAAGCTTCTGGAAACATAATCTTTTTAGCATCAAGTAGCTCAAAACAATATACAATTCCTGCCCAGTAACAATCTGCGATAATCAAGTATTTTACAATAGGAATCAAGCCCAGCAGGGAGACCAATAAACACCTGAGAAAATACTCCATTCCTTCACATATATTTACTTTCATTAAATTCATTAACACGGAGTTCTTTGATTCATAGCTTTGCATAAATAAATCAAACCAATGAGTAGCAGCTTGTGTATAAAATGCCTTCAGCAAGCCTGACTCCAACTAATTGCCAAATGTACACTTCAGAACAGTATAACTACTAGTGAAGTGGAATTTTTATTTCATTTTGTCATAGGTGAACTTGTCCACTTGCAGCAAATTAGAGTTAGGAGGCACTGTCTTGGCTGGCTGTATGAATAAAGCATAGCAATTTAGTGCTGGAACCTGGTCCAGTGCTGGGAACACTGCTCTTCAAAATTTGAGCTTGAGGATCAAATGCAGAATTGGTAGTTCTAATAACTTATCTGGTCAAGGGCTATTAGAGAGCTATAGAGTTACTGAAACAGTTTGTTCATACTGTACCTCCCCCCCCCCAATTAGTGCACTTTAACCTGTGTAAAAATGATCTATCTCTCAGCTGCACTATGAAAATAAGCACAATATGTATTAAGAAATGGAGCTCAGCGGACAAGTGATCATGTGATCAGCCCCTCTGGTGTTCTTCTGGTTCTGAATCTACCCATCCATCTTTCCCCTACCCACCAGCACCAAGGGCAATGCCCCAAGCCTCCTGTCTCTGCATCAATTGCACTACAGATTCCTTCCCCACCATATGCCAAAAGGCTTCCTGAGATTCCCTCTCCACCATTGCCATTGTGTTACTCTCTAAGTTCCCTCTTCACCATATAGAACGCTACCCATTGAACCCCTGTTCTCACCATATCTACTGCTCACCTAGGCCTACTCCTAACCATAAGAAACACCCCAATCCCCAATCCTTCCTTCCACATCATATGACATTCTACTCCCCAATACCCCCTCACTATTACAAGTCCCATCTTGGTGTTAATGTACGGGCATTAATTGAGGAATGGATAGGGAAAAGGGGTGGCAATAAACAGACCATTTTTGAGTTGGGGAGCAGTGAGCAATGAGATGTGTGAGGGATTTTCTATTCACAATTTATAGCAATGACTTTGAATAAGGGATCAAGTGTAACATGTCGTATTTGCTGATTATGCAGAGCTAGGGAGCAGTGCGGACTTTAAGGAGGATGCAGAAAGCCTACATTGGTCAATGGACAGTTTACGTTAACAGAGCAGCACATGGTGGATGAAATCCAATGTGGAAAAATGTGAGGTCACCCAATTTGGCACAGGTGAGCCTGCACGTTATGGCTGTACAGTGAATGGAAATGTACTGAATTCACAAATCACTGAAATTTATTTTGCTTTTCAGCATGCATTTCTGACGCATTTGCAGATGGCACTGTACTGTGTTAGATAAAATGGTGAAACTCACCACTTTGAAGAAATGTGATGCCCACTCTCAAGGAGAGCCTGTACCTATCTTTGCTACCCTCATTTTCCAGCACTTGCCCAGTGGTCTATGCTGCAGTGTTTCAGGTATTTCTCAACGTTCTGATAGTTACCTGCTCACACAACTCATTGTCAAACAGTCCCACATTTCAGCCAAACTCTGGTGGAAAAAGTGGTAAACTGGTAAATTGGCAAATTGATTTATTATTGTCACAGGTACAAAAGCACAGTGACATTTTTTTATTTTGCATGCCATCCATACAAATAATTGCATTACTACATTGCATTGAGGTAATGTAAAGCAAAACAATGACAGAATGCAGAATAAAGTGTTACAGTTCTAGAGAAGATGCAGTACAGGCAGACAACAACACGCATGGTCACGACGAGGTAAATTGTGGGCTCAAGACTCAACGTTATCATACTAGGGAACCATTCAATAGTCTAATAACAGTGGGATAGAAGCAGACGCTGAACCTCCTGGTCAGTGCTTTCAAACTTTTATATCCTCTACCCAATTGAAGGGTGGAGAAGACAGAATGCCTGGGGTAGGCGGAGTCCTTAATTATGCTGGCCGCTTTACTGAGGCACTATGAGGTATGGAGTCCATGGAGGAAAGGCAGGTTTCTACGATGGGTTGGGCTGTGTCCACATCTCTGCAGTTTCTTGCTGTCATGGGCAGAGTATTTGCCATACCAAGCCTTCTTCAAATTCTATCTAAAGCTCCTATGCCTTAAACAATGCCCTCTTATATTATGTGTAATGTTTTACCATAACCTCCCTGCTTTTATGTTCTATTCTCCATTTTATCAAGGTAAGTAACCCCATATGCCTTCACTAACTACTTTATCTACCTGCCCTTCTGCTTTCAGGGATCCTTGGACAGCTACACCAAGATCCTCCTGTTCCTCAGTCCTTCATAAGGTCCAACCATTCATTGTGTTATCAATCCTCCCACTTTCAGGATTAAGTTCTATTGTCCATTACCCCACCCGTTTTACCAACTCGTTATTATCAGTCTATAGCTCTAGGCTACCCTCTTGTCAACAACACCACCACTCCTTGTGTCATCTGCAGTCTTAATAATACATCTACATTCACATTGTTAACGAACATAACAAATAATCACTGCAATACATGTTGATCACTGACTTCCAATTGCAAAAGCAACCCTCAACCACCATTGCCTGCCCTTCATCACTAAGCTAATTCAGGGTCCATTTTGCTAAACTGCCCAGGTACACGAGTTCACATTATGGATCAGTCTTCCTTGTGGGACCTTGGCAAAGCCCGCGTAGATAAAATCAACTATTCTTCCCTTAGTCACTTCCTCAAGGGCTCTCCCATGTTAGCTATACTTGAGCAATCCTTGCCTCTTCAAGAGCAAACTAACCTTGTCCCTCAGATATTTTTCAATAATCACCCCTAAAAGTTGCATCAGTGAGAGCTAACATGCAGATAAAGCAAGCAATAAAGATGACAAACATCATGCCAACCTTAAACACAAGATATGCTGTAGATGCTAGATATTATGTGCAACACACACAAAATAATGGAGGAGCTCAGCAAGTCAGGCAGCATCTATGGTGGGGACATTTTGGCCAAGACCCATCCACTGAAACGTCGAATGTCTATGCCCCTCCATAGATGCTGCCTGACTTGCTGAGTTCCTCCAGCATTTTGTGTATTTTGCTCATTATGTTAACCTCTTTAGCAAAAGATTTTTGAGTACAAAAAGCCAAATGTCTTGCTTCAGTTATATACGACCCTGATGTGACCAAGCCGGAGTATTGCATACTCTTTGGTATCATTGCCTATGAAAGGGTAAACTACTGATAGATAAAGGGCAGAAAAGGTTCATCAGTTTGATTCTGGGATGGTACAGCTACCAAATAAGGAAGGATTAAGTGGCGTTAGTACTCTCTTGAATTCAGAAGAATGAGAGGGGATTTCATTGAAGTGAACAAAATTCTTCAGGGATTTGACAGAATAGATACAGAGTTGATGTTTCATTTCATTGGAATATCTAGAACCAAGGCTCATAGTATTACTAAAAAGTCAAAATGTTAGAATAATGATGCCAATGTGTCTTATTTACCTTACTGCTTCACGCCTGTTGGCATACTGCACCATGCACTGTAAGTAGAAAACTTGAAAAGCTTTCCTTGTCTGAGATTTAAAAACAATAAATTTTGGGCGTAAATAAAATGAGACAGAGACAACCATAAATATAAACGATAAAATATCAAAGAAAAACTGCAAGAGCAAAACTGCTTAATTTTTTTTTAACCAGTATTAATAGAAATTTTATGAACTTTGGAAATGATGTCGTACAGCACTGAATATTTATTGGTCTATAATCATTTATTTTCACTGATTAAATGTAGTTCTCCAACTTCAATAAAATACTCTAAAAGAAACCATTCAAAACAGATTTTAAAAAGTGTAAAATGTGATTATGACATTCTTCCAGACAAAATAATTCACAAAGCAGCATAAACAGTGCATAAGCCAATAATAACTAAAATAATCAAAACTGTTGATTACCTGCATGTGTTACACATACACTTTAATCCTAATAAAGCATATAACTAATTCACCAGGAAATGTTATGCTCTCTTGCTTAGATCAGGTCTTTATACAATCTGTGTGTGCATGGAATGGATATAACCGTAACCCTAGCTCTAATGCAGTACAGTACACCTTAAAGCCTGCTCCATTGATTATGACAGGTAAGAAACCAGTCTAGTAGAAATTTAAACAGAAACCACAATTCTGTATGGAAGCAGTCAAGGTCCACATCATCCACACCAACGATCAAATTGCCAAAAATATTATCTCCATTAAAATCAATTGTTAAAGCAAAACCATGCTGTTTATGTATCCTTCTCGTAGAAACCCCTTCAGTTATGAATCAATAGTGAAGGAGAACACAGATGTATCAGAAGAATCAGTTTCTCTGTGTTCCCTACACTTCAGAAGTCATGCAGGAGTACAGTTCCACAAGTGTTGGTTACCAAGTGGACCTTGTCCAAGAGGGTGTTCTTCAAATGAATGGAGCCAGAGCAAACTATTCAATCACAATGGTATTAGAAAGAGTCCTGCCTCATTGCAGTGGGGTATTCATCACTGCATATTCCCTTATTGGATACAGGTCAATAAATGAAAATACTGAATGATATTTTAACTACTCCCAAATGGCTAAAAAAGTGATATCTTTATCATCATCCCAACTTGCAACAGCTAACAGAACAGACTAAAGATCATGGCAGGAGATACCCTGTTTTACTTCATATCTTTTATGATATTATCAAGTTAGTTGGGTAACATTAACACTTAGTGCAATTACTGTAATCTTAGATCTCATGTTACCAGTCTTACAAACCATTTAAGATAAATAAAAGTTATTTAGTTCCACAATTGTTGCACCTTTGGCAAATCATGTATCTGTAATTAGAATGGGGCTCCACAAACATAAGCCAGGGGCTTTATCTTATTCTCATGACTTCCTACCCTTGGTCACCAACGAAATGATATAGTAAATACAGCAACACATCGAACCTTGAAGTGGATGGGCTACAGCAACAGACCATGAACATACACTCAGCGGCCGCTTTGTTATAACAGGAGGTACCTAATAAAATGGCTGCTGTATCTAGTTAAACTGATTTGCAGTAGGTCCAAGGATGACACAATAAAGGACTTTTGTTGTACCCAGCAATTGTTTATTATCTGCAATACACGAGCTGAAATTCTGGTGGATGCAAATTCAACTTCAAAGGGAAACAGGACAGACATTTGAAGGTAAAAGAAATGTGCAGGGTGATGGAGAAGGAGAATGGGAATGGAAACAATTGTATTTTTCTATAAAGAACCAATTCAGATGAAATGGGCCAAATGTCCTCCTTCCATGCTGCTACGATTTTATGATTAATGATTCCATTATTCAAACATGTGTTTCTGTTACATCAAAACAAATCTGGTTTTAAATCCATTCCAAGTACTAAAAGATCCCATATAACTCATAAGTGGCTTATGTGATCTCCTTCATATGCATCTCTCCATTTCTTCCAATGGTTGTTGAACTTAAAAAATATTGTTTTGCTGAGTATATCAAATTGACTGTTATAATATCCAGCCATTGTACATGATTACCACGTAACAATAAAATTAAGCCGATTCTCAGAACTTTTCATGTTCTACAGATGGAAGGAAGGTAGAACCACTAATTGATTTGCAGGAACCATATAGCTGCATAAATCAACTCCTCACTAAAGATAAATAATTAAATGAAAAAGCCAGACTAAAAGCCAGAGTCACTACCTCCTCCCACAGATGCTGTCTGGCCTGCTGAGTTCTGCCAGCATTTTGTGTTTTTATTTATTTCCAGCATCTGCAGATTCACTCGTGAAGCCAGAGTAAAAACTTACTCAAGTGAGCCTGCACAAGATTAAGGACATATAGTATATACAGAAAGGTGCCGGAAAGAGGCCAGCAATAACATGAAGGAACTCACTAACTCAGCCTATGGACTGTATGTCCTACTGCTACCAGGGAAGAGGTTATACAGCATCAACATCCAGGACCACTAGACTCAAAAACAGTTTCCCCCCCCCCAAAACAGTAAAGCTAATCAACACCTCCACTCACTATCCCACCCCACCACACCCTCCATCACCACTACTTCACTTCCTGTCCAAGAGCAGATACTCATAGAGTCATAGAACACTACAGTACAGAAACAGGCCCTTCAGTCCATGCCAAACTATTAATTTGCCTAGTCCCATTTACCTCAACCCAGAACGTAGTCCTCTATACTCCTATACATGTACCTCTCCAAATTTCTCTTAATTGTTGAATGAAACCCACATCCACCACTTCCACTGGCAGCTCATTCCACACTCTCACCACCCTCTGAGTGAAGACATTTTCCTTCATATTCCCCTTAAACATTTCACCTTTAACCCATGACCTCTAGTCCTAGTCTCACCTAAACTTAGTGGAAAAAGCATGCTTGCATTTACCCTATCTATACTCCTCATAAATTTGTATACCTGTATCAAATCTCCCCTCATTCTTCTACACTCCAGTGAATAAAGTCCTAACCTGTTCAACCTTTTCCTGTAACTCAGGTCCTCATTACATCCTTGTAAAATTTTTCTGCACTTTATCAATCATATTGACATCTTTCCTGTAGCTGGGTGTCCAAAATTGCACACAATATTACAAATTGGGCCTCACCATCTTATACAGCTTCAACATAATATTTACTAGCTCCTGTGCTCAATGCTTTGGTTTATGAAGGTCAATGCAGAAAAACTATCTTTGCAAAGGAACATCTTGTCAGGCCCTGGGGATTTATCCATCCTAATTTGCTTCAAGACAGCAAACACCTTCTGTTCTGGAATTTGTATAAGATTCATGGCCTCACTAGTGCCTTGCCTCACTTCTATCTCCCAAGTAAATACAGATGCAAAAAAAAAAATTAAGATCTCCCCCATCTATTATAGCTCCATACAAAGATGACCACTCTGATCTTCCAGAGGACCAATTTTCTCCCTTGCTATCCTTTTGCTCTTAAGATATCTATAGAAGCCCTTGGGATTCTCCTTCACCTTGTCTGCTAGAGCAAACTCATGCCTTTTTTTAGCCCTCCTGATTACCTTATTAAGTGTTCCCTTGCATTTCTTATACTCATTCAGTATCTCATTTGTTCCCACCTGCCTACTCCTGTTACACACCTCCTTCTTATTAACCAGAGCCTCTTGAAAACTGAGGTTCCCTAAACCTGTTGTCCTTGCTTTTTATTCTGACAGAAATATACAAAACCTATATTCTCAAAATTTCACTTTTTAATGTCTCCCACTTCCCATGTACATTTTTGCCAGAAAACAGCCTGTCCCAATCCACACTTGCTAGTTCCTTTCTGATACCATCAAAATTGGCCTTTCACCAATTTAGAATCTCAACCTGAGCAGCAAGCCTATTCTTCTTCATAATTATCTTGAAACTAATGGCATTATGATCACAAGATGCAAAATGTTCCCCCATACAAACTTTTGTCACCTACCCTGCCTCATTCCCTAATAGGAGATCTAGTACTGGACTCACTCTAGTTGCAACCTCTTTGTACTGGTTAAGGAAACTTTCCTGAACACATTTGGAAAACTCAGACCCATCCAGCCTTTTTTACAGTAAATCCCAATTAATATGTGGAAAGTTAAAATCACCTACTATCACAAGCCCAAGAGATTCTGCAGATGCTGGAAATCCAGAGCAACACCCACAAGATGCTGGAGGAACTCAGCAGGTCAGGCAGCATCTATGAAAATCAATAAACAGTCCTCGTTTCGGGCCAAGACCTTCTTCAGAACTGGAAAGGAAGGAGATGTCTGAATAGAAAGGTGGGGGGGCGGGGGAAGGGAAGGAAGACTAGCTAAAAGGTAATAGGTGAAGCTGGGTGGGTGAGAAAAGTAAAGGACTGGTGAAGAAGGACTCTTCTACTATCACAACTTTATTTTTCTTGCAACAGTCTGCAGTGACTCTATAAATTTGCTCCTCTAGATCCCACAGACTGTTAGGTGATCTATAAGGTAATCCCATTACCGTGGTCATCCTTCTCTCATTTCCACCCATAGAGCCTCAGTAGACAAGCTCTCCATCTGAGCACTGCCGTGACCTTCTCCCTGATTAATAATACCACCCCTCCCCCTTTATTCCCTCCTGTTCTACCACATATATAACAAAGGAAGCCTGGCACATTCAGTCTTACTCCTCCTAAAACCAACTCTCATTGATGGCAACAATGTCATAATTCTAATGCTGATCCATGCCCCAAGCTCATCCATATTTCCTACAATACCCTTTGGGTTGAAATATGCTCAACATTAGACCCTCCAGGTTCAACCTTCTGACTCCTGGCTTTGTACGTTAGCATAACAACATCCATCCCCACAAAGGTTCCACCAACTGCTCTGGCGTTCTGGTTTCCATCTCCCTGCAACTCTAGTTTAAACCATGAACCCCCCCCCCCCACCCTCCTCCCCAAACAGCACTAACTTTCCCACCAGGATAATTGTCCCCCTACAGTTCAGGTGCAAACTGTTCCTTTGATACAGGTCCCACCTTCCCTAAAAGAGAGTCCAGTGATCCAAAAACCTGAAGCCCTCCCTCCTGTACCATCTCCTTAGCCACATTTTAAACTGTTTGATCTTCCTATTTCTGCCTCACCAGCACAAGTAGCAATCCTGAGATCACAGCCCTGGCGGTCCTGTCCTTTAATTTAGCATCTAACTCCCTGAATTCACTGTGCTGGACTTCTTCATCCTTCCTACCCATGTCATTAGTACTAACGTGGACCACAACCTCTGGCTGCTCACCCTCCCACTTAAGAATGCTGTGGTATTTATTTTTAATTTTTAAGTCACAGTGAGGAATGGGCCTCTCCAGCCCTTCGAGCCACACCACCCAGCAACCCTCAATTTAATCCTAGCCTAGTCATGAGACAGTACAATGACCAATTAACCTACCAACTGGTACATTTTTGGATTGTGAGAGGAAACCTTGAAGTCACGGGGAGAACGTACAAACTCCTTACAGGCAGCAGCGGGAATTGAAGCTGGGTGACTTGTACTGTAAAGCATTGAACTAACCACTATGCTATCCAGGGAAATATCCCTTACCCTGGCAACATCTGTGAATTACATTGTCATCCATAAAACTTCCTGTCTGTTCCTCTAACCCAGGGGTGTCAAACTCATTTTTGGTCATGGGCCGGATTGGGCAAAATGCAGCTTCATGCGGGCCGGATCAGTCGGGCGCGTGCGAACGCAGCTTTCATTGCCTCCGTTTTTTCAGCCTGTTCTCATGTGTCTCAGTCTCTGCTATAACTACAAAGTGTTTCACTTCACAAATTCCGTTTCTTATGAAGAAGACTGCTGAGCAAGCATTATTTTTATGATTGATATTAACTTACAATCATAGGCTTCATATTGCCGGGCCATTAATAATTAAAATAATAGATCTATCTAAAATGATCTCGCGGGCTGGATATAATTGTACGCTGGGCCGGATATGGCCCGTGGGACTTGAGTTTGACACCGATGCTCTAACCAATGATACCCCATCACTACAGTTTGCTTCTTCTCCCGCACTTCCCTTTTGACCCTTAGAAGTAGACTCAGTGCCAGAGTCCTGACTAATGTGACTGTCCTCCGACAGGTGATTCTCTTCAATAGTATCCAAACATTATAGCTGTTGTTGAGGGAATGGCCACAGGGGTACTCTGCACTTTCCCCTTTCCCCCTCCTGATGGTCACTCAGTTACCTGTGTCCAGCATCTTGGCCTTTTTGTTCTGTCAATCAGCCCTCAGCCTTCTGCATGGTCTGGAGTTTATCGAGTTCCTGCTCCAGTTCCTCAACATGGCTGAAAGAATCTGCAGTCTGATGCACTTCTTGCAGTTATAATCATCAGGGACACTGGAGGTTTCACTGCCTTTTCACATCACACAAGAGGAACATTCCACTATCCAGCTTGGCATCTACGCTGCTCTAACCATGCAATAAGAAAGAAAGAAAAATTAAATGAAAAAATCTACCTACAGCCTTCGCCTCTCCTTGCCAAAGCCTCTATAAGGCAAAGCCTGACTTCCCTACTCTAACAGTAGTCCATTCACACAATGGCCGCTCCACTTAAACCTAAATTCTTTTAATTGGCCCTTGCCAATTACCTAATTATGCACAATCCGATACCTCCTTGGGGACTGTGACTTGCAGAATGTCCCGACTGCCCCTGCTTGCTTCTTTTGAACCCTTGTCTCCTTGGAAATTGTGGAGTGCAATATGTAGCTTTTGTCCTATCAGTCTATGTATATAAGCAGATCATTTGTATTTATATTCATTTTTTTATGCTGTATCAGATCTGGAGTAACTGTTATTTTGTTCTCCTTCACGTTTGTGTACTGAAGAGTGGCAATAAACAACCTTGAATCTGTAAAGAGAATTTGCACAGCTTCTCAAAGGGATGATGAGAAGCACAATATCAAAAAGAAAGAAAAGCTGAAGGAAATAAGAAGTTCTGGGGTACCTGAGACAATACACAAAGCTTTAATTATAATCCAGCCACAGCATTAGGAGGAAGGAGAGAACTGGGTAGTGGATGTGTAGCCAGGAAGAGAAGAGGGTAGAAGCAGATCACGTATGAGAAATTTAGTGCTCCAAAGCCTCAGTGTCTCTGCATTTCCTTTTAGAATACTTCAACATTTATCATGGTTTGGAAAATAGATAAAGATTTTCCTGATCACATACAATAATATTTAAAAGTCATTGGCACTGGTAGGTGGATAGGAAATGGTGAAAAGGATATGGGCCAAATGCAGTCAAATGTAACTGGCTCAGATGACTATCTTGGTCTGCAAGGACAAGTTGGGCCAATTGGCCTATGGATGTGCTGTATTACTCTATGACTCAATGAGTAGAAAAAACATAGAAAACCTACAGCGCAATGTTGGCCCACAATGCTGTACCAAATATGTACTTACTTTAGAAATTACCTAGGGTTACCCATAGTCCTCTATTTTTCTAAGCTCCATGTACGTATCCAGGAGCCACTTAAAAGACCCTTTGTATCCGCCTCCACCACCATCGCTGGCAGCCCATTCCATGCACGCCCCTGAGGAAAGTCTTTTTGGCATGATTTCCACTAAGATCAAACCTTGGTGATCTTTTCAAGAGACAAGCAGGATTCAACCAATAGATATATTGTAGAAAAATAGAAATGCATAAGCAACCTGCAGAATATATTATTTTGAAAAGATGGACCATACATCCTTAAATAAAGATAAAGCTTACAGTACAATTACAAACAAAACACAGCAGCTCCTCTACTTTCTCAGGAGTTTGCAAAGATTCAATATTACTTCTAAAACTAGAAGTGTAGTGGAGAGTATATCGACTGGCTGCATCACAACTTGGTATGGAAACACCATTATCTTTGAATGGAAAACCCTACAAAAAGTAGTGGATACATCCCAGTCCATAACAGGTAAAGCCCACCCCATCATTAAGCACATCTACATGAAAGACTGTCGCAGGAAAGCTGCATCCATCCACCAGGACACACTTCCTTCTCACTGTTGGCATCAGGAAGAAGATTCAGGAGCCTCTGTACTCGCACCACCAGGTTCAGGAACAGTTATTACCCCTCAACCATCAGGTTCTTCAGCCAGAGAGGATAATTTCACTCAACTTCATTTGCCTCATCATTGAAATGTTCCCACGACCTTCTTTTGGTACTTGTACAGTTTGTTGGCTTTTGCAAACTGGTTGAGTACCCAAGATGGTGAGATCTGTTTCTGTTATGGTTATTATTCTATGGATTTATTGAGTATGGCTGCAAGAAAATGAATGTCAACATTGTATATGGCAACATATAAGCACTTTGAAAATAAATTTGCTTTGAAGTTAAACTTTGATGCAGCAACTAAATGAAAATTACATTCCAGGATTCCGTCCAACTTCAGCTATTATACAGACATGCCTAAATTAAACCTGCTTAATGACTAATTATGCCTTCTTAAGAGCTTCTTAATGTTAAAGCAGAAATTTGATTCTAAAGTTTACACTGTTCAATTGCATATGTCAATTGCACATTCAAACTCAGGCATCCAATAGCATTATTTGGGATTCTTCTTTTAAATCCTATTCTTTTTCCTCTGCAAAATTAAACAAAGTGGGTGAAAAATTAATCCTTTCAGATTGATTCACATGTGTTAAAATTAAAATTGTACTCATAGTGCCCTAGAAACACTTAATAAGAATGGCCATTTGAGATAACACAACATTTATCTAAGGTGTCCTGATGTGGTGTAAAATTGCTCATAATCAAAGCAGGCAATCAAATCTGTGACTTGCCAGCATCATTCGGACACTAAGCCACCGAGAAAAGAGCTAAGTAAACTTACAGAATATACATAATGGTTTGTTGCGCTATTTGTGCAAGAGATGGTATTGTGCAATTTCATACAGATTATTAACTAATTTTGATTTCAACTGATATTACTCCATTGATTGATCAATGAATCCCTGCTTATAAATAACTATAAACCATATCAAAGAGTTTGGTTAACATGAGTGGAATGCCATCTATGTTGAATTAAACACAGCACTGTTCTCCAAAAGAATCAAGCATTTTGTTTCCAGAATCCACTGATATACAGATACTGGTGACCCATGCTATCTGACCATTCGGGCAAGGATTGCAGAATTCACTACCCAAAAATTCAAGAAGTAAAATAAAATTTGCTCATGTGTTTACTTATGTGAAAGTAAATAAATAATCACAAAATGTATCTTTCTTTCAATTTGCATTTCTTGATGCATGCACAGATTTTGCATTACAGAAAATTGCTTTACAGACCATTTTCTAAGAATGCAACCCCCACTAACGCAAGGGTCACCTGTAAAGTGTACTGTATATAATTTAATCATTTACTGTATATAAGACAAAATGTTCAGAATAACAAAAATATTATCAAAAAAATTGATTCGCTCTATAATTTTCTTTCTTGATGTACATGCAGCATGTTGCAGCCACACAGTGGCACCCCTAACTAAAGTCACTACTTCACAGTTCTAGCCCACCAGCTTCAGAGCTGATCTCTGCTGCTATGTGTAGAATTTGCATGTTCTTCCTGTAACTATGTGAGGATGCTCCGTATTGTTCCTTGAGGTAGATTTCTGCACTGCGGTAAATAGCCTCAAGAGTGACGACGAGTGATAGAATCTGGGGGAAGATGATAGAAAAGTGAAGAAAGTTGAATGCAGGATTAGTGAAAATGGGGGCTTTCTGGCTGGTGCAGACTCAATGTGCCAAAGGGCATGTTCATTTGTTTTATGACTAACTGTGATGATCATTTGAACAGAGTCAGTCTTCCAATTTTGCCCTCTCTGTTTCCTTTCTGTCTGGGTGTGGGCATATTAACTGAGAAACTCTAGGAAAAAACAAATCCTTCATCAAAGTTCAAAGTAACTTTATTATCAAAGTACATATATGTCACCATATACAACCCGGACAATAAACTTACTTGTGGGCATTCATAGTAAATACAAAAAACACAATAGAATCAATGAAAGTCCACACCCAACAGGACAGACAAACAACCAACGTGAAAAAGACAACAAGCTGTGCAAAAACTAAAAGTAAGATGAAAAAAGAAATAATAATAATAATAACAATAAATAAATAAGCAATAAATATCAAGAAATTAGTCCTAGAAAGTGTCTATATAGGTTGTGGGAGCAGTGAAGGGGTCCATGAAGTTATCCCAATCTCAATGAAGAAGTTATCTCAATGAAGGTATCCCCTCTGGTTCAAACTCCTGAAGGCTGAGGGTAATAACTGTTCCTGAACCTGGTGGTGTGGGTCCTGAGGCTCCTGCACCTCCTTGGCAAACTTCTAAGAAAGTTTAGGTGCTGCTGTGCTTTCTTCGCAACTTATATGCTGGCAATTAATGTGACTTACTTTTTTCTGGGTTTATTTACATCATCTAACAATAAAATTAAACTTAATGACTACCCACAGAATTTACTTACAGAATTTTTAATAAGCAGTACTACAAGGAGACAGGCATATTGTCAGAAGAAAAGTGGCATTGTAACTGTGGTTTATCAGAGTTGAGCACAAAGGCTGGATAACAGGGGTTCCCAACCTGGGGTCCACAGATTCTTCAGTTAATGGTAAAAATCCATGGCATTAAAAAAGTTTGGGAACCTCTGCTTATCATTTACATTAACAGCCTTTATTGGAATAAGCGATAAAAATTAATGTACATCATAAATATTTGACAATGAGATTTCCTACTAGCAGTTTTGCTGACATTCGCTAATGTACATTGCATGGTCATTCATTTCATGTTTTTCAATGAGTTGTTTTGTGAAATCAACTGTAACTGATTTGATTTTCCAAATGAATTATGATTGACTGAGAGCAACTTGTACTGAAATATTTTGTTCCTGATCTCATCACTCATGGGCAACTGCTAAATGAAAACCAGATTAATACAGACAACATTCCTAAGAATTATGCTTATCTTAACATCCAAAACAGCAAAAAAGAAAACATGCTGTGAATTCCCATTGCAAATATTGGAAATTCCTGAAATGCCTGGGTGGGAAAGGGCTCACACAGTGGAAATGAAATGTAAATTTGAAATGGCCTGTGTATTTATGATGCCACATGCATGGCCAATTATTGCGACAGATTGGTCAAAACTGAAATTAAGAGACAAAGCTGTGGATGAATTATGCCTGCAATCCCTCTTTAGCTATTCTCCCTAATCTTTAGTGTACTCCTTGTACACTCCTTATAGTTCCCAGTGACACAGCAAATGTTATGGTTTCAAGCATCTTTCTAAACCCATGTCCTCATTGTTTAAAATTGGAAGGCAATGATAAACATGTGGTGCAACTTATGATATCACTGTTTTCAACCACTAGTGAAGTGTATTGTAAAGTTTACAGACTAATAGGAGGATCACATAATGTGTGAGAGATTCATTCTCTGCTTCACACAAAATCATATAAACATGCAGCACAAACACAGGTCCTGACTGCTCACCTCGTTCCTGGAATTACTGAGTGATCTGTTGGCCTATTTCACTGGCATGGTGGATCTTGGGTCACATGCGAAACATCGGTGGCAGACTTCTTCGGAAGGGAATTAGTGAACAAGGAGAATTTTGTAAGAAAGCTTTTTTACAAATCTTAAATTATTAACTATTTAGCAGCCATGGTTGTGATGTGAATTCAGGACTTGGGATTTCTAATTTCAGATCCCTAAGTTACTGGTCTGGTAACTGTCATACATTGTATGTACACGTGAAATGACTTTGATACACTGTGGTGCCAGACATGAATGTTTAGTTTGAGTTACTGCCTTAGGTAAAACATGTTCTGTTGAAGGTCCTATCTCTGTTTATTTTCAATCAGCAGCACAAAAGACTATACTAACCCCATTGTTTGAAGTTACTTGTGTGGAATTCCACTGCAAGTCTAGGGCTTGCCTGCACAAATACACAGTAAGGTCTTAAGTAGAGTTCTGATGTCTTTTTGCTTTAGTTATAGGATCTGGCACCACCAAGATTTCTGACAGAGAATTCAGTGCACTGATAGCACAATTACCCATTGGATCTTATTTTTAACTTTTCATTATTAATGACTGACCAAGCAGCAAAGACTTGGACCTGCTGAAATTTATCTACCGCCACTATATGTCGACAGCAGAAGAAACCTCATTGGCACTTCATTTGGACCTTGGACCACCTGGACAACAGCTATAGCTACTTCTGGCTGCTGCTTACTGATTACAGTGTTCAACATCATTATCCCCTCAGTAGAAATCAACAAGCTTCAAAACCTGGTCCTCTGTATCTCACAATCCAACTGGTTCCTTGCCTTGCCTTGCCACAGTCAGTGCGGATCAGAAATAACTTCTCTTCGCTGACAATTAACCCAGTTGCACCTCAAGGATACATGCTTATCCTGCTGCTCTACCCTCTCTACACTCCTGACTACATGGCCTGGCACAGCTCCAACACCATCTGAAAGTTTGCAAATGACACAACAGTTGTTGACAGAATCTCAGATGGTGACAAGAAGATGTATGAGAGTGAGATAGATTGACTAGAATCTTGCACTCAATATCAGTAAGACCAAGGAACTGATTGTGGACTTCAGGAAGGGAGAGTCAGAAGAACACACACCAATCCTCATCAAGGGGTCAGCAATGGAAAGGGTGAGCAGTTTCAAGTTCCTGTGTGTTCACATCTCTGAGGATCTATCCTGTGCCCAATATATTGATACAATTACTAAGAAGCACACAATGGATGTATTTTAGTAGGAGTTCAGGGAGATTTGGTGAGTCATAAAAGAGTCCAGGAAATGTCTACAGATGTATCATGGAGTACATTCCGACTGGTCTGGAGGCGCGAAAGCACAGGATCAGAGAAAGCTGCAGAGAGTTGCAAACTCAGCCAACAAGTGTCTCAGGACTCACAACACAAGATTCAAGAACAGTTGCTACCACTCAGCCACCAGTCTCTTGAACAAAAGGAGACAGCTACACTCATTTAAGGACTCTGTTATATTGTTATTTCATGCTGTTACTTATTGCTATTTGTTTATATCTGTATTTGCACAGTTTGCAGTTCCTGATATTTACAGTTTACTGTTACTGTTCCATGGATTTAGGTATGCCTGCAGAAGATGAATCTCGGGATTGTATGTGGTGACATATATGTATTCTGATAATAAATTTTACTTTAAATTCTGAACTTTTTTATGCATTGCACTGTACTGCTGCCACAAAAAATTCACAACTTGTCGGTGACAATAAACCCGATTCGGGTTTTGATTTTGCAGTCTTAGGCAACTTCATTTTATCCATTGAGAACGTGAGGTAGCTGTCACTGTTGGTCTTGAGCTCCTCAATCTCCTCCATAAAACGGCAGCAAACCGGACAATTGCTGGTGCCTGCTGCAACCTGAAGCTGACATGAAAACCTCGAGCGCCAGAATTAATAGTGTGGTCTGAGCCTACATTCGGTAATGTTATACAGTGATAGTGTACCATGTGAATTGAAGGGTGTCTCATTCATTGCTCTTTGAATGTATGGCCTGTGGCTACTGTACCTCCCTTCCCCCTCTGCTGCCAGCTCCTGCCTTCTCTAATGCTCCGCCTCCTTATCATGAGATCATACATGCTCAAGACCAGATGGATTTTTTGACAAGCAGTGGTTTCATGCTCACTGATACTGATGACAGCGTTTTAATTCCAATTTTATTTAATACTTGAGTTTAAATTTCCCAGCTATTGTGGAAGGATTTGAACACATGGTTCTGTACCAATGAGCCAGGCCTCTGGCTACTAGTCCAGTCATTTAACCATAATCCGAGAATATTGCAGAGATTACATTTGCCGCAAAAAAAAAGATTTATTGCCATTTTCAGAAAGTAACCCTTTAAAATATTGCGGACATGTCAGGTTCATACAAAAGTGACTGCCATCACTGATCAAGTTTCATGGTTACTAAAACGTTAAAGAGGGTTGGAGCAAACTCAAAAGCTGCAATTGATCATGTTCTTTAAAATCTTAAAGCATTGGGTCACATAAACGTGATTTACAGTGACACCATGCCCCTTGCTTTCGATTTAGCCTCCTGTGGAGATGACAGGCTTTTGAGTTACAAAGCTGATTATGCATAAATACATTCTTCACATTCTTCTGATTTAATATTTGCCTTCATTTGGATTAGATTAAAAGACTATCCTACTGAAATAAATAATAAATTTTTAAAAACGATGCTGCTTTTGATGTCAAAGCAGCCCATTTTTCTCAAATAATTAGCAACAGACAATTGCAATCTACTGTTTATTTTCACAGTGCACTGCCCTTTGAAAAAGTCCTTTAGATCTGTGCGTGCAAAGGGTTGAATTCATTTGGTTTATTTAACACTAATTCATTGGACTAGAGGAATTAGGTTGTTTGAGTCACTAAATAATTCAAAGGGCAAAACTACATGGATTTTCTCCCTCCCTTTCCCATTAAACTGCTTTGCCACCCCTCCCAAAAATTCCCAATTTGAAACTACAATTAGTCTCTTTTTAATTATCCTTTAGGCTCAGGCACAGCGCCATCTGGTGGGTTATTCAGGTGAGGAAGCTTGATATTTGGCAAGTAACTTCAGACCAACAGATTGAAACTACATGTTGGTTTGCAGATGACAAAAGCCTTATAGTTAAAATTTAAAAAATGAAAAAGACTACATACCTGTCAAAACTTTTGAGAAACACTATTACAGACACATGTGCTAAACCTATATGCCAAAAATGAGTGACATAGCTTTATTAATGATAACAAAAGTGGCTGTAAGCAGTCATGAAGTACCCATAATAATGCTTTTCCAGTGCTTCAGAACCTTAATTAGCCACCAAATCCTTTGAGTTTTGAAATGCTCTGTTAGTTAGACATGGGCTGTGCACAGATTTATGAAATAAAGAGAAAACAGGGGGTTCATGCTGGTTAAAAATTGCTATTGAGCCTTCGCTGGGTCTTGGCTTATTACTTTAAGTATTGTAGTTTAAACAACTGTATGACAAGAATACTGTTAAATGTAATGAGGGCTTTGTATTTCTTTCTGTTCTTCCAGGGAGTGCGTTTCATATTACAACCACACTCTTGGTATCTTGTCTAATACATTAAGGAATGACTTTAAATTCATGCTCTTTAATCACTGTTTGCTCAGCTAAGGAAATATTCTTCATTTTTACTCTATCTCAGCCTTCATATTTCTATGTACTTCAATGAAATATCATATTTCCTAAGGATAACAACCCAGCCAGGTAAATCTTCCAACAAAACTTCCAAGTGTTGGCAACATTCACAAATATTTCCTGTTACAATAGCCATACGAGTGCAATTATGTCTGTAAGCATTTGAATCAGAATCAGAAGCAGGTTTAATATCACCGGTATATATCATGAAATGTGTTAACTTTCTGGCAGCAATACATATTAAATATAGAAAAAAATAAATTACAGTAAGTATATATACATACATATATATATATTTACTGTAATTTATGTGTATATATATATATATACACACACATACACACATTAAATAGTTAAGTTAAAATAAGTAGTTCAAAAACAGAAGTAATTAAGAAAAGTACTGAGCTAGTGTTCATGGGTTCAATGTCTATTCAGAAATCAGATGGCAGAGGGGAAGAAGCTGTTTGTGAACCATTGAGTGTGTGCCGTCAAACTACTGTACTTCCTACCTGTCGGTAACAATGAAAAGCGGGCATGTCCTGGGTGGTGGGGCTCCTTGATGATGGACACCACTTTCCTAAGGCATCGCTCCTTGAAGATGCCTTGGATACTACAGAGGCTAGTACCCTTGATGGAGCTGACTAATTTTACAACCTTCTGCAGCTTACTTTGACCCTGTGCAGTAGCCCCATCCACATCCATACCAGACAGTGATGCAGCCAGTCAGAATGCTCTCCATGGTACATCTGGAGAGGTTATTGAGTGTCTAAGGTGACAAACCAAATCTCCTCCAACTCCTAATAAAATATAGCTGTTGTCTTATCTTCTTTATAACTGCATTAATATTTTGCAACCAGGTAAGGTTCTCAGAGATATTGACACCCAGCAAACTGAAATAGCTCACTCACTCCATTTCTGATCCCTCAGTGAGGATTGGTTTGTGTTCCCTCTTTCTACCCTTTCTGAAGTCCACAATCAGCTCTTTGGTCTTACTAATGCTGAGTGCAATGTTGTTGCTATGAACCTAGTTAACTAGCTGGTATATCTTCCAACTGTTTGCCCTCTCATCACCATTTGAGATTCTGCCAAAATGGATGTATCATCAGCAAATTTATAGATTACATTTGAGCTATTGAGAGGGAGGTACAGAGGTCCAGGTTCTGGAGCTTTATGACCAGGACCATAGGAGTGACGGTGTTGAATATTGAGCGACAGTCAATGAACAGCACATAGGTACTTGTATTGTCCAAGTGATCCAAGGCCATGTGGAGAGCCATTGAGATCACATCTGCTGTAGACCTATTGTGGCAAAAGGCAAATCGCAGTGGGTCCACGTGTTTGCTGAGACAGGAGTTGATTCTAGCCATGACCAACATCTCGAAACATTTCAACACTGTAGATGTGAAAGCTACTGGATGGCAATCATTAAAGCCCCTTACAATGTTTCTCTTGGGCACTTATTACTGTAGACTAAGTGAAATTTTGTACAGCCCTAGCATAACCTTCATGCTTTTACATGATATACTTTGATTAATAAATGCAAGTATGTCTTAACCCAACTTATTGGTCTATTCAACAACTCCCAGGGTTCTGTGGATCTGTATTCCAACAGCTGATATGAGCTGCTGCTTCACAGCTACTGTGTGTGTGCGTGTGTGGGGGGTGGGCAGGATGAAAGGAAGTTGCACGTGCTCCCTATGTTTAATTTCCTATGGGTGCCACAGTTTCTTCCTACATCCCAAAGATGTGGATTCGAAAGTTAATCTGGGCAGGGAGTTGAGAGAACTAAAATGAGATAGCGTCAATAAAATCTCTATAGCTGCCACAGACACAGCTATAATGTATGACTATCACTCCGTTACTCCGAAATTCCACTGGGTTGAATTCCACTGGCCACTTTTCTGCCCAGGTGGCCAATACATTGCTAACTCCAAGCAACTGACAGTTTTCTTCTTTGAACTTCATAATAACTTAAGTCTAAATCATTTCTTGAGGCCCTCTGTTGGTCAGGGTCAGCCATGGATGTTGCGTCCAAGTTGTCTACATGATTCACAAGCCAGGGCAATATGATATGGAAAGCAGGCTGTTGCCCATGTAGCAAGACCCCACCATCACAGCAAAGACAGACAGTTTGGCACCAGCAGTGTCACAGGAGTTGCCAGTCAGTGTTCAACTCAATGTAGGGCTGCCTTAGGGTCTCCAGCTCCAGATTTTTCCTCGAGTTTTACTCACAAAGCCCTCCCCATAAATGGCAGCGGAGGTTTGAGATCAAAGCTTTCCTTCCCCTAGATGGGCCGTCAACCTCAGCTGATGAGACCCATCTGTCTGAAGCAATTAGTTTTAAGGTGCCAGTAATCTTTGTTCCTTCTGTCAGTAGAAACGATTCTGCTGGCCTTAGTTGCTAAGCCACAGGTGAAGCTGAGGAACTGGACTTGGTTACCAGAGAGAGGCTATTTGAAATGCAAGCCTTTGGGAGCATTTACATAGAAACATAGAAAATAGGTGAAGGAGTAGGCCATCTGGCGCTTCGAGCCTGCACCGCCATTCAGTATGATCATGGCTGATCATCCAACTCAGAACCCTGTACCTGCTTTCTCTCCATACCCCCTGATCCCTTTAGCCACAAGGGCCATATCTAACTTCCTCTTAAATATAGCCAATGAACTGGCCTCAACTGTTTCCTGTGGCAGAGAATTCCACAGATTCACCACTCTCTGTGTGAAGAAGTTTTTTCTCATCTCGGTCCTAAAAGGCTTCCCCTTTATCCTTAAACTGTGACCCCTCGTTCCCCAACATCAGAAACAATCTTCCTGCATCTAGCCTGTCCAATCCCTTTAGAATTTTATACATTTTAATAAGATCCCCTCTCAATCTTCTAAATTCCAGTGAGTATAAGCCTAGACGATCCAGTCTTTCTTCATATGAAGGTCCTGCCATCCCAGGAATCAATCTGGTGAACCTTCTCTGTACTCCCTCTATGGCAAGAATGTCTTTCCTCAGATTAGGGGACCAAAACTGCATACAATATTCTAGGTGCGGTCTCACCAAGGCCTTGTACAACTGCAATAGAACCTCCCTGCTCCTGTATTCAGATCCTTTTGCTATGAATGCCAACATACCATTTGTCTTTTTCACCGCCTGCTGTACCTGCATGCCCACTTTCAATGACTGGTGTACAATGACACCCAGGTCTTGTTGCATCTTCCCTTTTCCTAATCGGCCACCGTTCAGGTAATAATCTGTTTTCCTGTTCTTGCAACCAAAGTGGATAACCTCACATTTATCCACATTAAATTGCATCTGCCATGAATTTGCCCACTCACCTAACCTATCCAAGTCACCCTGCATCCTCAGCATCCTCCTCACAGCTAACACCACCGCCCAGCTTCGTGTCATCCGCAAACTTGGAGATGCTGCATTTAATTCCCTCGTCTTTAATAGGTGGTGGCAGCTTATCCCCACTACCTCCCCCAGTTATAACAACTTTAAAGAACACAAATGATAATGTTTTATAAAAAGACAGAAAAAAACAAGCATTGAGCTCTACCAGGATACAGCTTTCCAATGTCAAAAACCTAGCCACAAATAACCTTTTGCTCCCTGTCATTGAGCCAAATACAAATCTAATTTCTGCTTTTCTTACAATTCCATTTGTTTTACATCAACCCATCGTGTGTGCGCACACGCGTTCAACCTCCACACACAAACACTTTGCCAAAATCAAAGTATACTAAATTAAATGTATAATATTCATCAACCTTCTTTGTTATCATCCCAAAATGTTCAGTCAGAGCAGTTCAGACACTATTATTCCTTAACAAATCCATGCTGTCTGCAGCTGATTAATCCATTCTATTCTAAATAATAATTTAAGCCTGCCTGACAGATAGTCTTCCAGAAGTCTTCCCACAAACAAAGATAGACTCAGGAGGCCAGGCCCAGTAGTGGTATGGAGAGAAAAGGAATAGTCCTGGGTGTTTCCAATATAGTCTCCAACAGGAAACCTGCACATGAAACCTTTACCTTCTCCCTCACTCCACATCGCCTCTCAGATTCTAAGACCCTTAATGACTTTCTCCTCCTTCTTTTCCTTTGGCCACCACACACACACACACACACACACACACACACACACACACACACACACACACACACACACACACTGCACCCTTCAATCCCAGATCCGTCCTTGATGTTTTTTCATCATTCTTTCTCACCTCCCTATGACCCAAATTGATCACTCCTCAGCAGTGGCCTCTGCTGCTTCCCTCCACGTCCTCCTTCTAGAACAAGAACTGAGTGCCCCTGGTCCTCATCTTCCACTCCTCCAAACTTAAGAGATTGTGCTACACGATTTTGGCCAGCTCCATTTCACTTTAAGTTGTCTGTTTCACTTCATTTTGACCTACTGCTTTACAGAGTAACTTACAACAGATTTTGATAGACAGGATCATGAACTAAATGTTTGGGAGTGTACTCCTTTAGTCTTTCTTTCGCAACAGGTCATCAGTGTACTCACATCCCTTTTTATGTTAAGATTCAAAAATTAGCTTCTTGGTGTCATCAAAGTCCTCTCAGTTTTCATTGCTGATGAAGTTTCTACAACCTTTACGGTTGTAGACAGGCAGAGTGCACACTGACAAGAGAGAAGCAGTGGTAGTGAGGAGGAAGCTGTTGAGGGTGAATACTGACAGTCACTGCAACCAGAAGTAGTAACAAGTAAAGCAATATTATTAGTATTCTTTCAGTAGGAAAAGTGAAGTAATTTTGCCTTTAAGTTCTCTTTTAATGATTAAAGTGAAGAAATTGTCTAATTTATTCTTCAATCTATGAAACTATAATCATTTTTCAGCAGTTTAAACTGACCCTTGCATAATCCTTCAGAATAAAGTTGAATATATGTTCTGTGATCTCACTAGATATGGGTCCAAATCATTAAATGAGATCAGACACTTTGGATGTTCACTGTGGGTGTTGAGGTTAGGATCCATGTTTCCCATGCAGATAGTAGCTTCAGTTCTGCATTCATAATTATAAACCTCAAATGTATCAGCTTGATTAGATTTAAGACAGTTTGATGAACATAATACTCACTCTGTTTTTTTTCCCTTTATCTGAAAATATTTGGTGCTTTCTTGCAGTCACTGCGACTGAACGAAAAATCACTTTTCACAGTGCTTAGAAGAAAGAATGAAGGGATATAGGGATGTGTAGTAACTTCTACTTTACAAAAAGACCACTCAACAACTTGATGGCCAAAAGAGCATCTTTATCTGGGACGGCAAATGATATTTACAACACAGAGGCTTCCAGGTATCTCATGCGGCCTGGGTGGAGGAACTGTATACAATGTGTACTGGGAGTAAAAAGAGCAGAAGTAAAGACCCCGCCAACCCTGGATCCCGCCTCTTCCTACCAACAGCTTCCCGATTAGTACTAACTTACTTTTAATAATACTCACTTCTCCCCCTTTAAAATCCAACATTCCCCAAATATAGAAGAACTGGGAAATAAAAACAGTGGTATCGTTAGCAACAGGTCACTTATACAAAAACACCTTAAAAAAACATGGCAAATTCAACATTCAATCTAGCAACAAAAGAAACTATCCAGTCAAAGATTCAGTCTGTCAGGAGGTTTGCGAGGGCGCTGCGATCTACGCACTACCCCCGGTGACCCAACAGGCACCTATGGTGAGGATGTTTTGGGTGGATCTAGTGTTGGGACACGATAGGGGTCTGTGTGTCCGCGTGAGAATGTCCCTCCTCTTCAGGGGACTCCACCCCCTCTGTGGCTCCCGTGATCAAAATATCATCAAGATACATTGCTTCATGCGGAATCCCCTGCAGCAAACTGTCCATTGTTCTTTGGAAAATGGCAGTGTTAGACGCCACCCCAGACACCAGGTGATTGTATTTGAATAAACCCTTGTGCGTATTGATGGTGACGTACTCCTTTGAATCCTCGTCGAGCAGCAGCTGTTGGTAGGAGTGACTCATGTCCAGCTTTGTGAATAGCTTACCCCCTGACAGGGTCACAAACAGGTCATCCACCCGTGGCAATGGGTACTCCTCCAGTTTAGAGACCTGATTCACTGTAAGCTTGTAGTCCCCACATATCCTCACCGTTTTATCCGCCTTCAAAACTGGAACAATAGGAGCCGCCCACTTTGAAAACTGGACGGGCTCAATGATGCCCAGCCCCTGTAAACGTTCCAGCTCCTCCTTGACTTTGCCTTTCACGACCTGGACTTAAAAAAACGTGGTGTGGCCTCAGGGTCGACATAGAGTTTCACAGTCACACTCTTCAGTGTGCCCAGCTCGTCCCTGAAAACATCGCTATGCCGCTGCAGAATGTCCTCCATCGTGCGTGCATACTTAACTTCATGCCAGTTGAGCCAGATTTTGCGAAGCCAATCGCGGCCCAAAAGACTGGGCCCACTGCCCTTAGCTATCACCAGCCTGGCTTCAGCCCTCTGGCCCCCGGCTGAAATACTCACATATAACACCCCTAAATGAGGTGTGGGCTGCCCCGTATAGGTCCTGACTTGGAGCTTAGATGGTCTGATGGGAGGCAGGTTGGATCCCCATGTCCTCCTGTGGGTCTCTTCACTAATGACCGTTGCACTGGCCCCTGAATCAATCTTGAACTTAATGTCCTTTCCCTTGACAGTGACTGTGGCATAATATGGTTCCTCATCCGTTTCCACCCCAAACATGGTGTAGGCACACGCTGCCTCTCCGTCTGCTTCTCCCAGGTGGTGTGTGGCTGCCTGAGCCTGTTGAGCTTTCCCCTGCCCAGGCTTAACCTCACCCTTTATGCTCCTGCACTTTTTAACTAAATGTCCCTTCTTGCTACTAGCATGGCAGACAGTATCTTTGAATTTACAAACATTTGCATAGTGCGTTCCTCCACACTGAAAACATTCCACCCATTTTTCCTGTCTACCAGTCTCCCTCCTGACTTGGAGCACCGCTGCCGACTGCGACCCCCCATGTCTTTTCTGTAAATCCTTGGCATTATCAGCAGCCATCTCCGTGCCTTGGGCAATCTCTAGGGCTTTCTTGAAAGTCAACAGTGGGGTTTCCCCCAACAAGCGGCGTTGTACGACGTCATTATTAATGCCAGACACTAATCAATCATGGAGTATGTCATCCAACACGGCTCCAAAATCGCAATGCTCTGACAGCTGCCGAAGCTCGGCCACAAAATCACCCACAGACTGACCTGGCTTCCGGACATGGCTGTGAAATTCGAACAGTCAAACTATCACCGAAGGCTTCGGATTATGGTGGTTCCCCATGAGCTTGACCAGTTCGTCGTATGGAATTTCTCCCGGTTTCCACGGCATAGCTCAGTTCCATATCAGCTTGTACGTCCTTTCCTCACACGCACTCAGGAGAATAGAGCGCTTCTTACGCTCCTCAGTAATTCCATCAGCACAAAAAAAGTGGCCCAACCTTTCCTTGTACTCCGGCCACTCCTCGATTTGCTCGTCGAACACACCGACCGTTCTGAACGCAGCCATCCGAACACGAGGCTCCTCACCCGCTCACAGCTCCTGATCGAAAACGGGGCCGACCCATCCAAAAAACCAGTTTACCTCGTTGCCAAAAGTATGTGGTAACTTCTACTTTAAAAAAAAGACCACTCAACAACTTGATAGCCAAAACAGCATCTTTATCTGGATGGCAAATGATATTTACAATACAGAGGCTTCCAGGTACCTTGTGCAGCCTGGGTGGAGGAACTATATACAATGCATACCGTGAGCAAAAAAGAGTTGAAGTAAAGACCCCGCCAACCCCAGATCCCGCCTCTTGCTACCAACGGCTTCCCGATTAGTATTAACTTACTTTTAATGATACTCACATTACAACAGGATGGATAGGGGTTAGGGTGTGGAGATGGGAGGAGAAAACAGGATGGGAAGAGAACTGGGGAAAGGATAGGAGGAAGAGGACAGAAAGAGCTGGGAAAGATGCAGGGTGAGGAGGAGTTTAAGGTAAAAAATTAGAATAATAGTTATACAGCGATGTAACACGCTTTTCAGCCCAACTCGATCATTGATGGAAGTCATGTTGTTTGTTGCAATATTTGAAAACTTGACATTGTTGGTCTCCTTGAACAGAACGATACCTGCTACCTAACTCACCAACTCTGACCTTGGACAGTTCTGTGGTCCTACAGAATATGACATATTTTAACAGATCAAAGATAATGTCTTTCAACAAATGGTGCTTCAATGCTTCAATTACAGTCTTGTCACAGATAAATGAGCCCTCAAATCTACTACATTATCTGAATGGGTTACATCCAGCTAGTAACACATAAAGCCACCTCTGGCATTCATTCCATTAAACACATCCAAAACCTTTGTTTTCAGAGAGCAACGTAGTCCTTCCTGATCTACACAACACTTACAAGTGCTAATCATTTCTCTAAACAAAATCATATTTCAAATCAGTGATATATGGCCAGACCGCTTCCTAACGCTATGTTGATTTATGTTGACATTAACATTCTTTCATATGGTAAAGGTCTCTTTGTTACATTCGGTTGATTCTTGGTGAATGTTATTCACCATTGATGCTGCTCTCACCCACATATCCTCTATTCCACAGACATGTGCATTCACTCCACCTTCCCACCACCTTAACAGTGATAAAGTTCCTCTTGTCCTTACTACCACCCCATGACACTCCACATTCAACACATTATTCTCCACAATTTCCGCCTTCTTTAGCTGGATACTACCACCAAGCACAACTCTCCTTCTCAACTCTCCACTTTCTGCAGGGATCACTCCCTCTGTGATTCCCTTGTCCATTCATTCCTCTCCACTAATCCTCCCTCCCGGCACTTACTCCTGCAAGAAGTTGTTCTGCACCTGCCTATTTGCTCCCTCCCACACCTCTATTCAGGGCACTGAAGAGTTCTTCCAGGTGAGGCAACACTTCACCTGAAAACCTCTTGGAGTCATCTACTGTATCCTGTTCTCCTGATGTGGCCTCCTCTACACATATTGGGGGACCCAGCATAGATTGGGGGCTGCTTTGTTGAGCACTTTTGCTCCATCTGCAAAAGCAAAGATTCCTAGTGGCCAACCACTTCAATTTCAATTCCCATTCCCATTCCAACACATCAATCCATGGCCTCCTCTTCTGCAATGGTGAGGTCACTTTCAGATTGGAGGAGCAACACCTCAAATTCCATCTAGGTGGCCTCTAACCTTTTGCATGAACATTGATTTCTCCAACTTCTGGTACATTTTCCCCTTCCCTCTTCATTATTTTCCTATTCTGGCACCCCTCTTACCCCTTCTCACCGGCCTATCACCTTCACTGATGCCCCTCCTCTTTCCTTTTCTCCCATAGTCCACTCTCTTCTCCCATCAGATTCCTTCTTCTCCAGCACTTTACCTTTCCCAACTAGCACATCCCAGCTTCTTATTTCATTCCCCTCTCCCCCACCTACCTGGGTTCAGCTATTACTTTCTAACTTGTACTCTTTCCCTTCCCCTCCCCTACCTTCTTATTCTGGGATCTTTCCCCTCCTTTCTGGTCCTGAAATATTGACTGTTCATTCTCCTCCATATATGCTGCCTCAGTTCCTCCTGCATTTTGTGTGTTGCTCTGAATGTCATTATATAACTTTATAAAGAATTGACAGTCGCCCAACCTACTGCATCTTGGTAATCTCAGTCCTGCAGGGTCTTGACCAGAAGGTTCAACCATTCTTTTGCCTCCACGAATGGTGCCTGGCCCGCCGAGATCCTCCATTGCTTTTTGCTTCTTGGCAATGGTTACAATTGATGTACTACCATAATGTGACACTAGATGGTGCTCCATCTCCTTTTCCTGATCTTAAATGGAGCTATTTCCATAAGACTATAAGATATAGGAGAAATAGGCTATTCGAGCCATTGTGTCTGCTCTGCCATTCAATCATGGGTTGATCCGATTCTTCCATCCACACTCCCCTGCCTTCTCCCCCATACCCTTTGATGCCCTAGCTAATCAAGAACCTATCTATTTCTGCCTTAAATGCACCCAATGACTTGGCCTCAGCAGCTGCTCATGGCAACAAAACTCCACAGATTTACCACCCTCTGACTAAAGTAATTTCTCCACATCTCTGTTCTAAATGGACATCCTTCAATCCTGAAGTCATGCCCTCTTGTCCTGGACTCCCCTACCATGGGAAATAACTTTGCCATATCTCATCTGTTCAGGCCTTTTAACATTCAATTATGTTTCTATGAGATCACCCCTCATTCTCCTGAATTCCAAGGAATACAGCCCAGAGCTGCCAGATGCTCTTCGTACAGTAACCTTTTCATTCCTGGAATCATTCTCATGAATCTACTCTGAACCCTCTCCAATGTCGTATATCCTTTCTAAAATAAGGAGCCCAAAACTGCACACAATACTCCAAGTATGGTCTCATGAGTGCCTTATAAAGTCCCAACATCACATCCCTGCTCTTATATTCTATACCTCTAGAAATGAATGCCAACATTGCATTCACCTTCTTCACCTTGGGACTCAACTTGGGAGGTTAACCTTTAGGGTATCCTGCACAAGGACTCCCAAGTCCTTTGCATCTCTGCATTTTGAATTCTCTCCCCATCCAAATAGTCTGCCCATTTATTTCTTCCACCAAAGTGCATGACCATACACTTTCCAACATTGTATTTCATTTGCCACTTCTTTGCCGATTCCCCTAAACTATCTAAGTCTCTCCGCAGGCTCTCTGTTTCCTCAACACTACCTGCTCCTCCACCTACATATCTTTGTATCGTCGGCAAATTTAACCACAAATCCATTAATCCATAGTCCAAATCATTGACATACATTGTAAAAAGCAGCAGTCCCAACACCAACCCCAGTGGAACTCCACTGGTAACCGGCATCCAGCCAGAATAGGATCCCTTTATTCCCAGTCTCTGTTTCTGCTGATCAGCCAATGCGCCACCTACGCTAGTAACTTCCCTGTAATCCCATGGGCTCTTACCTTACTAAGCAGGCTCATGTGCAGCACCTTGTCAAAGGCCTTCTGAAAATCCAAGTACAGCACATCTACTGCATCTCCTTTGTAATTTCCTCAAAAAATTGCAGTAGGTTAGTCAGGCAGGATTTTCCTTTCAGGAAACCATGCTGGGTCTGGCCTATCTTGTCATATGCCTCCAGGTACACCATAATCTCAGCCCTAACAATCGATTCCAACAACTTCCCAACCACTGACGTCAAGGTAACAGGTCTATAGTATCCTTTCAGCTGCCTTCTACCCTTCTGAAATAGTGGAGTAACATTTGCAAATTTCCAGTCATCCAGTACAATGCCAGAATCTATCGATTCTTGAAAGATCATTGCTAATGCCTTCGCAATCTCTCCAGCTACTTCTTTCAGAACCCAAGGGTGCATTCCATGAGGTCCAGGAGATTTATCCTCCCTCAGACCATTAAGCTTCCTGATCATCTTCTTAGTTGCAATTTTCACTGAACATGCTTCACTTCCCTGCCACTCTTGAATGTCCAGTATGCTGCAGGTATCTTCCACTGTGAAGACTGAGGTAAAATACGCATTGTGTTCCTCTGCCATCTCTCATTACAATATTTCCAGCGTCATTTTCTATTGGTCTTATATCTACCCTCGACTCTCTTTTACCCTTTATATATTTAAAAAAGCTTTTAGTATCTTCTTTAATATTAGTCACCAGCTTTCTCCATAATTTATCTTTTCCTTCCTAATGACCTTCTTAGTTTCCTTCTGCAAGTTTTTAAAAGCTTCCCAATCCTCTCTCTTCCCACTAGCTTTGGCTTCCTTGTATGCCCTCTCTTTTGCTTTTACTTTAGCTCTGACTTCACTTATCAGCCACGGGAGTGTCTTTCTTCCATTCGAAAATTTCTTCTTATTTGGAATATATCTGTCTTGCACTTCCCTCATTTTTCGCAGAAACTCCAGACATTGCTGCTCTGCTGTCTTTCCTGTTAGTGTCCCTTTCCAGTCCATCTTGGCCAGTTTCCCTCTCATACCATTGTAATTTCCTTTATTCCACTGAAGTACCAGCACATTGGAATTTAGTTTCTCCTCAAATTTCAAAGTGAATTCGATCATATTATGATCACTGTTCCCTAAGGGTTCCATAACCTTAAGCTTTCTTATCACCTTTGGATCAATGCCCAACACCCAACACAGCACACTCAATCCCCAAGTGGGCTCAACAACAAGTTGTTCTAAAAAGCCTTCCCTTAGACATTCTACAAATTCTCTCCCTTGAGGTCCACTACTGGCCTGGTTTTCCCAATCCACTTTCATGTAAAAACCCCAATTATCATGAAATTGCCCTTCTGGCACTCCTTTCCTATCTCCTACTATAATTTGTAATCCACATTCCAGCTGCTGTTTGGAGGCCTGTATACAACTGCCATTAGGGTCCTTTTACCCTTGCCATTTCTTAACTCAAACAATAGAGACTCCACACCTTCTAATCCTATCTCATTCGTTTCTAATAATTTAATAATACTTCGTATACACAGGGCCACACCACCCTCTACCTACTAACTTACCTTTCCAATAGAGCATATATCCTTGGGCGTTCAGCTCCCAATGGCAGCCATCCTTTAGCCAAGTTTTGGAGAAGGCCACAACATCATACTTGCCAATCTTCTGCTGACTTTCAAGATCGTCCATTTTATTTCTTATCCTGCGTGCATTCAGTTTCAGTATTTGTTGCTTTGTTTTAACTACACCGTGCCACTATTGACCTGTAACTCATCCCTCTGGCTGTGATTATGCCTCATCTCCTGCCTGTCCTTTCTATCATCTCTGTTGCAAGCTATCTTTGATTTACTTGTTTTCCCCTTCCTCAGCCCTATCACTCCGGTTCCCATCCCCCTGCCAAATTAGTTTAAACCCTCCTTAACAGCTCTATTAAACCTGCCTGCTCGGATATTGGACCCCTTTGGGCTCAGGTGTAACCCGTCCTTTTTGTACAGGTCGTACCTCCCCTAGAAGAGGCCCCAATGATCCAGGAACCCACAGTCCTGCCCCCTACACCAGTCTCTCTCAGCCACACATTAATATGCCTGATCATGCTATTCTTGCACTCGTTAGCACATGGCACAGGCAGCAATCCTGAGATGACTACCCTGGAGGTCCTGCTTTTTAGCTTCCTACCCAACTCCCTGACTTCTCTCTTCAGGACCTCCCCCCTTTTTCTACCTATATCATTGGCACCAACGTGTACAAAGATTTCTGAGCTGTTCATCCCCTCCCTTCAGAATACTCTGCACCCGATCCAAGATCCTGTACTCCAGCACCTGGGAGGCATCACACCATGTGTGTATCTCTATCAGGCTGACAGAACCTCCTGAATGTTTCCCTCACTATAGAATCCCCTATGACTACCACATTCCTCATCTTCCTCTTTTGCTTCTGCACCACGGAACCAGCCTCAGTGCCAGAGACCCGATCATCGTGGTATCCAAAACGAGATAACGATTACTGAGGGGGTGGTCACAGGGGTGCTCTCTACCATCTGAGCTCTTCCATTCCCTTCCCTGACAGTCACCCACTTATCTAGCTCCTGCAGCCTCATGGTGACTAACTCATTGTAGCACGTATCTACCCCCTGCTTACTTTCCCTAATAAGCTGTAGGTCAGCAAGCCACGGCTCCAGATCCCTAACACAGTCTCTCAGGAGCTGCATCTCGGTGCACCTGATGCAGATGTGGTCATCTGGGAGACTGGAAGATTCCCAGGATTCCCAGAGCACAGTACTAACCCCTACAGTCATGCTCTCTATTCCTCAAAAAAAATGCAAGGAAAAAAAATGAAGTCCATTCACCTCACCAAAGCCCGATTGAGCTAAAGCCCTACCACTCTGACTCAGAGCACTCTGTCGATGGCCGCTCCTTTTATCTCTGGGCAAAGGTGATAAGAATCTTTTTTCTTGCATCCAATGTTTATTAGAAATATTGACACATACTATCAGAAGTCAGTAAAGTAGTATCATGCTTACAAACAAAAGAACAGAAACAACTCTGCAAACACGAGGAAATCTGCAGATGCTGGAAATTCAAGCAACACACACAAAATGCTGTTGGAGCGCAGCAGGCCAGGCAGCATCTATAGGAAGAAGTACTCTCGACGTTTCGGGCCGAGACCCTTCGTCAGGACTAACTGAAAGAAGAGATAGTAAGAGATTTGAAAGTGTGGGGGGGGGGTGGAATCCAAAATGATAGGAGGTGAGGGATGAAGCTAAGAGCTGGAAAGGTGATTGGCAAAAGGGATACAGAGCTGGAGAAGGGAGAGGATCATGGGTCGGGAGGCCTAGGGAGAAAGAAAGGGGGAGGGGAGCACCAGAGGGAGATGGAGAGCAGGCAAGGGTGACTGTGAGAGGGGCAGAGAGAAAAGAGAAAGAGAGAGAAAAAAGAAAAAATTGAGCATCTGCTCTCAAACGCATCTCTATTTCATGCACATCTGCTCTCACCCCATCCTCCCGCCATCCCACTAAAGAGAGGGTTCCCCTTGTCCTCACCTACCACCCCACCAGCCTCCGAGTCCAACATATAACTCTCTGTAACATCCGCCATCTCCAACGGGATCCCACCTCCAAGCACATCTTTCCCTCCCCCTCCTTTCTGCAGAGATCACTCCCTACGCAACTCCCTTGTCCATTTGTCTCCCCCATCCCTTTCCACTGATCTCCCTTGCGGCACTTAACCTTGTAAACAGAACAAGTGCTACACCTACACTTACACTTCCTCCATCCCCACCATTCAGGGCCCCAGACAGTCCTGTGAGTCGGCTGGTGTGATATACTGCGTCCGGTGCTCTCAGTGTGGCCTTCTATATATCGGTGAGACCCGACGCAGACTAGGAGTCTGTTTCACTGAACACCTACACTCTGTCCGCCAGAGAAAGCAGGATCTCCTCCCAGTGCCACACACTTTAATTCCACATCCCAATCCCATTCTGATATGTCTATCCATGGCCTCTTCTACTGTCAAGACGAAACCACACTCAGGTTGGAGGAACAACACCTTATATTCCATCTAGGTAGCCTCCAACCTGATGGCATGAACATTGATTTCTCTAACTTCTGTTAATGCCCCCCTCCCTTTCTCACCCCAACCCATATTTATTTATTTCCCCTTTTTTTCCTCTTTTCTCTCTGCCCCTCTCATAATCACTCCTTGCCTGCTCTCCATCTCCCTCTGGTACTCCCCTCCCCCTTTCTTTCTCCCTAGGCCTCCCGTCCCATGATCCTTTCCCTTCTCCAGCTGTGTATCCCTTTTGCCAATCATCTTTCCAGCTCTTAGCTTCATCCCACCCCCTCCTGTCTTTTCCTATGATTTCGGATCTCTACCCCACCCCGCCACTTACAAATCTCTAACTATCTCTTCTTTCAGTTAGTCCTGACGAAGGGTCTCGGCCCGAAATGTCAACTGTACTTCTTCAAGAAACAATTCTGCTTCCTTTTGGTAGCTTCATATATATTTAAGCATATCCCTAAAAGACCATTTCTGCAATGATCTTTCATTCCAATTCCTTCCTTTCTTCTTCACAGATCTTCTTCTTCCTTCTAAACATGAAAAACATCTGGCAATAAATAGACATGAAACTGGATAACGATTGCAAGCATTGCTAGGCAATGTTGACTCACATCTTGTTCTGTATTAACTGTGCATCTATATCATATTTGATGTAATAGGAAAAATATTGATTTTGGTCCAATAATAAATGTGTTTTTGCTATTTCCAATAAAGAACATTATTATAAACAAAAGAAATTCTGCAGATGTTGGAAATCCAAAGCAACAGATACAAAAATGAACATCCATGGAAATGAATGAACAGTTGACATTTTGGGCCAAATAAAGAACATTACTGCTCTGAACTATTGTTTACTCTCGTTTTCTCAAAACTCCTCTTCCTTCTGCACAGATGATACTTGTAGCTGGGGGCAACTTTCCTTCTATTTGTTCATCTCCCTTTTAAATGGGATCCTTGGAGTGTATAGCCCAAATTTCTCAAGGAGGACTCAGAAAAAAAAAATCACTCCGCAAAATCTATTCTTGATATGACCACTGAGAAATGACAGACAGCAGCTCAATTTTCCCCACAAGCTGACCTAAAGATTCCAAATGCACTTGGCTCCTGCTCAAATTGATTCCTCAATTCTAATTGACTAAGATCAGCATCTAAAGGCTGCCATCCAAAATGAACTTACACCTATGACCATTGCTGTCTTGTACCACTTGTAGAGTAATAGGTCAGCTCTATGCATTCACAGGTTAGGAATAGCATAGATTCCGAGAAAAAATTCCCCTACTCTGCTGTCAAAACATTCCATAATTCTCTATTCAATATATTATCTTCATCTGTGGACATTATCCATTTCTCACATTAGATGTCCATGTGTCAGTACCTCCAGTACTCCAGTACCTCCAGTACTTTTGTCTTTTTGTGTGTTTTCTCCCAGTCGTCAGTCTGTGGTTTTGTATTGCCATGCGCTCGTTTGTTTTCATGCCCCATGTGCTCCTGTCCCCACTCCTGCTCTACTCCGCCTCTCACCTATTTCTCTTTATTACCCGTTTTGCTGCCACTTCTGTTTCATTGTGCTCCACCTGTCATCTGCCCCTCTGTTTATTGCTCAGGGTATTTTAGTTCTGTGTATTCACCTGCTTGTTGCCAGATTGTGCCAGTGAGTTTTCCTGAGCCTTTCCAGCGTTCGTATCTGAACTCTGATCACCCGAATATCGACTCTGCCTGTTTTGATTCTGGTTTTTGGATTTCTCTGGTATTTTTGATCTCTGCCTGAACTTTGACGCTGACTTTGTTGCCCCTCTGGATTTGCTACTCAGTAAATATCACAGTGCAAAACAGTACTTGGTCTGCGATTGGGTCCCTGCTTCAACACCCTAAAACCATGTGGTTTTCCAAAGGGAAATTGCTAAAGCTAATATCACATTTCCACAGAGTGTGTCCATATCTATTCAGAACTGAATAAAACTTGGTACATTTGAGATCTTTACAGCAAAGGCTTCTGTGTAAGGGGCCAAGCTCAAAACTGCAAATATTAACAGCAAACATACTGTGAAGAATGTTTTGTGACCATAAAATTGCGTAATTCATGCTGATGATTCAGATAATCCTGTTAAATCCATGTAATATCCTCAACATGAAGAAAACTGATTTGAAATATCATGTTGTTAAATATCCACAACTGTGAAACAGATTACCAGTGCTTGAAAACTTTCATTTCTACTCTTGCTTCTCAGTGAATGCCCTCTTGTTCAAAGAAACATCAGTGGAAGCTGCAAGAATAGTTCACTTTTCACATGGGCACCTGCAACTTTGTGGTTTGAACAGTGGCTTTGATCACTTCAAATTTTGGTTACATTATCATTTTCAAACATTTAAAATTTTAATTTCATAAACAACCTTCAAATTTGCTCTTTCCTATCCACCCCTCCCCCACTCACAACTCTGCCTGCACCCATTTTGTGCAAATGTTCTGTGGCTTTGCACCATTTCTATAATTCTGCAGGCAATTAGAATTGTTCACAACTGTTCAATTTTTCCTATTTTTTATTTATAAAATATAACCCACACCAGACCAAGCTTTGACCGTTTACCTTTTACCACAAGCCACTCCAGATTCCACTGGCATTTTGCCCATGTTTTAGGCAACATAAAAACACAGCATTTAGAAAAGTGTAAATACAAGAGATTCTGCAGATGCTGGAAATCCATAGCAACACACAGAATACTGGAGGAACTCAGCAACTCCAGCAGTCCTGATGAAGGGTCTCGGCCTGAAAAGTCAACTGTATATACATTTCCATAGATGCTGCCTGACCTGCTGCATTTAGAAGTGTTCCAACCCTTCATTGTGCATCCAACCAGATCAACAAAATATCATGTAGCTTATTGTCCTTCAAATGATTCCAGTGCTTTTATGTCTACCACTAGAAAACTGGTTAAAGATTTGATCACTATGTGAAAATCACCTCCTAATATTAGTTCTGAAATTGTCCCTGCCCTCTTCTCCAATTAATACTGTCTAATTTATTATGAATTATTTTCCCCCAATTATTTACTGGTTTACTGCTGTAAAATCCAAGGCCTCCTATTTAGAGGTGCCACTTGCACCTCTAATTCTTTTAGATAAAAAACAGAAAAATTGTTTGACAAAAAATGGGTGCTTGATGGTCAGCATGGATTCAGTGGGCCAAAGGGCCTGCTTCAAAGTTCATATGGCATATATGTCACCATAAAGATAAAGTTTCTTTATCTTCATTTTCTTACAGGCATACTCAGTAAATCCAAGAACCATAAAAGAATCAATGAAACACCACATGTAACCATTATGCAAAAGAGAACAAACTGGAAAATACAAAAGAAAAAACAAACAAACAAACAAATAAATAAATAAGCAATAAATATTGAGAACATGAGATGAAAAGTCTTTGAAAGTGAGTCCATAGGTGTGGGTACAGTGCAGTGATGTGACAAAGGCCTGATGGTAATAATTATTCCTGAACCTGGTGGTGTGTCCAAATGGCAGCAGTGACAAGCGATCATGGCCTGGGTGGTGGGGGGGGTCAATGCTCATGGGAGCTGTTTTTTGGCAACAGCGCACGGCTTTGCCTGTGATGGACTGGGACGTATCTGCTACTTTTTGTAGGATTTTCTGTTGATGGTCATTGGTTTTTCAATGCCAGGCTGTGATGCAATCAGTCAACATACTCTCCAACACCCATCTATGTAAGTTTTTCAAAGTTCTAGATTCCATGCCAAATCTTCATTAACTTCCAAGAAAGTAAAAGTGCCACCATGCTTTCTTCGTAATTGCACTTACGTGCTGGGTCCAGGACAGATCCTCTGAAATTATAACACTGAGGAATTTAAGGTTGCTGACCCTTTTCCACCTCTGATCCTCTGACAAGGACTGGCTCATGGACCTCTAGTTCCCTGCTGTATCTATGATTCTCTTAAACTTGTTAAGTTTTCTATTCCTGTCCCTTTCCATCAGCTTACATCAACTTTATCCAGTTCTTGGGAAGCTGCAGTATTTATAAATGGAGAAACAGAGTTAATGTTTCAGGTTCAAATTATCCCACATATAACAGCTTTTCAAATCTCAGAAATGTTACTTGGAACCACTTTAAAAATTGGCCTGTAATCCCGACATAGCAATGTTTCATTTTTTCACCAAAGAAATCTCTGAGGTAATTTATTCTCTAGATTGCTTGCTCACTTTTAACCTGTTTCATTTATCTTCCATTTGCCTTAGATACATTAGGTGTGCTCTATTGATCTTTCTCTGTCCTTCTGAACATTCTATACCTTTAAATATTAAATTAATTTCCATCCCATGGGTTTAGTCATGTATTTGTATTCCCGGTCACATTCTCCTTTTACTCCCATAACAGTCTCCCATTTGTTTTTAATGCTTATAGGATTTACATGTGAGCAGCCGGATTTAGACTTGCCTCATGTCTCTCAGGGGAAAAAAAAACACTGCACCCTTTACTCTGTAGTTTTCTTTTCAGATTTCTACCTCCTGTTGACTAACTCTTAAATCTGTAATCTGTTTCATCTGGATGCACTTATGTCCTTCCCCCACCTTTTTAGCTCAAATAGTTTTCCTTTGCTACTTCAATGTTGCTCACAATTTTTTTGTTTCTCCAAGATTGAGGTGCAACCAAGAGTTACTTTTATGCATATAATTTTCTTGTGAGGAAACTTAGACTGCAATATGCCATTATTAACATTGAATATTTAAAATGTTGTCTTTAGTTTCCTTCATGTACTGCAGGACTATAAAGATCAGCTGGACAATCTCTTCTTCCAAAGCCAGAGGATGCTTCAAAATTATTTTAATTTTTATAGCCAAATTGAAACATGAAAAAATACACATCCAATAACCTTTCATTTTCCATATTTCTAGGCCAAGTTGCAAAGGATTTTTATTTATAATAGAATCTAAAGAATATAAAATGTTCTCATATATATCAGTATTCTGTCATTTAAAAACACATATTCATGGAAGAACCACACACAAAATGCCGGAGGAACTCAGCAAGCCAAAAGATCTTTACCATAGATGCTGCCTGGGCTTGCTGAGTCCCTCCATCATTTTGTGTGCTTTGCTTGGATTTCCAGCATCTGCAGATTCTCTTTTGCTTGTTCGTGGAAGAAAAGCATTGAATGAATTTTAGTTATTCTACACTACCCTGAGGGGCTAATTTTCTTTATATCTCACATCTCAATATTTGTGTAATTTATTTGCATACAAAAATTCTTAATTTCTAAATATGGGCATTTTTTCAATTATTGGTTTTTTTTTAAGAAGCAGAAACCATAAAAAGCATTTGAACATGTCCAAAACCTGTGTGCACAATGATCTACAATCACAGAAAAGTGATGTCCTAATGCACAAAAACACCACCTCTTGTGGACGTGAACAGCACAATTCCCAGCCTCTAACAGATACCACACATCACTGCTGGCATCACACAAGAGCCCAAGTTTCACATCACAATCTCTAAATATCTCTCAATCTCAATGGGATCTATAAATGCAAGTAAGAGGCCAAATTTAGCTCACTGGATGGAATAGGAGTAGGAGCAAACCTGCTTCTCTGACTGGCACTTGCAAGAGAACAGAGAGAAAGATTAGAATAGGGACTTGTACAACCCAAAGTAAATTTTAATAACTCACTGCTAAACACTGAGGAATCTGGTCAATCAGAGAAGATTTCATTATCTTGCTCTAATGAGAGGTTGGTGATGAAACATATCAGCTCCTGCCTGAGAAGCAACTTGGATTTGCTCCAATTTGCCTATCAACACCACAGATCCACAGTAGATGCCATTTCATTGGCTCTTCACTCAACCCTGAAATAAATGGACAATGAAGATGCATATATCAGAATGCTGTTCTTTTCCTACAGCTTGGCATTCAAAATTATCATCCCTCAAAACTAATCAATAAGCTTCAAGACCTTGCCCAGAATACCTCCTTGTACAATTTGATCCTTGATTTCCTCACTTGCAGAGCCCAATCAGTTTGGATTGGCAAAAACATTTTCTCCACAATCTCCATTAACACAGGTGCACCACAAGGCTGTGTGCTTAGCCTCCAGCTCTACTCACATGTCTGAGTGCACCTGGTACCATGTAACCCAGTAATACCTGTCGCATGGTTGGCGACTAAACCGGCTCCCCCACCAGGCTTGCCTGGTGAGGAGGGTGGCTAGACACCCTGCAGGACGAAAAACAAGACCTGTCAAAGGGTAGATGAACCGTCTTGTAGGGTCAACAGCCATCTAGCAAATACGTGTCGTGAAGCGTGGAAAGGGTATCCCTTGCATCAAAGCTTGGTCTGGCCATTCACTGCAACAGAACTTCCCCCCGCCATCTTGGACCCCACCGCTGGATCCAGGACGGGATGTCAAGAGGATGGGGCTGGACCTGTGCAACCCCCTACTCACCTGAAATCCATTCACACACAATGTTCCTTTCTGAGGAGTGTGGTATCCTAAACCCCACTGACTGACTGAAAGCAACCATCATCATCCTATGGGATGGATAGCCAGAGAGAGAGAGACTCACTTTATACTTATAATTTTGATGCTAAGCACAACTCATATTTAAGCTTGCCATTGTTGTTGGCCAAATCAAAAGTGGTGACAAATCAGCATATAGGATTTGCTCTCAATGTCAGCAAGACCAAGAAGCTGATTACTGACTTCAGGAGGAAGGAACTGTAAGTCCATGAGCCAGTCTTCATCGGGGAATCAGAGGTGGAGAGGGTCAGCAACTTTTAATTCCTCTGTTATTATTTCAGTGGATCTCTCCTGGCTCCGGCATATAAATGTCATTACAAAGAAAGCACGGCATTCCTCTACTTCCTTCGAAGTTTGCACAGATTTGTTATGAGGTCTAAAACCTCTACAGATGTTTAGTAGAGAGTATATTGACTGGTTACATCATGGCCTAATATGGAAACACCAATACCCTTGATTGGAAAATCCTTCATAGAGCGGTGCTTACAGCTCACTGGTAAAGCCCTCCCCATCACTGAATACACTGAGCACTATTGCATGAAAGCAGCATCCACCATCAAGGCCCCCCACTACTCAGGCCATGCTCTCTTCTCATTGCTGCTATCAGGAAGAAGGTACAAGAGCCTCGGGACTCACATTCCCAGATTCAGGAAATTATTACCCCTCAACCCTCAGGCTCTTCACTACACTCAACTTCATTCACCATTTCACTGAACTGTTCCCACAACCTTTAGATCGCTTTAAAAGACTCTTCATCTCCTGTTCTCAATATTTACTGCTCACTTATTCATTATTAATCTTTTCATTTTTATTTGTAGTTTTCCGTCTTTTGCATATTGGTTGTTTGCCCTATCTTCCATTGATTCTATTGCCTTTGTTTGATTTACTGTGTATGCCCACAAGAAAATGAATCTCAGGATTGTATATGGTAACCATAAATGCACTTTGGTAATAAATTTACTTTGAACTTTAAGGGACATGTCCACAAGTATGTCTGTCTGTCTATATCTACGTATGCATGTATGTGACAATGGCTCAAGTTTGATTCATCAATTAAAAAAAGCTCAAGCTGCTCTTTCTCCTTTTGTTAACATCTAATCTGTATTCTTACTCAAGACTAGGCACAGTCCAGTGCTACAGCGGAAAAGGCAAAGTTGTGTTCCACATAGATGGACACCATTAGTAAGTACCCTGTGGTCTCCACAGTCTGGCATGTACATGCCTGCAATGCATAAAAGTTTTATTTGCAATTAGCAACTAGGTATTTTTTCCATTTCAATCTGATCCCATGATCACACTGATGGATGAAGTTCAAGGTTAGCATCTGTGAAGTCAATTACAGAAAACTGAAAATGTTGGTAGTGATGAAGTTTTCAGACAGGAATCTTCTGACACCTAGTGGTATTTTAACATAATACCACACAGAAGCTATTTTCCAGGGAATAATTGGTATTGTTTTATAATCAAACTACATCTATTTTATTTGTTTGTAGTTTGTAATTCAAAAATACTTTGTGCTTTTCTAGAAGAAATTTATTTTCCTAAGTATGTCCTATGACAAAAGGCCAGAATTTGCTATTAATAAAAACTGAAGACAAGTGTGCTTACATTTCTGTTTATAAAATCATAAATTTCATGGTAGCTACCTGAAGTCTCCCACCCCTACATTATTGTTACAGAAACATATTTTACTTCACGATCTGAACACATTGCATGGTAGATGCCATTTACTTCAATGTGATTTTTCCTCTGTGTACTTTAAAGAATATTAAGTATCTTCTGGAGAAGGTTTATAAAGAAGTTTTCAACAACTTAAGATTTCTGCTGCAAGCCAAATTAAAACACTCCAGATCAACATTAAAATTAAAACCCAAAGTATGGATAATCTCCAAAAACTTTTGCATAAATGTAAATCTACAAAATGATGGAAGAACAAAACTGCAATATTAGCCTGCAGATGTAACTTATGTGATCCAATACCTCTTTGTAAGTTAGCCATCCAGTTGAACAATGGGGACATACATCTGGAATCCAGTAGGATGGCAATAAAGGAAGTCTGGCTGCCTGTATTAGGCTGCCAGTATTATCAGTGGGTCTAGAAGCAAGTGCCAGGTTTGTAGGCAGCAATAGCAACCTGCCAGAAGAATGCCATCCTAGACCCACAGTTCTTTTCTGGATGTTGAGCAAAGTTCACTGTACTGCATCTAGAAGAAACAATAGGTCAAAAGGGAAAAAGTGTCATCATTCAAGAGACAAAATCTAAGGGAAAAAAATCAAATTAGATCTTGATACCAGCAAAATAGTTATTTAAGATGTTAATTGTTATAAAATGGTTTAAATGGTCACAAAATGCCAGTCAAAGCCCTTCTCTGACAAGTCTATTGACATACCTTTAACACTGGACATTTACCAGACATCAGAAACTAAATTGGGGCAACCACAAAATTTCAGTCAGAAGCCAAGTATCCTGCATTGAATGGTGTATCTCTTGACACCCTCAAATTTTCCAACCACTTAGACAGCACAGGTTTACAGTGTAATGGCATGCCCTCATTTGCTCAGATAACTGCACCTCCAACCAGTGATTTGTAGATTTCTCTCCATGAGATCTACTCTCTATTCCTTCATCATCGAGACTAGAATCCAGAATCGCCAACACATTATCAACAACACATTATGGACTGCAACAACTTAAGAAAATGGATCTTCTAAACTTCTCAAATGTAATTAGCAAAGAGTAATACATGCTGCCATCACCGAAAACATTTTTTAATACAGCCAACACGATCAAAGCAAATTCTTGAATCATATTTGTCTTAAGATTTCCATTTTGTGTCATCTTATGTAGTAGAACCTGGTTGTTACATTTACCAAACTAATTATTTTACAACTTAATTGGCATTAAAGCACTTTTTGACATCTGGGGTTGTAAATGAGGCTATTCAAAAGTAACTTTCTTTGCCCTTTTACTTTATAACCTGTTACTTAAACAGTTAAGCCAATATTTCACTTTGGGTTATTCAAGCCTTCTTTGAGGCCTACTATGTGTTAGAGCATTTGCGGTGCATTTTTTTTTACAAAATATATTATAATCACCTTATGTTCGGTCTTCAGGCATCATTAACCAGTAGGTAAGAATCCTTACTGTACAACATGATGGTTCTGGTACTGAAAACATTGATCTGAAGTAACTCATGCTAGTATCATGTAATGTTATTGAATGTGATTGTAAAAATTAAAAGTCTTTCAAAGATAATATGGCTGTCTTAAGAATTGGTTGTTATATTTAAAAAAAAACAAAAGTAGACCAATGTTAAAAAGAACCCCAAAAGATCAAAGTTTTGAATGGCAACTATTGAGTACTGGTATAAAGTTTACAGCAGATACAGACAAATGGCTCAGATAGACATTAGCCATGGCTTATCATGTAAGCTTTCTCTTAAACGATATCATCTCACTGTAATAACATTATGTTTAGAACATAGAACAGTATTGGCCCTTTAGCTCACTTTGTTGTGCTAAAAATGGACTCCAAGATCAATCTAACCCTTCCCTCCCACATAGTCCATTTTTCTTTCATCCATACCACTATCTAAGAGTCTCTTAAATGTCCCAAATATCTGCCTTTACCACCACCCTTGGGAATCTGTTCCAGGCACTTACCACTCTGTGTATAATACATACCTCTGACATCCCTCAATACTTTCCTCCAATCACCTTAAAATTATGTCCTCTTGTATTAGCATTGTTGCTCTGGGAAAAAGGTGCTGGCTGTCCACTCTGTCTATGCCCCTTATCATCTTATACACCTCTATCAAACCACCTCTTATGCACCTTCACTCCAAAGGGAAAAGAAACCCTAGTGCCCTCAAAGGACATGCTCTTTAATCCAGGCAGTTTATTTCTCCTTTTGGGTATCTACCTCAATTTCCACAGTGCATAATTTTGCCTGTTGCCCTACGTGACACTAAGTTCCACATTTTAGCAAGTCTGTGTGCAAAGGTTACACACTAATTCCTTATGGAAAAATAACTATCCCTTGCTCTTGCTTTTAGACATTCCCAAGAGTAAAAGCACCTCTTCTGTATCTATAAAATCCTTTCATAACTTAGTTGGGGATTGGGGGGGGGGGGGTGGCTTTATACAGTAGGAAGTCCAAACATACTGTGCAAGCACTGCTCATCACTAGTTTCTGAGCCTCTATTATCATATTAAAAAGGTGAACCATAATCACTAAGCTTTCCTTTCAAAATAATCTGCGGCACAGGTCTTCCAGTTCTTCAATCAAGTATAAAACAAAAAACTTTTTTAGAATTTCCAACATCAAACTATTTGAATTAATAAAAGGGGTTATTTGAGATTATCATTTGCTTGATAATATTAATCTTACACATTTCTAAAACTAAGCAAACTAGAAATTTGAGCCACAGGGGCATTAACCTTGAAGTGACCTCTGGTTATACAGGTCTGATATCTTTAATTCAGAAAACTCTGTATTTGCAGCATTATTCCTAAACATAATGAACAATTCAATCAATTTTCCAATCGATATCTTCTTTTATCCTAACCTGAAAAAGAATGCAGTGTTTGCTTTTACTCTGACAATTTTCAGTGTAAGCTTGAGTTTATTATTAGAATATTTAAGCCACTAAATAAAGCTTACTAGTTTCATATCATGCAACAGAAAATGGAATAAGAACTAAACTCCTAACAAATCCAATTATGGTATTATATTGTTCAAGGGTGAAAGGTATAACTAATTGGATTACCTGTTCCATGTCCAGTAATACTTTCAGCAGCCTCAGAAGCCATTTCTACTTGTCAGGATAGACAACAAGGAACAATTTTATGGTAAAAACTTTATCTCCAATTTCAATTTACACAAACTTAATGTGTATCTTAATGGGTAACATTTGTTTCGTTGTACTATGGTAAATCTAAGCAGTTTGCCACCATGCTTTACTTAGAAATTAGAGGGCTGCTGATTTCCTTTGTTTTAATTTAATCAAAATCAAGATCTACTCCAAGAGGCCAGGTCAACTAAAGCTTTCAGATCCAACATCGTTGGTTGAAATTATGCTACAAATGAGCCATGACATAGATCAATGGCAATGGGTTGAATGTTCTCCAATTCCCATGAAGAGGAAAGAACTCATATTAACATTCAGCTTTTCACAACCCCAAGAAATCCCAAAGCACTTTACAATCAATGCAGCACTTTAAAATTGTACTTATTATTTCAATGTAAGAAATACACTAACAAAATGAAGTATAATCACAGACAGCAGGATGACAACCAAAATTTGGCCTACAGGCTGATTCTAGCAGAAGAGAAATATGACAATAACCTTTTCTAAGTAATTTCCTGAAACACAGAAACCTGATGGGCACTTTGAATGCTTGTTGCAATTTCCACATCCTGAAAAAAACTAAGCTAATTGTCTCCCATTAATTACACCTTGTTCGTATGATGGTCATTTCTCATCAAAGACAAACAGGTATAGTCATCCACCAATTCACATTTGATCAGACATAAATCATGAACATTTTAGATATGTGACAGTACCCCCCAGCAACATTTTTCTTAATCTTTCCTTGCAGATTAGCAGAATTGCTTTCATTTGCTGTAAAGGATGCAAGTTTACAGTAGCACCCTCATTGTTATATACATATTATACAGATAATATCTGAAACACCTTATTCATCTATAATATCAACTGTCAACTAATTAGAACCAGAGTATCATAAGTGTTCCAGGTAGTTTTATTACATAATGGTACCAATAATCCTTAGGTTCTCATTGCAACATTTTCCTTTGCTGCTTTCCATTGCTTTATGGTGCTATGCTACCCCACCATTAACTAAATATTGCAAATTACTGCTTACAAGAGAAATCTCTCATCACTCTAAAAGAGGTAACTCAGATATTAAAAAAAAGTCCAAACCCACTATATGTCAACATCTGCGATGGCCTTCCTAAACAAATAGAGAACAAATTTCCCCAGTTTCCTCTGTTTCTTCAGGGAGACACATACTGGGGTATTAAAATAAAGTGCAAGTCCCTGGGCTTGGTTTAGATTGGGAACAGTTATTCTTTACATTGAAATAAACTAAGTCTCAGTACATTGGGAATTGATAGACATGCAAGCAGCTGGGGGAGTGCAGATAGCACAGTGAATATTACTCTAGATGACTTTACCTAGTATCACAAATTAGCCTTGTTAAGTTTCAAATTTTATTTTGTTCAGTCCACGTCACCAACCTGGTTCTGGGGAGGTAGAAACCGACTATCACAGTGTAACTGTCAGATTATCAGAAGTGTGTGAACTTCAGTGTTTGAAATTAATTTGTCAAAGCAGAAGAGAAACTGCCAACAGAAAATAGACAATAAACTTAATATTAAGATCAGCTAGAATGTGAAGGGGTTTTTTTAGATGAACTTTTAATCAGTATTTCTTAAAGACATATTTAAAAGTAACATGTCAACTGATAAAAGAACTGAGGAAATTTCATAAAGTATTTGAGAATGGCATTTCGGTTTATTTGTCAACTGGGTTTCAAAAGATTGTTTTTCCTTAAACTAAACAATACATCAGAAATTCTGATTTGGTCTTGGATGGTAGGTAAACAGGCAACACTTATTTCACTTTCCTTCATTTTGAAGCCAGTTCCCCAAGTCATAGTGGCTACTTGTCCCAATACTGACTATGAGTCCAGGAGTGAACATCAGCAATAGTCTGTCCTGCTCTAACCATGTAGCTGCCACAGCCATAAAGTTCACCAGCACCTCTACTTCCTCAGGCGTGTCTCTTTAGACCCTCACCACTTTTTATCAATGCAATTAAAAGTATCCTATCCAGATCCATCGTGGCTTGGTATGGCAACTGCTCTGCCCACGACCGCAAGAAACCACAGAGATTTGTGGACACATACACCCACCCCAGTCATTGTCTTTTCTCTGCCCTCCTATTAGGCACATACCACAAAGCTCAAGGACAGTTTCTATCCTTCTGGTAAATGGTTCTCTAATACAATAAGATGGAATTTTGACCTCAACGTACCTCACAATAACCTTGCACTTGTCTCCCTGCAGTGCACTTTCTCTGTACCACTTTATTCTGCACTCTGTACGTTAGCTTTGTATTACCTCAAAGCATTGTTATAATGTATTGATATATGTAGACAGTTTGCAGGCCAAGGTTTTCACTGTTCCTCAGTACTTGTAACAATAAAAAAAATCAGTTTAGATATTTACCCCACTCATGTTAAAACTGTGCACTCTAGTTTTAGACTCCCTGTTCTGAGGGGAAAAAATGTGTATCCTATATATGTCCTTCATAATTTTATCAACCTCTACAAGGTCATCATTCAGCCTCCTACACCTCATTGAGAATAAACCCAATGTATGTGATCCTTCCAATTTAACACAGCCCACCCTCCTCACTCCAGACATTCTGATGTCTCTCTTCAGCACTCTCTGTATTAATACCACATCCTTCCTGTAGTGCAGTTGCCAGAAATATATACAATAATCTAAGTGCAATCAAAACACTGCTTTGTATCACTACAATATGTTATCCAAACTTTTATAGTGAATCTTTGAAAGCAAGCATAACAAAAGCCCTGTTTTACTACTCTATCCACCTACATATATAGTCACTTTCAGAGAGCTCTCCACTAACATAGAACAGAACAGTACAGTACACAAAGGGACACAAACCAAACAGAGAATATTGCTATTCTGTTTACTTTCATCCCTCTGAAACTGGGATTGCCAGTGGCACCCACGATACTTACAACTGCATTGCAGGAATAGTGCACATTAAATCTTAAAAAATGTTGTAAACCATCTAAAATCTAAAGCAATGACACTTAAGATACAACTAAGCTAAGTCTGAATATCCAATTTAATCAGCTTTCCTTTGTTATAGTTATTCATAAAAAAATTTGCTCATTGTTACCTAGTCCCAACATGCACAGCACAGCCTGAGTAGAATGATAAGAGGTCAATTGAAAAGCTCACCTTCAAAATGTTTAATATTTCCAAACAAAAATCACATGAATGGGGATTTTACAAATTTAATAACCAATGAAACATGCCATTTCCTTAGTTTATTTTAATTAAGGCTGGGGATTCAACTCAAGGACTATTGTTGCTTTATGTGTATACAAATCTTCAATTTACTAACCTTAAAAATACATGACAAAATTAAGAATGTTTCATCTTTGGCAGGAAAACAATTAAACAAATGTTCACAAAGCATATTTTCTTTTAAAAGAAATAACCCCCATAGCACAAAACAATTTTTCCAATTTTCTGCCATCATTTAAGAAATCAAAGATTCTTAATGTTACTGTACTATCTAGTTATACCTATCACTTACTTTTCATGCAAAGAATATCAAAATAAATAATTACAACACAATATTCAAATAAACTGTAATATTGAAAAATGGTTGCCACTAGCCTGCAGTGCTACAAATCTGAATACACATATAATCTTCAATAAATTAAAAGACCAACACAAATCAGTTTTCTTGAATTCTTTGGCTCATTTGACAAGTTGATTCAGTGTTTCATTAGCATCTAACTAAAATACTTCTTAATAATTCACTCTGATCATGTTTTACCACACTTTATATATATGTACTGAACTAATATAACAAAAATAACTTTGACATTTCCTTTTTTCTGTTTTTTTACAAAAAATCTTTATAAATATTTTAAAAATGTGTACAAAGCATTTCTAAGGAGGACCAGAGCTGAACACTACACAGAGTTTAAAATAAAAGACACTGTACCATTTAGTTCATAAGTGACATTTTTTTCTTGTGATGTCAGTTTGTAAGGCCTAACTGATCTAATGGTGTATTTTGTGCTCTTCACTTATGCAAGGAAGCTTACAGTTGTATGTGCAAGACAAAAACAATAAAAGTCCACAAAATGGGAACGGAATCATTTTTTAGATCTACAGTTTGACAAATCACAGCATGGACACCCAAACTGTGCTTTCAGTTTCAGTCTTTAAGACCTAAAGTTGCCTTCCTTATATAATCATAGTGGTATTAAAACAGAAAATTAATAATAAAGTAGACTTTCACCTCGTCTTCAAGAGTTCCAGTTTCAAACTGACTTAAATGGGAATGTTTCTTATTAACTATTCAAAACAACTTATTGGCACTCAATTCTCAAAAAATCTTACATAATATGAAAGACAAAAATAACTCAAAAAACAATACTTTTACATTAAAGTATCAATTTAAAAAACATAAATTTCTACCACAAACTGAAAAGCACTCTTGAAATTGAAGAGTACACTTTACATGAAATTAGTCTTTAAAAAAGCAGTTAAATTAAATACCTCTCTTGACGACTTTTAAACAAATGACTTAATGCGCACCTTGTGCCACCATTATTTTCAAAGTACAAACTACAATAGACCTTCCTAAGCTCAAACTAGCCATACTTTAAAATAAATCTATTTCCTAGTTTCTACTGCATTCTTCCTCTTTCCAGAAAAACTAAAAGCTTGTTCTCAGTATTCAGTAATGTGCTACTTTTCCCATCTTTATCCCTCTAAGTTTTCAGTACAACTGACAATCTGTTATTTCAGTGTCTCTACAGTCACATTATCAGCATTCCAATATGCTATTTACTGCTGCTTCCAAGATGGAGTCAGTTTCTCTAATGCCTTCATTATGATCTGGTATACATTTTTCTACGTAGTTCTCCACGGGAGCTAAGGCTGAAAAATGAGGAGTTTCAGCTTCAGGTGAGCTATTTTTGATGGTTACATTATCAGAAGGTTTCTGAGCTTGCTGTAGATCCAAAATGCTATTGATTGCACTCTCCAAATGTTCATGTAGCAATGTGTCACACTGAGCTTCTTTACCATCTTTAACTTGCACACATGTAAACTCTTGCTGCTTAGAATTTTTAGCACTTTTGTCTTGTGACTGGTCATGCCAAGGCAACTGTGAGTCACCCTCATCGTGTTCCAATTTAATGGAATTATTTATTTTATTAATAACAGGGGTCTTGCCTTCCTTCATTAGACTTTCTACAGTGACTTTATCACAAGAATTACTGTGCTTTTTCTCAGTGTTGAACTTGTTTTCTTCTCCGTCACAAATCTGGTTAGTTCCAACAGGTTCACAAACTTTTGTGCTTTGAACCTCCACAGAGTTAGACGTAGAGCCAGCATTATTTTTACCACCTTCCTTTCCAGTCGCAGACCATTCTTGAATTTCTGAAGATTTACTCGGTGTTCCACCTCTGTAAGCTGTCTCTGGTTTGATAGTTACTTTGAGCTCTTTGCTGCTGCCGCAAGTTTTAGCGATGCAGAGAATGTCAACGGAAGAATTTTTGACCCCAGCTGCCACAGAGGAAGCTAAATGGACCTGTTTTGAAGGTTCATTTTTTTGGTTGATTGTTGCATTCACTGGTGTGGGCTGCCTACTATGACTGCTTGAAGACTTGTGTGGCATCATATTAGTAGTTAACTGTTGCACTTCAGCAACAGATTTTACACAAGCAGATGAGGAACAACAAAACTTTGCCAAATAGCCATCTAAATAAAGGAAGGAAAACATGATAAGGATTACTGCAGTATAATATTAAATCAACACAATGATATTCAGCAAAAAATTAATTTATGTTGTAATAGAAGCGTTTAGCTTGTCTAGTAAAAATAAAGAAGTCCCTGACCTAGCAGTAAATGGGAATTGTGCAGCTGGGGCCCTCCGAGAATTGCTAAATACACTTATAAAGCACTTACTAAAATTGTCATTGTCCTATGCAATCTGTAGGGCCTGCAAATATTTCTACTATTTTTGAAAACTTACACTTATTACTCCTGCAATCCAGGACAGCAAACAATAGTATTATCAGCATTGGTTACTATAGTGCCAACAAAGTGTTCAGAAAATAAAGATTATGCACCTGTTTAGCTTTGTTGAATGGACATATTCTTTGCATCCTGTCTTTCACGGTAAGAGATCAGAAGTGTAGAAGGCAGGCACTGTCATACAGAGAAATCTTGGAGTACATAGTTCCCTGCAAGTGCCAGCACAGGTAAACAGGGTGGTGAAGAAGCATTTGGCATGCTGGTTTTCATCATTAAGGACACTAGGTTTTGTAGTTGGGATGTTATATATGAGGTGCACGTGGGTGTGTTGTGTACTGTTTAGCATTCTATTAAAACAAAGATGTCATGAAGATTGAAGACTGCGAAGAAAATTGACTAGAATGTTACTAGGACCCAAGGGCCTGAGTTACAGGGAAAGGTTGAGCAGGCTATAGAATGTAGGAGACTGAAGGTTGACCTTATAGGAGTGTATAAAAGAATGCCAGTGAGAAAAAAGATGATTGCACATAGCCTTTGGGGAAAGGAAAAAGCAATCAAGAAGTTCAGGATGTATGTTAAAGGTGAAAGGGGAAAGATTTCAAGAGGACCTGAAGGGCAGTATCTTCTCACTGTGTATATGGAATGAGCTTCCAGAGAAAGTGATTGAAGCAAATATAGTAACACCACTTAAAAAACGTTTAGACAGGTAAATGAATACGAAAGATTTCGAGGAATATGAGCCAAATACTGGTAAATTGAACTAGCTTAAATAGGCATCTTGGTGGGCATGGCGAGTTAGGCTGAAGTTCCAAGTAAATTTATTATCAAAGTACATACATGTCACCATATACAACCCAGAAATTCATTGTCTTGCGGGCATAATCAATAAATCCAATAACCAGATAGAATCAATTAAGGACTGCACCAACAGGGCAGGCAACCAGTGTGCAAAAGAAAACAAACTGTGAAAATACAAAAATGAAAAAGCAGTAATAAAAATTAAATAAATAACAATAAACAAATCAATAAACAAACAGATGGGGCAAGTAAAGTTGAGTGAAGTTATCCCCTCTGGTTCAAGAGCCTGATGATTGAGGGATATCAATTATTCCTGAACCTGGTGCTGTGAGTCCTGAGACTCCTGTACATTCTTCCTGACAGCAGCAGTGAGAAGAGAGGATGACCTGGGTGGCAGGGGTTCCCTGGTAGTGGATGCTGCTTTCCTGCAACAAAGCTCCATGTAGATGTGCTCAGTGATGGTGAGGGTTTTACTCATTATAGGTTGGACCATATCCACTTCTCTTTGCAGGATTTTCCATTCAAGGGCATAGGTGTTTCAATATCAAGCTAAGATGCAGCCAATCAATATACCCTCCACCATACATCTATACAAGTTTGTCGGAGTTTTAGAGGTCATGCCAAATCTTTGCAAACTTCCACAGAAGTAGGCGCTGCCGTGCTTTCTTCATCATTGCACTTACATGCTGGGCTCAGAACAAATCCTCTAAAATGTTAACACCGAGGAATTTCAAGTTGACCCTCTCCACCTCTGATGTGGACTTGCTCAAGGATCTCCAGTTTGCTGCTCCTTTAGACCTGAAGGGGCTGTTACCATGTTGTATGAATTTATGACCAATTTCCTATCATTCCACACTGCCTCAGCAACGGGATCTTTTTTAAGTAAATTTATCTCTCCATTAATTGTGCTCCTGAGATGATTATCAGAAATTAGAAAAACTAACGAGTATAGTTTGTGAAAACTTGACTGCATGCATGGCAAATCATGTTACCTATATCCCCTGTGGTTGATTATCCTGGTCTATCTCATACAGAGTAAGTTTCCATGCTCCTCAATTATCTCAGGACCTCATTAGATGTTTATATTTCCCCCACTGTTGGCAAAGATAGGATGATCAGCCTCCACCTAGTTACTTTACAAGAAAACAGAATCAGAATCATGTTTAATATCACTGGTATATGTTGGAAATATATGTTGTTATGCAGCAGCAGTACATTGCAATACATAATAATTAAAACTGTAAATTACAGTACAATAAATATATATATAGTGAAAATAAGTAGTGCAAAAAGAGAAAAATAAGTAGTGAGGCAATGTTCATAGGCTCAATTTCCATTTGGAAATCTGATGGCAGAGGAAAAGAAGCTATTCTTATTCACTGAGTATGTGCCTTCAGGCTCCTGTACCTCCTCCCTGATGGTAGCAATGAGGTCTGCCCTGTGTGGTAGGCATCCTTAATAATGGAACTGCCAGGACAATCCTTGAGGACGTCCTGAATGTGGGAGAGGCTAGTACCCAAAACTGAGTTGACTGGGTTTATAACTTCCTATAGCTTATTTCAATACTGTGCAGTGTGCAGCCCCCACCCCAACACCATACTATACAACGATGCAGCCAATTAGAATGTTTGCCATGATACTTCTGTAGAAATTTGCGAATGTCTTCGGTGATGTACCTAATCTCCTCAAACTCCTATGAAATATAGCCATTGTCATGCCTTCTTTGTAATTGCATTGATAAATTGGGTCCAGGATAGCTCCTCAGAGAGGTTGACACCCAGGAACTTGAAATTGCTCACCCTTTCCACTTCTGATCCTTTGATGAGTCCTGACGTGTCTTCCTCTTCTTACCCTTTCTGAAGTCCACAATCAATTCCTTGGTCTTACTGATGTTAAGTGCAAGGTTATTGCTACACCACCACTAAACCGGCTGATTTATATAGATGGTATTTGAGCTGTGACTAGCCTCACACTCATGGGTGTAGAGAGAGTAGAGCAGTGGGCTAAGCACACATCCATAAGGTGTGCCTGTGTTATCAGTGAGGTGGAGAAGTTATCACCAATCTGCATAGATTGTGATCTTCCAGTGAGGAAGCTGAGGATTCAGTTGCAAAAGGAGGTACACAGGCCCAGGTTTTGGAGCTTTTTGATCAGAACTATAGGAACGATTGTGTTAAACTTTGAGCTATAGTCAATAAACAGCAGCCTAACATAATTATTAGTATTAGCATTAGTATTTCCAAAAGCTGAAGGCGGGCAGGTACTCAGCACCATCTACCTGTGTGTGATCACTCGCTGCTCCTGGAGGAAGGTGCCTATGAACGGTCTCTGTCCCTCTTGCTCGATGCTGCCAGAGTCCATGAGTCTTGGGCAAGGTTTAATCTACGTGCTTGTGGACTGAACTCTGTAGTTCACATTATGATGTGTTTCTGGTTTCTGGACACTCCTTTTTTGTTGCTATTTTGTGTGATTTTGATTGGGGCAGGCTAGCACTGTAGCCTGCAGATAGCGAGAGTCTGGATTGAACTGAACTGTGCTGAACTGAATATGCCTGGATTCTCCCGATGCCTTTGTGATTTGGGGCTTTCTATTCTGTGTTTTTCAGTCTTTATTTTGCCGTTTGTTTGATTTGTTCTTTTTCTGTCTGCGCATTGAGCATTGATGTTTTTCTTTAAACGTGCTCCATTGTTTTCTTTATTTCGTGGCTGTCTGTGGGAAGATGAATCTCAGGGTTGTATACAGCATTCAGATATTGATAATAAATGTAATTTGAACTTTAATAGGACTAGTCAAGACTGAAAGTTCACAAAGTCAGCACTATAAGAATTGAGCAGTATTTTAGCTTTTCATTGTTAATGGAATTAAATATTTTAAAAGACATTTTTAATTTGCATATTTTTACACAAATAACAAATCGTCGAAAGTGCCACAGCACTTACCAGAATCCTCCAGAGAAAACCGTTTGTCCTGGATAAGGGATATTTTCTCATCTTGATTGAACATTCGTTCAATCATAACCATTTCAGCAGAGGGATTTACACGCTAAAGCCAAGCAAATAAAAAATTAGTATTACTAAGCAAAGTAATATTCAACTTCACTTTCAATTACTTATATAGTGAAATGCTGATAATGCTATTTTATTTTTCATTTAGTGTATTTTCCTGCAGATCTTTGCAACCAGGGAAATATAGAATCTATGCTGTCTGAGAGACACATTCTCATTTTAATGGTACTTACCACTGCATCTTCCAACAACAGTTTTCTATACTTGCTCAGCATCATCTGAGTCCGCTTTAGCAATTGCACAGAGACATCTTCAAATTCATTATCCACTAGGTAAAAAAAAATGAATACAAGTAATAAGAATTGTCAATTTCAAAGCACAATGATGGAATTTTCACTCTTAGTCAATCACACCAAGGGTATTTGAGAGCACTTCCTAGTGGATTTACTCACCCTCCGGCATTCAGTTCCACTGACTTCAAAGAAAAACTGTACAGCATCAAATTCAAATGGCTGCACACACTCTCACACATCTGGTGTTAAAAAACAATTTTTTTCTATTCTGTTATATCACTCCAAAAAAACATATTAAAAGGTTTGCAAGAAGCAACTCCTAAATTGTAGCTCTGTGTATTCAAAAATAAAAGCCAATTGTAGCTGAGCAAAGTAACTGGATATGCTGAGATTGTTTACTTTGGTAAGACGGAGGCTGAATGCGCAGAGGAAAGTATGTATTAAAGAAATCTATTTTCCTTCATGGTGATTGTGATATGCTCTATGGCGGGGGGGGGGGGAAGACATGATCAAATCAGGCAGCATATTTTAAAACTAAAAAGGTTAGAAGAGAGAGGAGGAAGGAAAAAATATCCTTAGGGTGGTTGATGTCTGGAACTCATTTCCTGAAGAATGAAAAAACTAGAAACTCTAAATGCAATTAAAAAGTACCTGAATGTCTCTCTGGAGCTGTAAATTGCAGGGCCACAGACTTAATGCTAGACACAGGAGATTCTGCAAATGTTGGAAATCTTGAGCAACATACAAAAATGGGGGAGGAACTCACCAAGTCAGGCCGCATCAGTGAAGAGGGTAGACATTGGAATAAGGCTGGATAGCTCCTTCTCAACCAGTAAGACAAATGGTTGAGCGGCCATTTGTTATAATTCAAAGAAAAGTTCATCCGAATACAGGCCATTTAAGAGGTGGATCATTACTTATCTCCATACCTTTACTATAAGGTCACTGATAATACATTGGGTACATATTTCTTGGTGCACTACACAAGGTATTGAGAAAAATACAGCCTAGACAAAGGCCAGATCTGGCAAGAGAAAATCAGCAGATAAGTTTTGGAGCAGGGTTACAAATTGGAGGCAGGTGTATACTATTAGCGGAGGTGGGGAGGAGAGAGTGGTTCCCAAAAATTACAAGATATTAGGAATTATCTTACCAGAATCCTCGTCCAATTTAGTGCAATAAGAACACAATTGTTCTTAACATGATCATCAATGCTCTTTCCTCAGAATACAATCTAACCTCTCTAGCAGTGCAAAGGAGGAAGTGAAGTCATATGATCACATATACTGCATAAAACAACAACGTACATGTGGAGAAATATTGCTGTTCTAAAAACTGACTCAAACAGCTGTTAATGAGTCAGACCAGGGACAGCCAATTTTCAATTATTAGTACTGGTATGAACATCGTAGGTCCAAACTCATTAATAAATCACTGTCGTAAAGCCATAACATGATTCTGTCACACTTCAGGAATCTTCAAGCATTGTTCCAAAGGAAGAAATTTAAATATTTAAAAAATTGTTAGGTTCATTTCTTAAAAGAATAGCAAATATGCACTTTTTTTTTGGAATTAACAGATGAGTCACATCTCATAAATTGAAACTTTCCTACTGAAAATCTGGATATCCTAGTGAAATGGGGGAGTGGATTATGTTCATTAACTCTATACTATAAATAATATACATATTGATGGAAGCAATAAATTTAATTATAATTGTTTTTATGAATCTTCAGCACAAGGCAGCTGAATAATTTTTATTAAGCCATTTCTCTTCATCTGAATTAGACTGCCTTTAGACATGATGTATATGAGCAGCTACTCCAATTATCTGCTGTTCTTACATCCCAAAGCAATGCCATTCCACAAGTAGATGAACTACAGAAATGTATGAATCTACATTCAAAGCATCCTCAGACTGTTTAAGTACTGATTGATACCAATGAACCTTAGATGGACTTTACCTTAAAGTTATTTTTTAAGATGCTAATAATTATGCAAAACCTGACAAATATACTTGAGAATCAAGGATCCACTGAGAATGAGGAAGTAATGGAAATATTAGTAAAGAAAAAGTATTTGGAAATTTGGTGAATTATCTGAAAGCTGACATATCCCAACATCCTGATAATTGACAGGCAAAACATTAAGTTACTACTGAAACATGAATATTTAAACACAGACATAAACCTAATGAACATAAGTAGTGCTGAAGCAAAACAAAGTTTCCTAAACTTTAGAGTGCAGTGTTTAAAACAATTGAAGCAGCATCCTAAGAGTGATGAAAAATTGCAATGCACTCCTGGATTTGAACAAGTGAAAAGATTTTTTAAAAACTCAAATGAATAACAAAAATATCAAGACTGAAAAGGGAATGCAGAAAAAGTCATAAAATCATGCAGCATGGAAACAGGTCCTTCAGGTCAACTCGTCTATGCTGACCAAAGTGCCTTCCTGAACTAATCCCATTTGCTTACATGAGATCAATATCCCTCTAAACCTTTCCTATCTTTGTATACATCCAAATGCCTTTTAAAAGGTGCAGCTGTATCCACCTCCATCACTTCTAACAGTTCATAGAAACATAGAAAATAGGTGCAGGAGTAGGCCATTCGGCCCTTCAAACCTGCACCACCATTCAGTATGATCATGGCTGATCATCCAACTCAGAACCCTGTACCTGCTTTCTCTCCATACCCCCCATCCCTTTAGCCACAAGGGCCATATGTAACTTCCTCTTAAATATAGCCAATGAACCGGCCTCAACTGTTTCCTGTAGCAGAGAATTCCACAGATTCACCACTCTCTGTGTGAAGAAGTTTTTCCTCATCTCGGTCCTAAAAGGCTTCCCCTTTATCCTTAAACTGTGACCCCTCGTTCTGGACTTCCCCAATATCGGAAACAACCTTCCTGCATCTAGCCTGTCCAATCCCTTTAGAATTTTATACGTTTCAATAAGATCCCCCTTCAGTCTTCTAAATTCCAGTGAGTATAAGCCTAGTCGATCCAGTCTTTCTTCATATGAAAGTCCTGCCATCCCAGGAATCAATCTGGTGAACCTTCTCTGTATTGCCTCTATGGCAAGAATGTCTTTCCTCAGATTAGGGGACCAAAACTGCACACAATACTCTAGGTGCGGTCTCACCAAGGCCTTGTACAACTGCAGTAGACCCTCCCTGCTCCTGTACTCAAATCCTTTTGCTATGAATGCCAACATACCATTTGCCTTTTTCACTGCCTGCTGTACCTGCATGCCCACTTTCAATGACTGGTGTACAATGCCACCCAGGTCTCTTTGCATCTTCCCTTTTCCTAATTGGCCACCATTCAGATAATAATCTGTTTTCCTGTTCTTGCAACCAAAGTAGATAACCTCACATTTATCCACATTAAATTGCATCTGCCATGAATTTGCCCATATATATAGTTCATTCATATATCCACTATGTTCTGTGATTGTCCTTCAGTCATCTTTAAGTATTTCCCCTCTCACCTTAAACCTATGCCCTATGATTTTATTCTCCCCTATCCTGGATAAAAAGACTGTGACCATCAACTTTATCTGTGCCTCTCATGAATTATAAGCCTCTCAGAGCAACCCTCAACCTCCTTCGCACCAAGGAAAACAGTTCCAGCCTCTCCAGTCTCTCCTTACAACTCAACCCCTCCAATCCAGGTGACATCCCTATGAATCTTTTCTGCACCTTCTCTAACGTAACCACATCTTGCCATAGTATGGCGACCAGACAGCACACAATATTCTAGATGCAGTGCCACCAAAATCTTGTACAGTTATAATATGACCTCCCAACTCTGATGCAGGCAAGCATGCCATTCTGCACTACCCTAACTGTGTCACCACTTTCAGGAAACAATGCACTTGTACCCCAGGTATCTGTTCTACAACACTCCACAGGGCCCTGTCATTCATAGTATATGTTCTGCCCTGGTTTACCGTACCTTCCCAAACCACAACACTTCACAAAAGTGTGATTGCTTTCTTTTTATATGTATAGAAATCAAACTATAAAACTTTGTATTTTAAGAACAAAGGTGACCAAAGACCTCCACATCTAAAAAATACACTCTCAACTGTCCATTGATGCCAATGCACCCAGTATCATATACAATATGCAGCAATAATAGTTCCTTTATTTGTATTTCATGACTTCTTCATTTTCTGTGTTTAGTTAGGGGCAATAATGAAAGGCTGTTGTACCCTTCCTACAGGAGATCCTTGCACAGAGGACGGTTAGCTGGCTATGGATACATCAATTCAAAATATTGCAGCCCATAATACTTCCAGAGATCTACATGTAGCTATATAAAATTAGGAGCTTGGTACATCTGATATAAAGATGAAACTAAAATACTCAGGAAACTGACCTTTCTGAAATTCTTCTTGAGAAGGTAATTTCCCTTGAAACACATGATATGGCAAAAGCCTTTGCATGGCATCCTCTTTTGACCTGAATGGTGTTTTATAGTCAGGTTGTAGAACATTTCTTTGTTCTTCTCGTAATTGCTGAAGAATCCTTACATAGAACAATAAAATAACACTACTTCTCAATCATCATTTTTAAAAACTTGTTTACAGATCTAAAACTCAAAAATGTGCCGTGCTAATTTTACAGCAATGGTAGCTGTTTAATAACAGAAATATTAAAAGATAATTTTCTGCTTTTATCACATGCAACAGTAACTAACCAATGAAATGCTTGGGGTTAATATAAAAGGATAGAGCTTAGAGGAAAGTTAAAATAATGGCTGGAGAAACGCCCAACTTATCCCTCTACAAACACGAGAAAATCTGCAGATGCTGGAAGTTCAAGCAACACACACAAAATACTGGTGGAATGCAGGAGGCCAGGCAGCATCTATAGGAAGAAGTACAGTCGACGTTTCCAGTCGAGACCCTTCGTTAAGACTAATGGAAAAAAGAGATAATAAGAGATTTGAAAATGGGAGGGGGAGGGGGAGACCCAAAATGATAGAAGACAGGAGGGGAAGGGATAAAGCTAAGAGCTGGGAAGTTGATTGGGAAAAGGGAAACAAGGCTGGAGAAGGGTGGGTATCATAGAACGGAAGGACTTGGAAGAAAGAAAGGGGGAGGGGAGCACCAGAAGAAGATGGAAATCAGGCAAGGAGTTATTGTGAAAGGGAAAGAGAGAGAGAGAAATTTTTTTTATTAAAAATTAGGGATGGGGTAAGAAGGGGAGAAGGGGCATTAACAGAAGTTAGAGAAATCAATGTTCATGCCATCAGGTTGGAGGCTACCCAGATGGAATATAAGGTGTTGTTCCTCTAACCTGAGTGTGGCTTCATCTTGACAGTAGTGGAGGACATATCAGAATGGGAATGGGACATGGAATTAAAATGTGTGGCCACTGGGAGGTCCTGCTTCCTCTGGCGGACAGAGCGTTAAATGCTCAGCGAAATGGTCTCCCTTTCTGCATTGGTTCTCACCAATATATAGAAGGCCACACTGGGAGCACCGGACACAGTATATCACCCTAGCAGACTCACAGGTGAAGTTAGTCCTGATGAAGGGTCTCGACCCGAAATGTCGACTGTACTTCTTCCTATAGATGCTGCCTGGCCTGCAGTATTCCACCAGCATTTTGTGTGTGTAACTTATCCCTCTATCTGCTGCAATAGATCAGCTTAGAAATGATGGGGAGAAGCTGAGTTATAAGTTAGGAATAAATACTGAAGAATACTTCAAAATCTACAGGTTTCTTCAAGCAGATGTCATGTAGCTCATGACATCTACTTGAGGAAAACAGTCCAGCTTAACAAATCAAATCACTACAATAAGCGAACACAGGTAATACACTAGCAGTTGTCCTTTAACTTTTCAATCAACATAGTCTGACTGATTGAAGATCTGCTCTATTTTTAGATGAACAGTGACAGTGATCAGTGTGACCTTGTTTCCATTACTGCACTCCAAGGCACATAAGTTCAAATTTGAAACATTTCATTCAAGAATTGATAAAGAAAGTTTAACATTACTGTTGTAGAAGTTCTAATATACACGTGGATGCAAATAATGCATTGTATAGAATACACTAATGAGTCATGTGAATATTGCACTACACAAAATATTATGAATAGTCTACAGTGACAAAAATTGCAGTGAATAAAAGCAATCAAAGATGCCAAGCCAGGCTGCATTATTACTGGTGACTTTACAAAATGATGTGGGTTCAAATGGGATGTGGATGGACTCTTGGCATGTAAATAATTAACTAGAATACTTAATTGTTTGAAATAATTCATAATTTTGAGATGAAAATGTACTTAAAATCAATGTGATCTATTTGACTTTAGTGTAAAAATGGTCTTGAAATAAAAGAACATGACTTGAAGAATGAAAAATATTTAAAACTCTGTTAAGAACTGAATCAAAAACTGATAGGTAAAAATGGATGACAGGCACAAAATCAAAGAAGCGTGTTGAATTTTGTCAGGGATAAAACTAATGAAAAAAGAGCAAAAATCTGAACAATTTTTTGAGGTCTGAAAGATAAGGGAGAAGCTAATGAAACTATAGAAGTTTGAAGTCAGAATTAATGTGACTTTAGTCAAAGAAGATGAGAAGTAATATCATAAATATGATAGATGCTGCAGATGCTGGAATCCAGAGCAACACACACAAAATGCCGGAGGATCTTAGCAGGTCAGGCAACATCTATGCAGAGGAATTGATGTTTCAGGCCGAGACCCTTCAACAGGACTCAGAGAAGTAATACTGTTTGAAAAGACTAAGCTAATTCTGGTAATTGATAACCAACCTAATCTGACAGATGCAAACAAACCTCGCATTGAGGATATGATGATAACAACTAAGAGTAGCAAGGACAACAAAGGACATTACTAGAAGAGGCAAAACATAAAAAATGAAAGAAGTGACGCCTTAATCTTAAACAAATTGATAGGCAGATACAGAATATACTGGTAAATTATTAATGAAATGCTTTACTTAAAAAGGTCAGTATATATTTTAACAAATGTACATACAAACTTTCTTTAGTAAGCTGTATTGATGCAGGTCTCTTCTGTCCCACAATCTGACCTTCAAACTAGAATGAAACAAACACGGTATATAACTAAATGCCTACATAAATACAAAATAAACAACAGCACTTAGAAAAATTTCATCAGTACGCCAATATACGTGAAGTTCTATATCTCTTACCACATTAGAACAAAAGTGGGAGATGCCCACTTTTGTGAAACAGCCCAAACACATTCATATTTAAGTATGCCACTCCTGGCAACACCATTTAAAACTGTATGAAAACAAGAGGCCCATAGATTGCAGTTAACTAAACAACCAACTAAAAAAATATAAACACTTGTACTCCATCAACAACACACACAAAATGCCAGAACTCAGCAGGTCAGGTAGCATCCATGGAAATTAATAAACAGTCGCGTTTCAAGCTGAGACTCTTGAAGGAAGGGGGAAGATGACAGAATAAAAAGATGAGGAGAGGGTTAGTACTCCATTATACCTGAACAAGCAAATATATTTAAGTACACTACCAAAGGAGGTGTAAAGCACTCCTTCCCTCCCCTGGCTTGCAGGTCACTCCCAGGCAAGGGTTAGCTCCCAATCAGGGTCAAGTGAAGCCATGGAAGCTGTAGGCAGATGGTTATACGAGCAGCTAGTACTTAACACACTTCCTGGTTATACGATCACTGACCCCAGGCAGACAATCTCTGAAAAGCATTGATAATGGTTGGAGTCACCCCTCTTGCAAAGACACTGCCCAGAAGAAGGCGATGGTAAAACACTTCTGCAGAAAAATTAGCCAAGAACAATCATGGTCATGGAAAGACCATGATGGCCTACATTATAAGACATAGCACATAATGATGACGAGTTAAACATTACCAGTAATACAGTTTCGTAACTAATCATTTAATAGTGTTTCTTCTCAAAAATAGTTCCGATTTCTAACAATACTCTACAATTTCAAGGAGGTCCATCTGAGTAAATATTCATTCTTGAATATTCCTCACTATAACTATTAAAGTGACTCAGAATAACTATATTTGAACAACTAGCATTTATAAAATTTTTGAAAATTTATTGCATGCAACATTGCAAAACAATGTACATAATATACTGTTCTAATTGACTGACATAAAAAAATAGAGAATTCCAGTTAATTGGGACACGTAGGGATTAGTACATTTTGGCCCAATTCAGCAGCTGACCCTATTAGCCCAAGTTTCATGGAAATAGTTAAATAGGTATTAAAAAAGGACAAACCACCATTTAAGTGAGTAACAAATTATGTATTCAAATGAAATACAGAACAAATTGGATCACTATCAATAGGACTAGAGTACTATAAAACTATAATTCATCTATAGTATGCAGGCGCATTCTTTTAACTATCTGTAAATGAACAAAATCAGTGCAGACACCTAGAACAAAAAATGGACTGTCTTCATGATTGCATTCTCCTAATCTTCAGTTTTATTGTAACATCCAAGATAATTGCCAATGCCTTCAAATTCTTCACAATTCCTAACCTGTTAAAGTAGTGTCATCATTTCATTTTCACTCCTAGCCGTTCCTGGCTCCTCTAAACTTGAATGCTTGAAACTGCAGTCAGCAAAACAGCTCTGAATTGCCATATTGCTTACTTCTTGTCAACCATCAGTGATAAAAATCACCGCTCCTTGAACACAACTGACACTATTTTAAAACTGTTTGCTCTAAGCACAGTGCAGTGTTTAATGGCCACACAAATGCGCATACCTGCTACTAGTTAGAAACTGCTTGGCAAGGCTCCTGTCCCAATTAAGTGGCCAAGTTCCCCAACTAAATAAAGGGAATCCTGGTTATTTTCCTGACTGGTTTTTGTACTTTAAGAATTGGCCCAAATAAGTGACTGCCTCGATTAACCGATTGACCAATTAACTGAAATCCACTGTATTTATCCTTTAACGTAGCAATATTTCTTATGGTGATTCACAAGAATAAGATCAAAGAACTTCTAACACCTTGTCTCATAAATACAGCTCACATAAAATTTGCTCAATGAGCAAAGAATGAAAGAGAGATAAAAAGGCAAAGTGTATTAAGGTTAGAATTCCAGAGCTTCGTGCTTTGGCAGTTAAAGGCACATGCATTAATGATGACATGGTCAAAACTGCATAAGTATACAACTATGGAAAACAATTTAATTCTACTGCTTATTATTTGGGGGTAAAAGTATCAAAGCAGCCCAGAGAAGTAATAGCACCATACTTCAAATTGTAAAAGTGAAATTTAGATACTTTGAAAAACTTGGTAACAACACTGACCATTTTTAATTGCATCTTTACTAGAACTTCAAAGACTGGAGCCCAAAATCTAAATTGGATATTAAAACAGATAAAATCCAGCAACTTACTTGTGAAATTTTCTGCATCTCTGGCTGCCCTAATATTTTATCCTGCAATGAATGTAGCTGTCCCATGTGCTGTTGTAAAGTACTGGAAGCTTTGTGAAGTTGACCATCACTTATTTGCATGGCTGCAATATATAAATGTAGAAAAAAGAATTTCACAAAGGACATTTAAGGAAGTGAACCGTGGAAACCTTAACATGAAATGTGAAGATACAAAGATGGCCAGTTGTTTTATTAAATAACAGATGTATGTACTGATTTTAATTTTGTTTTAAATTTTCTTTTAATTTCAAATTACTGAATTCTATTGAACTAAATGATGTTTTAGGGATGCAAAAATATCTTCAAGACAGTGAAGACATTAAAAGTTTTAAAATATATTTTCATGATGGATTTTCTTAAGCTGTTTACATTTTCCTGACTATAATGTATGCTAAAATTAAAAAAAAACATTTTGTGAGCCTACATCTACAGTACACTGCTCTCAGTTCAGCTGCAGGTAAGCATAACAGGGAATAGCAGTATCACATAATCTCATCTGTTCCTATTTTACCAATTGTCTGAGAAGTATCAGATATACAGGAGTATGAACACGTGGCTCCTCAAACCCAATCTACCAATCAACAACGTCCTGGCTTATCCACAACGTACTTTCCAAAAGGGACACAAAATTCAAAAATATACAAAAATTTCAACAACCTCAAATGTTTGATTCCTTATCCTGAACTAAACTCCATCGTTCTATGCTCTTCCACAATAGGTTTGTCAAATTCTCTTGGAATTTGAGCATCAAACAAGATGCTGGATGAATTCAAAATGTCGAGCAGCGTTTGTTGAAGGAAACGGAAAGTCAATGTTTTGGGTTGAGACCCTTCATCTGGACTGAAAGAAAGGGGATGATAACCAATATAAAAAGATATTCAAAGGGAAGGGGTGGAGCAAAAGTTGGAAAGCTCTAGGTGGATCTGGCAGAAGAGGCATTAGGCCAATGGAGGAGGGAAGAGCGGAAACGGCTTCAGAGTCTGGAAGGTGATATGTGGCCACCAAGATTTGCAGATGATGTAATCTTATAGGAAAGGAAGGGGCAGCAAGGACTCAGAGAAGGAAAGTGCGGTGGGCAGATGGGAACAGGGACAGTAGGTGAAGTTGTGGATGGAGCATAGAGGTGATAGAAATATGGACTGGGGGAGGAGATGGAAAAACAAGGTGATAGGAGCCTGAGGGTTCGTTAGGTATAGAAGGAATTGGGTAGGTTGGGAGAAGAAAAAGGTCAGAGCAGTTTACCTTGACATTGAAGAATTCAATGTTCATGCTGTTGGGTTGAAGACTACCCAGGTAAAATATGAGTTGCTTTCCTCTGGTTTGCATTTAGCTTCACCCTAGCAGTGAAAAAAGCCAAGGGCAGACTTGCTGATGTTGAAATGAAGTAGAATTAGCTTGTAACCAGGAGCTTCAGAAAGTCATATCGAACAGAGCACAGGCACTCAGCAAAATTTGGTCTGTGCTTAGTCTCAACAATGTAGAGGAAGCAGTATCAGGGGCACCAGATGCATTAGAATGTCTGGCTCACCTGGAAGGGCCAGGAGAGTGGCAAGGGAGGTGGGGTGTAAGGATACATATAAGGACATGATTACAGGAGGAAGTGTCTGAGGAGAAGGATGGAAGGGTGGGAAAGATTTCAGAGACCAGGAAGCCACTAATTGAGCTCCGTTTTCAAAAATTGGAAGTGTAGCATTAATTACTGATTACAAGTTTCAACTGTGAAGTTTTTAACTTCGGGCTTTGATATTTTCTCATATTATTCATGCACAAATTAAATAACTTGTTTTGAAAATATCTATTTAAAACTGATGCTTTTAATCTGCATCTTGATATATACATATTATATAGATAGATACTGCATATTTTCAAATTGTTTTTTGTAGATTTTAGCAGTTTCATTTACTATTTATCTCTGCTTTTTAAGTGTTCTGATTCAACGTGACCACACGACGTTCAAGGTGTAAAAGAAAACTTTTTACAAATTACTCTTAACAAAGCAATAATGTAATAAAATGGGTCCTGTTGCAATATCCACATACTGAAATTTTCTATACATACCCATACACGTGGTTTTGCCAAGAATCCCCGTACTTGTCAATGAGCTGGATATTTGTGGCTGGCGTAGGACATCGGGAGCATGAGCCTTTTGAGCAGAACTATGCAGAGTCTGACTTCCAAACAGTGAAGCTGAAACTTGATTGGAGAGCTGCCCCAAACCAACCAATGACTGGCTAGTGACTGGCTCCTGCTTACTTGCTATCATCTTCTTAGAAGCCTGTAACCATGTTATTGAATAAATAAAATGATAGGCTAATCCATCCAGCATCCCATTTAGCACAATCTAAACAGCTTTTTCTAGGTCAGAACAGTCAATTCATATTTAACATGGTATATTTGGTAGTAAGATTTAGAAATCAACCATCTTACAACTTGTGGATGTAAGAATATTATAATTTATAAAAGACATAATATACATTAAGTACATTCTTATTTAAGTTCAAATTATCACATAAGTATACATATTTTGGAAAATATATCAACTTATAAATTAACTCCACGTTAATCACAATCATAATATCTTATAATAGAATACCAGCTACTTGAAAATAATTGATTATCAGAACATAATAGTCACCTGTTAGACCAGCTTGTTACACTGCATTTCAATAAAATTTAAAATAATAAGCATAACTCAAGGAAAAAAATCTGTTAAAAGGCTATCAATGTAGAAATACTTCCATGTAGGAATCAGTAAATAACTGAAATTAACTTTTAGTAAGAAAATAATGGAAATGACGTAAATGAGGAAATAGTCATACATCAGTCACTATTACAATGATGATAGAAAAAAACTCAAAGGGTTGAAGAACCTATTCATGATCCTAGGTTTCTAAGAAGACTCAATATAGCATTAGAAGACTATACATTATTCGAGCTTCTTTGACTAGATTCACAAAATTAGAAAAATTAGAACAATTAAACTATAATTCAAAAGAAAAATTATTGCAATTGCGGGAAATCTGAAAAAAGGAACATAAAATGCAGGATGGGCAGCATCTTTAGAGAGTGAAAAAGTGGCATTGATATTTAAAGTTGATGAGATTTATTAGGTTTAAAAAGCCTTTGACTTGAAATGTAATTTTTAACTTCTCTCTCTAGAGATGCTATCTTACCTGAATTTTGTACATGAAAAATTGAAGTGTTTTATATTGTATTACAATGTACATGCAGGACAAAATAGAAAAACCTATTAAGAACAATGTTTACACTTAGTTTATATCCATGCAGTTGAATTAAATATTTCACTTCAAAATGATTTGGCTTACGTTCATCTTGAGTTACAAAACTATTTAAAGAAAAACTGAAGTTCTCTCTCTCTTTGCAGTTTTAAGGTTATACAATACATAAAGTAAGTTTTTCACCAATACAGTATATTATTACTACTATTTTTCAACATTTTGCAAATTAAAATACAACAGGCCATGTAATTCAAAATGTTCTTCTCTCTTCTTAAATATTTATCATTGATAAATTTAGTGCATTCATCACCTACTTGTGAACAAAGGAATTGATGCTGATTGCTGGGTTGTGTGACGGTCATCTCCGCCCGGTTGAATGTGACCTGCCGCGAAGGTTGCATTAAGTTGGCATTTTGGTGATAAGGATTGGTAATCCGGAAAATCTGATTCATGCCCATTTGTTGCTGGCACTGCTGAGGCTGCTGTTGTGCAGACTGTACAGTTACAGGCGATTGTTCACCCTGGCAAACCACTACAAGGTTACTACCAGAACTTGCTTGTGTATGGTCATCATTGTTTGCTGATGATGCTGTAGGTTGCACTGCAGACACATAGCTGTAGCTCATGGAACTAGGTGCAATTGAAACAGTCAGTTGATTTTGAAATGGCCTGCCTCGAACTGGATTCTGCCCAGATTGCTTAAATATTCCTGTATTAATGTTTGAGCCAACAGTGGGTTGTACACTTTGACAGGTTGGAAGATTAAACAACATCTGCGAAGCCTGTTGAAGTGGAACCTGGCCAGTAGCTAGCTGTGATGAGCCATGATTTGTTAACAGCTGTCCTGAAGAATTAACTACCTGCTCCATGCTACCCTGACCAGAGGTCAACTGTCCAGCAGAGTTCTGATTTAAGAACTGTCCTGAAAAAGACTGTGTAGCCAACATTGTACCTGAAGAATTGCGATTAGTTATAACACATTCTGATGCTACTTGACTGGAGACCAACTGGGTGGGTACTGTTTGATTTTGAATAATCTGTCCGTTTGGAGTCTGAAGGTGCTGAACAGTTGAATTCATATTCAATGCTAGACTGGTAGGAATGAAAAACTGGCTCTGGGATGCCAGAGGATCATGTTGCCCAACAGGAGGTCGAATTATGATACCGCTTCCAGTTTGATTTAAAACTTGTGGTCTACCTGATTTTCTAGGTACTTGTTGTTTTGCAACATTAACACCCACTGGTGAGCCTATTACTGCATTTTGAGATGAGTTCGTAGAACTAAAAGGGAGATTATGTTGCATTTGCTGCTGCTGTAATGGTACTTCATTCTGGATTTTGAATGCCGTCTGCAATTCCAAATTGTTTATGTTGTAAACAGTCTGTTGCTGATTGATCTGAGCAGGTTTCGGTTGAATACTAAGTGAAATTTTAGGCTGGCTTGGTACAGGACTTCTTTGAAGAATAATATTATGCAAAGGCAGTGCTGTTGGAATATTAGTACCACTAAAATGAACAGACATGGGTTGTGGGACCTGGCCAATATTAGAGGCCCCATAATAAGTGTTTCCATTAAGTGCTGTTACTCGCCTCTGAAGCAACAATCCACTGGTTTCATTTAAACCTGATGGGTTCAAAGACATGGGTTGATGGTTGGGAAGGGAGGGCATATTGTAATTGCCTACAGTCACTGAGTTTAGAGCAGGTAGCTGCCCATTGTCCTTTGAAATAAACTGAGACCCTTCAAGCTGATTGAAAGTCATTACAGGTTGTTGAGTATCTAATGAACCAATCAACTGGACTGGTCCAATTCCACCACCTGGGTTGCTACTGGGTACATGTTGAATGGCAACACTGTTGATGCCCATTTGTTGAAAAAAGCCAGGCTGTACATTAGCTTCATTATTTACAAAGGGAGTTCGCAAAACTTGCTGCAAAATGGGTGATGGTGTTACATTCATCTGCTGTTGTGTCAAGCCCCTTACAGATGATATGCCAGAAGACAGTTGAGAAACCTGAGAAAAGGATGTAGGATGAATCTGAGGTTGTGGAAACTCCTGTGTAGAAGTAATACCAGCTGCCAAATCTGCTTCCTCCTGTAAGGTTTGTTGAGTAATATTGGCCTCCTGAAGAGACTTCTGCAGAATATCAAAAGGCTGGTCCCCATTTAGATTTGAAAGAGGAGAAGAGGTATCCAGCTCTTCCAAAACATTAAGACTACTCGCTAACTGTAGTCTTGAATTGGATTCTTCATCAATATGGTTGTGTGTATCTTTCGTAGAAGAGGTAGGATCAGCATCCTGAAAAATACAAATTAGAACATTATGCAATCATTCTTCTATCAGCAGGTAAAATTTTGGTTGAAATAAATGTTTGGATTATTCTTAATTTTGGTAATTGAATTTTGTACTGAATTAGAAGAGGTTAAAAATAATTGTCAGTCATAAGAGCTGTTATTCTAGAGACTTTACACAACAAAATCAGATTCTTAGCTACTTGTGGCCAGAAACAAGTATCTGACAGAATCTGTCCCAGACAGAACGGATGGTATAACTACATAATACCTGGGGGGGGGGGGGGGGGGGGGGGAACAGTAAATGATTCCAATAAATATACCTTAGTCATATCTATTTGCAACCAAAACAGTGGAGGGAGCATCTATGAGGAAACTGTGTATGTTTATTAGTTTGGGATCTACCCAAGCAGGTTCCCAAGGTCAGACTCCACAACTTGGAACCTAATCAACTGTATGTAAGAATGAAGCCGGCTACAGAAGTTCTGTGAAGTGCTGTGATGTTCTCACCATTAATAGAGCACAAGCATATTGATGAAAAGCTTAGACTGATGCCCACATGGCACAGTGAAAAGCTAGATTCCACTGTGCATATGCTGGCTTATCCATGTGTCAATATGTTAGATGCAGAGAAGACCGAGAAAGAAAATTAAAGAACAGAAATTTCAACGAATCAAGAATCTACTTTCACAATTTTTTCAGTATGCTATCATGTATTACAAAATAAAGTGCAAATGCACAATCTAATTTTGACGCAATGACTAACTCTGTCATCAGAAAGTACAACTGTCTTTACTACTACAATGAATTCTAAAGCCAAAGGTGCAATCAGGGTAGGTTATTTTACTATGTGAGAACAAAATATAACATTTCAAATCAATCAATTTCTTTTGAGCAGTTATGGATTTATTCTCAAAGGAACTTAGTCATGTCAGCTCTTAACCAGTGAGTGCCAGTAAGCCAAAATGGGAGCACATTTAGTAAATTTCTGTGGCAACTTAAGAACTTCCCAAGTAGATTCTGAAAGTGAGATTACATTTTTGGGTTGTTTAACTCATTCAAACGGAACTTAGGATAGACTGAAAACAGAGAAGAAATATTTTGTTTCTACATTCCAAAGTCCTGCAGTGCAGTCAGAAAACATCTTTCCTTTCTAATCATAACCTGAAAACATTGCCACAACAACACTAATGTCCTTTAAGCTTCAACCATTCATATACTATTACTACATTTTCCTTTTATTATCTGTTAATATTATTTTATGTGCTGTATGTGGTATTTGTACAATGTTTTGTACCTTGATCTCAGAGGAACATTGTTTTCTTTAGCTATATAAATGTTTACGGTTGAATGACAATAAACTTGTATTTGAAGTTAAACCTGATAACCTCAAATCATGAGGTATATAAATTCAATCAGTTACGTGCTTAAACATTCCACCATATTTCAAGTCCCTGACAGGTACATAGAAACCATAGTTGAACTATCCTTGATTTGGGTATAGAAGAAAATGTTCGGTAGCTAATTACCAATAAACTTCTGTTCTCACAATAACATTATAATTTCTTCGAGTATTTCTTTTAGTCTCTTATTGTACTATCTTACCTTTAACCTCATCAATTTATTGGTAGCTGAAGTGAGCCTGTGTTCCATTCATCTTCATAAAATATATGTTCATTTTGCAGCAATATATCAGAATGTTTTTACTGCTATTTAAATTGAATTGCCTTTGTTTCAGTTGTTAAATTAAAAGGCTGCATCAGAGTCCACATAAACCCAAAGGGCTGAATGGCACTGTGTTACAATAACTAAAAGTTCAACTGGTGCCATAGACATGGGAGTTCCAGGATTTTGACCCTTTATTAATGAAGACACCAGATACTCTATTATTTTGCTGGCAAGATTTTTCTCATAAACAGCAAATTGCTGATTTTCTTTATATTTCCTTAGGAGATTGTGAAGATTTGGCATGACATCTATAACAAGTTTCTATAGATGTGCACTGGAGAGTATGTTGACTGCCTGCATCCCAGCCAGGTATGGAAACCCAAATGCCCTGGAATGAAAACCCTACAAAAAGTAGTGGATACGGCTCAGTCCGTCACAAGTAAAGCCCTCCCCACTGTTAAGGACATCTACACAAAATGCTGTCTCAGGAAAGCAACAATCATCGTCTGGGATTCCCACCACCCATGACATGCTCTCTCCTCGCTGCTGCCATTGGGAAGAAGGTACAGGAGCCTTAGGACTCACACTACCAGGTTGGAGAACAATTATTACCCCTCAACCATCAGGCACTTGAACCAAAGGCGATAACTTCACTCGACTTCATGTGCCCATCGTTAAAATGTCCTCACAACCTGTGGACCCACTTTGAAGGACTCATCACATGTTCTTTATATTTACTGCTTATTTCTTTATATTATTTCTTTTTTGTATTTGCACAATTGTCTTCTGCACATGGGTTGAACACCCAAGTTGGTGAGGTCATTCATTGACTCTATTATAGTTATTATCCTATTATGTATTGAATAAGCTCACAAGAAAATGAATCTCAGGGTTGCGTATGCTGACATATATGTACTTCGATAATAAATTTACTTCAAACTTTGAAAATGAAACATCAAAATATCTCATAGTAAAAGGGCATTTAATTCAACATGCCAGTCGCAGTTCTTCCAACAGATGACCAAGCACTCCCACAATCCAGCTCATTTTCCATTACTAAGATTTTTTATAGTATTGTGGATATCTCTGACGAGACAAAAATTTAATGTCCATCCCGCTTTTCATTCAAGAAGGGAACAGTGAAACCTCCCTAAGTTCAGATGTCTACATGTAATCCCCACAAGAGCTATGGGGTGACGGGAATTTCCAGAACTTTTACCTAGGAACAGACAAGGGACTGCAGTAACTGTTTGAGTAACAATGATGTATGATATGGGAGGAATTTGGAGACAGTGACTTTCCCTTGCACTTCTGGGCCTTTAACTTCTTTGAGCAGGGCGCAAATTTTGAGAACTGCCGTTCATGAAGTTAGTGCAGCACATCCTGTAGATGCCATATGTTGCAGGCTGGAGAGAAGGGAGATTTAGGTGGAGAACTCATTACCAGTCAAGCAGTAGGTTTTGCCCTGATATCATTGATGTTTCTGAGTACTACTGGAGCTGTTCTCCATTACACAAGTAGGTAACAGTACCTCATACTACTACAGATGGTAAAAGGGCTTTGAAGAAATGGTGCTGTATTATTGACAATAACAGCTTCTGACCTCCTCTTGCAGCCATATTATTTGTAATAGGCCCAGTTAAGATGCAGATCCTAAAATAACGACTGTTTAGAACAGAATTATTCTTTAAGGATATGGTGAATATCCAGCAAGTGTATGGCATGAATGCTACTTGACACTTATTTGCCATAATCTTTGGTACGTTCCTTACCATAGCCTAGCTCATACTGCTTCATTTTGAAGAGTTAGAAATTAAATTGGACAATGTACAATCATTGGCAATTTTCCCTATATTTGATCTTGTGGTGGAGGAAAGATTGTTGATAAAGATGGGGCTCCATTGGAATTTACTGAGAAATTCTTTGGCAATGCCTCGAGATTGAGATGATTAATTTTCAAAATCCCTGAGAATTTCTTTCTTCCAACTGTGATTTCAGTAAGTGGTTGGCTGTTTCCATCTCCTCTCCACTGTCCACCTATCACAAGCCACAAATTTCATTTTACCTGGGCTTCTTTAGGTGTCATATAAGCAAATGCACCCCTTGTGCAAAGAGCAATCACTCTTACTTCCATTCTAGAATCCGCTGTTTTTCCAAGACTCTAATGAGACCAAAGCTGTGTTGTCCTGGTAGAATCCAAATTGGGCCTCAGTAAGCAGCTGAACTGGGAAGTGCCAACTGAAAGCAATATTGACAACCTTTCTGTCATTTTGCTGAAGACAGAGCACAGTTATGCAGTGTTAAGTGGCTGATTCGGTTTGTCCTTTCTCTACAAAGATTGGGTTGAAGGTAGTGTTGTACTTGTACTGAAGAGTATAACAAACTTAATTCTGGAGCACAAGTTTGGAATGCTATCACAGCCCAAAGCCTCTCCTGTATCCAGTGCCCTCAAACATTTCTTGATATTAAATTAGCTGAAGACTAATTCGCTTGTGTGATGATAGGGCTCTCAGGAGGAGGCCACGATGGATCATCCAATTGGCATATCTAGCTGAAGACGGCTGCAAATACTTCAGCCCTGCCTTTTAAACTCACATGCTGGGATCTGCCATCGTTGAGGATCAGCATGTCCATGGAGCCTCCTCCTCCTGTTGATGGTTTAACTGCCCTTCACCATTCATTCATGAGTGGATATGACGTAATTGCAGAACTTTAATCTCATCCATTGGTGTGGGGATTTTAGCTCTCTCTATAACATGCTGTCTCCGCTGCTTGGCATGCATGTAGCCCTGTGTTGTAGTTCACCTGGTTGGCACAGTAAAAGTTAGCAAATTTAATATTTTTGTCTTCAAAATGCTATAAATACTCAGTTTATTGGAGAAGGCAAATATATGGATGAAAGTTTTTTTTTTAATTCATTTACAATTCATTTATTCCTCTTCTGGTTTCTATTTTTGGTAGCTAATGCTCATTGGCCTTTTCTGATTGGAGATTTTTTGAAATTGTTAATTGGTAGTTTTCAGGCTTCCCTTGTTAAATGCTGACCACCAAGTTTTGTAACTATTCCAACATGTTCAAAATAAACACATATTTAATTTATAAATACAAGAGATTCTGTTGACCTGATAAAGGGTCTCAGCCCAAAAAGGCGACTGTTTATTCCCATCCATAGATGTTACCTGACCTGCTGAGTTCCTGCAGCACTTTGAGTATGTTCCTGAAGTAACTTAATTCAATATACATAGTACTATGAAAAGCTGTGTTTTATTATATTTGCCTGTTACCTTAATTCAATGGGAAAATAACACAAAGGCAAGTCTCTGTTCTAAGCAGTGTTAAATTCAGTGTATATTGAATATTTATTGAATACTTAATATTGTATATTATAATACTTCGCACATCTATAATGCTCCTCATTTATGTTTCCCAATGGTTGTTTCTGAACCACCTATTACAAACTACTCAAACTTTTTTTTAAATATTGAGCTGGTTAATTTATCAAACCAAATATCATCCTTCATCTCCTGAGACAAAGGATCTCTGCCCAGCCCAAAACAAAACAAATTCTGTTTGCTATATCAGAAATATATTTTAATGTCCACAATAACTCAGTGATAGCTGGAATGATACTTAAGTTAAAATAAAAGCCTGTATTGCTATATGTTCTATTATTTGGATGCGATAATACAATGAAGACCCATTTACACTAAGAAACAATCATCCAATTTAAAAGGCTGAGGAGTCATTCTTGTATTCTGACCAGCATTTAATCCTCCATTAACATAACTAAATTTAACAATTATTGTATTTTTTCCCTATATTTCATGGGAACAGGCTATGCACAACTTGGTTGCAGTGTTTCCCTATAACGACTGATGTTACTTCAATGTACTTTTAATGTATTTTGCAAAATATCTACATTGAAGTACCTTTTTTACTATTTCCTTGGAGCTAGTCAAAGAAACAATGTGCCTCTTTAAGACTTAATGAATCTTACCCTACTAAAAAGATAACTTCTCAACTTAATGTTTGAATTTCAGTGATACTCCATAACTCATGGTCGATATTTGCATTATTTAAGGAAGATGTCTTTTTATACTAACATATTAATTATAATATCTTGTGTTGGTTGGTCACTGAAGTTGTACAGCAATTTATTTTTAAATTTTTCATTAAGGAGATTATATTCAGAAAACTAAAATACAGTGGATTCTGGTTAAGTGGGCCATCAGTTAAATGTTGGATGTAATCCTAACTGTATTGTGGCATTGCTTCCAATATTTATAAGAATCACCTTGCAATCAAATATGAAGGACACCCTAGGGGACACTAAAATATTTTGAGGATAGTAAGAGCTGTTGGAAGGGTTTAAACGAATTTGGCAGGGGAATCAGAAGTGGAGTAGGGCTGAGGATGGGATAGTTGGTAAACTAATAGATTTACGTTGTGTGTAGTGAGACTGTGAGGAAGAATTGGCAGATGATAGGGGAAAATTGCAGTCTGTGGGATGAGCTGAAGTTTAACATGGAAGCATAACCAAAAGGGGTGATAAATACAAGACTGAAGGTGTTATATTTGAATGCATGCTGTATATAGAATAAGGCAGATAATCTTGTAGTACAATTAGAGATTGGTAGGAATGACTTTGGACATCACTGAGTTGCACCTGAAAGATCATAGCTTAATATCCAAGGATACACATTATACCAAAAGGACAGGCAAGTAGGCAGAAGGTATGGGTGGCTCTGTTGGTTAAAGATGAAATCAAATCCTTAGAAAAAAGTGACTGAGGGTCAGAAGATATAGAATCCTTGTGGGTAGAGTTAAGAAAGCACAAGGGTAAACAAACCATGATGAAAATTATATACAGGCCTTGGAATAGTAGCCAGGATGTGAAGCACAAATTACAACAGGAGATAGAAAAGGCGTCTAAAAAGGGCAAAGTTTGATCGTTCTGGGTGATTTCAATAAGCAGGTAGATTTGGAAAATCAGGTTGGTGCTGGATCCTAAGAGACAGGATTTGTAGAGTACCTATGTGATGGCTTTTTAGAGCAGCTTATGGTTGGACCCAATATGGGAAAACAATTCTGCATTGGGTGTTGTGTAATGAACCAGATTTGATTAGGGAGCGCAAGGTAAAGGAACTAGGAGACATAACATGACGTAATAGAAACTGAAAGGAAGAACCTAAAATCAGATGCATCAGTGTTACAGTGGTGTAAAGGGAATTGGAGAGGCATGAGAGAGGAACTGGCCAAAGATGATTAGGGGACATTAGCAAGAATGATGGCAGAATAGCCATTGGAATTTCTGGGAGCAACTTTTGGACCTCATTTGGGACAGGTGTGACCTGTACAAAAAGGATGGGTTGCACTTGAATCACAGGGGGACCAATATCCTGGCGGGGAGGTTTGCTAAGGCTACTGGGGGGAGTTTAAACTCGAACTGTTGGGGGTGGGAACCAAACTGAAGAGACTGAGGAAGAGGTGGTTGGCTCACAAATAGAGAAAGCTTGCAGACAGTGTGTGAGGGAGGATAGGCAGGTGATAGAGAAGGGACATGCTCAGACCGACGGTTTGAGATGTGTCCAAATGCAAGGAGTATTGTGAACAAAGCAGATGAGCTTAGAACGTGGATCAGTACTTGGAGATATGATATGGTGGCCATTACAGAGACTTGGACTGCTCAGGGATAGGAATGGTTTTTTCAAGTGCCGGGTTTTAGATGTTTCAGAAAGGATAAGGAGGGAGGCAGAAGAGGTGGGGGTGTGGCACTGTTGATCGGAGATAGTGTCATGGCTGCAGAAAAGGTGGACATCATGGAGGGATTGTTTACGGAGTCTCTGTGGGTGGAGGTTAGAAACAGGAAAGGGTCAATAACTTGACTGGGTGTTTTTTATAGGCCGCCCAATAGTAACAGAATATCGAGGAGTAGATAGAAAAACAGATCCTGGAAAGGTGTAATAATAACAGAGTTGTCGTGATGGGAGATTTTAATTTCCCAAATATCAATTGACATCTCCCAAGAGCAAAGGGTTGAGATGGGGTGGAGTTTGTTAGGTGTGTTCAGGAAGGTTTCTTGACACAATATGTAGATAAGCCTACAAGAGGAGAGACTGTATTTGACTTGGTATTGGGAAGTGAACCTGGTCAGGTGTCAGATCTCTCAGTGGGAGAGCATTTTGGAGATGTAATTTCCTTTACAATAGCATTGGAGGAAGATAAGAACAGACAAGTTAAAAAAGCGTTTAATTAAAGTAAGAGGAATTATGAGGCTATCAGGCAGGAAATTGGAAGCTTAAATTGGGAACAGATGTTTTCAGGGAAAGGTACAGAAGAAATGTGGCAAATAGTCAAGGGATATTTGTGTGGAGTTCTGCACAGGTACATTCCAATGAGAGAGGGAAGTTATGGTAGGGTGTAATAAAGTTAGTCAAGAAGAAAAGCTTACAAAAGGTTCAGAGAGCTAGGTAATGTTAGAGATCTAGAAGTTATAAGGCTAATAGGAGGGAGCTTAAGAAGGAAATTAACAGAGCCAGAAGGGGCCATTAGAAGGCATTAGCAGGCAAGATTAAAAAAATCACCAAGTCATTCTACAAGAGGAAGAGGATAAGAAGTGAAAGAATAGGACCTATCAAGTGTAACAGTGGGAAAATGTGTATGGAACCAGAGGAAATAGCAGAGGTACTTAATGAATACTTCAGTATTCACTATGGAAAAGGATCTTGGTGATTGTAATGATGACTTGCAGCAGACTGAAAAGCTCGAGCATGTAGATACTAAGAAAGAGGATATGCTGAAGCTACTGGAAAGGATCAAGTCAGATAAGTCACCAGGACCAGATGAGATGTACCCCACGGTACTGGAGGAGGCAAGGGAGGAGATTGCTGAGCCTCTGGCAATAATCTTTGCATCATCCATGGAGATGGGAGAGGTTCCGAAGGATTGGAGGGTTGTGGATATTGTACCCTTATTCAAGAAAGGGAGTAGGGATAGCCCTGGAAATTATAGGCCAGTGAGTCTTATTTCAGTGGTTGGTAAATTGATGGAGGAGATCCTGAGAGACAGGACTTATGAACATTTGGAGAGGCAAAATATGATTAGGAATAGTCAGCATTGCTTTGTCAAGGGCAGATCATGCCCTACAAGCCTGACTGAATTTTTTGAGGATGTGACTAAACACATTGATGAAGGAAGAGCAGTAGAAGTAGTATATATGGATTTCAGCAAGGCATTTGATAAGGTACCCCATGCAGGGCATATTGAGAAAGTAAGGAGGCATGGGATCCAAAGAGACATTGCTTTGTGGATCCAGAACTGGCTTGCCCACAGAAGGCAAAGAGTGGTTGTAGATGGGTCATATTCTGCAGGGAGGCCAGTGACCAGTGGTGTGCCTCAGGGATCTGTTCTGGGACCCTTACTCTTCATGATTTTTATAAATGACCTGGATGAAGAAGTGGAGGGATGGTTTAGTAAGTTTGCTGATGACACAAAGGTTGGAGGTGTCGTGGATAGTGTGGAGGGCTGTCAGAGGTTACAGCGGGACATTGATAGGATGCAAAACTTGGCTGAGAAGTGGCAGATGAAGTTCAACCTGGGTAAGTGTGAAGTGGTTCATTTTGGTAGGTCAAATATGATGGCAGAATATAGTATTAATGGTAAGACTCTTGGCAGTGTGGAGGATCAGAGGGACCTTGGGGTCCGGGTCCATAAGATGTTCAAAGCAGCAGCTCAGTTTGACTCTGTGGTTAAGAAGGCACATGGTGTATTGGCCTTCATCGATCATGGAACTGAACTTAGGAGCCGAGAGGTAATGTTGCAGCTATATAGGACCCTGGTCAGACCCCACTTGGAGTACTGTGCTCAGTTCTGGTCGCCTCACTACAGGAAGGATGTGGAAGCCATAGAAAGGGTGCAGAGGAGATTTACAAGGATGTTGCCTGGATTGGGGAGCATGCCTTATGAGAATAGGTTGAGTGAACTTGGCCTTTTCTCCTTAGAGCGACAGAGGATGAGAGGTGACCTGATAGAGGTGTATAAGATGATGAGAGGCATTGATCGTGTGGATAGTCAGAGGCTTTTTCCCAGGGCTGAAATGGTTGCCACAAGAGGACTCAGGTTTAAGGTGCTGGGGAGTAGGTACAGAGGAAATATCAGGTAACTTTTTTTACACAGAGAGTGGCGAGCGTGTGAAATGGGCTGCTGGCAACGGTGGTGGAGGCGGATACAATAGGGTCTTTTAAGAGACTTTTGGGTAGGTATATAGAGCTTAGAATATTAGAGGGCTATGGGTAAGCCTAGTAATTTCAAAGGTAGGGACATGTTTGGCACAACTTTGTGGGCCGAAGGGCCTGTACTGTGTTGTATTTTTTCTATGTTTCTATGCTTCTGTTTAACTCAGAAAGCACAGGATAGATACATCCCAAAGATGAAGTATTCTAAATGGAGGATGTTGCAACCACAGCTGATAAAAGGAAATGGAAGACAGTATAAAACCAAAAGATAGAGCATATAATATAGCAGACATTAGTGAGAAATTAGAGGATCGGGAAGTTTTAAAAAACCTACAGACGGCAACTGAAAAAGCTATAAAGAGAGAAAAGAAACATGAAGGTAAAATAGTCAATACTATAAAAGGGGGTACCAAAGTTTTTTCAGATATATAAAGTAAAAGAAAGGCAGGTGGATATTGGACTGCTTTAAACTGACGCTGGAGAGCCAGCAATGGGGGCTAAAGAAAAGGCAGACAAATTTAATAAATATTTTGTATCAATCTTCACTGTAGAAGACACAAGAAGTATGCCAGAAATTCAACAGTGTTGGTAAGGAGAAGATGCTTCAGAAGCTGTAAGATTTGAATAGATACGTCACCTGGACCAATGGAATACACCATAAGGATCTGAAAGAAGTAGCTGAACAGATTGTGGAGGCATTAATAATGATCTTTCAAGAATCTCCAGGTTCTGGAATGGTTCTCAATGGCTGGAAAATTCCAAATGTCACTACACTCTTTAAGAAGGAAGGGATGCAGAAATAAGTTAGCCTAACTTCAGTAGTTGAGAAGAAACTGGAGTCCATTATTAAGGATGAGGTTTCAGGATTCTTGGAGGTACATTATAAAATAGGCCAAAATCAGCATGACATAGCTGATTTTTTGAGGAAATAATAAGCAGGATAAATGAAGGAGAGTCAGTGTTTGTTGTGTACTTGGATTGTCAAAAGATCTTTGACAAGGTGCCACACATGAGGCTGCATTAACAAGATAACAGCCAAACAAGAGAAACTATGTAGATGCTGAAAATCAAAGCAACACTTCCAGCATCTGTAGATTTTCTCTTGTGATTTGAATACTATGGTCTCTTCCAGGAACGCCTACCCTGAAGAAATTTAAATTTTCCTTTCAACAGGAGTTCAGTGAAACCCTCTCTCACTGCTCTCCCTCTGTGATCTCTGCTGACCTCCAACTATTCAACCATGTACTCACCCAGACCCGCTATTACAACTTCTTGAACTTCTGGTAATTGCCCCCCTCCCCCAAAACATTCCCCATTCCTATTTCCCTCTCTCACCTTATCTCCTTACCTGCTCATTCCCTCCCTCCAGTGGTCCTCCCCATTCCCTTTCCTCTATGCCTTCTGTCCTCTCTTATCAGATTCCCCTTCTCTAGCCAGCCCTTTATCTCTTTCATCAATCGACCGCAGCTCTTTACTTCACCCCTTCCCCTCTCTCAGTTTCACCTATTACCTACCATCTTGTACTTCTTCCTCCTCTTCCCCCACCTTCTTACTCTGACTTCTCATCTCTTTTTTCCGGTCCTGATTAAGGGCCTCGGCCTGAAATGTCGACTGTTTACTCTTTTCCATAGATGCTGACTGGCCTGCTGAGTTCTTCCAGCATTTTGTGTGTGTTGCTAAGATAACAGCCCATGCTATTACAGGAAAGGTACAAGCATGGATAGAAGATTGGCTGACTGGCAGGAGGCAAAGAGTGGGAAAAAGGGGAATCATTTTAACATTCCTGGTGACTAGTGGCGTTCCACAGGAGTCAGGGTGGGACCCACTTCTTTTCACGTAACATCATCGCTCTGATGATGGAATTGATGGCTTCGTGACTAAGTTTGCGAACAAAATGAAGAAAGGTGGGGGGGGGAAGGTAGTGTTGAAGAAGAATGGAGTCTGAAGAAGGACTTGGACAGATTAGGAGAATGGGCAAAGAAGGAGCAGATGAAATATAGTGTAGGGTAGGCAAGTTTATGGTCAGGCACTTTGATGGAAGGAATAAAGGCATAGATGATTTCCAAACAGCGAGAAAAATTAAAAGTTAGAGTTGAAAAGGGACTTGGGAGTCCTTGTGCAGGATTCCCTAAAAGTTAACTTGCAGGTTGAGTAAGTGATAGGGAAGGCAAATACCATGTTACCATTCATTTCAAAGAGGTCTAGAATATAAGAGCATGGGTGTGATGCTGAGGCTTTATAAAACATTCGTTGGACCACACTTGGAGTATTATGAGTGGTTTTGGGCCCCTTATCTAAAAAGCAGTAATGGTATTGGAGAGTGTCCAGAGGAGGTTCATGAGAATAATTCTGGGAATGAAGCAGTTAAAATGTGATGAGTCTCGTTCTGTATTTGCTGGATTTTAGAAGAATGAGGGGTGATCTCATTGAAACTAATCTAATATTGAAAGGCCTAGGTACAGTGGACGTGGAGATCATGTCTCCTATAGTGGGGGAGTCTAGGACCAGAAGGCACAGATACAGAATAGAGGGCCATCCATTTAGAACATAGATAAGAAGCATTTTCTGTAACCCAAGGGTCATTAATGTGTGGAATGCATTACTACAGGCAGTTGGAGGTCAAGTCATTTGGTATACTTAAAGTGGAGTTTGATAGGTTCTTGATTAGTCATGGGTCAAAGGTTATGGGGAGAAGGCAGAAGAACAGGGTTGAGAAGGATAATAAATCAGCCATGATAGAATGGTGGAGCAGACTCAATGGGCTGAGTGGCCTAATTCTGTTCCTATGTCTTACAGTCAATTCAATGTCTGATCAGGAAATAAAAATGAAGAGATGAACAAAAAAGTTAATGAACAGATTCTTTTAAAACATTGCACATATACAATAGCTTTATGGAGATGAGTCATTTAACTGAAATACTAAATCCTAAGTAATATACTTACAATGGCATCAGCAAAGAGTGAATGAGAGTTGTCAATTGTACAATCTGAACCAAGCAAATCATCCTCGTCTACCTGTAAAAATCAAACCATCAGAGAGAGCTTAAAAATAGGATTGGGCAACACAAAAAAAGGATTTTTTTGCACAGAAAAGACATATTTCATATTCAAGATTCACCCTTTGGTTTGCAACGGATAAAATATGGGAAATTGTATGGACAGCATTTTTATGGGAGAATCATGCAAGCATTCTAAATACATGCTGGTGACCATAAGCAAGATTTTTTGTCATGGCTGCACAGCAAAAAGAAATTCAGAGGATAATTCAGGGCCTATTTAAGAAGATATTCAGAGCTGTTTAAGAAGGGTGGGAGGCAGCAGAAAGAAAACTATAGACCTGTTAGGCTGACATCAGTGGTTGGGAAGTTGTTGGAATCAATTGTTAAGGATGAGATTACTAAATACCTGGAGGTACATGACAAGATAGGCCAAAGCCAGCATGGTTTCCTGAAAAGAATATCCTAGCTGACTAACCTACTGTAATTTTTTGAGGAGAGTAGATAAAGGAGATGTAGTAGATGTGGTGTACTTGGATTTTCAGAAGGCTATGAGGCTGCTTAGCAAGCTAAGAGCCCATAGGGTTACAGGGGTGTTACTAGCATGAGTGGAGCATTGGCTGATTGGCCGAAAACAGAGAGTGGGAATAAAGGGATCTTATGCTGGTTGGCTTTTTACGTGGAGTTCCACAGGGGTTGGTGTTGGGACCGTTGCTTTTCATGATGTATGTCAATGATTTGGACTATGGGATTAATCGGATTGTGGCTAAATTTGTCGATGATACAAAGATAGGTGGAGGAGCGGGCAGTGTTAAAGAAACAGATCTTGCAAAGAAACTTAGATAGTTTAGGGGAATGGGCAAAGAAGTGGCAAATGAAATACAATGTTGTAAAAAGTGTATGGTCGTGAAATATGGTGGAAGAAATAAACAGACGGACTATTATTTAGATGGAGAGAGAATCCAAACTGCAGAGATGCAAAGGGACATGGGAGTCTTTGTGCAGGATATCCTAGAGGTTAACCTCCAGGTTGAGTTGATGGTGAAGAATTCTTGAGGTATAGAATATAAGAACAGGATGTGACGTTGAGGCTCTATATAGCACTTGTGAGATCATACTTGGAGTTTTGTGTGCAGTTTTGGTCTCCTTATTTTAGAAAGGATTTACTAACATTGGAGAGGGTTCAGAGAAGATTCACGAGAATGATTCCAGGAATGAAAAGGTTACTGTATGAGGAACATCTGGCAGCTCTTGGGCTGTATTCCCAGGAGTTCAGGAGAATGTGGGGTGATCTCATAGAAACATTCTGAATGTTTAAAGGCCTGAACAGATTAGATATGGCAAAGTTATTTCCCATGGTAGGGGAGTCTTGGACAACAGGGCAGGACTTCAGGATTGAAGGACGTCCACTTAGAACAGAGATGCAGAGAAGTTACTTTAGTCTGAGGGTGGTAAATCTGTGGAATTTGTTGCCATGAGCAGCAGTGAAGGCCAAGTCACTGAGTGCATTTAAGGCAGAGATAGATAGGTCCTTAATTAGCCAGGGCATCAAAGGGTATGTCGTGAAGGCAGGGGAGTGGGAATGGAAGAACTGGATCAGCCCATGATTGAATGGCAGAGCAGGCTCAATGGGCCAAATGGCCTACTTCTGTTCCTATATCTTATGGTCTTGTGGTCTACGTCAGACAAGAGTTTTGAGGTTCAAGGGGAATCCAAAGCACCATAAGTACAATCAATCACTCCCGGAACCACCAAGAAATCCTCAATCCTGGAAATCTCAGTATCCATAGCTTAATGGCCCTTGGTCAAGTAAAAGGAGACAAAATCTATTTTCCTTGACCAGAGAGCATAAGACCTCCATAATATTGCATTTTCCAATAAACTGGCATACATGTCACAAATTAATTGTATCACCTGAAATGATCCAGAAATTCCCAGTGATGGTGTTCATGACTCACAGAGGTACAGGTATCTATCTGGAGCTTGGACAACAAAAGTCAAAGGTCTCTCCACCATTGATCTACAGTGTCTTGAAATTGTATTCTGCCTCCACAACTATTTTCACATTTTACTGTCTCATTTTCTAAATTTCAAAGTAGAATTTTTTTTGGGCTAATCATTGCTCATCTCAAATCAAAATAAAAATTCCAAATCCTGTCAACATTTAACTAAAAATTAAAAACTAAAATTGTGAGGCTGAAAAAGTATTCATCCCCGTATTATTATGACTACACTATCTTTTCTCAGTTGCAATATATTACCTTACCAACTTACTCAATTTATTGATGTAAAAAATTGGAGGATCACCAGCTTTCAATGAATTCACAAGGATAAATAACCCCTCCTCTGTAAGGTCCAACAGTATGGTAGATCTTCACAGACCAAACCAAAATGAAGACAAAAGAGCATTCAAAACAAGTTAGAAAAATGATAATAGAGAAGCACAAACCTGGGGAAGGGTACAAGACCATCTCAAAGCCACTGAACATACCTGAGAGCTCAATGCAGTCCATTGTAAGAAGTGGAAAAAAATGAAACTGCAGCCGCTCTGCTTCGGTCAGGCCACCCCTACAAACTAAATCACTAAAGAAGAATGCCACTTGTAAGAGGCTACTGTGACACTACAGTCACTCCTAGTGAGCTGCAGAAGTCAGTGGCTGCAACTGGAGATTAAGTTTATGGCGCCACATTCTCTAAGGTTTTGCACAAAAAGGGTATTTAAGTGGCAAGGAAATAACCATAGCTTTAAAAAAAAGCCAGATACTGCAAAGTCTCGAAGAATATCTTGTGGTCAAATGAACTAAAGTGCAACTCTTTGGTCTCAATACTAAATAGTATATGTGTCGTGAATCTAATGCTGGGTATCAGCCAGGTCACACCATCCCCGCTGCAAAGTACTGTGGAGGTAGCATCATACTATGGGGTACTTTCTAGTAGCAAGGTCTGGAAATTTAGTCAGGATTGATGAGAAGATGAATGCTGCTAAAATCTTGCTAGTGTCTGTCAGAAAGGTTAAACTGGGGAGGAAATTAGTCTTTCAACAGGACATTGACTCAAAGCACACTGCCAGAGCAACCACGGAGTGGCTTCAAATGAAGAAAACTTCTGTCTTTGATGGCCTTGTCAGAGTTCTGACCTTAATCCAATCAAATATCCCTGGCAAGACTTCAAGATTGCTGTCCACTGCCACTCTCCAAATAACCTTGCACAGCTCAAGCAATTTTGGAAGAAGGAATGGGCAAATCTTATCCAAAAAGTCTACTGACTGTAATAGCTGAGAGAGGTGGTTCAACTAAATACTGACTTTACAATGCTTTACAATCTTCCCTGTTTTTAGGGCTCTCCTGTGAAAAAAAGAACATGTGATTCACAAATGAAAATTGATTAAAATCCCTGGTTGTAATACTCATTTATGTGAACAAAGGGTTGGGGATTGGAAACTTTAACAAGGCATATAGGTAACCTCAGCTTCCAGAAACATTTCTCTTCTAAGAGCTGGAAAAAGGAAGAGTGTAGCTTCCAGAACAGTCTTGCGTCTTGGGTGGGGGTGGGGGTGCTAGGATCTTTGCATGACAGCCTAATACCTCTTCCCCTCTTCCATTAGAATCCAAGTATGTCTGTCCTGACTCTGCTTGGCCTGTACTCCCAGTTCAAAGTTTCCAAATAATTTTATAAACAAAGAATTATAAATTACACAACATTAAGATTTGTTTGCTTACAGGTAGCCACATTTAGTTTATGAGGCACATTTAGCAAGACTACAGCAAAAACACCAACCGCAATGAGATAATGTGTAGAAATGACAATGTAGCTCAACATAAAACTGCCTTTCAACTTGACTGGACTACTGAATAGCTAGTTAGCATCTACAGTCCACTCCAGCATACACATCTAAACATAAAAATTCAATTACATTGCACTGAAAAGCATATCACTATATAATCCATTTTCTAGGCCTGCCCCTTTTTGAATTCATAATATCCATCAATACTTTCAATAAAAGTGCTGCAAAATGTACCAGTGAGCATAAGGCATAACTCAGTAGATGATCAATTCCACATGAACCATGGTCATTTCTGATTTTAAAATGTATTTTACACCACCTAGATACACTTAATGTAACTTTACTTGACAAATAAATTTGTGACATAGCAGTGAATAAATTAATCAATAAAATTTTCAATAGACACATAAAAATACTTACTTCTTGACTACCAGATCCATGCAGAAAATCATTCAATGCCTGCACATCACTATTAAAAAAGAGTAATCAATGAATTGATATTAATTATTTCAGTGTCCGGTCATCACCAAGATAAAAAAAATGCTGATGCTTACTTTACAAATATAAATCCCAATGCTATTTTTGAAATCGACTGAACTCAACCACTAACATAATACCTCCCCATAGCGTGACATGAAAGTGATTACCTGGGCACTAAAGCCTCATTAAATCCACACTTCTAAAAAGTATTAATTATATTGAGAGTAGAATTTTAATTTGGTAGAGGAATTAAAAGGAGAGGTTTTTGAGCCTGAAATCACTGGGACTATTATGTAAAGCAATGTTTTGTCATTGGGTAGGAAATCAGGATGGTTTGGATTTCAGTAGTAAGCATATCCAGTGAATATTATAAATCATTACAATTGTATGGAAGTAGATCTCAAAATATCTGAAGTGCAGTTAAGAAGGATCAGGTCAAAATCTTTCTTAATTGCTCTCTGAATATTCAAGCTAATTCTATCTGATGCCACATTACAAAACAGCTGAAGTGGTAGAACACGAAAAATGTGAAGCATGTGAAGATTTTGTCAGAACATCTTTTAAATCTCCCCACACCATGGCAGAGGTGTAAAAATAGTGTATGCCTATTAAATGTCCTTCATTATGCTCATGTGCAATTAACCACAATGAGTTTGAAAGTTAAAAATTGGGATTCCCTCTAACTTCCCCTACCTTCTTATGGAAAAGCATCTCACTTCTAAACAAACACTTCCCCCTTAAGATTATGAAATCATGAATTCACTGGGCAGTCTAGGAGAGAACAAACCCTATTGTGACATGGTGTATTGGCATACCAAGCTAATGCAATCAAGATTCCAAGTAATAAAGATGAAAGCTACACAGAAAAGAAGGATGAGAGAGAAAGAGACAAATAGAAAGAACTGCATGTAAGAAAACAAACTGAATACAAATGAAGATCTTACTGAAATTTAGAATAAAGAGTAATTTAGCTTCAGGCAGGTGAATTTTAAAGGTGAACAATATTTTTCCTGTCAATACCACACAGCTTATATATCTAAGATAAAGGATCAAAGCTAGGCAATTCAGCCCATCAAGTCTTTGCCACCCTTTAATCATGTTATCCCACCTTCCCCAAGGAACTTTTAATGCTCTTATCAATCAATACTTATCAACCAACACATACAAGAAGCTGGAGGAACTCAGCAGACCAGGCAGCATAGATGTCTGGCTTACATTCAATCAAAGACCTGGCCTTCACAACTCTCATGGTATCAAATTCCAGATTCACTACCTTCTAACTGAAGGAAGTTCACCTCATCTCAGTTCTAAAGGTACATCCTTTTATTCTCAAGCTGAGCCTAGACTCTCCTACTAAGCGATGTTTAGTCCACACCACTTCACAGAGCTAAAATGGTATGCATTTTGGTAGACATAAACTTCTATGTTTTTGTTAACACAATCTATTATCGTATATGAAATGAAAATGTTGTTTATTATTTTCTCTAATATCAACTCTGAAAGCCTTCTTTATAAGGTCATCATTTGTGGCAAAGCTTCTTAGAAAAAAGCTTATTTACATAACATAAGGCAGAGGATGTGGTGATTAAGGATTTTAGTAAGGCCTTTGATAAGGTTCCTCATGGAATACTCATTCAGAAAGTCAGAAAACATATGATCCTGGGAAACATGGCTATGTGGATTCAGAATTGGCTTGCCATTAGAAAGCAGATGGGTGGTGGTAGATGGAGCGTATTCGGCTGGAGATTGTGACCAGTGGTGTTCCACAGGAATCTGTTCAGGGACCCCTGCATTTTGTGGTTTATATAAATTATATAAGGAAAAGGTGGGATGACACGAAGGTTGGAGGAGTTGTGGATACTGTAGAGGGTTGTTATAGGTTGCAGTGGGACAATGACAGGATGCAGAACTAAACTGAAAAGTGAAAAATGGAGTTCTCCAGCTGGAGAAGTATGAGTTGATTCAAAGTTCAAAGTAATTTTTTTATCAAAGTACATATATGTTGCCATATATTACCCTGAGATTCATTTTCTTGTAGGCATTCAAAGTAGAATGAATAAATAAATACAATACAGTCAATGAAAAATGATACAAAGACTGACAAATTATCAATGTAAAAAGACAGTGTACAAAACATATAATAAATAATACTGAGGGCATGAGTTATAGAGTCCTTGAAAGTTAGTCCATAGGTCGTGGAATCAATTCAGAATTGAGATGAACACTTGTTCAGAAGCTTCATGGTTGAAGGGTATTAACTGTTCCTGAACCTGGTGGTGTGGGATATAAGGCTCCTGTACCTCCTGCTCAATGGCAGCAGGAAGAAGAAATCAAGGCCTGAATGGTGGGGATCCTCAATGATGGATGCTGCTTTCTTGTGGCAGCACTCCCTGTAGATGCGCTCGATGGTGGAGAGGATTTTCCTGTGATGGACTGGGCTGTACCCACCACCTTTTGTAGGCTCTTCCATTCTTAGGCATTTTCCATACCAGGCTGTGATACCAACAGTCAGGACGCTCTCCACTGAGCACACCTGTACAAGTTTGGAAGGCGGAATTTGAGTACAGAGTTAAAGGTAGGACTCTTAGTAGTTTCGAGCTTGGGGTCTACATCAATAAATCCCTCAAAGTTCCCTCGCAAGTTAATAGAGTGGTTAAGAAGGTAAAGGGTGTGATGGCCTTCATTAGTTGGGGGATTGAATTCAAAAGCCATGAGGTAATGTTGCGGCTCTATAAAATCCTAGTTTTCAAACCACACTTGGAATATTATGTTCAGTTCTGGTTGTTGAGGTCTAACATCTGCCAGACGATGCTGAGGATGTTCTATGAGTCTGTGGTGGCCAGTGCTATCATGTTTGCTGTTCTGTGCTGGGGCAGCAGGCTGAGGGTAGCAGACACCAACAGAATCAACAAACTCATTCGTAAGGCCAGTGATGTTGTGGGGGTGAAACTGGATTCTCTTACAGTGGTGTCTGAAAAGAGGATGCTGTCCAAGTTGCATGCCATCTTGGACAATGTCTCCCATCCACTCCATAATGTACTGGTTAGGCACAGGGGTACATTCAGCCAGAGACTCATTTCACCGAGATGCAACACTGAGCGTCATAGGAAGTCATTCCTGCCTGTGGCCATCAAACTTTACAACTCCTCCCTCGGAGTGTCAGACACCCTGAGCCAATAGGCTGGTCCTGGACATACTTCCCACTTGGCATAATTTACATTATTATTTAATTATTTATGGTTTTATATTGCTATATTCCTACACTATTCTTGGTTGGTGCAACTGTAACAAAACCCAATTTCCCTCGGGATCAATAAAGTATGTCTGACTGACTGTCTGTCTGTCTCATTATAGGAAGGATATAGTAGCTTTAGAGAAGGTACAGAGGAACTTTACCAAAATGCTGCCTGATTTAGAGAGTACAACTTATGAGAACAGGTTGAGCAAGCTAGTGCTTTTCTCTTTGGGCAAAGGAGGATGAAAGATGACTTGATAGATGTGTACATGATGATAAGAAGCATGAATTCTATGGATAGCCAGCCTTTATCCCAGGGCAGAAATGGCTAAAACCAGGGGACACAATTTTAAAGTGACTGGAGGAAAGTATAGGGAGGATGTCACAGATAATTTTTTTTAAACACAGTAAGTGGTTGGTGTCTGGAACACCCTGCCACGTGGTAGAGGCAGATACATAGGGACTTTTAATAAACTCTTAGATAGGCACATGGATGACTTAAAAAAGAGACCCACCTTGGAGGGAAGGATTAGATTGATCTTAGAGTGGGCTGAATGTTCTGTACTGTGCCATAGTGCTCCATGTTTCATATAATTTGGAAATTAAAGAAATTAAATTTTTTCCGAATTAAAGAACACAATGTTCTAGCTGTCCACTGTGTATCATTAAAATAAAACAAGTTACATTAACCTCAAGTCAAAGATTCACTTCACAATCAATGTGAGCAAAATTCATGATGGAGAAAAACTCAAGGGAAAATATCTCCTTGAAACATCAGTTAATCCAGATTTCATGTGTCATATAAAAAACGTTTCCTTTGTTGAAATATTTGCTCATTTCATTCAGCCACAGATTTTAGTTATCTTGTAACATGTAACCTTGTGTTGCTGCTTCAACAACAAAAACAGGAAATTCAATGGTGACATAGAAACAAGAAGTTTGTCTTCATGGAGACCTACATGGAATGTAAAACTCATGTCCCTCACTCCAATTACATAGGAGTTCCATGCATTGAAAATATGAATTGCACATCTGACTTGAATGTTGGTCAGCCAGATTTTTCTTATGAAAATTCTCTTTTTGAAGCTGCTGATCATCTTTATGGGTGAGATGTCTTTGACTGTCACTTTGAAGATTGGCAAAAGCAAGAATGATGCCAATTCCTCAGCCACAAGTTAGGTGTGTTGCTACAACAAGCAGTTTAATCTGATACTGAAACTGCATCCATCAAATAAATCAGATGAACAATAAGTGAAAGTAGCCCACTAAATAAATGCAGTCTCTAAAATACAGCAGCAAGTATGGATGAAGTTCAAACACTAAGAGGAAAGCAAATGTAAACTTAAAGACCTTACATTCACATTTGCTGTTCCTTCATAAAGAACAAGAACCAAGATAAAATATCATCTGCTACACCTTCATCACATTATCTTAAAGCCTCTGCAATGTATTTATATCTGTCTTAAACATACCCTCACTCAAAAGAAAACCGGATGGCAAAATTAAATTGAAGAAGAATAATACCACAGATATAACAATTTGCCATTCAGCTGCTACATTGGTAATATAAAAATTAATTTACAAACTAACTTGAAACAAGAGGAAGCTGACAATCCAAATACAGTCATGCTATTTGAGATGTTCAGGCACGTGTTCACATTTTTATACAGGAATTGTGCTACATAGCCAAGACAAATCACACATATCAGGATAAAATCTGAATGGGTGTGACTTGCTAAAACTATTGACGGAATTATGACAAAGCAGTCCTTGCCTTTTGTGGTCAGGTGTGTAGACGACAACAGTGGAAATAAGGTTAGAAGAATGCAGCCATTAATCAGCAAATATCCTCCATATATTGTCATACTTCATGGAATGATTCACTTCCTAAATCACAACAGCAAAAATATTTCACAAAATAGCTCCTATCTTATGTTCTCCCATGCTTGAAGCACTCTTTGGAAGGCATTATGTTATCTCAATCTACAGAAGAGAAGTGGTGCCATGAATCCTGGCAATCCAATCATGTTGGAACAAACCCCAAACCTCCCCATGTACAGTAACAGCACAGAACAAATTCATCAGAAAATTATAAAAGTGTATTCAAGAAAGGTATACAAATGAGGATGAAGTAATATTGGAGAGAAGAGGAGGAGAAGAAAAAAATCAAAAGTAGCTAATGTTTGCCTGTTTCTTAAACATGAGATTAGTACTTTAAGGGGCCAGCAGTACTCAAACAGTAGCACAAGGCACAACTATGTGTTCATACTTTGAACCCATGATCAGCTGGCTGCAACATCTGAAGATAATAACCATCCTTAAATGGCATTGCAATTGTGAACAGAAGATGAAATACTGCCCTCAGTAAGTGCATGTGTCCCCTCGTTATTTATGTTCATCTTCGAAATCAGGTTGCATACAGGTCAATCAGCTCTAGTCCACTATTGTAATGGAAGAACAGACTTACAATTACACAGTAAATTTCATGTTATAAGGGCATTCTGAAGCATGCACCATTAGTTGTGTTATATAACAAATAGGCAAGCAATTTGGGTCTGGTAAGGTTCCCAAATAGCAAATAAATTAATATTTAAATAAGCACTTTTCTGGTGACGTTTGTTCAATGGCAGCCAGGATGTTGTGAGAATCACTCCTCTTCTTTAAGTAGCTCCACAGTGTTGCAACAAACTGAGGGCACATCTTAATAATCAGATGAAAACTCAATTCACATTGTCAGCAATTATCTCCTCCAGTATTAAAGTATTTCATCAGTATGACTTTAAAGTGTTAATCTTAAGTTGTGCTCAAATCCTGCAACCTTCTGGCTCGATGCTGAGACTTGACACAAATTTTAAATCTTTTCGCCAATGAACATTATGCAAATTTAAGAGAATACTTACCCTATAACATCTCGCAAATCACGGTCATCATCATCATCCATGACAGCTAGAAAAGGTAAAAGAATAAAAACAAATCATATTTTACATCTCCTAGTGCAATTAACAAACATTCTGCTCAGAATTTTGCACATCATTGAAGACCAAACCAGGTATGAATCCTGTTATTAGCCTCTCCAACAGAATGAACAAGTTCTTAATAAAATGTCCAGTATCACAGATCTCTGAGTCTTCAATTCAAGGCCTCTACTGTCAAATAAAACAAGTGAAACAGAAGAAAAATTGCTGGATATTGCAGAATTTGTTCATCATGTCATTGTAAGAATACTGAAATATCTTAGAGGCACCCATACAATAATTAAGACTTAAGACACAAGAAACTGCAGATGTTGGAAATATGGATCAATAAGTAGGATTATCATTGATCAAAATGGCTGATAAGTTACACAAGGATAATGGCAACACACACAAACTGCTGGAGGAACACAACATCTATGCAGGAAAATGAACACTCAACACTTCAGGACGCAGAAAAGGGAGCAGAAACAAGAATAAAGGGGTAGGGGAGGGGTTGAGGACCATGAGCTGGCAGGTGATAGGGGAATCTAGGTGAGGGGGGAAAGCAGGAGGATGGGGAGGAGAAATGGCAATAATGTGAGAAGCTGGAAGGTGATAGGTGGAATGTGAAAGAAGAGAACAGTAGTACATGGAACAAAGGGAAAGTGGCACTATTCAGCACTATTTCTCAATGTAACAAATTCAAGATCAAAAAAAGTTCTTAATTCCAAGCATCTCTAACATGGGAATCAAAACCTAACATCTTTTACAGTATGGTCCAAATCTGAAAGTAGTAACAGCCGTAATTTTCAACCTTCATAGCTAATACCCAGAGTCAAATTTCTGAGAAGCTGATGCAATATTGCCTTTCTATTTGGATTCCTTGATATAAAGTATTCATGCTATTAATATGAAATCCAAAGGTAATCATTGGTTTTACATATCTACTCCAAACTCTAGTTAAATCCACTCCACCATCAGACACAAGGGTGCAGTAAAAGAGAAAAGGGTTTAAGATGACAGCTTGGAGTAGATAAATAAGCCAAGTGTTATCTTTGCATTTCATATTAAGGACAATTACTAACATGTTATTTTCTCCTGCTATTTTCTTTTCATTCCTCAGCTCCAAATGTGAAGCTTCCACCTCCACCACCTCCCCACACCCCTTCACCTAACTGTGCAGCTGCATTCTTCACTAACTTATCTCCTATTACTTTAAAATAGACTTTGAGTCTGTACACTAAGACTGATTTATGTTGCTTCCAGGACCCTATTCCCACTAAACTGATAATCATCTAATCTTCTTCTAGAACCCATCAGAGTGGATAGCTTAAACAATTCTCACTTCTTGGATACTGTCCACTTCTTTTTGAATCTGTCAGAACTCAATTTCTACCCCAGTTATGCTTTTACCTCCCAAATAATGCCCATGTTTCCTGAAATGTAATTCCTTCACTTAGAGTGAAACCTCAGTGAGGAGTTATAATGGCTTCACTACACTCATTAATGTCACCACATTTGATTGTAAGAAAGCCACTTCACCTCTTCTTACTTCGGAATTCTACAAAGAATAACCACAAAGCTTTGCATCGTGACCTCATGCAAGGTGTTGGCCCAAAATGTTGACAATTCATATTTTCCTTCATATGTTGTTCTACCTACTGAATTCCTCAAGCAAATTGTTACTCTATTTTCTATCATCTGCAGTCTCCTATCTCTCTACCTGGAAATGATCATTGGATCGTTCTCATCTATCGAGATTCAGTTTGGCCATGCAGCTCCAGAGCATCTTCTTTCTCCACTTGCAACATTATGTCTGGTGCCTCCGGTCATTCCAGTCTTGGTCCCTTCTTATATCCCAGTGTCTGTATGTCCTCTTCATAACCAACTCTTTAGTCCACTGCACGACCTGTATTTCTAAACAATCTGTTTGATATCCAGTATGGATAAGTGAAAACTTTCCTCAACTACATATGAGAAAGATCAAAGCTGTTGACTACAGTCCCAGTCACAAACTCTAGCCACTGATTCAACTCCTTTTCCTGTCAACAACCTGAAAATCAACCAGGTCATTCGCAACTTTGATCTCACTCATCTGTTGATGAAACCCTCATCCAAGTCTTTGCTAATTCTAAACATGGCAAAAATAGAAAATAATGCAGAAAAATGGGGTCAGACATGTGAGAAATGTGTACTGAGTAGCAGTGAAATGTGGGTGAAACACAGGGCCTTCTGGATTAACATCTTTTTTTTACTTCAGATAACGAACTCTCTCTTCCTGTTAATATAAGAACCGTTTCTTAACACATCTCTGCTGGTCATGTTCCAGTACTCACAACCAAAGTAGCTTAATCTCATCTCACCAGTGCAAGGTCATTGCTTTATAATGAACACAGACCTCCAAACACAAAGTTTAACCTCATTCTCTGCCTCCTACTAACTATCCAATTTTGGACTCAATTTGCCAACTTGCCTTGGACACCATATGATCTAACCTTTAAAGCCAGTGTTGAATGTGAAAACCTGTTAAAAACCTTAATGAAATCTATAAAGACTACAACAACACCCTTCAATATATTTTGTTACCTCATTGAGTCACACTATGGCACAGGAACAGGCTCTTTAGCCCAACTCATCCATGCTGACTGAGGTGCCAATCTACGGTAGTCCCATTTGGTACATATCCCTCCAAACCTTTCCTATCCTCGCATTATCCAAATACCTTTTAAACTTGTAACTCTATCTTCATCCACCAATTCCTCCAACAGGTCATTCCATCTACCAACCTCCCTCAGTATGTAAACTTCCTCTCAGAACCACTTTAAATCTGTTGTCTCTAGTTTTAGACTCTCCTATCCTGGGAAAGAAAGTACTGTCACTATCTCTCCTATTTATGCCTCTTAAGATTTTATAAATTCCCATAAGGTCACCATCAGATTTCTTAGCTCCAATGAAAACAGTCCCAGCATATCCAGTCCCTCATTCTAACTCAAGCCCTCTAATATCAGTGACATTCTTGTGAATTTTTCTCCACCTCTCTAGCTTAATCACATCCATCAATAGTGTGTAGCCAGTTCTGCACACAATATTCCAAGTGAGATCTCATCAACATCTTGAACAGCTGTAGTATGACTTCCCAAATCCTGTTCTCAGTTATCCGGCCAATGAATGTCATATACCTTCATTTTCCTGTCTACCTGTGTGGTCAATTTCAGGGAATTATGTGCTTGCATCCCAAGGACCCTCTGTTTAACAACACTCCATCGGATCCTATCATTCACTGACTATGCCATACCCTGGTTTAACTTCCTTAAAATGCAGAACTTTGCACTTGTCTAGTTAAATTCCAACTCCTATTCCTTCCGCCACTTTCCCAGTTGACTACCTAACTAATGCTACGTTGAGTCAAAATAATTATCAAAAATTGCAAGAAGAAAATAAGTGGAAGTCAATTTTCTAATGACCAAGAATGGGTAATAACAGATTTATTTGTCCTTTTTTGTGTAAGAGTATATCACAATTCTAGCTGCTGGAATATTTCCGTGGTACCAATGACTTTGGTTCTTGGAGCTTTTATCACTTTTTCTTTGGCACTTGACTCTTCCATCTACATCCAGATTAAAGCTCAACTTTCTGTAACTAAAAAACTTCAATTCATTTAAAAAAGCGTACCCTAATATTCCAGAGATTTATCTAGTGAGTAGCTGAAGGGTGCATAAGAGCAAGAGAAAATAGGAGCAGGGATAGACCACTCAGTCCCTCAAGCCTGCTTCCACCATTCAATATGATCATGGGTGATCCATGCTGGCCTCAATTTCTCTTCCATGTCAGTTCCCCATTAACTTGCAATTCCTTGACCTTTCAAATATCTATCTACCTTCATTTTAACTATATTTAATGATCTGGCCTCACCTAAAGTGGCAGAGAATTCCGCTCAGCCATCTACCATCTGATAAAAATCTCTACCTCCCCAACTTTCAATGTTTCACCCTGTACAGTATTGTACAGCTATGCCCCCTTGTTGACAACTCCTCCTTTCAACATCTACAAGTCTCCTTAGGATTTTATACATCTGAATCGTCACCGTCATTCTTCTCCAACTGTAAAGGATGTAGGCCCAATCTGTCTAGCTTCTCTTGATCAGGCAGCCCCTTCATCCCAGAAATTAGCCTGCTCAATCTCCTTTGAAGTACCTTCAACGGTACTAAATGCTTTTCTATTTAAGGGGCTCATAAATGTCCACAGTGCTCCAGGTGTAAACTCAACACCTGTACAACTGCAACAAGACCTCAATGTTCTTAAACACTAAACCCTTTGCCTACGTGTTGGACCTGCTCAATGTGACCTAATGTGGCTCATGCACTAGAACACTTTGATCAATCTGAGCTTCACTCATTCATCTGTCCATTCGATTTTGATAATAATTCACTTTTTGTTTCTATGTTTATTCTCATCTATGTAAGTGTGGTGGTAGAGTTGATATCAATAGGTTCTGAAGGGAAAAACTGCACTGGCGGTAGCTATCTGAAAGAAAAATTAAGGATTTTCTATTCAGATTACTACCTACTAATCATAAAATAGTACACAATATACTACTCCACTTCATTAGGTTGAAAGCTGAAATGTAAAATTTTAAAATGGATAATAGTTATATGTATCATCAATAAGCATTTCTGGGCATTGTGCGTAATTTAGTATCACAGCAAAACCTAAGCGTATGTTGTCTGTCACATATCATCAGTTTCACATGCCTTTTGGAGGTGTGGAACAATACCTAGACTTATAATTATTGTATATTTTACAGTGATCAATGTGTAAAACAAAAATAAATCGCTGCATTTATATTGTGCCTTTCATCTCGAAATGTTCCATGCAAGAGTTGTTCTGCAAGATAGAATGGGATAAATATTGACCAGAATATCCAATGACATTCAAAGTTTTTCTTTGAAACCTAGAAACATAGGATCTTACACAGCCAACTGGAAACCTCAGGGAATCTCAGTTTAATGTCTAATAAAGTAGGACTTGAACTCACTATTTTCTGAGTCATAGGTTGTCACCATTGAAAAATTATTATACATAGCAACATGCACAAAGAAGTATCTTTATTGCTATTAATACCACTAAAATGTGCATTACTATTTACAGAAAAATGAAAGCAGAATGTTTGGCCAGTATTTTGAGTGTGCTATTGCACATAATGTTTAAATCAAACATGAAAGAATATGCTCCACCTCGCCAGCCCTTGCACACTGCAAGATGAACAATATCATTTACATCTCATTTGCAACTTCATCAATCATTATGACATATTACCATGCTACTGGACAAACTGTCCTGTCTAAGCGAGCTTCTCTCATTCATATAGTGGCTACAAAAATTGCTTATTGGTATGCTAATTGCACTCCATGAGACTAATTAAACTTTTATCTCTGGTATAATTTTCTATTTAAGGCAAACATTTATCCTTCTTTCAAAACTTCACAATACTGTGCAGATTCATCCCTTATGCTATTGGGGTTCTATGAGGCTTTAAATGTTTCAATTTACCTTTCTATACATTAAATCATTTTGTTATCTACTTGCATACTTCCACCTTACATATTAAAAGAATGCAAATTGTAGATGACAGATCCATAAAAAGATTGTGAAGAGCTGGCAATTAAATGCAAGCCTTTCACATTTCAGGTTATCTCAAAATGCTTTACAGTAATGGAGCACTTTTGAAGTACAGTAGTAGTCTTCATGAACCTTATAATCTATGTGATTCATGTATTATAATATCTGTTCAGGTGTATCCTATAAACACTCAACATAAGATAAATTCAACTGCCCATGAAGCAGCAACAGAAAATGGAGATAGGGCCAAAACTGCATTTTTGGCACAAATGACAAACCATACAGTTCATTGCTACATTATATAATGCATTGAATATTTACCAATTACATAAATAACGTTTAAGACAAAAGTCATCTTTTTTCCAAAAAAAAACACGGTGTACAAAAAAAAAGGTTTTTGCGTAATCCTTCTGTGGTTCAAGCAAGTTTTAAACATTTGTACTGTGAAAATCATCTGCTTCAACAATATTTTTGCACTTTGTGGACGCTTTAATAAAGGCTGCTAATACCTTTAAAAGCTCTTCTGAGATTTTGTATCAAAGCAAATTCATACTTTAAGTAAAACGCTGCAAAAAAAGTTGCAATTATGTTTCAGAAACCCTAACACTTGAACTCTTTGAAATAGTCAGCTATATTATGAGTAATATTAAAACAATGAAAATTTAAGAACATTCAAAATTTCGAAACTTTAAGGAACTGCGCCATACTAAACTTTACTGAAAAAACAAGTTTAAAGTACCGAACAAAAACACACACAAGTGCATATATTTTTATTGCATTCAGTGGAAAAACCATATAAGTTAGCATTTAAAACAAATCGTGCTACAGACGAACAGACAACCAACAAGCCACATAACGACTTTACAAACAGTTTGTGATTCTATGTGGTAAAATGTTTGGAAAAAACGTTGGGCTTCTCAAGCAGTGAAAATGGCGTCGCTTCAGCAAATTTAAAGTGCGCAACTGCTGTTGGCACGGCGCCAGTTTGTTCATCCCCACTACTTGAGTTTTAGATTAACATCGTCGCTTAATGAAAAATTCTGTTCTGTGCATTGCCGACGTGGTCAAAGTAGTTTGTTACAGTACTCTAGATTCTCAAACGGAAGCAAAAGGCCGTTAAGGGAAGCATCCCGTTTCTCCGGGAGTAGAGCCGTCAAAAGTAACGAAATAGCTACAACAGCCCAGCTGTCTTTTTTAAGACGGTTTAAAGGTAAAAGGGAGAGCAGTTCCAGTTCTTCGAAAAAAAGATGGGTTGAAACCCAACTTCAAATCCCGCCCACTGCGAGATACGGTGGTTAAAACATATTCCACAAACTGAGTATCAGATAGTATTTTCTTTCCTGGTCTTTAACAACTATACTTGGCGTCGGAAAGGGGGGAAAAGAAAATAATTTCTCATTGACATCAAGATGTAATTCCGACGAGGTAGGACGAACGCGAAGTAAACATAAGTGAAGGGCCGAATGCAATGAAGGGAGAGAAGCAATGCGCGATTCCGAGCCCAGGCTTTATTATGTTTTATTTCCAGAGGCCGAGGGGGGGAAATCGCCTTAGAACTGAACAATTTTAAGGTAAAGGGGGAAAACTGGTATCGCCATGTTGTACGAAACCAACCACCACCAAAACACTGAAAAATAAGCCCTTAAACAAAAACTCGAACGACTCGGGTAGAAATTAATGAGACCTTGAGAAAGGGAAGAGGGAATTAAATATCGGAAAATAAAAACAAATGATCGGCCTCCAAACCCGCCCATCACCATGAACAGGAAGAGTAGACCAAAGGCTTCATTGTTTTTTTTTCCACGGGGTCGGTTTAGGTTTATTTTATTTTAGCTGCTCAGGAGGAAGCAACTGCTCGTTAACAGTAGAAATCGGCAGGTGTGCGGGGGTGTTTCTCTTCAGCGGAGCGCTGCAAAATGTGGGAGAAGCCGCCGAGCCGGGCTCCATCCATCTTTAGACGGGCTGCTCCTTCGCTGGAGAAAAGACGAGCAATGGTGGTGGGAGGAAAAGGAGGGGAAAAATCTACTGGGAGAATCTAGAACCGTCGCTTTGAAAAATAACCCCGTGAGGTCCATTTACCAAATGGCGCTTCCAACAACCGCCCGTGACTCCAGATAAAACCGCTTAGAAAGCAGGAAAAAGAGGGAGGGATTTCAGACGATTATTTCCCTCTCCCTCTCGGGCGTCTATTTTTTTAAACTCATCGTGATCACGGGGGCGGAAAGTAAAACTATATTTTCGAACGGCTCTTTACAATCAATGAGTCATTTAGATTGGGGAGAGGGTGGAGATGAGGGGCGAAGAGGTTTTTTTCTAAATTAAACAGTGCAGTAGCTTTTCTTTTGGTGGTGGTGGTGGTTACTGTTGTCGTTGATGGGTGATTTGTTTTCCCTCCTCTTTCTGCTGCTCCTTCTAAAGGCGGGGAGGTGATTTTTCTAAGAAAAAATATTTCCCTTAGACCCTATTTTTTTTCCTTTCCCCCCTCCCCGAAGGAGTTGTTTTTTTTCCTTGAAATTTTTATCGCAAAATTATAATACACTGAAGGAACTCACCGTCATGAAGCGTGCCTTGTCAACGGGGTTTCCTCGCCATCAAATCAGGGGCGAGATGACCAAGAACAAAAAAAATCCGCTCAACACACACACACACACAAAAATAAGAGCTGTTCAGGGCATTTTCCTGCAAGGAAAATATTTTAGCATCTCATATAAGTTATATACGTCCTTTTTTTAAAGCGACATCTCTCTATTTTTTAATTAAATGCATCTTTTCCACTTTGTCCTGTGTTTATTTTTTTTAATTTGGAAGGAGAGAGGACATTTGAAACTTCTTTGCGCCTTTTTTTCCCTCCCTTTTAAAAAAAAACTGACAGCTGTCGTTCTGGAAATGCTTTTAATGGTGTGTTTTATTTTCCTTCTCTTCCCTTATTCCTCTCTGGGAGTTTTTTTCGATGAATGGTAAAGATGGTGTTCAGGTTTTCCATTCTCTCCACCCACCCTCATCAGTTACGGAAAAGGGTTTATAAATAGAAGTCTCGGTTACGTTGCTTCTTAATTTGCATTGAACTGTTCAAATGCTAGAAATCTATACGAACAAATTTGGAAACAGATTGAAAGACATTCAAATATTAATGAAATTAGTTGGGAATGTATTCCGAGGGGGGTTGTCACAAAAGACATTTGAAGGATGATTTTATTCAAAGTTGAATGTCTCAATTGTGTGTATATTTTAATAATTTTGAGTTGTGTACAATAGCTATCCTCGATAAGAAAAGTGAAATGCTGCCATTCCCCCTCCCTCCTTCCACTGCTCGAAGCACTAAGCATGGCGCCGGGGTCCTTGCCCTGAACAAAGGCATCGCGCGCACCGAGACCACACGCCGCACCCCATTGGTCTGCGGAAGCAGCCCCGCCCACAACCACCGCTCATTCGCCAGCTCCTCGCCAAGAATGACAGCTCCGGAAGGGTGGGGTTCCCGGTGGTTGCGGAGGAACTTCGGAGTTTTTTCATTTAAAGTTTGGTCTTCGACTGAGTTCTGGGTTACTTCTTTAGAGGCATAACTTTTTTTTATAGATATTGTATCCGGTTCTTCAGTAGGAGGAACGTATCTGTGCTTAACGAACTTCACTCTGCGGTGTCGGAATTCTGCTTCGTTACAGTAGAAGTTGGGAGAAGAAGAAAAGTGTTCAACTTTCTGTAACTCATTGAGATTACAATGTGGTGTGATTCTTCTGCGTTGCAGTGCAGATTGCAGAATGGCTTTTGCTTAATTATGCATCTTGTTATATTAACGGTAGTACTTCGCCGTTCCGTAAAACGAAATTCCTCTTTCTAAGATACTGCTGTGAAAAGTCAAACAACCAAGTTAGGGGAATCTCATTCATTTCAAGAATTTTATTTGTCTTAATTAGATTAAAATGGACTAAATTTTGCAACATTCTGTTACGATTGAATGATATTTTTACATGAATCAATAACTACTGGTTATCGGATTTGAAGTATGTAATTTATTTCTGTAGTACCTTTCATACATTAAGATGAAGGCTTAAAGTACATGGATTGTAAAGATATCAATGTAGTCATAAAAATGAGACCAAAAAAATCATACGCAGAGACAAACATAAAATGTAATCATATACCGTATGATATAAATATAATCAACATCAACAGGTATTAAGTAATCCTATAAGTAGGCCGTTTTTTTAAAAGTTGTTTTTATAAGTGTTTCGAAACTTTCTACGGTACTAATCCGTTGTAGAGTATTCCAGATTTTTGGTACATAAAAGCAGGAGACCCCATCACTAGTTAGTCTTCGAAAAGTACAGCACTGAAACAAGCCCTTTGTCTGTCCTAGTCCTTGTCAAATCACTTAAACTGCCTACTTCCATAGACCTACACCAGGACCATAGCTCCCTATACCATAGTGTCTAAGTAAAACTTAAACGTTGAAATCAAGCTTACATGCACCACTTGCTCTGCCAGTTCATTCCACCCTCTCATTGCCCTCTGAGTGAATAAGTTCCCACTCGTATTTGCTTTAAACTTTTCACCTTTCACCCCTAATCCACGACCTCTAGTTGTAGTCCCACAAAACTTAAGTGGAAAGAGCCAGTTTGCATTTAGCCGATCTATACCACTCGTAAGTTTGCATAACTCTATCAAATCTTCCCTCAACCTTCTACATTCCAAGGAATAAAGTCTTAACCTGTTCAATATTTCCTTATAACTTAGATCCTCCAGACACAGAAACATCCTTGTTTTTGTATGCTTGGCTCTTGGAACAATAAGCAAACTAATATTTGCTGATCTAAGAAAGTTAGGGATGTAAGAGGATAGACACCAAAATATACAGAGGAGCTAGATCATTTACAGTGGAACGTAAAAAAAATGTGTTCCTGCTTAAAGTATCATGCTGATTCTAAACTTTTCTTTCTGTTGCAAGTGAAACATGTACAATAATGGAAGGAATGTCAAGTTTCTTAAATTGTTTTCTCTGGAGTATCAGAGGCTGAGGCACAACCTGAAAGAAGTATTGAAAATTTTCAGAGATATAGATGTGGTTGATAGGAGGATCTTTCCCAGAGTCAGGATGTCAAGTACTAAAAGACACATCTTTAAGATGGTAGGCAGTTTAAAAGGCAAGTTTTTCTTTTACACAGAGTGGTAGCTTCCTTCCAAATTCTGAAAAGGCACACTTGCTACATTTGCTAAATCAAAGAAGTCTTGTATATTTGTAACAAACGGGTCTGTAACAAATCAAAGTAATAAAAAGGTGGGAAATAATGACAGGTAATTGCAATGTTAATCAGTTTGCTCACTGAATATGGTAAAACAAAACAAGTTCATGTTTAATATTAGGAAAATAGATACTGTAAAAGATCTTTCAATTTTTAATATTGACAAAGATCCATAGTTTATTTAAGTCTGTAACTTTGATACACGATGAAACTGAGTAATAAATAGAACCCTTTGGCTCACCTAGTCTTTGCTGACCATGATGCCAAATTAAACTAATCCCATCTGCTGCACATGGTAAATATTACTCTGTTACTGTCTACTCAAGTGCCTGTATAAATGCCTCTGAAATATTTGCTATCTGCTACCACTACCTCTTTTGGCAGTATATTACAGGCACCTACCACTCTGTGTAAAAAAAAAACAACTTGCCTTTTAAATTGCCTACCATCTTAAAGATGTGTCTCAGTACTTGACATCCTGACTCTGGGAAAGATCCTCCTATCAACCTCATCTATATCTCTGAAAATTTTAAATACTAGTTTCAGTTGTGCCTCAGCCTCTGATACTCCAGAGAAAACAATTTAAGTTGTCCAGCCTCTTCTTATAACTGTAAATTAAGGTCACGTTCAGGTGAATCTCTTTTGCATTGACTCCAGAGTTTCAATGTGCTTCCTGGAATACATCAAATGTGGCCTAATCACAGCTTTATACAACTGTAAGGTGACTTCCTAACTTCTATACTCAGTGACCTGATCAATGAAGAGAAATCCATGCGGTATGCTTTCTTTACCACTCAATTGAATTGACTTTATTTCTTGCATCCTTCACAAGCATGAGGAGTAAAAATCGTAATGTTACTTCTCTATCTAAATGCAATTTAAAGTAATTTGTTATAAATGGTATTTACAACAGGACAGTCAATGTAGCATAGAAATACAGTTGTATCAGCTTGAATTAACCAATCTGATGGCCAGGTGGAAGAAGCTGTCCCAGAGCCTGTTGGTCCTGGCTTTTATGCTGTGGTACCATTTCCCAGATGGTAGCAGCCGAAACAGTTTGTGCTTGGGGTGACCTGGGTCCCCAATAATCCTTCGGCCCCTTTTTACACACCCGTCTCTGTAAGTGTCCTGAATAGTGGGAAGATCAGATCTACAGATGTGCTGGTCTGTCCGCACCACTCCCTACAGAGTCCTGCGATTGAGGGAAGTACAGTTCCCATACCAGGCAGTGATGCAGCCAGTCAGGATGCTCTCAATTGTGCTTCTGTCAAAAGTCTGTAGGATTTGGGGACCAAACTTCTTCAACCATCTGAGGTGAAAGAGGCTTTTTTCACCAAACAGCCGGTATGTACGAACCACGTGAAATCCACAGTGGTGTGTGCTGAGGAACTTAAAGCTGTTCACCCTTTTCAACCCCAGATCCATCGATGTCACTAGGGGTTAGCCTATCTCCATTATCTACTTATGTTACAATTTTCAGGGAGTTTTGCACCCAAAGTCATTCTGTACATTAATGATGCTAAAGGTCCTGCCAATTATTATATATTTTTCCTCTTGCATTTGACCTCACACCTGTCTAGATTATACTCCATCTGCCATATCTGTGCCATATTTCCAACTGATCTATTTTTTCTATATCCTTTGACAATCTTCCTCAGAAGACATAACTCTGCCATTTTTTGCGACATTTGTGAATTCACACCTGTAGGAAAGAGTTAAATTTGATTCTATCTTAGTATATGGTCAGGTGTGTAAGACAAAATGGCGTCAGATTGGTATGTAGTGATAGTCAGAGAGATGTGCATGAACGTACATCCTTGAGATTAGATATTAGAGACATAGAGCACTCCAGCTCTGAAATGGGCCCTTTGGCCCATCTAGTCTATGCTGAACTATTTTGCCTAGTCACATCAACCTGCACCTGAACGATAGCCCTCCATACCACGCCTATCCATGTACTTTTCCAAAGTTTTCTCTTGTGTTCCCTTAAACATTTCACCTTTCACCCTTAACCCATGACTTCTAGTTCAAGAGTCACCCAACCTCAGTAGAAAAAAAAGCCCCTATATACCTCTATCAAATTTCCCTTAAATATTCCACATTCTAAGGAAAAAAGTCTCAACCTATTCAACCTTTCCTTCTAGTTCAGGGTTCTCAAGTCCTTTAAATTTTCTGTATCCTCTTTCAATGTTATTTATATCTTTCCTACAGGCGGGTGATCAAAACTGGGTACAATACTCCAGACTAGGCCTCATCAACATCTTAAATGATTTTGACATAACATCCCAAATCTTGTACTCAATACATTGATTTTTGAAGGCCAAAATGCCAATAGCCTTCTGTGCAACCCTATCGACCTGTGACGCCACTTTCAAGGAATTATTGATCTGTATTCCCAGATCCCTCTGTTCTACCACACTGCTCAGTGGCCTACCATTCCCTGTGTTAAATCCTACCCTGGTTTGTCCTCCCAAAGTGCAACACCTTGTCTGCATTAAATTCCATCTGCCATTTTGTCAGCTAGTCCAGATCCTACTGTAAGTTTTGATAGACTTCCTCACTATCTATTATACCCCCAATATTGAAGAATATTTTCCTCCGTAGAGACCTGTTGTTTCAGTTTCTAAGTTATGGGCCTAGGCAAAAGGTCACGGTCAGCACAATTCATCACAATGTTGCATCAACAAGAGGACATTATAGAATTCTAGAGGTAACATGAGCAAGTATTCTGAAGGCATTATCAGTCAGCATATATGCCCAATGATTGAGTAACATCAATGATGATGACCACAGTAAGATTACAGTTCTGTCAGGTCATTCCTTTGTGAATATCGATTGGGGTGGTTACACAAAGTGTTTTCCAAAAATTGCTTCAATCATGAACTGTACACAGGACAAAAAACAGGGAAGTGCAGTGAAAATAGCATTAAAAGACATGGGAAGGAGTTTCTGTCAGGGGCTAGAACCCTTCCAGATTTTCAAAACTACCAGAAAACCCATTGCCCCATGCCCTCAAGTGACTGAAACCTGAGTGTAGTGAAACACAACACAATACAAAGGGGGTGGGACTAGTGTCAGAAACGATGTGGGAAGCTGTCACTGTTGTACCAGGATATCAAGATTTATTTATTTAGAAGTACAGTGTGGAACCGGCTCTTCTGGCCCAAAGAGTTGCACAGCCCAGTAACCTACCTATTTAACCCTAGCCTAATCACATCTAGTGTGACGGTGTAGTGGGTAGTGCCTGATTCTCTCATGTTCAGCTTTCATTGCTAGATAGCAGTGTCGCAAAAAGGAGAGCTGAATGCACAAGTCACCCTGGCAGTGCGTAGCCTCATGTAGTGCTTCCTCACTGAACTCCTTTCAGACTCGGGCTGAACTACAGAGGACGGGGAGGAGGTCTGGCTCCTACACACGTAGCACACGGGCCTACCGGCACATGGACATGCCCTGGTGTTCATGAACCAGATCTCCAGCTACGGGTAAATAGCCCCACTGTGGGGGCAGCCTTGGGAGAGATGAAGGCTATGGGAGTAAACCCAAACAGGAAATCTGGAGTGGAACCCATAAGGTGGCTGCATCACTGAACATCCTTCCTGCAGCCAAGCTGGTGCCAAACATAGCGCTTTGCTTTCCTTTCGATGACATCGCTAAAGCCAAAAGGCAGATCTTGATGACTGGGCATCCCAGGATCTCATACCTTCCACCCAGGCTTGTGCCCTGGAGAGATCATTCCATTGTCCTTCAAAACATGGATGCCATCGTATAATCAATCACAGGAGAATTTACAACGACCAATTAACCTACTTAAGCCGGCCGGTGGTGTGGTGGCACCAAGCACTGGATTTGAGGCAAATGGTCCCAAGTTTGAGTCCTGCTGGGTTGAGCATCAGGCTAGCAATTTGGCCTCATAAAAAAAGTTAAATTCCATGGAAATGGTGAAAATGATGGCTGACACGCCATAAGCCACGAAAAGGAACAACAAGTTAACCTACTAACTGCTAGTCTTTGGGATGAAACTGGAACACCAGGAGAAAACCCAGCTGTTCACAGGAAGGACTCATTACAGAGGACGAACTCCAAACTCGGTCCCTCTGCTGTAACAGTGTTGCACAATCTGCCACACCCCAGTGCACATACACTAATCAAAATAGTGGTGCTTGCCTGTAAAACAGCAGTTCACCCATCTCCTTGGAAGGGTGAACAATGAAACAGGAATCAGTCAAAAACAGAAGGAAGGGAGGACTATTGGAATTGGTAGGAGTATATTCTGCATCTGGGTAGTAACAGTCAGTACCCTAAATATAGCAGAATTAGATAACCTGATAGTGCCTCTCCAGCAGAAAGTGTGGGATATTACAGGAGAAAGTTATCAGCATCAGATATGAACTAACTCACTGGGTTGGGATGCATTCCAGGTAATTCTGGGTACAGTTAAATTTCTGAAACCCTTTCAAGATACAACCAACTTGAATATGGAACATTTAGACATCACTTCTAGAACAGCACTTGGTGCTGAGGTATGTGCTACCTATACTAATTGTCACAGATATGAATCAACAACTGTGAAGGTATGTTGCCACTGACTTGCCACCCATTATTCACTGATACAGACTGGATACAAGATGTGGAAGTGGCAAGGAGATAATCTATCAATGAGCTAAACGCACTAAAGTAATTTAAACACAGGGTGATGAGGCAATTGAAGTGTTGCATAACCCAGATGTTTTGGTTAAGTCCTTGGAATTGGGGAGCATACATCAGATACGTCCCTGGCTTGGGATCTTGTGGCATTTTGTCGTAATTGTAATATTAGTTTTACCTTGTAATGCAACCTCCATCTGGAGAGACCATTGAACCTGAAGCTGCTGTGGGAAGCTATTCCCAAAATGCTACTCTCCCTTGGATCACATAGGCTCTTTTCTGACCAGTGTGCCAATGGAAAGACTTGTCAAAAGTTTTGCTGAAGTCAATGTAAAATGCATCAAGATACTTCCTTGTTACTTTTACGTAATTCAGTTTGGTCAGTCAGACAAAAACTTCCTTTAGCAAACCCCCATGCAGATGCAAATTATTCTGTGCTTTACTAAATTAAAATTTAAACTGATGCTGAGAATCGATTTGAATAATTTGTCAATCACCAAGAGTAAACAAGTTGCTAATAATTACTAGTTATTCCCTTTTTTTAAAAAAAATAGCAGTCATGTAATTCTCCAGCAGCACTTCTGTAACCATGGAGGATTTTAAAATGGTAAGTGAACACCTACACTCGGTCCACCAGAGAAAGCAGGATCCCCCAGTGGCCACACATTTTAATTCCACGTCCCATTCCCATTCTGATATGTCTATCCATGGCCTCCTCTACTGTCAAGATGAAGCCACACTCAGGTTGGAGGAACAACACCTTATATACTGGCTGGGTAGCCTCCAACCTGATGGCATGAACATTGACTTCTCTAACTTCTCTAAAATGCCTCTCCTCCCCTTCTTACCCCATCCCTGACAATACTTAGTTGTTCGTTTTTCTCTCTCTCTCTGCCCATCACTCTGCCTGTTCTTCATCTCCCTCTGGTGCTTCCCCCCACCCCCGCTTCTCCCGAGACATCCCGTCCCATGATCCTTTCCCTTCTCCAGCTCTATATCACTTTCACCAATCACCTTTCCAGCTCTTAGCTTCATCCCTCCCCCTCCGGTCTTCTATTGTTTCGCATTTTCCCCTCCCCCCACTACTTTCAGATCTCTTAGCATCTCTCCTTTCAGTTAGGCCTGACGAAGGGTCTCGGCCCGAAACATCGACAGTGCTTCTCCTTATAGATGCTGCCTGGCCTGCTGTGCTCCACCAGCATTTTGTGTGTGTTGTTAAAATGGTAGTCTTCTTTTAACATAGCCTCCAGTGTTATATATTACATCTAGTGCTTTTCTTGTGCTCCTCAACCCCACTCCTCAGGAATGATGAAACCAAATGCAGACAGAGACCATATTGTCAAGCACTGCACTCCAACCACCATGCCCAACTGGCTCTCTAGGCTGCCAGCCATGTTAACCCTTCTTAACATTCCCTCATCAACATGTCTGTCCTTGACCCCCTTTACTGCCAAGTTGAGGCTCTATGCAAACTAGTGGCTCATATTCTTCTTGGACACCCTATTATCTGGCAGAATGAATATTGAATTCTCAAAGATCCAGTAACTGTTTTCCCTTTGTCCATTTACCCTCCTCTCCCAATCTATCTGAGCCCATCACTATGTCTCTTACCCCTCCTCCATCTTCCCATCACTGAACTCCTCTCACTGGTTCCCTTCACCATCTATACCCCACTGGCCTCCCCATTTCTCTCCCTTTATTCTATGCTCCAATCAGATTCAATCATATTAAGACCTTTGGCACTTCCATCTATCACCTCCCAGTTTTCAGTGCCATTCCTTCTCTCCTCTCCCCTATCTGCCAGTCACCCCTACTCCACTCCTGGAACCACATATCACTTGCCAACTCTTGCTTTATCCCTTCTCACCACCTTTTTACACTGGCTATCCACCTCACCTTTCAATGCTGACTGCCCATTTCCCTATATAGAAATTGCCACTCACTGAGTTTCCCAAGTGTTTTGTATGTTGCGCTGGGATTTCTTTTAGTTGGTGTTGACAATCTGTCCATTTTCAAAAATGAAAAACCCTTAATGCTACTTATTCTAACATAATTAGCCCGCCATTCACTGCGCCCACAACATTGATATTAGTCACACCTTTCTCCTTTTAGTTATCTTACTCCTTGTAAATCAGTAAAATATTTTTGGTGTGTTATTGATATCATACATTTTCCTTTGCCTTTCCAATTTTCCTCTTAATTGAGTTCCGATACCTATACCTTTCCAGATATTGTGCCGTATTAACCTCTTAGTGTCTGGCAAAATATTTCCTTTCTTGTCTCATCCAACCCTCTGCACATTTTGTCATCTGGTGCTCCAGGTTTAATCATGTTATTTGTGGTAACCTATATATGCTGAATCCCTTGAGCTTCCTGAGAATGAATTACCGTCAAAAAGTTGTTTCTTATCCATTTCTGCCAGCTCACTTTAGTCTAGTGAAATTGGCCTTAGTTCAATCCAGAATATGTAGTACTATCCTTCTTCTTTTCTAAAACTATACTAAATTTAACTATGCTATGGAAATATCGTGAGTTTTATTCTATCTATTCAACCTCATTTCCTAGAATAAACTAAAATTGCCCTGCTCCTTTTATATTTTGGTGAGAATATGGCCTTTTATATATTGGTGAGACCCCAGACAGTCCTTCCAGGTGAGGCGACACTTCACCTGTGAGTCAGCTGGTGTGGTATACTGCATCCGGTGCTCCCGGTGTGGCCTTTTCTATATTGGTGAGACCCGACGCAGACTGGGAGATCATTTCACCGAACACCTATGCTCTGTCCGCCAGAGAAAGCAGGATCTCCCAGTGGCCACACATTTTAATTCCATGTCCCATTCCCACTCTGATATGTCTATCCATGTCCTCCTCTACTGTCAAAATGAATCCAAACTCAGGTTGGAGGAACAACACCTTATATACCAGGTGAGTAGCCTCCAACCTGATGGCATGAACTTTGACTTCTCTAACTTCTGATAATGCCTCTCCTCCCCTTCTTACCCCATTCCTGATATATTTAGTTTTATTTTCCCCCTCCTCTTTGTTTTCTCTCTCTCTGCCTGTCTCCATCTCCCTCTGGTTCTCCCCTCCCCCTTTCTCCCTAGGCCTCCCATCCCATGATCCTTTCCCTTCTCTAGCTCTGTATCTCTTTTGCCAATCACCTTTCTGGCTCTCAGCTTCACCCCACCCCCTCCGGTCTTCTCCTATTGTTTCGCATTTCCCCCTCCCCCTCCTACTTTCAAATCTCTTACTATCTTTCCTTTCAGTTAGTCCTGACGAAGGGTCTTGGCCCGAAACATCAACAGTGCTTCTCCCTATAGATGCTGCCTGGCCTGTTGCGTTCCACCAGCATTTTGTGTATGTTGCCTGCTCCTTTTTGTTGGGTTTACAACATATTGGTTAAAAAATACTTATTAATGCAATTTAGGAAATCTTACTTCTCTGAATATTTTCTACTGATCTATTGGTCATGTATTATTATCATGCATACTGCTTACTCTGTGAGCTTCAAGCAAGCAAGGAATTTCATTGCACCCTGCTGTAAATGACAATAAACTAAGCTCAGGCCATGACAACAGGAGCTACTATCAGTCGCATCTGCAGGAGGTGCTGCCTCAAAAAGGCAACTTGCATCATCGAAGATCCCCATCATCCAGGCCATGCCTTCTCTTCAGCTTCCATTGGGCAGGAGTTACAGAAGCCTGAAGTTCCACACTACCAAGTTCAAGAACAGATACTTCAAATATTTGGTTCTTGAACCAACCTACACAGGCTTAGTCAATACATAGAGCAACACTAAGTTCACTTTGCACTAAAATTGACTTTATTTTGTTCTACCTGTATCTTCTGGTTTAAAAAAAGTGTATGATTTATATTTATGTCTTCCTTATGAATGCCAATTCTTTTAATTGTACCTAGTGCATACATATACTTGTGCATCTGCCAATAAGCTCGACTTTGATGGAATCTGAATCTATTACCTACTAGTTTGGACTATTTCCCCTCCCCCAGCTACTGCCTTTTCTGTCCCAGTGAAGGGTCTTGGCCCGAAACAACTGTTGATTCACGCCCACAGATGTGGCCTGACTTGCTGAGTTCCTCCAGCATTTTTATTTTATTTATGTCCAGTGCAGAACAGACCCTTCAGCCCACCAAGCAACCCACCAATTTAAACCCAGCCTAATCACAGGACAATTTACATTGATCGACTAATAACTTACTAACCAATATGTTTTTGGCCTGTGGGAAGAAACACACACTATTTGCTATTCGACAGCCTTTTCGACCCGTGATAATCTTGTGATTCTTTTTATTAATGATTATATATAAGTGGGATGCTGTCAAAACCTTTGTGACCCTGAGAAGGTTTGTCAAAGGAGATATTGCTTCTTCTGGTTGGTATTCCATGAGGTTGGACTGTACTCTACTCTGTAAGTAATGACATTTCACTGTCCTGTCAAACAACATCCTTATCCCATGCAACACACACACACAAAATGCTTGGATGAACTCAGCAAGTCAGGCAGCATCTGTGGAAATAAACAATTGACTTTCAGGCCCAGACCATTCTTCAGGACTGGAGAGGAAGGGAGAAGACTCCCGAATAAAAAGGTGGGGGGAGAGGAAGGAGGATAGCTAGAGATAGCGAAGCCAGGTGAGTGGGAAAGGTAGAGGGCTGGAGAGGAAGGAATCCATTGGGAGAAGCGTGGACCATAGGAGAAACGGAAGGAGGAGGGGTCCCCAAAGAGAGGTGATAGGCCAGATGAGGAGTGGTAAGGGGGCAGAGTGGGGAATAGAAGAAGAAAAAGCGGGAGGAAATTTCTTTTTACCGTAAGGGGAAATCAATATTCATGCCATCAAGTCGGATGCTATCCAGACGGAATATAAGGTGTTGTTCCTCCACTCTGAGCGTGTCCACATTCTGGCACAAGAAGAGGCCATGGACCGATATTTCGGAACGGGAATGGAATTCGGATTTTAAAAATGTGTGGCCAGCGGGAAGATGAGCTTTTGGCGGTTGGAGCGAAGGTTCTGGACGAAGCAATCCCCCAGTTTACGATGGGTCTCGCCGACGTGGAAGAGGCCACATCGGGAGCACCGGAGACAATAGACGACCCAGCAGGTTCGCAGGTACCTGGGGAAGGACTGTTTGGGGCCCTGATGGAGGTTAGGGAGGAGGTGAATGAGCAGGTGTAGCAATTTGAACGCTTGCGGGGGAGGAGATTAGTGTGGGGTACGAATGTACAAGGGAATCATGGAAGGAGCGATCCTTGCGGAAAGCGGAGTATTGGGGGGGGGGGGTTTAAAGTTGATGGTAGGATCCCTTTGGAAATGGCAAATGTTGCGGAGGATGACGTGTCGAATGCGAAAGCTCGTGGATGGTAAGGAAGGACAAGAAGAACTCTTATCGCGGTTAAGTGCGGAAGTTTGGGAAGTGAAGATGACGGGGTAACCCAGTTCTTTGAAGAAGTGTGGCATCTCAGAAGTCCTGGAAAGGAAAGTCGCATTCTGGGAACAAAGGGACTGAGAAATGGGAATAGCATTTTTACAAGAGATAGGGTGGGAAGAGGTATAGTCGAGATAACAGTGGGAATCGGTAGGTTTATGAAAGATGTCGGTGGACAGTTTGTCTCCAAAGATGGAGACAGATTGAGAAAGGGAAGGGAGATGTCAGAAATTGACTAATGAATTTAACGGCAGGGTGGAAGTTAGGGGCAAAGTTGATGAAATTGACGAGCTCAGCATGGGTGCGTGAAGCAGCAGCGATGCAGTCGGCAATTTAGCATTAACCGTGGAAGGTTTGAAGGCTGTTCTACGCAGCCAACGAAGAGGCGGGCAAAGCTGCGTCTCGAACGAATGCCCATAGCTACCCCTCGAGTTTGGAGAAGGTGGGAGGAGCCGAAGGAAAAATTGTTGAGGGCGAGGACTAGTTCTACCAGATGGAGAACAGTTCTTGAGAAAGAAACAGGGAGCATTAAGGCCTTCATGATAGAGGATGTAAGTGTAGAGAGACTGGACTTCCATGGTGAAAATGAGGCGAACAGGGGCAGGGAATTAAAAGTTACCGTGGAGAGCGAGTGCATGTGAATTGTCGCGGATGGGACTGAACCAAGGGCAATAGAATGGAGTCGAGGTATGAGGACACAAGTTGAGTGGGACAAGGGCAGACTGAAACAACAGGTCTACCCTGACAGTCAGGTCAGGGTTGTGGATACGGGGTAGGAGGGGAAAGCGGACAGCGCGAGGTCAGGGGAAATAGGAGTTTGGTGACAGGGATGGGAACTTTCTACCCATATCCCTTTGAACCCAAGACGCAATCCAATCAGAATTGCCAATACGAGGAGGCGCCGGCTGCCAATCGGACCAATAAACGTTGCTGCAGCGGGGCTTCTGGTCGGGAAGGATCCTAAATGGCGCTGGTAGGGGAGGGTGAGAAGCCAGAGCAGTTAGCGGAGGAAATCCCTGAGTATGACCGGCGCAAGGAGAGGATGGTGGAGACCCTGCAGCGACGGGACCAGGAGCGACAACAGGGCATGGAGCGGAGGAAACTGGCCAAAGACGAGATGGCGGTGAAGGAGGAGAAGTCCAACGTCTTCAGCGCGGCCTTTTCGGAGGAGAGGTCCTCTATAGAGGCGCTGCTGGCGGGCTGCGAGGGCGCCGACAACGCGGCGCTCACCCACAGCTTCGAGGAAATCGTCCAGAAGATACAGCGGCTGCAGAAGTTCGTCAACGACAGCATGATGTTCCTGTCAGCCTACGAGCTGCGCCAGGCCCAGACCGCCTTGCAGAAGTTGCAGGCGGCGGTGGCGGAGAAACGGGACGAGTGCCTACCCAAGAAGAAGTTCGCATTCAAATCGCGCAAAAAAGAAAACGTCGGCCCCAGGGAGGCCAAACCCTCCTCCCCTTGTGACGGGAGCACTAGCCAGCCCAGGATGATCGAGCAAAACCTCTGCGGCTTCTCGGACGCTGACTCGCAGGTACTGGTCCGCTTGGCAGACGAGATCAGCGGCAAGGACGTGCTTTTAACCAGGCTGTCCAACTGCATCGTTAAGCTTCTCGGCTCGCCCAACACCCTGCACATCAAGAATATCACCAATTCCAAGGTGTTGTGCGGACCTGTCTCGACCTCTGTGTTTATTGACCAATCTTCCGGCTGTACATTCGCTTTCGCATGCCAGCAATTGCGAACCCATAACACTAAGGATGCAAAGGTGTACCTGCATGTAACCAGCAGAGCCATCGTGGAAGATTGCACTGGAGTTTCTTTTGCACCGTTTAACTGGACGTATGAAGGCATCGAGAGAGACTTTGAACAGGCAGGGTTAGACAGAACAAAAAACAATTGGAACGCTATTGACGATTTCAACTGGCTTGCGTCTGATCATTCCCCTAACTGGAGTATTTTGCCGGAGGAATCTCGAATAACTGATTGGGATGAAATCTTAGCTCCTTGATTGTGCCTATTATACCCAAAGTTGGCGTTCATTGACCAATCGCAGGAATTGCTGCTTGGTTTCTGCTGTGTACCTGTACTTGAATAAATGCAAAATAAGCCTTGTGACAGAAAATCTGTTATTTAACTTTTTTGGCCAATTTTATTTAAAAGATGTTGTGGGTTGAATGTGATCTTTAATAGTTGGCATGTTATTTGTAAAATGTTTTCTGTATTTGGGAATGTTTCATCCACTGTACCTTTGTCAGTGTTTTCTCAGTGTTTGCACCTCAGTTTGAAAATGTTTTATTGTTGGAAGTAGATTTCAATTGAAACAAAGTTAAAACACATGTCAGAATGCATAAGGTTAACGGATAAAATAAAAGAAGAACAATCTTGAACTGGCTTGGTTTGTTTTTAAATAAGAACTAATAAAATCCATAGACTTGAAATTGAACTTCCATTTGCCTTTAATTGTAAACAATGTACTACTAAATTTGTGCTTTAACATTGAGAAGACGTCCAAAATAAATCGTGGTCGGCTTCTCCCTGATTAAAGTGGGGAATGTTAACAGAATTTGAAACATACTTTTAAAGTAGTAGTTGTCTTTAGCTATGATGGAAGTAATGGTGTGGTATTCAAGCCCTGCTCAGTTCAAATTCCCTGCTTTCCAGATAGAATTTGTAATGGAATTGCAGTTGTCTTAAGTCAATTTATTGTTTGTTTCCTTTTCAAATTTATTGTCACTTAGCCATATACAACCAAATGAAGCTGTTCCTCCAGACCAAGGTGCACAACACAGTAAATATAACTCTCACACAAGCAATATTATCACAAATAAAGGTGTATTTATGATGCAAGTTTTTAAAAGTTCACAGTACTGGTGCTTCATATCTGACAAGACCTGGATTCTGGCAGGAACTTCAGTGGTCTCACAACCTGGGGGAAGAAGCTGTTTCCCAACTTAACAGTCCTTGTCCTAATGTTATGGTACTTCCATCCAGAGATGGTAGAGGATCAAAGAGCTTGTTAATGGATGGGAAGGATCATTCACAATGCTAAGGGCCCTGCGTACGGAGCACTCTTCATAACTAACTCTGTTGGGTGAAAGAGACCCTGATGTTCCCCTCAGCAGTTCTCACAATCCTTTGTAGGGACTTGCGCTCAGATGGCTTGTAATTCCCATACCAGATGGTGATACAGCTGGTCAGCACACTCAACGTGCTCTACTGAACAAAGTAAAGTGTGGTATATGTTGAATCTACCTTGCCAGGTTGCAAGCCACAATAAGTACAAGTTGGAGGAGAGGAGCATTAAACTTAGCCCAAGAAGATTTCTACACTGTCAACAGTATAAATATATAAACCTGAAGCACCAATGTCAAAACAATTTTGCATCAAAATTAATTGGTGGTAATTTTAATTGTACAAAACAGTATATTCAATCTTTTATCTGTCTTCTTGGTCTCGCATGCTGACAGAAACATAAATATCCATACAATGCATTTCTTTAAATCAGTCACAGTGGAGGTGTGGATAAGTAACTTTCTTTGTCAGTAATTTGGGATCAAAACAGGAGTGATGTCCCATCTAGGCAACAGCATCTTTTTTTTCTGTTAAAAGTATTTTGGATACTGGATGGAAGAATTGTTTGTTATGAATATATGAGTGTAGAGAATGTCTGTTAAACTCATGCAACTTTGTTGTCTTGATACAGATTTATTCTGAGCTCACAGTCCACAATGCAATGACTGGAGGAGTTGATATGAGTAAATGTCAATGGTGTAAGTATTTTGGTTTTATATTTCGTATAGAAGCTGCTAGATTTTGTATAGACCTTGTAGAGTAAGTAAGAATAAGTGAAAGAATTTCTCATGTCATTTGAACTGGCCTTAAACAAGAATGTTCTTGTCAACAAGGTGTTATGTGGAGTAAGACAGTTCCCCAGACAGTCCTTCCACATGAGGTGACACTTCACCTGTGAGTTGGCTGGTGTGGTATACTGTGTTCGGTGCTCCCAGCGCAGCCTTTTGTATATTGGTGAAACCCAACGCAGACTGGGAGACCGTTTCGCTGAACACCTACGCTGGGTCCACCAGAGAAAGCAGGATCTCCCAGTGGCCACACATTTTAACTCCACGTCCCATTCCCATTCTGATATGTCTATCCATGGCCTCCTCTACTGTCAAGATGAAGCCATACTCGGGTTGGTGAACAACACCTTATATTCCGCCTGGTTACCCTCCAACCTGATGGCATGAACATTGACTTTTCTAACTTCTGTTAATGCCCCTCTCCCCTTCTTACCCCATCCCTGATTTATTTATTCCCCCCTCCCCCTTTCTTTCTCCCTAGGCATCCCATCCCATGATCCTTTCTGTTCTCCAGGTCTGTATCCCTTTTGCCAATCACCTTTCTAGCTCTTAGCTTCACCCCACCCCCTCCTGTCTTCTATCATTTCCTCCTCCCCCTCCTACTTTCAAAAGGGTCTCGGCTCGAAACTTCGACAGTGCTTCTTTCTATAGATGTTGCCTGGCCTGCCATTTGCTATGATTGTTAATGAAATAATAAAACTTTGTTTCATTCATTTGAAGACTTTGACAGTTCATTTACTTGTCCTCCAGAATAATTTTTAATAGTGGACAATCAAATAAAGGTACTGTAGCTGCAAAGAAAACAATACACTTCCCACTGAATCACATCAAGAATTTCGCCACAATCTGTGGTACATATTTACAAAGAGTGATATAATTTTCAATCAAATTTGGAACATATTGTTCAGAACTTCAATGATATTCACAAGTTGACAAAGTTGGTCTGCCAGACTGAGAAGTAGTTGATTTATTCAATGTGTATATTACAGGCAAGAGCAGCACTTAACACCTATCCATAATCACTCTTGACAAGTTGATCTGAGCTGCCTTCTAGAACTGGGCTGTATCTTCACTGTGCTGTCTCTGTCAGGTGAAGTTGTTCCCACATGTTGTTAAATGTGGGTTCCTTAAATTTTACTCATTAATGAGGGCTTTAGTTTTGAGGTTATTTCAAGGTGGCTTATTAATATGAAGGGGCTTCAGCTGAACATCGGCCCCACTGTGGGGTAGTTTTATGTGACTGTAAATCTTCCATAGGTTCATTTCAATATCTCAGTGCTAATAGATAAAGAGTATTATGCAGAAGGGGTGCATGTTTTTAACACAAATAACCTGTATAATTCCTAAACTGACTACCCGAGGCAAGTTTTGTTTTTTTTGGAATATGCAGATTCCTTGTGGTCTGGATTCACAGTGTGGCTGCAACAACGCAGAGTTACGTTCTATCCTAGAGGCCCACAACCGTCTTAGGTAAAAGTAATTCAGCCAGTTCTAATTTCCTGTATCTCCCTACAGATTCTTTCAGTCTGAGCTAGAGCACGTTAAAACAAATTTCTGGAGAAACTCAATAAATCAGGCAGCATCTAGAGGCAAAAGGATGATCAACATTTTGAGTTGAAACCCTACATTTGAATCACCATCTTTGAAAGAAAACAAGTTGGAGATAATTTCAGATGAAGTCTCCGAGAATTTAGAATCTGCCCAGTATACAATTTCTGTACATAAAACATGCAATTAAATACATTTTAAATCACATTAGACAGAGTTCACACACTTTTTTCTCCCTCTATCTTTATAAATACTCCACAAATCTATAAAATCATTACATTGTCCTCATTCCTTCCATCCCAATTACAGCAGGGATGATTTCTGATCTCTTGATTGCCAGCGCCTTTCTGTCGCACCCAAACCTTTCCTGTGTCAACCTGTGGAACATGCTTCCTCTCAAGTTATTTGCATTTGCAAGTTTTAAGCTATCCAATCTTTTGTCTCCAAGTACTGCGCCTCAAACTTTGCTAATACAGTTCTCACTCAAATTAGGGCTGCTGTTTCATGACTGCGATTGATACGATCACAAATTAATACAACATTTTAACGAGAAATGAATGCACAGAGTTTAAAAAATATATATTTGTTGGCTCTAGGTGAGTCAGGTTAGGAACTCTTCTTAGCCAACACCCCGTAAAATAAATAAAAGTTCTGGACACAGCAATGAAACCAACTGTTACCTCCCTGTCCTGCATGTACCAGTGCTTGCAATCCACTGGGAAGCTGAAGAGAGTGGAAAAGGAAAGGAAACGGGGAAGGGTAGCATGAAATTTGGAGATGTAAAAAGGAGGTGCGATAATTAACCGTAGCTGTTTTTTTTAAAATCAACTAGCAGTCCATTCTGTTTCCAGTACAGGCCTCATCTCCATACGTTTACATCCAAGGGGCTCAGACTTGAACATCATCTGGTTTAACCACTGACTGTCCTATTTGTTTAGTGAATCTTCCTCTCCTACCGAATCCACTCACTGTCCAAAATCAATTCCTGGCTCCTCATTCTGATGTGTAACATATCTTTATGGTTTTACTTTCACACCTGTTCTGTTACCTCGAGTGTTCTCCAGTGGTTTATCCACTTCTATATATGATCCATGGGAAGTTTTATTTCTAAGCAACATCAATGTCCTCAGGTGCACTGACAATATCCGGTGTACCTTTCTCTTTGCCTCTCCGCTCTCTGATATAGTTCTTCCAAGTAATCATTAAGCTGGCTAAAATGGTTTCAAATATCGCCACAGACCATGTTCTGTGGTCTCCTGACCCATTTCATATCTTAATGTGCACTGAGCAGTATATAACCTTAGGACCACCTTCGACCATAACGTGAGCTTTGGACCATTTATATAAATAAGATAGGGTCACAACTGCTTACCTCCACCCCTGTGACACATTGTCTATTCCAGATCGTCCCTTCTAGTTCTGAAATCCTAATCTGTGCTCACTTTCACCCCTAGATATGATTATTCTAACACAAAGGTTGAAGGTGGTGTGGATAGTGTGGAGGGCAGTCAGAGGTTACAGCAGGACATTAATAGGATGTAAAACTGGGCTGAGAAGTGGCAGACTGAGTTCAACTCAGTTAAGTGTAAAGTGGTTCATTTTGATAGGTCAAATATGATGGCAGAATATAGTATTAATGATAAGACGCTTTGATCGTGTGGATAGTCAGAGGCTTTTTCCCAGTGCTGAAATGGTTGCTGCAAGAGGACACAGTTTAAAGGTGCTGGGGAGTAGGTACAGAGGAGATGTCAGGGGTAAGTTTTTTACTCAGAGAGTGGTGACTGTGTGGAATAGGCTGCCGGAAATTGTGGTGGAGGCGGATGCGGCAGGGTCTTTTAAGAGACTTTTGGATAGGTACATGGAGCTTAGAAAAATAGAGGGCTATGGTAAGCCTAGTAATTTCTAAGGTAGGGACATGTTTGGCACAACTTTGTGGGCCGAAGGGCCTGTATTGTGCTGTAGGTTTTCTATGTTTCTGTATTTTCTGATGACTTTTTCCATTCAAGATCAGCCCAGAATCCGATGCTCTTGTCCCAGTTCACTACCCATTTCCATATGGTTGTTTTGCTACGTTGATGTCCTACTTAGCAATTTCTTTAATATGTGTGCCTCAATCCTCCTGCCCTTCCCTTTCCGTGGCATATTTTCTAGCCCTAAAGCCTTCAGCATCAGTAATTTTGAGCAGTAGCAAAATTTGTAATCCCACTATTGACATCATTACTCGTTGCCAAGGTCCCAAAAACCAGAACTTCTTCATTTAAAATGCCCTCCTCCGTGGCCAAACCTTTGGCATTGTCCTACTCTTTGCGTGGCTCGGGTTTGCAGTATATTGCAGTTCCTATGCTGCTCATTTTATCCCAGTGCTCGTTCCAGGCTTTAACCTACATTGAAGCTTACTGAGTTTATTAAGTCGAACCTGCTTTTGTGTTCATTCCATTTTACCAGTAAACAGGCTGCAGAAAACACAGCACAGCGCCGCAGTGATTAGATGCAGATTTAGCAAAGCGATAACGGCAAACAAATCAAATACAGCTGATGCCTCCTTGAGTGAAGTTTTACTGAATACCCTTACTCGACTTTTTAATTGCAAGGAAACTTTCCGAGGTAAGGTGCAATCACTGACAACTTGAGGGCAAAGTAATTACTCGGTAAAAGGACGGATTACTCTCATAGCTCATCTGGGCCAGGCTTTCTCTAAATGATTAGTGGTAAAACCTATTACTGGCATTAAGGTGACGTCTTGTAGCTTCAGATTTTCTCAGATAGATTCTGGAAGAACCAACTCCCTTGCTGGGGGAAAGCTCTGGCAACATCAGCTGCAGTCGCGGACAATTACTTTTTCAAAACAAAAATCTGGCTTCGTAAACTGGGAAACGCTTTGTTTTCAGTGTGTCCTGGAATCAGCTGCACCTTTGCTTTTCGGCTGGTCAGCATGGAGGGACCTACAGTAGAGTTAATTTCAGTCGCACTGTTTCCTGCTCTTTCTGTACCCGTGCACAAATCTTTCTAATTCGTTGAGAGCTCAACCTTAACGTTGGAACTCAGCGGAAAAGAAAAATGGCCATTCTGAAAATCAAGTTCAACGTGCAGAAAAGGGTGAAATTGGCCCAGGGTCTGTGGCTGCTGAACTGGTTCTGTGTCATAGTGGGAATCGTCATCTTTGGAATGGGCTTGTTCCTCAAGATCGAGCTCAGGAAACGGAGCGAGCTAATGGACAATGAAGAGAGCCACTTGGTGCCCAACTCCCTGATACTGGTGGGTCTTACGGCCTGCGCCATCAACTGCTTTGGTGGCAAGTTTTGCTACGACTCACTCGATCCGGCTAAGTATGCCCGATGGAAATCGGTGCTCAAGTTCTACCTGGCGTTCTTTTTGTTTTTTGCTTTCTTGACCTTCATCGCTGTGTTGTTGTGCTTCATGATGAGGATTTACCTGGAAGACACTCTAGCCAAAGGGCTGAAGAACGGCATGAAATTCTACAGGGATACCGACACCCCGGGCAGGTGCTTCATGAAGAAAACCATCGACCAGCTGCAGATAGATTTTCGCTGCTGTGGGAACAACGGCTTCCGTGACTGGTTTGAAATCCAGTGGATCAGCAACAGATACCTGGACTTCAGCTCCAAGGAGGTGAAAGAGTAAGTAAAAGCCGCAGATGCATAGGAAATTGGGACGAGTGCTTTTAAACCTTGTACAGTAGCTATGTTAGATCTTACTCCAAACTCTGGCCCGTGGTTCATCAGTCTCTCAATGAGGAATGTTTCTCCGCGCAGTTTGAGCTTTCAGCCCCCAAACCCTCAATTACTTGCCTTCTCTTCCTGCAGCCGTGTAAAGAGCAACGTAGAGGGGAAGTATCTGGTGGACGGGGTCCCATTCAGTTGCTGCAATCCGTCTTCTCCTCGGCCCTGTATCCAGCAGCAGATCACCAATAATTCAGCCCATTACAGCTACGAGTTCCAGTCAGAAGAGCTAAACCTGTGGACACGAGGATGCAAGCAAGCACTGCTCAATTACTACGCCAATATGATGCACTCAATTGGAGCTCTCGTCTTATTTGGTTGGGTACTGGAGGTAAGAGGTCTATAGGAGTTCACTTATTGTAAATCTCACAAGAAAGAAAATTCTTTATCAAAGGAAGTTTTACACCAAAGTGAGTTTCCACCAAGAGGGGCAAACATGTTAGAATTTAGAGTGTACTTATTGTGTTCTTTTGATTGATATCTTCAGGAAATCAATTGATTTTGGGTCTGTGTGAGATATAATACACAAGGACAGTGACTGCACGATAGTTAAATATTTATTTCAGCGCTACAATCTTTTTGCTAGTTGGATCTTACCCTAGAGATTGGTCGTGAATGAAAATGTTTTATGCTTTACATTTTCACTCTCCACATAAAGCGACAACCTTAACCTCACCTTCGTTAAGTTTAGTAATAACTTTCTCGGCAAGGTGACTAAGACGGACAGGGAAAACAAATTTTCTGAAAGGTCGAGTCGGGGTGGGGAGGGGAGAGAGAGAGAATTACTGAGTTTTATATTTCCTCTCACTAGTAAATTGAATTTTACTTTAGACCAGGTAGTGGTTTTGCAACATATAGTATATTTCTACTCTCACACCGGAGGAAGAAATTTGCTTTCCTAAAGAAATATTCCATCTTAAAGCCTGATCAATTTTAAACCATAAAGTAATACAAACATTAAATGAACTTACACATCATCATTAATCCAAAACACTTAAGTCGGATTTTCTCTCCACCTATGTTTTCTAGCTTGCTGAGTGTTTCCAGCATTTTCAATTTTTATGAAGATTTACAAGTTAATTTAAATGGATAGGAGAGACAGAACCCCTTTAATAATAACCAAAGGATAACAGAGTGCTGCAGATTTGAAGAGAGATTACTTGGGTCTCATGTAGCTTTAGATTCTATGGCAAAAATGCATCCCAAGTATTAATTTGATAAATCTGCAACATCACCAGTTAAAGTCTTATAGACATCTATCTATAATGAAATCATTGATCTTCTCTTTTAATGATGGGTTGGAGCACTTGCTAAATTGTCTATAACAATGAATGTTTTAGTAAACATGAAACCATCTGTAGTGATAAGACCCAGGTACCAGATTAAGGAAATCAGTAGAAAACTAGAAACAATGGGAATTTCTTTTTGCAGTAAGTTCTTATCCAGAATGTATTTGTAAATGTCACATCCCTAGACCTATACTGTACTAGATATCCACAAATAAGACTGGTTTTTGTGTAATGCAGACCGAGGGCCATGCAACATCTTTTCACAAGTTCAGATTCACACATTTGCAGAAAAACACAAACTCGTCTTTTATGTAAAATTTCTTCACAGTTTATTTCAGCTTTTGTTTCACACCAAAGTGTATTTCCACTGGGGGGGCAAACGTGTTAGAAGTTAAACCTGTGTACTAATGCAGTGGTGTTGTGTGGTGGAAAGAGTTGTGAAGGTTATGCTCATCTGTCTCCTTAACTATGAATTTCAGATCTTCCCAAAGTCCCCAAGCATTCTTTATTTTAGTGACCTCTTATCGAGGTAAAATCTAAAACATTTACTTATTTTAATTTAATCAAAAATGTTATGAACATATCCCCTACTATTTAAGAACGCACAAGTTGACAAGTTGACAGAGGTATTGTAAAACAGGGAGATTATTCTACTATACCTAATATGAGCAAGTGGCATGAGGCAGCACTAAAATAAATAGTGATCCACCATTTTTTGGCATACATCTGTGGGCTTAGGAGGGATCACTCAATTTACAGTTGTTTTAAAGATTCAGGCTGTGGTAAAATGTTTGCAGTGCATTTCTGTTTAAGTGTTACCTCAGAGTAAGATTAGATTTCTATATTAAAGCATATAATCTAGCAATACATCAATGCAGCATTAAGAAAGATTTGTAGGTACAGAGGAGATGTCAGGGGTAGGAGTTTTTTTACGCAGAGAGTGGTGAGTGCGTGGAATGGGCTGCCAGCTGAGGTGGAGGCGGAAACGATAGGGTCTTTTTAAGAGACTCCTGGATGGATACATGGAGCTTCGAAAAATAGAGGGCTATGGGTAAGCCTAGGTAGTTCTAAGGTAAGGATGTATTCCGCACAGCTTTGCAGGCTGAGTGGCCTGTATTGTGCTGTAGGTTTTCTATGTTTCTATGGTTCAGATGAGATTTTAACAATTGTCTGCTTTCTCAAGGGTTTATAAAAGTTTCCACTGCTTTGCCAAGATTCAAAACATAATCCAATATTTAAGCCTCAGCAAACATCAAAGATAACACAGTATCCAGTTTTTTATGTTACTGCAGTTTGTCATGTTTCGTGGTATGGATATGAGTTGTCATGTTTCCCTACATTACCACAAAAACTACATTTCAAAAGTACTCCTTTGGCTCGTGTGTTTTTGGATAGCTAAATTTGTACGCATTATACTCAGTGTACTATCTGAATAACCAGCATCTAAATCCATGTATAAAAATTTTGATCCCCATCATCTCTCCATAAACTAGAGACAGGACAGACGGAAAGAAGGGAGATGTTTAATTGGTACTAAAGAAAGATTGCTTGTTAAACATGTTCATGAACTAATTGTGCAAATACCTAGACAAACTCTTATAAATGCATGTATTTACACATAGAGTTAAGTCCAGGTAACCCATAGGGAAGGTGATCGTTGAGGTGGAGGGGTAATTAATAATTCTTCATGATCTCCAGCTGGTGCAGGTTTAAGTAGCATTTTCATGCTTAAGACAACACAAAGCATAACAAATGTCATGATTCCAGACTTTGACATTTTCACACTAAAGTTTTGATTGCTTTCACACATTCCACACTACTGCTCAACAACCCAATTTTTCCTCAAATGAAATTACAATAGAGGTAATACCAAGTTAGATGACAGCATGATTGCTAGTCAAAAACAAGAATTCCAAAAGCAAATATGTCAAGATTCAAACAAGAAGCATTCATTTAAATAATTTATTCTGACAAACCATCTTTTAATCTCTAAATGCAATGAGATATTTATTGTTTGTTGGTCTATTTATCTGCATGAGCCATAATGGTTTGAGTCAGAAATAATGGGGTGAGTTATGGAACTGGATGAGATCGACACCAGGCTACTGTGGGAAGCGAGGGAGGAGATTGCTGAGCCTTTGGTGATGATCTTTGCATCATCATAGGGATGGGAAAAGTACCAAACGATTGGAAGGTTGCAAACATTGTTCTCTTGTTCAAGAAAGGGAGTAGAGATAACCCAGGAAATTATAGACAAGTGGATCTTACTTCAGTGGTGGGCAAGTTGTTGGAGAAGATCCTGAGAGGCGGGATTTATGAGCATTTGGAGAGACATAATCTGATTAGGGATAGTCTGCATGGCTTTGTCAAGGGCGGGTCATGCCTTACAAACCTTATTGAATTCTAGGAAGATGTAAGAAAACACATTGATGAAGGTGGAGCAGTGGATGTAGTATATAAGGATTTCAGTAAGGCATTTGATAAGGTTCCCTATGCGAGGCACATTCAGAAAGTAAGGAGGCATGGATCCAATGAGACCTTGCTTTGTGGATACAGAATTGGCTTGCCCATGGAAGGCAAAGGGTGTTTGTAGACGGTTTGTATTCTACATGGAGGACAGTGACCAGTGGTGTTCTGCAGGGATCTGTTCTGGGACCCTTCCTCTTTATGATTTTTATAAGTGACCTGGATGAGGAAGCAGAAGGGTGGATTAGTAAATTTGCTGATCATACAAAAGTTGGGGGTGTTATGGATAGTCTGGAGGGCTGTCAGAGGTACAGTGAGACACCGATAGGGTACAGAACTGTGCTGAGAAGTGGCGGGTGGCGATCAACCTAGTTAAGTGTGAAGTGGTTCATTTCAGTAGGTCAAATTTGAAGACAGAATATAATATTAATGGTAAGACTCTTGGTAGTGTGAAGGATCAGCAAGATTTTGGGGTCCGAGCCATAGCTCAAAGCTGTTACACAGGTTGAGAGTGTTGTTAAGAAGGTGTATGGTGTGTTGGCTTCATTAACTGTGGGGTAGAGTTCAAGAGCCGTGCGGTAATGTTACAGCTATACAAGACATTGGTCAGATCCCACATGGAGTACTGTGTTCGGTTCTGGTCACCTCATTACAGGAAGGATGTGGATGCTATAGAGAGAGTGCAGAGGAGATTTACAAGGATGTTGTCTGGATTGGAGAACATGCCTTATGAGAATAGGTTGAGTGAATTTCGCCTTCTCTCCTTGGAGCAACAGAGGATGAGAGGTGACCTGATAGAAGCGTACAAGATTATGAGAGGCATTGATTGTGTGGCTAGCCAGAGGGTTTTTTCCAAGGGCTGAGGTGGCATAGTTTTAGGTAATTGGAAGTAGGTACAAGGAGAATGTCAGAGAGAGTGGTGGGTGCGTGGAATATACTGCAAGTGAAGGTGATAGAGACAGATACAATAGGGTCTTTTAAGAGACTCTTAGATACATGGAGCTTAGAAAAATATATGGCTAAGTGATAGGGAAATTCTAGGCAGCTTCTAGAGTAGGTTACATGGTCAGCACAACATTGTGGGCCGAAGGGCCTGTAATGAGCTATAGAGTTTCTATGTTCTAATTGCCAGTCCACAAAATTGAGCATAAAACACAGACTGGTAAAATCCAGAAGAATTGAGAAAATATTGCACATTTGGCAATGCCTACATTTAGATGTAGGTTTTGACTAAATCTCCTTCCCCATTCACAAATCCAATGCCATGGTAATATTTTCACTCAGGTCCTAGTTCAAATCTGGCTGTCAACTTGAACTACTGAAGGAGAGCTGGCTGGATTGCCCAATGTATTGTCCGGTTGTTATAGCCGTAATAACTACCATAATTATCCTGGTTTCCATTTGGAAGGTGGCAGAACAAAGCTGGTTTACTAGTTACAGAGCTAACCACCTTCACCCATGAAATCCATGCTCCACCATGCTGTCCCTCTCACTTGACAACCCAGTTTGATTAAGATTTTTCTGCACAACTGGACACCTGAGTGGTAAGAGGTCTCTAGCTAAACAAGGATCTGTTTAGGGTCAGGACCTCTGTCTCAGTCTGAGATCATGGGTTGGGTGCCCATTATGGCAGTGATGAGACCAGTTCTCTTCAATAAAGGAATGAGCCACAAATTGGTCACCTAGGCTGTGAAAGATCACCCACAAGGCAGTTTCATGACCTCCCAATCACAAAAGATTAAACAACATAGAACCGGCTATGGGATTAGCCTGTTTTGCTCAGGGAAAGTTGGGGGGAGGGGAAGGGTTGCACTCAGGTGTCACCATTTGATGGTAACACATGGCAGAACTAAACAGTGACCAGTGGGTTGTGGTCAGGTTGTCAGCCTAGTTAATTACCTGGCCATTAAATCATTGCTGTTTCTGGGACTTTGTTGGGAGCAAACAGGCTACCAAACTTCTAACAATACCAGTGTGTTTGCATAGGCCAGCAAAATAACTTGTATAATTGTATGCTGTAGTTATATCCACTCAATGGCCACATTATTGGGTACCACCTGTACCTAATAAAGTGGCCACCGAGTGTATGTTCATGGTCTTCTGCTGTTGTACCCCATCCATCAGTGTCAGGAGCAGTATTAGGCCCTTTGACCCATCTAGTCTGCTGCACCATTCCATCATGGCCAATTTATTATCCCTTTCAACCCATTCTCCTCCTTTCTCCCCATCACTTTTGACAATTTGATTAAACAAGAACCTGTCAACCACTGCTTTAAATATGACATGGCCTGCACAGAATCTGTGCCAATGGATGCCCTTCTATTCTATTCTAAGGCTGTGCCCTCTGCTACTAGATTCCCCCACTATAGGAAACATCTTCTCCGTATTCACTCTGTCTAGGCCTCTCAGTATTCAATAGGTTTCAATCAGCTCCCCCTTCATTCTTTTAAACTCCAGTGGATATAGACCCAGAGCCATCAAATGCTCCTCACGTGTTAACCCTTTCATTTCTGGGGTAATTTTTGTGAATCTTCTCTGGACCCTCTCCAATGCTAGCACATCTTTTCTTAGATAAGGGGTCCAAAACGGCTCACAATATTTCATGCAGTTTGACTAATGCCTTATATAGCCTCAGCATTACGTCTCTGCTTTTGTATTTGTAATCTAATCCTCCCAAAATGAACACTAATATCACAGTTGCCTTCCTTACCACAAACTCAACCTGCAAATTAACCTTCAGGGAATCCTGCATGAGGAGTCCCAAGTCACTTTGCACCTTGGATTTTTGAATTTTCTCCCCATTTAGAAAATAGTCCATGCCTTTATTCCTTCTCCCAAAGTGCATGACCATACACTTCCCTACACTATATTCAATCTGCCTCTTCTTTGCCCATTCTTCCAATCTATCCAAATCCTTCTGCAGTCACCTTGCTTCCTCAGTCCTACTTGCCCCTCCACCTATCTTTGTGTTGTCCATAAACTTGACCACAAAGTCATCAATTCCTCATCCAAAAATTGACACATAGCATGAAAAGTATTGGTCCCAACACCAACCCCTGCGGAACACCACTAATCACCAACAGTCAACCAGAAAAGGTTCCCTTTATTCCCATCTTTGCTTTCAGCCCATGTTTTATCCATGCCAATATTTTTCCTGTAATACAATGTGTTCTTATCTTGTTAAGCAGCCTCATGTACGGCACCTTAATTGTTAAAGGCCTTCTGAAAATTCAAATAAACATCCACTGACTCTCGTTTGTCCATTTCCTCAAACAATTCCAATAAAATTTATCAGGCAAGATTTCCCCTCAAGTAATGTTTGATCACTTTGGCCTATTTTGTCATGTGCCTTCAAGTACTCTACCCTGAAACCCTCATCCTTAATGATAGATGTCAGTATCTTTCCAACCACTGTTCAGGCTAACTAGCCTATAATTTCCTTTTTCCTGCCTCTTTCCCTTCTTCAAGAGTTGAATGACATTTGCAATTTTTCAGACCTCAGGAATCATTCCAGAAATTCTTGAAAGATCATTACTAATGCTTCCACATTCTCTTCAGTTAGGTCTTTCAGAATCCTAGGGTGGAGTCCATCTAGTGCAGGTGACTTACCTACTTCAGACTTTCCATCTTCCAAAGCACCTTATCCTTAGTAAGAGCACTGAAACTCACTTCTTTCCCCTGATACTCAAGCATTTCTGGCATACTGCTAGTGTCTTTCACAGTGAAGACAAATGCAAAATACTTACATTTGTCTGCCATTCCTTTGTCCCCATTACTACATTTCCAGAGTTATTTTTCAGTAGTCCTATATCCACTGTTACCTCTTTTACCCTTTATATATCTGAAAATATTTTTTGTATCCTCATTTTCATTATTGGCTAACTTACCTGCATATTTCATCTTTTCATTCCTTATAGATTTTTTGTTGTTTTTTAAAACTTCCCAATCCTCTACCTTCCCACTTAGTTTTACTATATTTTATGCCCTCTATGTTGCTTTTATACTGTCTTTGACTTAACTTGTCAGTCATGGTTGCCTCATCCTCCCTTTAGAATACTTCTTCATCTTTGGGATATACCTTTCCTGCACCTTCCAAATGGCACACAGAAACTCCAGCCATTCCTGTTAGTGTCCCCTTCCAATCAACTTTGGACATCTCCTCTCTCATGCCTCCAATTCTATTTTCTGCACTGTAATACTGATACATCCTATTTTACTTTCTACTTCTCAAACTGCAGTGTGGATTCTATCACATTAAGGGTTCCTTTACCTTACGCTCTCTAATCAAATATGGGTCAATACATAACACCCAACCCAGATTTGCCATTCTCCTAGTGGGCTCAACCACAAGCTGCTCTAAAAAGCCTTATCTCAGGTATTTTACAAATTACTTTTCTTAGGATCCAGCAACAACCTAATTTTCTCAGTCTACCTGCATGTTAAAATTCCGCCATAATTATCACAACATTGCCCTTTTTACCTGTCTTTTCTATATCCTGTTGTAATTTGTAGCCCATAACTTGGCTACTGTTCAGAGGCCTGTATATAACTTCCATCAGTGTCTTTTTATGCTTGTAGTTTCTTAACTCTACCCACAAGGATTCTATATTTTCTGATTATAAGTTACTACATTCTAAGGGTTTGATTTCATTTTTTTAACCTACAGAGGCAGCCTGCCCCCTCTTCCTACTTGTCTGTTCCTTTAATACAATGTGCACTTCAAGGTTTGACATGTTGTGCATTCAGATATGCTCTTTTGTATACAATATATGAGTATATGAGTTACAATATATGAGTATTGGAGTTATTGTTGCCTTCCTGTCATTTAAACCAGTTTGGCCTTTCTCCTCTGACTTCTCTCATTAACAAGGCATTTTTGCCCACAGAATTGCCATTTGCTGGATGCTTTTTTGTTGTTGGTTTTTGTATTGTTCTCTGAAAACTCTAGAGACTGCTTGCTGTGCATGAAAATCCCAGAAGGTCAGCAGTTTCTGAGATACTCAAACTGTCTAGCAGCAACGATCATTCCACTGTCAAAGTCACTTAGATCACATTCCTTCCCCATTCTGATGTTTGGTCTGAACAACAACTGAACTTCTTGACCATGTCTGCATGCTTTTATGCATTGAGTTACTGTCATAGGATATTGATTATATAATTGTATTACCGAACAGGTGTACCTGATAAAATGGCCATTGAGTGTAACATTTGGATAGTCCACTATCGTGATTGTCCCAAAATAAGGATGCCTGCATTTAAAAGTTTCTGTCTGTTTTGCAATCCATTAGCAGATTTTGTTGTTCTGAGATGTGGGTAACTCATAATAAAACAGGTCTATGTCACTATGTTGGATTGAAACTGCAATCAATACAAATAACAGTTAGTGAGCAGTACAAGTCTCAAATTCAGTCAATTAATTAAAAAATTCTTGGTCAGCTGAGATATCAACAAAGAGTAAACCATTAATCTTAAAATCCTAAATACGGCAAAGGAGTCAACCATTTTGCCTGTAAACCTTGCTAATTCATATAGGCATATAGATGGAATCTATGTTACATTTCTCAGTTCACACCCCAATCAAGAGCACACCCAGATACTCTTAGAATGGGCAAAGAATTGAATTACCACAGTGAATTTCAGATCACCACCATCATTTTAAAATTTTTTCTTAAAATATCTCCACTCCTATTATCTCAGTGTCTTAAGAGTTTTAATTCCTTTGATTAAATTTCACCTCCATCACAATTTCCTCTTTTTTTCCCCTGAAGAAGCAACTATATACAATTTTGAGATTTGTTTTCTTGCAGACAGACTCGGCAAATCCAAAAAACATAATAGAAATAATGAAAAGTCACACCCAATAGTACAAACAACCAATATGCAAAGGACAAAAAACTGCAAATGCTTAAGAAAATAATGAATAAATAAATAAACAATAAATATCAAGAACATGAGATGAAGTGTCCTTGAAACCGAATCCAAAGGTTGTAGGAGCAGTTCATTGTTGGGGCAAGTGAAGTTATGCACCCTGGTTCAAAAGCCTGATGGTTGAAGAGTAATAAATATTCCTGAACCTGGTAGTGTGGGCCCTGAGGCTTCTGTACCTTCTTCCTGATGGCAGCAGCGTTAAGAGAACATGGCCTGGGTGTCGGGGGTCTCTGATGATGGATACTGCATCAAGGCGGCTAGAATTAGTCATCAGGAAGGCTAGAACCCAGTCAGTGAGAAGATCATTAGGGCAATCTTCTTTTGCACACCAAGGATAAACATTTCCACATCCAGAGTAGAGAGACTCCCTTGTGCTCAGGACATCTGTTGATGAGATTGGAACGAGCATAATTTGTATGTTTGCTATTATTTGTCCAGCCCAAACTGAAAATTTAGAGTAAAGGTTTAAAGAGCCAGGTGAGCCTTCCAACGTCATGTATGTGTTCACCTAACAAGCTGTCCTATTAATCATATTAATGTCCAGAATAACTGGAGGCTTGGCTGACTCGATAGAAGGATGTTGTATTCTGCTAACACACCAGCTAGCAAGTCTTCTTGACCTAACAGAGCCATTCAATCCACAAGGGTGGTCTTACCCAAGGAAGATAATCTCTCATAAGAGTGGTATAGCTGTGGAGTTTTGAACCCTGAAAAGTTGTGGAGATTAGATTATTGCAGCTACTTAAACAGGGATATTTTTGAAAGCTCACAGAACTGAAGGTTTATGAGAACTGGCAGTGCAGTGTTGAGGCAGATCATCTTGAATAGTGGGATGGGCTTGGGCAGTCAGGTGGCTTATTTCTGCTCCTACATTCTTCTGATTTGCCATTGTTCAACCAAAAATGAGGCAAGAGGATCACCAGGTCATTCAACTTTCTCCACCTCAGTGATCACATCTTGACCTCCACTTCCTTGCTTGTTCTCATCATCCTCAACAGCCCTGGTCTATCCGTTCAACACCTCAACCTCCACAGCTTTCTAGAAAGGAGGATTCAAAAAGTTCACAATCCTGAAGAAATTCTGTCTCATCTCCACTTGCAATAGCCAATCATTTAATTGTTAAAGTTATGCCCTCAAGTTCCAGATTTTCCCCCTTACAATGAGGGAAAAAAATCCTCACAGTAGCTGCCATCTCAGAATATCTCTGTAAGATCACACTCTTGATTTCGGCTGAGAAGGTCAGTTTCAGTTTGTAATGTTCACTATTTGGAGTCTGCTATGGCAGTTCATTTCCTATTGTTAAACACTTACATGCTTGAATAATATCTTCATTTTGAATGTAAAGGGCTTGAGTTTTACAGGCGAACCTATTCTATATTCTTTACTTAAGGTAACAGGGATGGTCGGGATGCAGTATTTGCACACAGCCCTAGACAGCATTGCAAACCCTGAAGATCCTGACTGTGAAAGTGAGGGCTGGTTAATGGAGAAAGGCCTGAAGGAAACAATTAAATCTATGCTGGAAAGCATTAAAGAGCTGGGTAAGTTTAATCAAGTAGCCACAACAGCTGAAGAGGAGAAAAAGCAAGAGGATACGACTGTTGCCACAGTCAGCTGAAGAGATGGCAAAACAATATGTTCGGGAGAAGGCATGGATATAGAAACAAGTTGGAATGAGCAGGAAATTAAAATTGAATAAAGGTGTAATACAAAATCAGATAATTAATTCCCTTCACTGTATAACATAAAGCATTGTGTTAACAACTTTATTCTTCTGTATTTTGCATTGAAAGATAAACCAGACCTGTCGAATTGTGTTAAACTCTTTTTTGACAATTGATTATACTATGCAGTCAGCAGGAATCTTTTTCAATGCTTTATACTATATAGAATGTAAACTACAAACAGTGTATTGCCTCTGAATCTGGAAATAAGGATGTGATAAAGGCATGTTTTAAATATTCCAGACATCTTTAATATTGCTCATTTGCTGTGTGAAATTATGTACAATATAAACTGCTATAAATAGGGCCAAACATTAAAAAGCTTATTTGAAAAAAGATTAACTTATTAGAATCATGAAGTAATACAGCATGGACACAGGCCTTTGGCCCAACTGACTCATGCTGATTACATCATCCTCCTTGCTAGTCCAGGCTGCCTGTGTTCAGCCCATAAGTACCCTTCCCCTTCCAAGTCCCTATCCAAATGCCTCTAAAATATTGCAATTGTACCCACTTTGACCACTTCTTCTGGCAGCTCATTCCAGATACTTGCTATGCTCTTTCAGTTTAAGAATATTGACCATTAATGTAATTTCAACAATCATTCTTTAGAAACTTAGAACAAAATCAAAGAGAAAAGTGAATGTCTGGACGGCACTGCAATGTTGCTTAAAGCAGAAATGTTATCAAGGGCCAGAAACTCTCAAAGATACTGGCTGCAATTTCAGAAGACACATCTAAAGCCAATTCAAAATGCCATCTGCTAAAACATTCAAGACACTCCCATTTTCAGATCCTCAATAGGTTTGGCCAGTCAATTTGAGACAAAAATATAGTATTTTGTGATTTTGTAAAAGAAATATACATATTCACATCCAGTTAAATCTAAACCATGGTATGGTTTGCGAATTAGATGTGAGATTATGATAGCTATAAGTATTGCTGCCAACATTAGGGTTGTATTTAGGTCAGAGTCCAAATGTAGTTAAATTTTCTACAAGATATAAGTTTAAATATTTCTGCAAAGTATTTCCATACAGATAATGTAACATCTCTTAGCAGGGATACAGAAATTTGGAATGTCTTCTGAAGGAAGTTTCATTAAGCAAACTTTTATGATCACTTTAAATATATATATATGTTAGCAGTTTTAAATATAACTGTCTACAGTGGCTTCAAGGATAAAATCCTAAGTACGTTTAATGCCAGTTTATAGGATTAACTTTGTAATTCTTTTCCAAAGGAGACGAACTAATTCACCATGACATCTAAATTGTTGCGCAGATCTGTGATAAATATAAGAGGAAAGAAAGGCTTTTATCCTTTCATTGTCCCATATTCTGCCATATTAAATACCCTCAAATATTCTGTAGAATTGTTATGGAAATTAGAATATTAAAAACATAAATTGTCTATTTTTCATTTTACAATTTTCTATAATTCACTCCTGAACTAACGAATTCCACTTCAAACTGTTTGAAGATAGTAAATCTTAAAAAATATGATGTAAGAATTGACTCATACTTTTATAAAGAAATACATCAACGTAGGCATCCAAACCAAAACAGTGAAGCAAATAGGCAAAGCAACAGATTTGGGCACAAGATGCCTGAAAGTTCTATCTTCAACTGATGAATATTAGGCGGGAAAGAAATATGTGCACATCAATTTAGAAAGACTGTTAAGCAAAGGTTGAAAATTGTTGTAGAAAAATGTAGGTCTAGCCAATCATGTGATTAATAACTGGAATAATGAAATCACATTCAATGTTTAGTATCTCCAGGAATATAGTTTTCTTCACATTTCATAGGGTAATTCTCCATTCCAGGAAACAGTCCATGATCTTCCTTTACACATTGCTCAGGGTATGGTTTCAATAAACCTCTATCAAAGTGCAGTAAAGCTGCATTATTTCTGTACTCCAATCACTTTGTAATAAAGGCTAACAATTTTTTTTGGACCTGCATGTTAATTTCTGCATTTAGTATGCAAGGAAACAGAGGTACCCTTGGAGTACCAACATCTTTCACAATTTAAAAACTGTTATGCTTCTCTGTTTTTCAATACGAAGTGGCTAACTTCACAGTTCCTCACATTCTGTCCCATTTGATACGAATTAGCCACTCACCTTACTACACATATCCCTAGTCTCTATCTCCCTCTCATGACCCATTTTCCCAGTAATCTGAGGCATAGTACACTTTTTCTCTCCATCAACTAAATCATAAATAGGAAAACCTGGTGGCACGTTATCAAAAGCACTTTGAAAATCTGAAAATAGTTACCTTGTCCATTTACCTTGTTATTTACACTCTCAAGAAATCATCAACTTCCTTTGAATTTGTAGATGTTATGCCTGGTCCTATGACAATATAAAGTGCTTCAGAAAATAGCAAATTACAGGGAGATGGGCTCACAGAGTTCAGTGTTAAAATAGAATTCTTCATAGATAAACTTGCTAACATCTCATTTTTGATTGAATAATCCTTGTGCACTACAATAACTTAAAATCCATAACCATGGCTGTTGTCTAAATTAGATGTATTCAGTAGAGAAGCTTAATCTTTGTTCTTTAACAATACTAAATGTCTGTTTCTTGTTAAACTTAAGTACTGTTTTGTTATAAGCTGTTAGTATAAGCCATTGATATGACAACAAAGTGAGTTGGGCTTCATTGAACAAGGCTGTGGGGATAAAAGACAAGATAGTTCCATAGTTCTATTTGGTCAGTGGATCTTATGTAGTATCTGATAATATTATCAAACATCTCAAATATCTAATGCAAAGGATTACATTTTTAAAATACATTAAGTGGGAAAAACAGGTTTCATACCACAAAAATAAGAATTAAATGAATAGACAGGATTAAATGAGAAAGATTCAGGTATAAATATGGCATAAGCACCTCAAGTGTTTTTCCGGATTAAAAACTGCTGCCTAATATATTTGAAAAATTCATTAAATGTAGAGGAGAAGATTAATTTGTGCATCCAATTTGCAGCAAACATTTTAAAAATTGAATCAGTATACATTTATGTGTATACTCGCAGCTTACAAAATACTCTTGTAGGGTAATTTTTAATCTGCATTATGATAGTCCAGTGGTTGTATTTCTGGATAAGCAGGCAAACTTCTGGTGCAATGATTCCACCATGGCATCAGGAACAGTAACCTCAAACTACCAGTTGTTATGATAACCCACCTAGTATACGTATCCTTTAAGGAATAATTCTTCCATCTCCAGTCCAGCTTATGCATGAAAGCAGACCTACCAATATTGCTGACTTTTAACTGCCAGTTTGATTTAGGAACCATTAAAAATGGGCAATGCTGGAATTGTGAACAACAGTATCATGAAAAAAATAACAGTTAATGGTACATTTCATTGTTAGTCAATTTTTTCATACAGCTTTTTATTAAAAAATACACAATAAATTTTTTTGTATCTATGAGCAGCATAGTGAGGTTGCAAACAAATGGCTTGGCATTTTGTACATTGAGATATCCAACATTAATTCTTTGTTTCAAGGTGGCTAGGTTTATTCACAGAACTATGCTGTATCTGAAAGAATATAAAGGTTGGCATTCATCCATGATCAACTTTCAAAATAGTAACTGGTTATTAAAATTTATATTCCATGCTAACCCTATATATTATGTTTAAGTCAGAAAAAAATCACTAATCTTAAATCAGCTCTCTTTTCCACTTATGTATTTTTACTCTGAAATTAGTAGCCAAATAATGTATTTAAGTACTGTACTATAAGTGAATAGAAGATATAATGAAATTAATAAAAACTTGTGGTTATTTCATCACTTAAAAGGAACACGCAAGAAAAATACACAGAAAAGGAGGGAACAGGGAAGTTTTGCAAAAAAATCATGTTAATAATTTAAAAATTTGCTTCATGAATTTTCCCTCTCCTTACGGGAACTCATGGTAAGAAACTGTGCTGTTTGAGGTTGCCTAAATGGAGCTATTTTTAATGTGAGCCCAATCCTGAGCATTTGTAGGTTAACTAATCTGTGGCAAATCCAGAGTCAAACTTTATCCCTACACAACTGGAAATCTCACACACATCCAGCAGATATAGATAACAAAAAATGCCCAGATCACTTTTCCCTTCTGTAAACCTTCCCCAAAAAAGTTAACTGCAGTACTCATCTAGCTTCACTTAAGGTCACCTATATTCTCACAACCTCTCAAGACAGATGTGTTAAGAAAAATTCAATACCATACACAGCTCTTATATAGTTAAGGGATTGTTCAAAATTATAGTGGATAAACTTGTGAACTTCTTATAAAAAGTGCAAGTTTGTATTCAATTGAAGAAAAAAAACACATTTGGAAAGATTATATCTACAAATAATCAAAATACAATGTCAAAATGGAGATCATTACCAGTGAAAATTAATCCAGAGGATAGAGGAAATGGTCACCTGATTTTTATCGATGTTGGGTGATAAACTTCACATTCTCAGAAGACATTTTATGAATAACAAAGTACATCAGTTTTTAATGGCTGAAATTAACACTCGAAAATATCTATAATGACTGATTAATGTTACCATGTTAATTTCCCGTTTGCAATGTCCTCAAATGTTACTTCAAGGATGAGTACAGAAGATTAAGGCTAATATAATAATCATCTTAAATTTCAATACTCTATTAAAAACTGCAAATGCACAATAGGCAGGAATAATAGAAGTACTATAGTTCATTTTGACATATCTGGGCCATTAAGACTGTATTCCTGTAAGACATATTCACAATTATGCAAATAACAAGCTGTTTTATTAGGAGAATTGGGACAGATTTAAACTAATTGTTAAAAGGACCAGCCCAATAAAGAGATGAAGCAGTAACCATCTAAAGGTATTTAGATATGGACTCAAAATCGTTATCATTTGCAGTACAATGTCCAAATTCCACCAAAGAACTGTCACAAAAACAAATAATGTCAAATTCCTATTTGAAATTTTATTCAAAAGATAATTTAGAAAGTTATAAACCAAAGATGTATTGTTGCTTGATACTACCACACGAAGTTAATTTAAGATAGTAATTAATTTATTAATGAGCCTTTATTCAAAGTTGATGATGTCCATTGACTTCAGTGGCCATATAATTGGGCAGGGAAAATCAGGAACCACCTTCATATAGTTGTGCAGTTGTGCCTCTGATGTGACAAGAGTCAGGTTCCGTTCCTATTTCCTCTCATCCCCAACATTTGCACACCAATGTGCAAAATGTTTGGAAAGTTTCAGTCAATACCTCTCGAAAGTAAAAATAATAGAATCTGATGTTTGTGGAGAAGTGTTGTTGAAACTAAGATGAATAAATTAATTTGGGAAATTTTGCAAATAAAGCTCCTTTGAAAGAAACATTTCAAACCATTCCAGAAACTGAATGAAGACCACATTCTCATAAAAATAAGGAGAATCACAGTTTAAAGATTCCATTTTAAGAATATTTGAAGAAGTGCTATTCAAATACATGATGATGTGATTTGCAGGTCAGGTACTTCACAGCCAGTTTTAGATCCCCTGCTTTCAAATAACCTGTTTACTTTAAACAACTAAGTATTTCGTGTTAATATGATATTCTTTCCAAAGTATATTTCTGTATATTTAACAGCTGGTACATGGACTTTATTTTCATAATATTTGAAAACACATATTATGATTCAAATGATCAAATGTCCTGCAATTAAATATTTTAGAGCCAATGTCAAGGAGTGAAGGGAAAACGAGGCCAATCAGGTTTCTAACTTAACAACCGTCCCTTGAAAAAAACATTAAGCTATGGCAAATGACTTGAAAATTTACTTAGATAGGAAAACAGATACAAACCACACTAGTTTGCTATCTTAACACCATTCTCTTCCCTAAAAATGTTAGTTGACTCACGTTCACATTTCCATGGATACCAGCCAGTACTTGTTTAAATTGGCATTTCAAACTCTTTACATTAAAGGAAGCCTAAATTAACTTTAATTCATTTTTAAAATTTCAATTTCATGGGTTATCAAAAATGCAATCCTTGGTCTGATTCTTCTTTACAGCTAAAGTTATAACTCAGTAGAAAATAACTTTACCTGAATAAAGTCCATGAAGATAAAAATCAACAAAAATTTTGTGAGACAAATACCCATTTGGAAGGTTTATCCATTATGAACAGAGACAAAGATTTTCAACACCTAAAGCATTTATTTGAATCTTCAGCTTTTTACATATAGTACATAGTACCAATTATACATGAATTCAACATATATTAACAGCCCATTTATTACAAGAATTCTCCCAAATATCTAAAGTATTTGTTTATATAAACATTTCTACAGTGAATGTAAATGCATGCTAAATGTTTCCATGAGCGAAAATTGCACAATACGTGAGAATGTGGTCAATTTAAGGTATTAACAGGACGTGAAAGGAAGAAATGGGTGTGCTTTCTGTTTCAGCAAATTATGTACATTACTTTAAAATTAAAACATTTAAATTTACTATTTTGGGCTTTTGTTAGGCTTTTTGTCCATAGTAGATCCACATCAGCTTCAGCCAAGGGTATGCAAATAAAAATGATCTCACTCTCACAGTAAACTGCATTTAAGTCAAATGAAAATAAATTTTCTGGAAGACCAGGTACATCCTTTCAGGAGTGGTGAACCTTTTTGAGAATGTGTGCCCAATTTGGCAATAATCTTCTAAAAAATCATGTGATATGGTAATTTGGTGCAGAGATGATCATTGATTAATGAATTAGTAACAATAATTATGGACATTAAGGAAAAAAATGATGATTCAGGTTACCTATTTACATTGTTCTACCATTAATAAAATTATAACAGAGATAGATTGAAATAAATGAAGCATTTTAGAAAACCTGTTAAAATTATTAATATTTTAAAAAGATAATTGAAAAGTAACAATTTTAAGTAGAATTGTTATTGCAATCATTTACTATCCAAATACTGATGCATACTGAGTTCAAAATGTATCATCCAATGTCATGTGTTTTCACAACTGGCTAAGTTGGCGCTCAGCTGGTGAGAGACATTTCCTGTGAAAACATCTCACTACTCTCAGACTGTAAAAAATCATTGGTGCTTCATACAGCAGTAAAGATAATTATTATGTATCCTTTTATTATGGGTGGGCTTTAAAGAATTAAGGGCTGGCACTGCATGCGGTGTGTCAATAAAATTTTATGGGCGTGCCACCTTAGGCACACCTGTCATAGGTTCGCCACCCTGTGTGTTATATTCAAATTGCAGCACCTGTGAAATTTCATGTTTATTCACAAACTAAAATTTTTATTCTTTGATGCCATTCAAAATAAAAATACATCCATTTGCAAAAGATATAATATTGCAAGTTAGATTGCATCTACTGCTTCATACACACAAAGTTTGTTTACTTCACATACTTATGAAGTCACTGTTAAATCTTTTTTCTGCACCCTGTCATTGACTGAATGGAATCAAATATTTTTGCAGCTGGTATAGACTTAGCGAAGCTGGAATTCTTAGCAGCATGAGATCAACTTCAACAAGAGAAAAAGCATTACTTGAAGGGCAATCAGCTCTGGATGAAGCAATGATGATACAAGAAAAAAAGCAAAAACATCCTCAAAACTTCATACAGTAAATCTCAAAATGCACCAAATTAACGTGTGGAATCTAATATTTTAAATCACATTTTCATTTCAAGCACTGTATAATACTCCAACTTCATCAAAGCAGCCATAAAAAGCCTTGCCTTTTAAATGCCTCCATCTTCCGGTAGGCACTAATCAAAACAATAAATGAAAAATGGTTCCTCTTTAAAATTTACAAGGTAAGGCAAAAAATAAATAATGACAACAACACTTTAGAAATTCACCCCAAACTGAGACCCTTCTTCAGGACTTGAAAGCAAGGGGGAAGACTGAAAAGTAAAGGGAAGGAAGTACTCTTTAGCATTCAATGGCTGATTTCTCAGCATCGACTGGAGATACTTGAGCTCTTCAAGCTTGAATAAAATTGAGAATGTATATTAGATGATTGGTATTAATAAATGAGAAATCCAAACTGCAAATCCACGACTTTGGATTACATGATCAAACCAACAGGAAATACATCCGATGTCAGAACAACAAGAAATTAAATGGAGTTTTAGTCAGGACGAAAATGAAAAAAAACTCTTCAGAGGTAATTGCTGTCATTCTAACAGTATCTTTTGAGGTGCAGGAACTAAATGGTTTTTCTCATCCATTTCCATCTGCTGAAAGAATGATTGCCAGGATGGAAAGAGCAAGGGTTATGAAAGGTACACAATCAAGGTATCATGCCTGAGGTTTACAGCATTAAATAAATAAGAACTTACTTGCGATATGATGGAAAACAAATGATCTTTCTGGAACAACTTTTCTGAATTTTGGCAAACCTATCATTGGTTAGTTTGGGTGCCACGGTAGCATAGCAGTTAGCTATTACAGCTTGAGGCGTTCCAGAGTTAGGAGTTGAATTTCAGTGCTGTTCTGTAAGGCGTCTCTTTATTTTCTCCCCATGGAATGCTTGGGCTTTCTCTGGGTCTCCCAGTTTCCTCCCACAGACCAAAGACATATCGGGTAGGTTAACTGGTCATTGCAAATTATCCCATGGTTAGGTTAGGGTTAATTGGGGTTTGCTGGGACAGTGTGATTCAAAGGGCTAGAAGGGCTTACTCAGCCCTGCAGCGCTAAATAAATAAAATAGTTTAAATTCTATGTTTCTGTAACCTTTGTGAATCCTTATTCATTAAAACAAAATTATTTATTATTGCACTGTACTTCAGTCAAGAATGGATTTGAGTCTTCTTTATTTTAGGATGGTTCTAAGCAGTGTTGTTGAAGAGTAATCACATATTTTGTGCTGAAACATGGTCATCAGGCATTACCTATTAAAAGGCAGTACTAATTTTTCCTCCTTCCCATTCTACTACATCCCAGGAATATCACTTAATTCAGTAAAACTATGAAATATCATTCTGGGTTAGACAAATATGTCAAGTTCCTCATTACCTTAAGTACTGATAAACACTTAAGATGTAGTTATGAAAATTAAAGGTCTTCCTCTGTTTGATAATGGCTTACCTTTTAACCATTTAACTTTACAATTATGAAGTTAGATTAAAATGGCACATGGCATATTTGCATGCTAAATCATTTATCCTAGTATACAAAGGCATAGAAGTGCAAATTAGTTAAATTTTTAAACACACGCACAGTCTGCCATAGTCTGCTTGAATGAGTATTTTAAAAAGGTATAACACAATCCATTTCCTCATTTTACTAAACTATCATAACAGATGATAAAATCTTGTACTGGTGATACCGATGGGATAAAATGCTTAAAGGTATGCTGAATGTTCTGCCACTTTCCAACAACACCCCTCCCCTCCCAGGAAAATACCACTTATATGACCCATTTTCAGTTTATTTCATTCTGATAGTTTTCTAGAAAGCAATACCTGAAATAATTCATTATCTACTCCAACAAAAGAACAAAGGAATTAGAGTCTTACATGGTAGTTGTTGCTAGTTGTCTCTAACTGGTAAACCAGACTTCAACCATTCCTCATAAGCAAATACTTATTAATGGAATGCTTTACATACACAAAGTTAGAAAAAATTAAAAATGGAACCATTTTCTCTTCACCTACCATCATTCCTAATAATTATATTTTAAGATGATTAATTGTCACTAAAATTTTCTATCAACTACCCTGATTTCAGTGACCTCTTCAATAATGAGGCTATTTTTAAAATAATTATAAAATGCAAGTTATAAAATAGCTCTATAGATCCTTCAAATGCATTTAGAACATTTTCCATAAACTATTAAATAGTAAGATTCTTATCCTGAAGTGAAACTAACTTTTTTCCAATGGAGGGAACATTTACATATGCTCAGTTTTAGATAAGTTGACTGAAAGCAGATGCACACCTTAAAATGCATTTTAACAAATTGGTGCAAATTGATTTATCCTACTAAAGAAAACATAATAAAGAGGGGAAGAAAGAACTAAAATAAAAGGTTCCATTTGAAGTCCAGCAACCTATTTCTCACTTGACCTGACATTGTTCATTAAACACCACTGACTATATAGAGCACAGAAACACACTTTGGATGTCAATATTGTATTAGTCCAAAACCTGATAAATAATTTGGATTCAAAAAAAAAAATTCAGCTCTTTTGAAAATGTGGGCTTTATTACCCAAAATGCTTCACTGTCAAGGAGACTTTAAGTGCAAATAAAGCAAATGACATCTAAAATAATGCACTTCACATGCGATCCACATTTTCTTAATGACAGGTGAAAAATTATGCAACATTTGAAGTTACTGTAATTCAGGAGCAAGTATTCCAAAAATGGGTAGCCTGAGGTGTATTTCATCTAACCTGATCCTCCGACTTCCCTTGAAAGTTTTTTTTTGCTTCAGATGTGCCGAATGTCTAGTTCTATTGAAAACAAATCACAAGTGCTGCCAGTCAATGCCAACTAGTGTTTGATTCGCTTCTTGTGCACGACCAATTTCTTCTGTAATACTATGCTGTTGCCATAGTTTTTGTAGTTTTCTGTATCGTTCTTTGCACAGATGAAGGGGGTTTCCTCGCCTGTAAAATATAGTTCATATAAGTTTTCACTTTTAACATCAACCTTTCCTACAACACTAGTCGACTAAGAACCTGTCTAAGGAACAAACAATTGTATTGCGTGGAATGTTCATCACATTGAAGCTGTTGTGGAAAATATATATAAATTATTCTAAATAATGCTTTTTCATACTGTATACGTCCACTATATTCAAAATACCATAAATTCCGGTGTATAAGCCAAGAATATGGCCCTAAATTTTGGTCCTGAAATTAGAGGGTGCCAACTTTGGAAAAGTGAATACATAGAAGACAGGTCGTATTTATTGGCTGTTTTTGAGTCAAATTGGTTCCACTGTGGATGCATGAATTCTTTGAATGGTTTGTTTAAACTCACATCTCGTGGCTGGAGCACAGACATCAAACCACCGGGGATGACTGCAATGTCCGTATTTTCAGCTTTCAATGCTGCTTTTGTCTCACCTGACAAGTGCACTTTGAACATGTCCCAGACAAGTAGTTACTTTTCCATCCTGAAACCTTTGGGACATCAACGCCACATCTCTTTAACCCACTTCAAGCAACCCGCTTCGTCCATCCAGCAGCATTCTTGAATGTAAACAACACCCCATGGGAATTTTCTGAGCAATCTTTGTTTTTTTCTCTCAACACAAGATCACTTCTATTCATAAATCAGGAGCACCAACTTTGCGTAGCTTCGAAATTTTTGCCGACTTCACTGTTTTTCAGCCCACTTCAACACTTGAACTTGAATCATTTCTCTGGTAACAATGTATCCAGACGATCGCTGGTGATTCACCCACTCTAAAACTTTTTCTTCGAGTTCTGGCCACTGGCATGTTTTCCCGCGGTTTGCACATTTCATCTTTGGCATTTCCCTCAGCGTGTCCTCTGCCTTTCTCCACTCTCTCACTTGTTTCTCGTTTACACTAAACATCTTAGCAGCTGCAGAATTATTCGTTCCTTTAGCAAAATCAACAACCTTCAGCTTGAAGCCAGCATCATATCACATTCGATTTAATCTTTTGTACATGGTGGTTGCAAACTCAATACTGAGTACACGTACTGATCCCGTCACCCCGTGCTATGTTTTAACGAGATTACAGTGGGCGTTAAATGGTTTCATGGGGGTTACATTTAAGAGGATTCTTTACCATTGGGAACCTAATCCAAAACTTCCCTCCCTGATTTATTTATTAAGAATTCACTTATAATGCTCTTATTTTCTTAGCAGGGACTGGTTCACAAAATCTCCAGGTTCTGGATCTGACAAAGCTGAGTACCGGCATGTGAGATCTTGTGATCTTTTCTGGTTAAATCAAAAACCTCTACAACAGGGGTCGGCTTAGACAAAGGTAACATGAAAAAGTCACTTTTTTAACCTTGAAAATGGGGTTTCGGCTTATATACTGGAATTAAAGGTACTCAAATTTCATCAACCATTACAAATACATTTTTGCACTAACTAGTAAGAACAAGCTCCCCAAAAATTCAAATAGATTTAGAATCTGATATTCTTCTGCCATTACAATAAAAGCAAACAGCATGGAATTAACATTTCTACATGTCACTGGGTCAAATATAAAATCTCAACTAATTTGTACTCTTTCACTGAAATGCATTTCCTGTTTTTGGAAGAATAAATATTTTAAACTGTTTACCTAAGTCCTTGATCTGTCTCTCCATAATCATCAAGGTAGGGTGGTGGATAAAAGCATCCTTTTGTTTTTCCAGCTAGAAAGAGGACCTGACTTTCTCGAACTCTGTGAATACACAAGAGTACAAATACATCATTTTGTCTTGACTCAGGGAAAAAGAAATCAGGTGACCATTTCAATCTAGTTTCTTGATCAAGAATCAAATAATCTTATTCAGGATAAGTGTTGAAAGTCAGCTAAGGATGAAAATCCAATGGAACAGGAAATATTTTAGAACCATTCTCTATAGTCACTCAGCCATGTTCAGTTCCGGGTTTACTGATGAACACATCAACTATGATTTATATAATGGTCACGTGCCATTTGTGGACCTAGCTAAGACTCTAGTTCTAAATGTTTATGGCAATAAGATTCAAACTCACCGCAAAAAAATTCCAACTCCACAACCGCAAGTATAGGTATGAGCAGTGCAAGCACCAACATCTTCACCTTCTAGCTCTGTCTGACAGCAATAGCTCTGAGAACAAAGCATTCCTCCACACACCAAGCAAAGAGTTGGTGCACGACTTTTATCGCCACCAGATTTTGGACATCTGTTTATTATTGCAAAGAGAAAAGGAAAACCTTGCATTGTGATCATGAACAAAACAAAATTCTCACAATATAGCAATTCGGATTAGGGTGAAGAACTATTTGTTTTTGGCGAAGGAAAATGTCAATTTTTAGTGTCATCTTACAATTCTTCATTACATCACATCTGTTCATAGTTGATGAGTGCAACTAAATCTGCTCAAAACTTTGAATGGTCTTTCAAAGAGAGGAAGGGAGAAAAAAGCTCACAGAATGCAAATCTGTACCAGAGCAATGTAATTTGATATTGTGTAACTTATTTTAATGAAGACATTCAAAAAGGAAACTATTTTCAAACAACAAATTCACCCAAATATTTATGTATATTAAAATTAGGAAATGTAGCACCCCTCCAAAATCAACAGGCTTCTAAATCCAGATCTACTGGAAAGACAGGGTGTTGGGATTGGAGGCGAGAGCCAATTCTGCTCACTCTCCCATGAGGTTCATTCCTCTCTCCGTGGCACTGGGGCAATGAAGACCGCCCTCAGTTATTGTGCTCCGTGTCTACCACGATGGACTGATACCAAGGCTCTGTACCTACTCCGGGGTTCAGATCTCAGGAATGTTGTCACTCGCTTCTACTGTTTGCACCCTTTGTGTTTTTTACCCACTTTTCTTTGTGGAATGGGTGTTGGTTTTTATTTTTTTTAATTGTATTCTTTCGGGTTTCTTGCTTTGTGGCTGCCTGTCACAAACAATTCTCAAGGTTGTACAATTTAAACATTCTTTGATAGTAAACCTACTTTGAAATCTCAGTAAAATAGATAATTCAGCAGTAAAGCACAGCAGGGAAACAGCCGGCAGAACTTGGTCAGAAAATTTGCGAGCCTTGATATTTGTGGTTATCCTGAAAAACGTGTGTTTTTCTAAATGAAGCTGGTGACATCCCCTGTGAAATCGGTGTTTCACTTTTCTTCAGCACCACTGCTTCCTTTCTGTTCAACATTAGGAACTATTTTCAAGTTCACATATATTGGGAAGGTGTTTTCAAGTTGTCATAGTCAGGGAGAGAGAAGGGGCTTAGCTACTAAGTGTGGTGGAACCGTTTCTACTGACAGGAGGAGCAGCAAAGGTGGGTTACTGATGCCTTAAAACCAGCTACTTCAGGCGGATGGAGTTTATCAGCTGTGGTTGACAGCTTATTTAGGAGAAGGAAAACTCTGACCTTAAACCATCACCACTTTGTGGTTGTACCCACTTATGGGGAAGGCTTCAGGAGTAACTCCTGCGATGCCACTGGTGTCAAATGGTATTGCTATTACTTTGGATTCATCAGCTGCATAAAGAGATGGAGCCTGTTGCACGTGCGACAGCTTGCCCTCCTGTTCTCATACTGCCCGAGAGCTAGCACATAATATCATGGTTGTCCCTAACCAACAGAGGGACTCAACCCTCATATATTGGAAAATTTGGCTACCTTTTCAAATTATTTACTTCTGGCATGTTATACAACTCCATGAATTCCCCCTCACCCCCACCACGTCTTTGGGATGCAGGAGGAAAACAGAGCACCCAAACAAAATCCTTGTGGTTACAGCAAGAATGTGCAAACTCCATAGACAGTACCAGAAGCAAGGATTCACCCTGGTCGCTGGTACTGTAAGGCATCAGCTCTATTAGCTATATCAGATTTATTGCAATCAGTGGATTTAGTACAATACCTTTCTACCATTTTAATCACTTTTTCCAATGACAATTGGAAATGAGGACACGAATGCCAGCATTTATTGGCGACCCTCAAATCATTGGTATTGTACATGCATTAGAACTACAAAAATAAGCAATGGATTAGCATTCTGAAGAAGAAAGACAAATCATGGCTGAAAATAATTTTGAGAAACTACATAGAGTCAAGAACATCCTTTTGCCATACATTCCCCTGATCAATAGTGTTCACTGACTTGAATATAAGATTTAAAAATTGAAATATGTACATAATTCTTGTTCTTTAATCTTTGCAAGCATTAAAACAAAGATGGATGTGTTTACATTGAATAAACGACTAGCCATTAATTAAAAATTAGATCAATGTTAAATGCAAATAATTAGAATTTGGAATGTATTTAATTTACTCACATAAAACAGGATGCCTGGTTTATAAGACAGCTGTAATCATCAGGAAGGTCTATCAATTTATTTGACTCTCTAGGATAACTAGAAATAGCAGAGTGGAAAGGATGGGATAGTGGAGAAGGGAATTGAAACTGTTAATATTTTGCAAACAGTAAATTTGAAGAATTAATAAGTCAACGTAGAAAATGAATTATCACAAAATCACCTACCTAACAGCTGTTCTCTCCCCTTTCACAAAACTCTGCACTTCTGCAGCTCCACACCACCTACAAATTCAAAATTATATTGAGATGTTAGCCTCCAACAAAATATTAATGGAATCAATGGAACCCCATTAAATATTTGCAATTAGGCTAATGAATGAGCTAAACAGCACCTAGGCCTATTATACTATTTAATAATAGCAAAGCTGACCTGATTGCAACCTTAGCTCTTTTCTCTTGTCTACCATGGTAACCATCCACTCTTTTTCAAGAAGTTACTTATTAAACTTACTAACTGTTGATATCAAGAGACAGCTGATCAAATTGTCCTTTGAAAAAATGATCAGCTTATTAAAAACAGCAGACTTTAGAAGTAATATACTGTATAAAGAATGTGTTTCCTTAATCAAAGCATTTGCAATGGCAACACCAGAACTATTTGATTTATGCAATGTAGAAGCAAATATTTCTTGCATATCCTCACTGTATAGAAAGTTAAGGTTTTTGAGCCTTACCTTTGCATCAATGGCTCAATTGTATCACTGTTTGTCTGGAAAAGACTCATTAGGTTTATTGGCAGAGAAAGATAACGACATAGTAGTTCAAAGTGCTGTGGTCCATTCTCTGTTAATTAAGAGAAATTGTATTAATTTAGCTAGTAGACATAAAAAAAATTAAATTATTTCAAAATATTTTTCCACTCAGATTCAAATGTTAGACTTTTTTTTGTTCTACAAAATGCTATACTTAACAGTATTGGTAAAGTAGTTGAAATAAAATAAATGCAATGAAAAAGAAAAACTACCAAGAATTTAACAACATATACAAATTAAGAGAAAATTTATGTTCTTCTGAATTTGGTATGGATGCAATTGCAGGATTTTTCTAAAAGAAGCTCATTCAAAATTTATTGTTGGAAAGGATTTTTCAAAATATCATAGTTAAGCAAGGAGAACCAACCCATAAGCACTAAAATATGTAAATCTGTATAGGTGCTTCTGAGATGGCTTCCTTGTTCCTTAGCCCTAGTTTCCTCTCCAACACAGTGGATAGAGGCCCTGACTGCAGCTCATTTATTTTCTGCACCTCTGCTTTCAGCCTTTCCTGGATAGAACAAGGAGAGAGCTCAATTACAGTACCCAGATGCAATGGATTAACTATCCCTTGCAACTTCTGACAGCTCCAGGAAGAACCCACCATCAGACACATATCCCAGTGGCTCCACTGATTTTGTGAACATAGAGATATTATGAATGTATAATAGGACTGAAGTTTCAGAATGTATAATGCCTTGAAAATGTATTCATCGCCCACAAATATTTCCACATTTTACTGTCTTATTTTCTAAATTTAAAATATATTTAAGTAGGATATTTGAGCTAATCTGCAAAACATTGTGCATTATATGTTAAATCAAAAGAAACATTTCAAAACCTGGCAACAATTTACAAAACATTAATAATCAAAATTGTGAGGCTGAAAAAGTATTCATCCCCTCTGCTTACTTTCCTCAGGTACAATACTGTACATTACCTTACCAACTCACCCAATTTGTTGATGTAGAAAATTGGAGAATCACCTGTTTTCAATGAATTCATAATAAATACCCCTCTCTCCAAGGTCCAACAGTATGGCAGATTTTCAACAAATCAAACCAAAATGAAGACAAAAGAACATTTAAGACAAGTCAGGGAAATGACAATAGAGAAGCACAAATCTGGGGAAAGGTACAAGACTATCTCAAAGGCACTGAACATTCTTCGGAGGTCAGTAGAGTTTATCACAAAAAAATAGAAAAACTAAGGAACAACAGCCACACTTCCTAGGTCAACCCACCCCTCTAAACTTAAGTCACTGGAGAAGAATGACACTTATCAGAGAGGCTACTGTAACAGCAACAGTCACTCTGAGTGACCTGCAGAAGTCGGTGGCTGCAACTGGAAATGAAGTTCATGGCTCGACAATATCCAAGGCCTTGCACAAAAAGGGTATTTATGGATGAGTGGCAAAGCAATAGCCCTGGCTTAAAAAAAAAGGCATATCTTTGCCCATAAAGATGTTGTAAAGCATCACAAAGAAGACATTGGAAAGATATGTGACAGCAAGTGAAAAGCTGTAGGTATATTTTTAACCCACAGTTTATTGTTTTCCCTTTTTCATATTTGCTCAGAACAGTAGGGAAGGCAGTCAGGATAGTTGACTGTTCCTCTTGCAGGATATAGGAAGGCAGGGAGACCTCCAGTGTCCCTGACAACCTCACCTGCAAGAAGTGCATCCAGCTGCAGCTTCTAACCCTCCACTTTAAGGAGTTGGAGCTGGAGTTGGATGAACTCCCGATCGGTTGAGAGGCTGAGGTGGTGATAGAAAGGATGTATAGAGAGGTTGTTACATGCAAAGTGCAGGACACAGGAAACTGGGTGACAGTCAGGAACAGGAAAGGGATAAAACAGCCATTGCAGAGTACTCTGTGGTCATTTCCCTTAACAATAGGTATACTACTATTGGAGGAAGACAGAGCCGAGGAAGGTCACAGCAGTTCGGTCACAGGAACTGGGTCTGGCTCTGTGACTCAGAAGGGAAGGGGGAGAAGAGGCGGCTGTGGTGGTAGGGGATTCATTAGTTAGGGGAACAGAAAAAAGGTTCTGTGTCAGAGAACAAGATTCCTGGATGGTATTTTGCTTGGATTGAGTCCTCAGCATCCTTAAGAGGGAAGGTGAGCATTCTTAAGCATCCATGTATGTACCAATGACATGGGAAGGAAGAATGACGAGGTTCTACAAAGTGATTCAGGGAATTAGATACTAAGTTAAAGGACAAGATGTCCAGGCTTGTGATCTCAGTTTTGCTACTTGTGCCATGTGCTAGTGAGGCCAGAACTAGGATAATTATACAGTTCAACACTTGGCTAAAGAGTTGGAGTAGGAGGGACAGCATAAGATTTTTGGATCATTGGGTTCTCTTCCAGGGAAGGTACAATACGTACAGAAGGGACAGCTTGCACCCAAACTAGGAGAGTAATATTCAAACACACACAAAATGCTGGTGGAACACAGCAGGCCAGGCAGCATCTATAGGAGAAGCACTGTTGACATTTCCGGCCGAGACCCTTCGTCAGGAGTCCGTCAACAGTGCTTCTCCTACAGATGCTGCCTGGCCTGCTGTGCTCCACCAGCATTTTGTGTGTATTGTTTGAATTTCCAGCATCTGCAGATTAACTCGTGTTTGCCTTTTAATATCCTAGCAAGAAGGTTTGCTAGTACTGCATGGGGAGGGGGTTAAGATTAGAGTTGCAGGGGGTTGGGAACCACAATGTCAGAACAGACAGTGGAGAGGTTGTGGAGAGATATTGTTAAGACCTCAGACAAAGTCAGGAATCAAAAGGTTGACCATGTCGCAACTAATGCCCTGAGCTGCATATATTTCAAAGCAAGAAGTACCGTAGGAAAGGCAGATGAGTTCATGGAATTATGATATTGTAGCCATTGGTGAAACTTGGTGGCCGGAGTGGCAGAACTGGCAGCTCAATATTCTGGGGTTTTGTTGTTTTACATGAGACAGAGTGAGAGGGATTAAAGGAGGAGGGGTGGTGTTACAAATCAGGGAAAATGTCACAGCAGTGCTGGGTCAGTACAGACCGGAGAACTCGTTTAGTAGGTGTTATGGCTGGAACTGTGGAATAAGAAAGGCATATACATGCTAATGGGGCTATACTGCGGACCACCCAACAATCTGAGGGATTGAGATGAACACATTTGTGCAGTGAAAGCAGACAGTTGCAAGAAAAATAAAGTTATTATAGTAGGTGATTTTAACTTCCCACCCATTGACCGGGACTCCCATACTGTGAAAGGACTAGATGCGATACAGTATGTCAAATGTGTTCAAGAGAGCTTCCTCAATCAGTACATAGAAGTCCCAACAAGAAAATGTATGACACCTGATCTGCTATTAGGGATTGAGGCAGGGCAGGTGACAGAAGTTTGTGTAGAACACTTTGAATCTAGCGATCATAATGCCATTAATTTCAAAGTAAATATGCAAAAACTAGGAGAAAAGCCAATTTTGATAGTATCAGAAAGGATCCAGCAAGTGTGGATTGGGACAGGCTGTTTTCTGGAAAAGTTGTACTTGGAAAGTGGGAGGCCTTCAAAAGTGAAATTTTGAGCGAACAAGGTTTTTATGTGCCTGTCAGATAAGAGGTAAAGATAGCAGGTTTAGGGAACCTTGGTTTTCAAGATATATTAAGGTTAAGAAAGAAAAGGAGATATATTGCAGATATAGACAAGTAGGAATAAATAAGGTGCTTATGGAGTATAAAAAATGCAAGAGAAAGAAGTCAGGAAGGCTAAAAGGAGGCATGAAGTTTTTGCATCTGTATTTACTCAGGAAAGGACACAAAGTCTACAGAAGTGAGACAAAGTGCATCAATTTCATGGACCCTATACAGATTACACAGGAGGAGGTGTTTGCTGTCCTGAGGCAAAATAGGTGGAAAAATCTCCAGGGCATGACAAGGTGTTCTCTTAGACCCTGTGGTAGGCAAGTGCAGAAATTGCCTGGACTCTGGCTGAGATAGTTCAATCATCCTCAGCAACAGGTGAGGTTCCGGAGGATGAAGGATAGCCAATGTCGTCCTGTTGTTCACGAACGGTTCTAAAAATAAACCAGGTAATTATAGGCCAGTGAGCGTAATATCAGTTGTGGGAAAGTTATTGTAATTTATTCAAAGGGACAAAATATATGAATATCTGAATAGTCATGGACTGATTAAGGATAGTCAGCATGGCTTTGTGCGTGGTAGGTTGCAACTAACCAACCTATAGAGTTTTTTTGAGGAAGTTACCAGGAAAGTTGATGGACGCAAGGTAGTGGATGTTGTCTACATGGATTTTAGGAAGGCATTTGACAAGGTCCCACATAGGAGATTGGTCAAGGAGGTTCAGTTGCTCAGCATTCAAGATGAGGTAGTAAATTGGATTAGACATTGGCTTTGTGGGAGAAGCCAGAGAGTGGTAGTAGATGGTTGCCTCTCTGATTAGTGGATTGCTGCAGAGATTGGTGCTGGATCTGTTGTGTTTGTCATCTATATTGACGATTTTGATGATAATGTGGTTAACTAGATCAGCTAATTTGCAGAAGACAGCAAGACTGGGGGTGTAGCAAACAATAAGGAAGACCATCATGGCTTGCAGCGGAATCCAGACTAGCTAGAAAAATGGGATAAAAAGAAGGGCAGATGGAATCTTGCACAGTGAACAGCAGCAAATCGAGGAATGCTGTAGAACAAAGTGATCTGGGAATAGAGGTCCAGAATTCATTGAAAGTGGAGCCACAAGAAGATTAGGTTATAAAGAAAGCTTTCAGTACACTGGTCTTCATAGTTAATACTTAATTTATGAGTATTAATCCTTGAGTACAGGATGTTATGTTGAAGTTGTACAAGATGTTGGTAAGGCTTAATTTGGAGTACTGAATGCAAGTTTGGTCCCTACCTACAGAAAAGATGTATACAAATTTGAAAGGGTACAGAGAAAATTTACAGGGATGCTGTTGGGACTGGAGGACCAGAGTTATCAGGAAAGACTGAACCAGTGTGGATTTTATTTCTTGTAATGTAGAAGATTGAAGGGAGAATTGATTGAGGTATACAAAATATTATGAGGGATATAGGTAGGGTAAATGAAAGCAAGCTTTTCCCATTGAGGTTGGGTGGGACTACAAATAAACATCATGGGTTAAGAGTGAAAGGTGTAAAGTTTAATGGGAACCTCTTCACTCAGAGGGCCATGAGCATGTGGAATGAGCTGCCAGTGCGATTGGTGTATGCAAACTCTATTTCAAAGTTTAAGAGAAGTTTATGTAAGTACATGGATAGTAGGGGTATGGAGGGCTATGATCCTGATGCAGGTTGATGGGAGTAGGCATGGACTAGATGGGCCAAAGAGACTGCTTCTGTGCTGTATTATTCTTAAACTCTACATGGAAGAAGGTTTAATGGGTGGACAACTAAAGTAAAGCTTTTTGGCCTGAATACTAAACATGTGGCGTAAAAATATAATACTATGCATCAGCCAGGTAACACCATCCCTACTAAGTATGCTATGGGGATGCTTTTCAGCAGCAGAGACTGGAAATCTGGTCAAGATTGATGAGAGAATGAATGCTGCCAAGTACAGAGAGATCCTGGATAAAAACCTGTTAGACTGCCAGAGAACTTAAACTGGAGAGGAAGCTAGTCTTTACTCAGGACAACAACCCAAAGCACACTGCCAGAGCAACCTTGAAGTGGCTTCAAATGAAGAAAATTGTTGTCCTTGAGTAGTTCGGTCCTGACCTTAACCCAATCGACCATCTCTGGCAAGTGCTCAAAGCTGCTGCCCACTGCCACTCCCCAAATAATCTGGCACAGTTTGAGCAACTTCGCAAGGAGAAATGGGAAAATCCTGCTGCATCACATTGTGCAAAAAGACTACCGACTGTAATAGCTGTGAGAGGTAGTTCAACTGAGTACTGAGCAAAGGGGGAATGAATACATTTGAACTACTGACATCTCAGTTTCTGAATTTTTAGTTTTTTATCCTTTACAACTTTCCCTGTTTTTGGGTTCCACTTTGAAAGGAGCATGAGATTCACAAACAAAAATTGTCAGTTAAATTGACCAAAAGCCCTGGTTGTAATACTCATTTAAGGGAACAAAGGGGTGGGGACTGAATACATTTACAAGGCACTGTAACAAGTAATAGGTTGCACTCAAGGCAGCTATCCCATTGGATAAAAGACTAGAAGACTATAAAACAAAGGAGTAGAATTAGGCCATTTGACCCATGGATTCTGCTCCATCATTCCATCACGGCTGATTTATTATTCCTCTGAACCCTATTCTCTTGCCTTCGCCCTGCAACCTTGATATGTCAAATAATCAAGAACATATCAACCTCTGCTTTAAATATACTTAGTTACTTGGCCTCTACAGCCATTCGTGGCATTGAATTCCTCAGATTCACCATCCTTTGGCTAAAGAAATTCCTCTCATCTCTGTTCTAAATGGTTGTCCCCCTATTCTGAGGCTGTGCTCTCCGGTCATTAGACTCACCTGCTATAGGTAACATCCTCTCCACATCATTTCTATCTAGACCTATCAATATTCAATAGGTTTCAATGAGATTCCCTCTCATTCTTCTAAACTCCATCGAGTACAGGCCCAGAGCCATCAAATGTTCCTGATGTTAACCCTTCCATTCCTGGAATCATTTTCATGAACCCCTGGATCCTTTCAAATGCCAACACAACTTTTCTTAGATAAGGGATCAAAAATTGTTCATAATACTTGGTGCAGTCTGACCAATACCTTACATCCTTGCTCCTATATTCTAGTCATCTTGAAATAAATGCAAACATTGCATCTGCCTTCCTTATCACCGAATGAACTTGCAATGTTAACCTTTATGGAATCCTGCACAAGAACTCCCAAGACCCTTTGTACCTCTAATGTTCGAATTTTCTCTGTTTAGAAAATAGTTTATGCCTTTATTCCTTCTACTAAAGTACATGACCACACACTACCCTGAACCATATTCCATCTATCACTTCTTTTCCCATTCCCTTAGTGTGTCTAAGTTCTTCTGCACTTCCACATTTCTTTGTATCATCTGCAGACTTGGCCAAAAAGCCATCAATTCTGTCATCCAGATCACTGATGGATAATCTGAAAACAAACTGTCTCAATAATGACCTCTGTGGAACACCATTAGTTACTGGCAGCCAACCAGAATTGGCTTTCTTTATTTTCACATCTTTGCCTCCTGCCATTCCTGTAATACCATGGCAGCTTAACGTACAGCACCTTGTCAAGGGCCTTCTGAAAATCCAAACAACATCCACTGACTCTCCTTTGACCATCCTGCTTGTTCCAACAAAAGGTTCCAAAAGATTTCCACTTAAGATAACTAGGCCTATTTTATCATGTGTTTTCAAGTACCCTGAAACCTTATCCTAAATAATGGGCTCCAAAATCTTCCCAAACACTGAAGACAAGCTAACTGGCCTATAATTTCCTTTCTTATGCATACTTCTCGCCTTAAAGAGTGGAGTAACATTCGCAATTTTCCAGTCCTCCAGAACGATTCCAAAATAGTGATTTTTGAAAGATCATTACTAATCTCCACAATCTCTTCAGCTAGCTATTTCAGAAGCCTGATGTGTAGTCTATCTCAGTCAGGAGACTTATTTACCTTCAGAACTTTCAACTTTCCCCTAATAATAGCAACTACACTCACTTTTGCTCTCTGATACTCTCAAATTTCTGGCATACTGCTAGTGTCTTCCACGATGAAGACTGATGCAAATTACTTAGTAAGTTTGCTTGCTATTTCTTTGTCCACCGTTACTATCTCTCCAGCATAATTTCCCAAAGGTCTGATATCCACACTTGCCTTGTTTTCACTCCATGTATCTGAAAAAAACTTGATATCCTCTCTTATATTACTAGCTAGCTTACCTTCATTTTTCATCTCTCTCCTTAGGCTTTTTTAATTGCTTGTGCTGGTTTTTAAAAACTTCCCAATCCTCTAACTTTGCATTAATTTATGTTAAGTTTTATGCCCTCTCTTGCTTTTTGCTGTTTTTGACTTCCCCCGTCAGCCACAATTGCCTCATCCTCCCTTTAAATATGTATACCAACTAATCTGCATTTGTCTTTCTGGTTAAATCTATTTCATTCAGAGCACAAAACCTAAAGCTTGGAGAAAATGTTAACAGTACATACTTCAGCTTAATATGCAAAATAACTTAGTACTGTTTATCCATAATACCCAAATGAAAAACTTGGTTTCCAGACCTAACCCTAACACCAACAAAATAAAACTCCAAAAATTACCTTGCAATTCAACTGGTACTGGGACACCATTAAGATAGTGAAAGAACAAAGCAGAACATCGTAGATAGGGCATAATTCCAGTCTTGATATATTGCCAAAGGTGCCAACCCGAGGCCAAGAAATTCAAGGCACTATTGGAAATAAAACGCAAAAGCAATGATTCTTTAAGAAGATGATGCGTGCTTAAAAAAACAATATAGTAATCTGTAGCATGTCATCATATACCAACAGTGTACAATTTGAAATCTTATTTTATAACAATGTTCTCACAGCTATTCTGATGTTGTCTTAAACTAATTTCATACTATCAGACAGCTTCTCCCAGGCTATCTTATACGGATTCTTTGTAAGAACATCTGTTCCGCAAGCATTTTAAAGATCAACTTAATTTCAAGCCACTGAAGGCAGATTTCCGTTTATCAACTAATTTCAAGCCACTGAAGGCAGATTTCCGTTTATCAACTTTACGATGCCCATTGTCATGACTTGTATAAAAGACTGGATTAACTTATTGCCAAGATCTCACCATAAAGTCTTTCTCCCATTTCATGTTATATTCCACAGAAATATAATCCCTCAAGTAACTGTCCAAATGATGAGTCTTCAAGAGTCTAGACAGAGAATAATAGTACAATACTGGAGTGGCCTTGAGGAGGATAACAAGGGGTCACCTAGTAACAAGAAGCTATGTCGGGTGGTTTTCTTCTTTTCACTCCAGAAAAAAATCTGCAGGATGATTTTAGCCTGAGCTATCAAGGATCACTGAGCTATCAAGGATCTTCCCTGAAACTATAGTCTTAATTGTAATGAAATTAAAAACCTAATGAACAGCCAATAAATAACTTGCAATTGACTTTGTGATGATATTGAATAGATGTCATACCCGGCTGAATACTAAAGATCTGTGTAAACTAACTGTCTGGAGTACTTATGGATATATTCAAACTCTTGTTTCTGCAGTTTATGGTTCTGTTTGCTTCAAAATTGCACATAATGTTTTGGCACCCAGGAAGAGCTGGATGATCTGGCTCAATGTCTACTGTTTGGTAGTAGTTACATCAACTATAATGAAGTGCTTCAAAAGGTAGGTTATGGGACGAATCAACCCTTGCCTCAGAAATAGCCTGGATCTGCTCCAATTTGCCTCCTGCCACAATAGATGAACAGCAGATGTGATTTCTATGGCTCTTTACTCTACTCTAGACCATCTGGAGACCAGGAACTTGTACATCAGGCTGCTATTCATCAATGATGCTTGGTGTACAACACAATCAGCCCACCCAAATTCATCAAGCTTCAGGCTTCCATATTTCCTTCTGTACATTCAACTTTGTTACTGGCAAATCTCAGTCACTGAGGATTTGTAACAACGACTCACCTTCACTGATCATCAGCATAATCTATACATGGATCTGTGTGGCACAGCACTAATGCCACCTTCAAATTTGTCAACACACAGATGACAATCAGCTTACTGGAGCAAGATCCAGTAATGGTTGAACAGTGGCACAACAACATCTTGCTCAACATCAGCAAAACTAAAGAGTTGATTGTTGATTTCAGGAAGGTGAAGAAGGGCCAGTCTACACTGGGGGAATGCAGAGAAGTCACCAGCTTTACACTTCTGAGCATTAACCTATTGGATGACCTGTCCTGGGTCCAGCATATAGATACAATCATAAGTGTGCCAGCATCTTTACTTTCTTAGGAGGATAAGGAGGTTTGGCTTGTCAATGAACCCTAACAAACTTCTACAGATGTACTGTTGAAAGTATCCTGACTGTTGCATCATAGTCTGATATAGTAATTCAAATGGTCAGGAATGTAATAAGTTGCACGACTTTACCTAATACATCATGAGCACATCCCATCCTAAAATCAGTATTATCCATAGAAGGCACTGCTTCAAGGCAGCAACATCCAAAAGTCCCTACAATCTGGGCTATGCCATCTTTTTGAAGCTATCAATGAGAAAGAGTGACAGAAGCTCCATACCATCAGGTTCAAGAACAGTTAATTCCCCTCAATCATTTGGTCATCAAACCAACCAGAAAAACCATAATCATCATTGCAACACTAAGACAACACATATCACTTTGTATGACAATGGACTTTGATTTTTTTCTACTGTTTTTTCTTGCGAAGTTTATGTTTTTCTTGTGAATGCTGCTTATATAGTGCTATGTTCCTGTGATGCTGCTGCAAGTTTTTCATTACACCTGTACATACAGTGCTTCGTGAAAGTATTCAGCCCCAATCCTTTTTACATATAAATAAGGATTACAATCAGGGATTTTGATTAAGTTAACTGACAATTTTTATTTCTGAATCACATGCTCCTTTTTTCACAGCAGAGCCCAAAAAACAGGGTCAATTGCAAAACATGAAAAACTAAACACTCAAAATCTGAAGTGTCAGCAATTCAAAAGTATTTATTCCTGCTATGCTCAGAAGTTAATTGAACCATCTCTCGCATCTATTACAGCCAGTGGTCTTTATGGATGTCTCTATTAGCTTTGCACAATGTGATGCAGCGAGATTTGCCAATTTCTCCTTGCAAAATTGCCAAGCTGTGCCAGGTTATTTGGGGAGCAGTGGTGGACAGCAATTTTGAGGTCTTCCCAGGGATGTTTGATCAGTTAAGGTCAGGACTCTGACTTGTCAATCAAGGACATCAATTTTCTTCATTTGAAGGCACTCCAAGATAGTTCTGGCAGTGTGCTTCGGGTCGATGTCCTACCAAAAGACAAATTTCCTCTCCAGTTTAAGCTTTGAGGCAGAGGCTAGAAGGTTTTTATCCCAGATCTCTCTGTATTTAGGAGTATTCATGATCCTATCAATCCTGACCAGATTTCCAATCCCTATTGCAGAAAAGCATCACTGTAGCATAATGCTACCTCCACATTCTTTATATTAGGGATGGCGTTACCTGGCTGATGTGCAGTATTGGATTTATGCCACATGTGCTGTTTAGTGTTGAGGCCACAAAGTTTCACTTTACTCTCATCCAACAATAACATCTTCTACCACATCTTTACAGTATCTTTGCTTTGCAAAGTCTTTACAGGCAAGGATATGCTATTCATTAGCCAGGGCTTCTTCCTTGCAACTCTTCCATAAAGGCCTTTCAGATTGTGGAGCCATGAACTTCATTTCCAGTTGCAGCCCTTGACTTTTGCAGCTCATTCTGAGTAAGTGTTGGCATCACAGCAGCCTCTCTTACAAGTGCTGTTCTTCTTTGGCAACTAAGTTTAGAGGGGTGGCCTGATCAAGGTAGCGTGGCTGTTGTTTCATATTTCTCCATTTTGACACAATGGACAGCACTGAGCTCTGAGGTATGTTCAGTGCCTTTGAGATGGTCTTGTACCCTTCCCTGATTTGTGCTTCTCTATTATCACTTCCTTAACTTGTCTTGAATGCTCTTCTGTCTTCAATTTGGTTTGGTCTGTTGAAAATTTATCATACTAAAGGACCTCACAGAGAAAGGGCATATTTATTCTTATGAATTCATTGAAAGCAGTTTATCCTCCAATTTTCTACATGAGCAAACTGGGTGAGGTGGTAAGGTGATATGCAGTATTGCACATGAGGATAGTTAACATAGTAGGAATGAATACTTTATCCAGAATCAGATTTAATATCACCTGAAAATTTTGGGAAATTTATCTTTACAGCAGCAGTACAATAAATACATGACAAATAAATATAGAGAAAAAAACTGACTTACATTAAGTATATGTACGGCTATTAAATACTTAAGTTAAAATAAGTAGTGCATAATAACAGAAACAAAAACATAATGAGGTAGTGTTCATGGGTTCAACGTCCATTTCAAAAAACAGATGGCAGAGGTGAAGAAGCTGTTCCTTAATCACTGAGTGTGTGCCTTCAGGCTTCTGTACCTCCTTCCCAATAGTAAAAGTGTGAAGAGGGCATGTCCTGGGTGGTGGGGATCTTTAATAATGGGCGCTGCCTTCCTAAGGCACCGCTCCTTAAAGATGTCTTGGCTACTACAGAGGTTGGACGCATGAGAGAGTTGACTAATTTTACAAGTCTCTGCAACTTATTTCGATCTTGTGCAGTAGCTTCCACATACCAGTCAAGATGTTCTGGTCATAATTCTGGTTTTTAATTTTTAGTAAATTGATGGCAAGTTTTTCTTTTGATTTGACACGATGCACAATGTTTGGTAGATTAGCTCAAAAAATCTTACTTGAATACAGTATGTTTTAAAATTAGAAAATAAAACAGTAAAATGTGAAAATAGTTATGGGAGCTGAATACTTTTTCAAAGCACTGCACATGCATTTGTGCATAGGACAATAAATGACTTGAATACACAACACTGTACCTAAACAAAAGATTTCAATTTAAACCTTATAATAGCTTACTTTTGTATTACAAAATTGCTAACCTAAATTAATATACATATTTTCACATCTGCCTCCAATCACTAATTGTATTATGCTTTCCACATAAAATATATGTTATCTTGACCTTCAGACCTCTCAGCAAGCAAGCAACATTACTTCTTACTTCAATATTATTATAGTAGGGAGCGGAAGTTAATTGAATGAAACAGAAAGTACAAGTGGGAAATACAATTAGGAATATTACAAAATTTAAAAAGCTACATTTTCAGCATGATGAACCCTGGTTTTACAGAAAGCATTGTACTTGGTTTGGAAATGCAAACTTTAGAGTTCTGTTAATAAGTATGGGATCCAAGGGGAAATTGCTTTGTGGATCCAGAACTGGCTTGCCCACAGAAGGCAAAGAGTGGTTGTAGATGGGTCATATTCTGCATGGAGGTCGGTGACCAGTGTTGTGCCTCAGGGATCTGTTCTGGGACTGCTACTCTTCGTGATTTTTATAAATGACCTGGATGAGGAAGTGGAAGGATGGGTGAGTAAGTTTGCTAATGACACAAAGGTTGGAGGTGTTGTGGATAGTGTGGAGGGCTGTCAGAGGTTAGTGGGAGATTGATAGGTTGCAAAACTGGACTGAGAAGTGGCAGATGGTGTTCAACCCAGAAAAGTGTGAGGTGATTCATTTTGGTAGGTCAAATATGATGGCAGAACATAGCATTAACGGTAAGACTCTGTGGAGGATCAGAGGGATCTTGGGGTCCGAGTCCATAGGACACTTAAGGCTGCTGCGCAGGTTGACTCTGTGATTAAGAAAGCATACTGTGCATTGGACTTCATCAATTGTGGGATTGAGTTTAGTAGCCAAGAGGTAATGTTGCAGCAATACAGGACCCTGGCAGACCACACTTGGGAGTACTGTGTTCAGTTCTGGTCAACTCACTACAGGAAGGATATGGAAACCATAGAAAGGGTGCAGAGGAGATTTACAAGGATGTTGCCTGGATTGGGGAGCATGCCTTATGAGAATAGGTTGAGTGAACTCACCTTTTTTCTTTGGAGTGACGGAGGATGAGAGGTGACCTGATAGAGGTGTATAAGATGATGAGAGGCATTGATCGCATGGATGGAGGCTTTTTCCCAGGGTGGAAACGGCTAGCATGAGAGGGCACAGTTTTAAAGTGCTTGGAGGTAGGTACAGAGGAGATATCAGGGGTAAGTTTTTATACACAGAGAGTGGTGAGTGCGTGGAATGGGCTGCTGGCAACGGTGGTGGAGGCAGATACGATAGGGTCTTTTAAGAGACTCCTGGACAGGTACATGGAGCTCAGAAAAATAGAGGGCTATGGGTAACCCTAGGTAATTTCTCAGGTAAGGACATGTTCGGCACAGTTCTGTAGGCCGAAGGGCCTATATTGTGCTGTAGGTTTTCTATGTTTCTAAGTAGATTGTTACATGTTTTAACCCCATTCAAGCTATCGTTCAGATTACTTATGAATGTGGACCAGTTTTATGACCCTAGCCAGGGTCTAGGAAGGGGACCCAGTGTGCAGATAGGCTCAGTAGTTGGTGACTGGGTGAGAAGTGAAAAAAGAGGCAAATGCTGCTTTATCAGAGACCATACCCTGTGCATGTGCATACAGGTTCAAAGACAAGTCTAACACTACCCAAACAGCAGGGCCTGATCTTTTTATACCCCTTGTCATTGGATCAAGATTTTCCATTCTGCAATATGAAGTTCTAGACTTGGAAACCAAGATCCTCATGGACTATTCCAAAAGTGCCAGACCACAATGCTGCACTGCCTGAAATATGTGAGAAGATGGCCAGTTAAAATAACAATATGGTGGATACACCTTCCTCTAGAGGAGCATACAGAACGGGAAACATTCACCTCATTGAGTGGGCTTCTCCATCCAGAATGATCTAGTCTGGCATCTTAGTGATGCCCCCCTCCCTCAACCCCGTTAGGGGGACTGCAATGCAACATGTTAGTGGACACAGGGGCCTTGGTATTGATAATGGACCTACCGTTGCCAACAACCGGACAGGCTATTTATATTTGAGGTGTAGTAGGGAAAATAGTGAAGGCAGAAAGAAGTGAGTTGCAAATAACTCAAAGTCCGGGAAGTGCAGCTTCCAGTGTGTTTCTGGGTATGTCCAAATAATGAGGGCACTATCCTTGGAATTACGTCCTAAGGGAAGCAGGGGCCGTTATAGATTCGGGAAAGGGAGAAATAATATGGACAAGCCAGGGGCAGTGAACATGTATAACCAATAGAATACAGAACCTGGCTAGCATAGTCGCAGCTGTCCCGATCATTAGAGACTGGAGCCAGCGGTTCCCAGCAGTGTGGGGTAGACAGAAACAAGATTGTGGTCAAGTAAAGATAAACCTAGTTAAATAGAGGAAGATCAACCGAACGATCAAGAACACCTTAGGCAAAACTAGAGTTGAGACAGGAAAGACATGGGTTGATGTATTATCAGGAACCCTGATGAGATTAAACAACCCCAAAAAGCACACTGGGTTTCAGCCCCTACGAATTATTGATAGGACGAGCAATGTGACTCCCTTACTGGGCTCTTACAGGTTTTTGTGAGTCCGGGGCTTACAGGGATAGAATGACACAGTATGTGATAGACCTTTGCAACCAACTTAAAGTATTGAAGAGGCAAGCAAAACAACAGCAGCGAATCGCTGATCAAAGAGAGCCAGAGGGAAAGAAGATAGCCCTTCCACAGCCCAACGACCAAGTCATGGTAAGGGTGTTGCTGGAAAGGGCAGAGTTTGTCCCCAGATGGATAGGGCCATAGATAGTACTCTTAACCAGTGATACTTGTGTCTGTGTGCAGACTTGGCGAGGCAGCCAGTGGAAACACTGGACTCAGAGTAAAGCATAGGACTGTGCGCAGTTTTGGGCTCCTTATTTAAGGATGTGCTGACGTTAGACAGGGTTCAGAGAAGATTCACTAGAATGATTCCAGGAATGAGAGGGTTAACATATGAGGAATGTTTGACTGCTCTTGGACTGTACTCCTTGGAAAAATGAAGGGGGACCTCATAGAAATATTTCAAATGTTGAAAGGCATGGACAGAGTGGATGTGGCAAAATTGTTTCCCATGGTGGGGGAGTCTAGTACAAGAGGGTATGACTTAAGGATTGAAGGGCGCCCATTCAGAACAGAAATGCGGAAAAAAAATTTTAGTCAGAGGCTGGTGAATCTGTGGAATTTGTTGCCACGGGCGGCAATGGAGGCCAAGTCACTGGGTGTATTTAAAGGCAGAGATTGATAAGTATCTGAGTAGCCAGAGCATTAAAGATTATGGTGAGAAGGTGGAGGAGTGGGATTGAATGGGAGAATGGATCAGCTCATGATAAAATGGCGAAGGAGACTTGATGGGCTGAATGGCCGACTTCTGCTCCTTTGTCTTATGGTTTTATGGACTCACCCTCGTGTTGCTCCCACTGTCAGAGTGGGGGATCAAGTGTACCCAGTAACCATGTAATTACAGAGGACCTAAGAGAGGAACACCACCCAGCCATACCAGACTGACCACAGCTGATGAAAACACACCCGGAGGAAACGCAAAGGCAGAAGACCCTGTGAGTGTGGCAGAGGACACAGAGAGTGTGACAGAAAACTGTGAATAGCTTGCTAAAGTGTGATGATGATGGTACTCTGTAATGAACGCTGGTTGCTGAAGGTGGATGATGAATTTAATAGCATAGAATAGAAAAGATATTAGAAAATAGATGGGGAGGGATTTTAAGTTAAAGCAGAGGCAGCAAGTTCCACAACTTTGATGGCATTTCAGACTGTACACGGCGTCTGAAGGCAGTCACCCACAGTCTGAATGAGGAGCTGGGCCCTTTCAGCTGTCACGCCAGTGATCAACCGGACAGTTCAGAAGGGGGTGCCACTGGGGAGAGGTCTTTGCAGACATTGGCAAAGGGACCATCCTAACCCCTTCCTGTACATCAATGACAAGGCCTGTGGGTGCTGCTGGAAAGAAAGAGCTCCAGCGACCAGAGAATGAAGGGGTGAAGACAAGGAATGTGATAAAGCTGCAATCGGTCTGCAGGGAAAGAGCCGACAGGCACACAAAAGAAGCAGCATTTCTAAAGACTTGTTCAAATTTCTGGAACAACCACTCTGATTAACATTTGGTAGGTAGTGATTAGGGAATGCTAGGGTAGATATTGACACACAAAATTGGGTGGGGGAGGGAGTTTTCTATTTGAGTAGATCCTCTTAGGTTGGCCTTTTATTTTTTTTTGTCCAAGAGGGCCAAGAGAAGGAATTTTTAGAGTGATTTTTGGGTTTAGGTTATTTACATTTAGCAAATGGCTTTGGCTACCAGTCTTCTGTTTCTTGATAATGTATTGTGGATTCAGTTCGGGATAATGAATTCCTAAAAGCTGTGGATCCCAGTCCAGAGGCTGCTGGTGTCTGTGGGATGGATGTGAATCAGAAGGTGCGAAGTTTGTATGAAGTTTCAAAAGGAAGCATTTTCTATACTTTTGTAAATATGGAATTGTCCTGTGCATTTAGCAAATAAATATCAAGCCCCACCTTGGGCCAGCAGACCTTTCCACCAAAAGAGTCTCCATATTATGCCGTACCTTGTTTTGTTGAATAAAGAAGCTGCTTTGCATCTACCAGTAATTCTCTCTGGCGATTTCATTTATGCAACAACACTCCCCACCACCTCCAAGAGTTAGCAAATCCCTTATGAAGCTGTGACTCATTCCAACATGGAACCAAAATACTCTGATCATCAGTGCATATGCCCCAACACTAGAAGTTTTGGTGAACCTAAAGAGGATTTCTACTCCAACCTTGAAAAATACTGCTTTGCATCCCAAAATAAGACAAACCATTCTCCTGGGCAATTTCAATGCCAAGGTGAGAAGAGACCCAGTTCTCCGACATAATTGATATGGGAAGAGTATGGAAGACCAATTAGCACCCTTTCACAAGATGAGCATGGTCGTTCCGATGAAACAGTGCTCATCATGAAATGACAAGCACAAGGTGTCATGACAGCACTCCAGCCCAAACACAGACATCTGTTAGATTATGTCAAAGTAAGAAACTGCAATGTGTACATCACCCACACAGAGAGGTAACAATGACCATTTCCAAGCATCCAGTCCATTCTAAAACACCACCAAGCTGGCCCTAAAACATCAATATCAACAGAAGTGTTGCTATAAAAAATCAACATCAAAGCTTTTAAGGACCTGTAGATCCCACAAGAACAAGTCCTCTTAGACAGAGACTGCCTCACCATTCAAAATTTATCGGCAACCCTGACAAGTGGTTTGTAGGAATGATAGGGAGATCGTCTACAGGAATAAGGCATTCTAGATTGGAAGCTCTATTTTTACTCAAGTGAAAAGAAGCAGCTCTACAAACACCTAACCACTGACATCCAACAAAAAGATCTGTGAACTCATGATGGGAAAATAAGAGCATGCAGCAGGCTCAGCAACTTGCTGGCAACCATAACTGAAGGTTGAATCTGACCAGGATTATTAAATAGGTATTGCTTGCAGCAAAAGCATCATCTGCAATATTCACTTTAAGTTTATCACTTTTAACAATGAGAAAACTCTTTTCATACAAATGCTTAATTTCCATCAACTTTTCATTGCTCGATGTAGAATGATTTCAGAACTTTAATATGATATGCTAGGTTGGAAGATTGCTGAGATATACAAGATGCTACTTTTGACAATTAACATGAAGATACCTTAACCAGCATGAACAAGTTGAGCTGAGGGACCTGCTTCCATGCTGAACGACTCTGACTATGTCAAGTTGACCTTAAACATTTTCAAGTTATTGTTCTTGACATGCTCTTCAACATTCTTTATTGAGAAGAAGTGAGCACATTCCTAGTCCATGAGGTTTACAAGCGCAGAAGCATCTCCATTGTCAAAGGTCAAGTCACGGACCAAAGATTTCATATTGATGGTACACCTGTCCCAACTGTTTCAGAAATGCCAGTGAAGAGCTTGGGTCGATGGTATGATGCTAAGCACAAGGACACCAAGCAGCTTAAACAACTCAAAAAGGATACCATCACGTACATAGCTCACATCAACTAGACCTTACTGCCAGGAAAACTCAAGCTGTGGTGCTTCCAGTTCGGCATACTCCCAAGGCTCATGTGGCCTTTAACAGTGTATGAAATCCCCATCAACGAGGTGGAAAAGCTCAAAAGAGTGATCAGCACACATGTGAAACAGTGGCTTGGACTTCCACGATACTTAAGTCCTGTTGGACTGTATGGGAACGGCAAATTGGAACTACCAATTACAAGTCTTGTGGAAGAATTCAAATGCACCAAAGCAAGGTTGGTCATTACCCTCACTGAATCTGAAGATACTGTTATTCGAACAGCAGCCCTCCCGTGTGGCAACGGGGAGGAAGTGGACCCCATCTGAAGCTGTTCAGAGTGTTAGGTCTGCTCTTCACTTCAGGGATGTGGTTGGCCAAGTCCAACATGGGAGAGCCAGTCTCAGGCTCGTCCCACAGGCTCCTCAATGGCACAAGGCAACATCAGTGCAGAAGAGATGGCTCGTGGTGGAGGAGGTGAGGGGACAGGAGGAGGCAGAGCGACACGCCAGAACCATTTCAATGGCCAAGCAGGGCCAACGGACTAATTGGGAGAGCCTGGAAAAGAGGAAACTCAGTTGGCATGACATCTGGGAGATGGAGGGATCTCGGCTAAGTTTTGTCATCAGAGCCACTTATGACCTCCTACCAACACCTCAAAACCTGAAACAGTGGTGGGGAGAAGACCCCACTTGCTCTCTTTGTCAAGCACCTGGATCACTAAGGCACATTTTAACAGGATGCACCATGAGCCTCAGCCAGGGGCGGTATACTTGGCGGCATAACCAAGTTCTCAGACAGCTGGCATCAATCTTGGAACAGAGGCAAACCACCGTAAATCCTCTTCCACAAAAATCGGCAGGAAATATCCACATTAACCGATTTGTACCAGCAGGCCAACCTCCAGAGCACCAAGTAACATCAAAGGATATAAGCATTCTGCATGTTGCTCAGGATTGGAAAATGGATGTGGACTTGGAAAGAAGCTTGTGTTTCCCCCAGACGTTGTGGCTACAACACTCCGGCCAGACATAGTCCTGTGGTCCACAAGAGCCAAGCTGGCATATGTTATGGAATTGACAGTACCATGGGAAGATGGTGTTGAAGAAGCTTATGAGAGGAAAAAGACCAAGTACTCTGAACTGGTAACTGAAGTTGCTCAGAACGGCTGGAAGACCAAGATTTTCCTTGTAGAAGTGCAGGGGATTTGTTTCTACATCCACGACCAGAAAGTGGGGGTGAGGGGTGTCTCCCTCCAACAAACAATCAAGTCCTTGTCAAATGCAGCAGAAGAAAGCAGCAATTGGATTTGGATGAAAAGGAAAGACAACAACTGGGCTGCAAGATGAAGACAGGAGGGTACGGATCTGATGGGGGTGTATCTGGGACGCCAGGTAGCACCGTTGAGCCCTCTGGAGACATCATGGGCTTATCAACGAAACGTCAAAGAAGGAGGGTGCCCACCTAATGACCCTGATGACATAGCTACCCTCCTCGTCACTACTCCAAGCCTACTGCCAACATTGAGAGTGCCGACTTTATCATTGGGATTGGAATATCAAGTCCTAGTAGCTCTACATCTACTGGTAAACTATTCTTCTGTGATATTTGATACAATTGCTAGTCACTTAAAAGAGAACTATATTGACTGTGATTGATATTAGTTGTAGACAGACAGATGGCAGCCTTCCATATTGGATATTAATAAGCTAGCTGGATGTTTACAAAAGCTGCCATGATAAACTTTCAATAATAAGATTTTGTTTTAGAAATTATTTTTAAAATTGACTGCATATCTTTGAACTACCATGATGGAATTTTAAGTAGTCTCTGAATTATCAACAATCCAAGAAAATAGTAGCAGGTACGAAGTTCAAGAAAAATAAATACTGAAAATTAACATAAAACATGAATTAACATTTAAAATTAAAATTAACATAAACATAAGTTGGTGAACAAAGCAAATTAACACCGAAAGTACCTTTATTTACCAAAATCCAATACCTCCCCATGCAGTTCAATTTGTTTTCCCAGATGATTTTAACCCCAAAAGAATACTTATTGTATCAACTGCATCTTACCTTCCTGAGTATTGCCTGAGTTTGTCATACAAAGTAAAGGCAGCAGCTTCTTCTTCCCCATCAGTACTTTCTTGGTCCATATTATTTTCCTCTAATGCAGTGAATAATGAAGTTAATACTTTCACTTCAGCATGCCAAAGGGAAGCTTTTCAAGTACACTCAACGTAACTAATTTATTAAACTAGACTTATCTTGCTCCCAAAAATATATAATTCTAAAATGTGATAACCCCATGTTAGATATAACCATCATGCATACAGCATTTTCCCAGTGTTATTCAACCTTTTTAAAAAATTGGAATATTTCATAAAGTACCTGTTGAAGATGTAAGTAGAATCTGTACAATATGTGCCATGGTAACTAAATGAAAAAGATGAAGAACACCAACAGCTAAGCTGACTCCTGTGAAATCATGACAGTGCACAGTTGGGAATGAAAGCACCAAGGTCACCTGCAGGCAGAAAGAAAGAACTGTCACTCTGCTCAGGCCATTTAGAAAAGCAATGGAAATACTTTATTTAATATGCAAACTTGAAAAATTGCAGACAGAAATTTAACCAATCAAGTAATGTGGTATATTAGATAAATATTAGGATGATCAATCAATACTTGAACTTGCCATGCTAGTAAAAAAAAATAAATGTTTGAGTAAACAATCAAAAATGAAGCTAATTTAATAATTCAATGGAGATTTGAAGTCCTTTATAGTTACTGCCACTAGTCTCTGTCATTTTAAACATAAAGTGGATAACAAAGCCAAATGTTCACGACAAGGGTTAGCTGGACTTGCAGTAGAATAAAATTGCAAAGGGGATACATTCAACAACTGCAAACCCTGGCAATGGTTAATTTTGTTACGGAATTCTACTTTCTGGAAATATAAAAGGCTTGCCATTTATAACTCAGGATATGATTTTACTTGAAGATATATTAACATTACAGTGATATTCCACAAGGTTAATATTTTTCCGAATTCAGAATATCAAAGCATTTTCTTCTGTCAAAGGTAAAAATTAAAATGAGCTGTATTTTTAAGTTGAAATGATCCCAGAAATGTAATGCAATCACTCAAATTACAGCTTATTATCTTTAATTAAAGACTCTCTTGGAGACATGGAAGCAAATTAAAGTGGCAGCTCAACATTCTTTTTACTAAACTTCCAATCCAACATTCTTCACTTATCAAGACTTATCTCAGTGAACAAACAGAAACTATCTGTAAAATAAGAGAATGTTAGAAGAATAAAAATAGATTGGTCACATACCAACAAATGGAACATATCAACATCAAGAATAGAAGGAGGAACCTGCGTCTTATCATCATCATCGGGTATCAGAACTGAGAAGAGTAAGGGAGAAAAATGACAGGTTTCATTACATATCTAAATGAAAGTGGGATAGGAGAGTGAGACCTGCTGACAAAAATCTGAGCTTCGATTTTACACCTTCAATGATTGCCTTTGTAACATTAATTGCCAGAAGGTCTATATTACAAAACTGGAAAGAAGTAAATCCTCCTACTACATTTCAGTGGTTCTCCCAAACTATTTCTTATTTGAGTTTGGAAAAAATCAGAAGCACTATCTTTGATTCTTCAATTAAATTTGAAGAAACCTGGGGACCATTTATTCGACACTTTCATATGAATTAATTTGGCCTATTTCAGATCCTTTTCTCTACTTATACTTGTTCAGGTATGGAGTTCCGGAGTTCTTTTCTTGACACCTTTATATATTTATAAAGTGCTATTATTGCCCATGTTAGTTTTAGTTTAGTATTTTTTTTCAATATATATTTTTTCTCATATATAATTTCAATTTTTTTTTCTTTTTTCGACGATTATTTTTGTTTTTTTTCATACATATTTATATAGACTTGATTGATTTATGTACCTTTTGTTGATGGATGTTTTAATAGGATATTATTATCCTATTACTAATGTAATCTCAAGTTTATTGAATCTGTAATCTATTCATTATTATGTGCTGTTTTTTTTTATATATGAAATTTAATAAAAAGATTGAAAAAGAAAGAAGAAAGATTTTACACCTTCTATTGATGCCATTATTCTAATCATTCGGAAACAGGCAATATCTTAGAATAATGCAGCTCTTACTATGCACAATGTTACTATGTTTACTCTTACTATGTTTACTTTTTCTGAAATTTCATTTTCCATTGTACTATCTGGAACTGAAAATGTTGTAGAAAAACACAATTGTTGCAGTTGAAGGTTACTTGGCTCATGGTGTGCATACCAGCTCTCCATCACAACTGTTCTTTAGAACTACACACAGCAGCTTGCTCTTCACCCTTCAATAATTCCCTCTTCAGGGCTACAACGAAATCTGCCTCCACCATATCCTCAGGCAATGTGCTTCAAATTCCATACATGTGCTGTGTATAAATGTTATTAATCATATCACTTTTAATTCCCTGTGCCTTTATTCTATACCTGTTGCCTCATCCAACAAAGGGAATAGCCTCCCACTGTACTATGTCTAGATATTATGCTCTATTGCATCTTCCCTTCTAATCTATCCTTGTAACTCTAATTTCTCAAGAGCTGTTCATGGAAATTTTTTCTGGACCCTCTGTAACACCACTTTCATCCTTCCTATAATGTGGCAACCACAAGTGAACACACTATACCAGCTGAGGCCAGACTAGTATGTTACACAGTTCCAACATTAATTCCTTGCTTTTATATTCCATGCCTTCTACTGAATTATGTCAGTTTTTGCACTCTTTTTTAATCTATTCAATATAACTATAACCATATAACAATTACAGCACGGAAACAGGCCATCTCGGCCCTTCTAGTCTGTGCCGAACGCTTACTCTCACCTAGTTCCACTGAACCGCACTCAGCCTCCATTCCTTTCCTGTCCATATACCTATCCAATTTTACTTTAAATGACGATACCGAATCTGCCTCTACCACTTCTACTGGAAGCTCGTTCCACATATATATACAAACCCCATTTCCAGAAAAGTTGGGATATTTTCCAAAATGCAATAAAAACAAAAATCTGTGATATGTTAATTCACGCGAACCTTTATTTAACTGACAAAAGTACAAAGAAAAGATTTTCAATAGTTTTACTGACCAACTTAATTGTATTTTGTAAATATACACAAATTTAGAATTTGATGGCTGCAACACACTCAACAAAAGTTGGGACAGAGGCATGCTTACCATTGTGTTACATCACCTTTCCTTTTAATAACACTTTTTAATCATTTTGGAACTGAGGATACTAATTGTAGTAGATTTGCAATTGGAAATTTTGTCCATTCTTGCTTGATATAAGACTTCAGCTGCTCAACAGTCCATGGTCTCCACTGTCTGATTCTCCACTTAGTGATGCGCCATACATTTTCAATAGGAGATAGAGCTGGACTGGCAGCAGGCCAGTCAAGCACACGCACTCTGTGTCTACAAAGCCACGCTGTTGTAGCCCGTGCAGAATGTGGTCTGGCATTGTCCTGCTGAAATAAGCATGGACGTCCCAGGGAGAGACGTCGCCTTGATGGCAACCTATGTCTCTCTAAAATCCTAATATACGCCTCAGAGTCAATAGTACCTTCACATACATGCAACTCACCCATGCCGTGGACACTGATGCACCCCCACACCATCACAGATGCTGGCTTTTGCACCTTTCGCTGATAACAATCAGGATGGTCGTTTTCATCTTTGGCACGGAGAACTCGACGCCCGTTTTTTCTGAAAACTAGCTGAAATGTGGACTCATTTGACCACAGCACACGGTTCCACAGTCTTTCGGTCCATCTGAGATGAGCTTGGGCCCAGAGAACTCGCCGGCGTTTCTGCATAGAGTTGATGTATGGCTTCCTTCTTGCGTAATACAGTTTCAAGTTGCACTTCTGGATGCAGTGACGGACTGTGTTAAGTGACAATGGTTTTCCGAAGTACTCCCGAGCCCAGGTGGCTATAATTGTCACAGTAGCATGACGGTTTCTTAGGCAGTGCCACCCGAGAGCTCGAAGATCACGTGCATTCAACAGTGGTTTCCAACCTTGCCCTTTATGCACTGAGATGTCTCTGAATCTTTTCACAATATTATGTACTGTAGACTTAGAAAGACCTAAATTCTCTGCAATCTTGCATTGGGAAATGTTCCTTCAGAAAACGGGACCTTTTCAGAATGGCAAGCAGAGACTAGTGGGGTACCGCAAGGCTCAGTGTTGGGACCCCAGTTGTTTACAATATATATTAATGATTTAGATGAGGGAATTAAATGCAGCATCTCCAAGTTTGCGGATGACACGAAGCTGGGCAGCAGTGTTAGCTGTGAGGAGGATGTTAAGAGGATGCAGGGTGGCTTGGATAGGTTAGGTGAGTGGGCAAATTCATGGCAGATGCAATTTAATGTGGATAAATGTGAGGTTATCCACTTTGGTTGCAAGAACAGGGAAACAGATTATTATCTGAACGGTGGCTGATTAGGAAAAGGGAAGATGCAACGAGACCTAGGTGTCATTGTACACCAGTCATTGAAGGTGGGCATGCAGGTACAACAGGCGGTGAAAAAGGCAAATGGTATGTTGGCATTCATAGCAAAAGGATTTGAGTACAGGAGCAGGGAGGTTCTACTGCAGTTGTACAAGGACTTGGTGAGACCACACCTAGTATATAGTGTGCAGTTTTGGTCCCCTAATCTGAGGAAAGACATTCTTGTCATACAGGGAGTACAGAGAAAGTTCACCAGATTGATTCCTGGGATGGCAGGACTTTCATATGAAGAAAGACGGGATCAACTAGGCTTATACTCACTGGAATTTAGAAGATTGAGGGGGGACCTTATTGAAACATATGAAATTCTAAAGGGATTGGACAGGCTAGATGCAGGAAGACTGTTTCCGATGTTGGGGAAGTTCAGAACAAGGGGTCACAGTTTAAGGATACAGGGGAAGCCGTTTAGGACTGAGATGAGGAAAAACTTCTTCAAACAGAGAGTGGTGAATCTGTGGAATTCTCTGCCACAGGAAACACTTCATTGGCTATATTTAAGAGGAAGTTAGATATGGCCCTTGTGGCTAAAGGGATCGGGGGTATGAAGAGAAAGCAGGTACAGGGTTCTGAGTTGGATGATCAGCCATGATCATACTGAATGGCGGTGCAGGCTCGAAGGGCCAAATGGCCTATTCCTGCACCTATTTTCTATGTTTCTATGTTTTGAACTGACTAACAATTCTCTCACGAATTTTGGCACAAAGGGGTGAGCCACAACCCATCCTTGCTTGCAAAGACTGAGCCTCTGATGGATGCTACTTTTATACCCAGTCATGATACCTCACCTGCTACCAATTAGCCTGCTTAATGTGGAGTCTTCCAAACCGGTTTTACCTGAATATTCTGTGCACTATTCAATCTTATTTTAACTCTGTCACAACTTTTGTTGAGTGTGTTGCAGTCATCAAATTCTAAATTTTTGTATATTTACAAAATACAATTAAGTTGGTCAGTGAAACTATTGAAAATCTTTTCTTTGTACTTTTGTCAGTTAAATAAGGGTTCACGTGAATCAACATCACAGATTTTTGTTTTTATTGCATTTTGGAAAATATCCCAACTTTTCTGGAAATGGGGTTTTTGTGTGTGTGTGTGTGTGTGTGTGTGTGTATACATATATATACTTACTGATTTACTTACTTTTTTCTTTCTATATTATCATATATTACATTGAACTGCTGCTGCTAAGTTAACAAATTGCATGACACATGCTGTTGATAATAAATCTGATTCTGATAAAATCCAAACTTGTGCATTCCTTATTAACAACTTTCTCAATCTGCCTTGTTACTTTCAATAATATGTGCGCACATGCCTCTATGGTCCTGTTCTTGCATCCTTTAAAAAATATATCCTTTAAACAAGGAAATTTCAAAGTGGACTACTTAATTGCACTGAAGTGCACCTGCCAATCTCCTGCTCATAGCACCAGCCTTGTTATACCTATCTCCAATCTACAAAATTGCCAAGTTTTGTGTCATCTGCAACTTTGGAAATTGTGACTAGTATGCTACGGTTATTAGATGAACTTATTGTCACAGAAGGCAACCAGAAGGCTGGAGGACTCCAAATAAAAATTAATGATCTTTCATTCATTTGTTCTCAAAGTTAAATATAACAGAACAAATTATCCATATTACAATTTTGGTCTACAGTAGTGTATCTAATATAAAACCTGAATTAAAAATGTAAAATAAAATTTACAATAAAGAAGTCTTAAATAATTATAAAAGGTCTCTTGGTGAGACAGCACCAGAAATGTAACATACAGCTGATCATAGTGGGATTGAGAATTCTCGCCAACACTTTGGCAAATGAAACAGAGGTGTGATGACTATTTTGTATACCACTCTCATCAGACTTTGGCCTCCAGCACTGTTCCAGTGAAGCCCAACTTGAGCTCGCACAACAGCATCTCATCTTCTGGCTATGCATGTCGCATCTCTTATTGAATTCAACAACTTCAGATAATCAGCCTTTCTGATTTATGTCAGAACGATCAGTTCTGTGGCAAGTCATCCAGCTGTAACATTAATTCAGTTTTTCTCTCTCCACAAATGCCACCTGATCCGCTAAGTATTTCCAGCATCTGTTTTGCATTTTAGCACCCAACTTTTTGCGTGAGTGCCTTTAGTTATTTCTTTCTATTTGCACTCCTGAAGACTGATCAACCTTAATAAACAAGCATTCATCTTTGGAGAGTAGGTTCTGAAATATTAGTTGTTCATCTTTTCATACTCACTTCTGCACCTGCTAAGTGTATCCAGCATTTTCTGGTTTTATTTCAAATTTCCAACTTGGATTTCTACCCGATCACAGACACTCCCTTTGTTCTTTCACCCATCTTTTCCATGTTCCAATTCTGATGTAAGGTCATCAATCCAAAACATTAATCAGTCATCAACTTGAAATATTTGTTTCCCTCTCTATAGTTGGTGCTTGGCCTGCTGAATATCTCCAGCATTTTTTGTTTTTTATCTGCAGCATCTGAAAATTTTTTGCTTCTTCAACAAGAATTTCTCCAGTTAAAATTAAGTACTCAACAACTATAATATACAAACCTGCTAACAGTCGGGCATAGTGTTGCTGAACCACAGACAGAAAACTCACAGTCCAGTGTGATGCAGCAAATCGGGTTAATGCCTTCAGACAGTCATCCTACAATAAAGTATAGCTAGTTAAAACAAGTGAAAATATATGCCAACAAAAGTGAAATAACTTGTATCTGATTAGAGCCTTTCAAAGACATGGAAGTTTATGACACTAGAGGCCATACGGCCTGCTGTGTTCATGTCAGCCAACCAACTTGATCCCACTTTGTTGCTGACTCAACAGCCTTGCAGGCTGGAGCATATAAATAGCTTATTCAAGAAATTAAACACATGTTCTCAATTCTAGCACCTTTCAGAATCACTTTTTCGACACCCAGCATTTTGTGGCTAAAAGATCATTTACTCAACTTCTTTTGTGCCTTTTATTTTTCTTTTAAACATATGTCATAATCCCCTGATCTACAATCATCCCAGCATGGTCTTTCTTTCCAACATTCTCTGCTCCATTATTTCTCAAGTACTAACACCTTGCTGATATAATATATCTGCTATGGGATAACTATTGTTTTTATAAAATTCGAGCTTGGTCTCTCTACTTTTACATCCTCTACCTTGGTGAATAAAGAGCCCAGCTAACTTGCTTAATCACTTAGTCCATTAGTCCTATTACTTCAGGCATCTACAGACATGTCAAATTCCCTTTCATCAAAGTACATCAGTCATGTAAAACTGTTTTTCCTCAGTTGAGAACCCCTCCCATTGCTTTTAAAAAATTCCATTGAAATAAAACCTTTTAGTCCAGTTGACATATGCAACTGCAATCTGAACATGCCATTTCTAGACATGCAGGCAAACCCAGCATTATTGGTGTGGCGGGCTGCATTCCTAGGAAATGAGCAAGAGTTATACAGCACAGACGAAATAGTATTAGATACTCTCCAGATTTAGTGGCTAACAACAAAGCAAATATCTCTACATTGCCTATGCATTTTCTCCCCTAGCCTCCAATCTGGTTCAGTCTGCACTTGGTCATGCTCAGGGGATCTCCCCCATTAATTATCTTCAAGACTCTAAATACCTCCTTCCTTGTAATATGTATAGGATCTAAAACCTCATCACTTATCACTCTCATGTCTCCTTAGTAAACACAAAGGAGAAATAGACATTAAGAATCTCAGCCATCTCCTTTGGCTCCACACATAGGCAGCCCTGATGGTCTCTCCCTAGTCACCCTTTTAAAGAGGTCTTTGAGTTATCTTAAACCAGGCTTGCCAAATCAATCTTGTACCAGTTTTTTGTATTCAATTACCATAATACAAATGCACATCACATATAGCAAGTTGAAAAAAAAATTGTATTATTTATTTTTAGTCCCACACAAAAACTACAAGAGTATAAATTTTATTTGTATCTCCAATTTTTATTAATTTCTGAATTCTGTAAAGGCAAATATCATATCCCCAATGGTCATAATGTGACGATGACCAATAGTAAGAAAAAAATGCCATAAATACTCAGCAGGTCAGCCAGAGAGGAAGAATTTTAGAATTTTAGATCAATGACCATTCAACCATGAGAGGTTAACTGTTTTTCTCTCCACAGATATTGCCTGAATTGCTAAACATTGAGTATTTTCTATTACTAGCATCTAGCTTTTGACTTTTCAAATACCATTTTCAGATTCATATTTTTACTTTGTAATTGTGCATAGTCTGTACATTTTTATAATACCTACCTGTCTACATGGTAGATGACCAAACAGTGGCTTTTCTTCATCTGCCAGGAAACGCTCTGGAAATAAATGGAAGAGCTTACACATTACTTGGTCTTAAACAAAGTGAATTTCAGTTGTCTAAGTAATACTAACATTACCAAATAAATTTAACCACGTTTTAAGACTACTACCCAGACAATGATTCATTCATCAAATACAATACATAAAAATGATACAGTTTGATATTCACCTTTTCACAGACTATGCTTTTAGTTCTTTCAATTCCCTTTTGTCTTTTTAGGTAACATAACCTCTTTTCTATCTAATTCTTCCCGATTCTAATGAAATGCAAGTTGTTCCTCTCTCAAAAGAAGTTGCCTGGAATGCACTTTTCAGCACTTTCTGCTCTGAACACATATTCAAAAACATTTTATTTCACTTCCTGGAAAATCTGCATTTAAGTAATAACTCTCTCTGCTGGCATTCACCATGACTAACCTGTTGCTTGAATTGTGTATGCACAGCTTCCCCAGCACATTATAGGGACGCGTGGGTCCTGATCATTAGGATGAACCTTCAGTCCCACTTTGTATGCTGCTGTAGCCAAGGTTGTCAGCATCTCCTTGATGCTATCTGAATAAGGATTCCTAACAAAAATAAGGCACCATTGCAAGAAATATCTAAACAACAAATATGTATTAACCAGCTACCACAGGTTACAGGTAATATAAGGAAACAACGAGCAAGGATATAAATCTGGCCAAGTGAGTTTTAACCTAGCACTAATCTTAATAAACATTGCAGTAAGTGGTGAAATTAAAGAGGGTTGCATGCGATACTTTATGTATACATTTCTTCAGCACATTACTAGGAGATGTTGCATTGTGTGTAATTAGGCACTTAGCATGGGCCAATAAAAAGAATTCAGGTTTAAGTGGAATGAGTGGGCCAGTGTTTTAGAGTGAGGTATTGATCTTTGGCTCATAGAGGCATTGGTGAGGAGAGCAGAGGCAGTAGAGAGACTACTTGTTTAATATTCTTTCTTTCTTGTTGCACAGTTAAAGCAGTGGGGATGTCAGACAGGATACTGAAATGCTCCTCTTGCGGGATGTGGGAAGGCATGGAGGAGCTCCAGTGTTCCCGATGATCACATCTGCAAAAATCTGCAACCAGCTTCAGATTCTTATAGACCATGTTAAGGAATTGGAGCTGGAGCAACTCTAGATCATTAGGGCGGCTGAGGGATTGATTGATTGATAGGTGATACAGAGAGGTAGTTATACCCAAGGTGCAGGACACAGCTAACTGGATGACTGTCAGGAGGAGGAAAAGAGATGGGCAGACAGTGCAGAATACCCCTGTGGCTATTTGTACCACATGGTAGTATGGCTGGGAAGAGGAAGATAATATAGTGTAACACATGGCAAAGGAGATGGTGCAGAAGGGACTTGTAGAGGCAGATGGCTTGCACCTGCATGGGAGGGGGACTAATAACCTTGCAGGGAAGTTTGCTAGGGTTGCATGGGGGGGGGGGGGTGCGTGTAAAATTGAATTGCAGAGGATGTAAACAAGAGCACCAGAGCTACTAGGGTGATTCTGGGAAAAGTTGATGTTAAGTCTACATACAAAGTCAGGAATGGGAAGGCTGAGCATGGTGGGACGAATGTTCTGCATTCTGCATATTTCAATACAAGGAATATTGTAGGAAAGGTAGATCAGCTCAGGCCATGGATCAGCACATGGTATTATGACATTGTAGTCATGGGTGATAGACGAGATAGAACAGGAGGGGTTAAAGGGGGAGGGGTGGCATTGTGGAATGAGAAATGTATGGGTATGTCCTCGAGAAAGGCCAATTTTGATAGTAATCGAAAGATCTGGCAAGTGTGGTTGAACACATTATTTTCTGGCTAATATATGCTTGGTAAGTGGGATGCCTACAAAAGTGAAATTTTGAGAGTAGAGTTAGTATGTTATTGTCATAAAAAGACAAGGATAAAAGATTAGAGAACTGCCGTTTTTGAGAGATGCTGAGACACTGATTGTTGAGGTGATGCATAGCAGGTCTCAGGCAGGAAAAACAAATCAGGTACTTGAGTATAAGAAATACAAGAAACCACTTAACAAGGAATCAGGTGGGATAAAACAGGAAATGAGGTTATAATAGTAGGCAAGTTGAAGGAGAATTCCAACGGCATTTACAGATATATTAAGGCAAAAGTATACGAAAGGACAAAATTGGTTCTCTTGAAGATCAGAGTGAAGATCTATGCATAGAGCCAAAAGCGATGGGGGAGATCTTAAATGGATTTTTACATCTGTATTTACTCTGGAGCTAGCCAATTCTATAGAAATGAGGCAAAACAGCAGTTAGGTCATGGAGCATAAAAAGATTAGCGGAGGATATTTTGCCGTGTTGAAGCAAATTAGAGTTGATAAATACACAAAGCCTGACAACGTGTTCACTTTGACCCTATGGAAGGCTAGTGCAGAGATATTTAAATCATCCTTAATAACAGGTGAGGTGCCAAAGGATTGAAGGATAGCTAAAGTTGTTCCATTGTTTAAGAAAGGCTCTAAAAATAAGCAGTGAAATTACAGCCAGGTGAGCCTGACATCAGTAGCGGTAAAGTAACTGGAAGATATTCTAAGGGACTGAATGTATCCAAGCACTTGGATAGACAAGGGTTGATTAGGGATAGCCAAAATGATTTTCTGTGTGGAAGTCATGTCTAACCAATCATAAACAAGAAAAAGAATCTGCAGATGCTGGAAATCTAAGCAACACATACAAAATGCTGGAGGAACTCAGCAGACCAGGCAGCATCTAAGGAGTAAACAGTCGACATTTCAAACCGGCACCCTTCATCAGGAAGTCAGTGCAAGAAGATGGGGGAAGGGGTGGAAGAAATACAAGATAGTAGGTGATAGGTGAAACCAGGAGGAGGGTGGGGTGAAGTCAATTGCTGAAAGAGATAAAGGGCTGGAGAAGGGGGCATCTGATAGGAGAGGACAGAAGACCATGGAAAACAGGGAAGGGGGAGGAGCACCAGAGGGAGGTGATGCACAGGTAAAAGAGTAAGGTGAGAGAGGAAAATGGGAATGGGAAATGGGGAGGGATGGGGGGTAGCCTCTACTGAAAGATTGAGAAATCTACATTCTTGCCGTTAGGTTGGAGGCTACCCAGGCAGAATATAAAGTGTTGCTCCTCCAACCTGAGTGTGGCTTCATCACAGCAGTAGAGGAGGTCATGGACTGACATGTAGGAATGGGAATGGTTAATAGAATTGAAATGGGTGGTCATTGGGAAATCCCCTTTTTCTGGTAGACAGAGCGCAGATGCTCAGCAAAGCTGTTTCCCAATCTAGGTCGAGTCTCACCAATATACAGGAGGCCAGATCAGGAGTCATCTACACCCCCAACAGATTCACAGGTGAAGTGTCGCCTCACCTGGACAGACTGTTTTGGGTCCTGAATGGCACTGAGGGAGGAAGTATAGGGGCAGGTGCAGCACTTGTTCTACTTGCAAGGATAAGTACCAGGAGGGAGATCCATGGAGAGGGACAAATGGGCAAGAGAATCGGATAGGGAGCGATCCCTGCAGGAAGCAGACAGCGTAGGGGGGCAGGGAAAGATGTGCTTGGTAGTGGGATACATTAGAGATAGAGGAAAGTGTGGAGAATTATTTGCTGGACTTTTGCCCAAACTGCACCAACTGCCCGTTAGCACCCTGTAAGCTTTCTTAACTACCTTATCTACCTGTGAGGCAACTTTCAGGGATCTGTGGACATGTACCCCCAGATCCCTCTGCTCCTCCACACTACCAAGTATCCTGCCATTTACTTTGTACTCTGCCTTGAAGTTTGTCCTTCCAAAGTGTACCACCTCACACTTCTCTGGGTTGAACTCCATCTGCCACTTCTCAGCCCACTTCTGCATCCTATCAATGTCTCTCTGCAATCTTCGACAATCCTCTACACTATCTACAACACCTCCAACCTTTGTGTCGTCTGCAAACTTGCCAACCCACCCTTCTACCCCCACATCCAGGTCGTTAATAAAAATCACGAAAAGTAGAGGTCCTAGAACAGATCCTTGTGGGACACCACTAGTCACAACCCTCCAATCTGAATGTACTCCCTCCACCACAACCCTCTGCCTTCTGCAGGCAAGCCAATTCTGAATCCACCTGGCCAAACTTCCTTGGATCCCATGCCTTCTGACTTTCTGAATAAGCCTATTGTGTGGAACCTTGTCAAATGCCTTACTAAAATCCATGTAGATCACATCCACTGCACTACCCTCATCTATATGCCTGGTCACCTCCTCAAAGAACTCTATCAGGCTTGTTAGGCAAGACCTGCCCTTCACAAAGCCATGCTGACTGTCCCTGATCAGACCATGATTCTCTAAATGCCCATAGATCCTATCTCTAAGAATCTTTTCCAACAGCTTTCCCACCACAGGCGTAAGGCTCACTGGTCTATAATTACCCGGACTATCCCTATGACCTTTTCTGAACAAGGGGACAACATTCGCCTCCCTCCAATCCTCCGGTACCATTCCTGTGGACAACGAGGACATAAAGATCCTAGCCAGAGGTTCAGCAATCTCTTCCCTTGCCTTGTGGAGCAGCCTGGGGATTATTCCATCAGGCCCCGGGGACTTATCCATCCTAATGTATTTTAACAACTCCAACACCTCCTCTCCCTTAATATCAACATGTTCCAGAACATCAACCTCAGTCATATTGTCCTCACCGTCATCAAGTTCCCTCTCATTGGTGAATACTGAAGAGAAGTATTCATTGAGGACCTCGCTCACTTCCACAGCCTCCAGGCACATCTTCCCACTTTTATCTCTAATCAGTCCTACCTTTACTCCAGTCATCGTTTTGTTCTTCACATAATTGAAGAATGCCGTGGGGTTTTCCTTTACCCTACTCGCCAAGGCCTTCTCATGACCCCTTCTTGTTCTTCTCAGCCCCTTCTTAAACTCCTTTCTTGCTACCCTATATTCCTCAATAGACCCATCTGATCCTTGCTTCCTAAACCTCATGTATGCTGCCTTCTTCCACCTGACTAGATTTTCCACATCACTTGTCACCCATGGTTCCTTCCCCATATCATTCTTTATCTTCCTCACCGGGACAAATTTATCCCTAACATCCTGCAAGAGATCCCTAAACATCGACCACATGTCCATAGTACATTTCCCTGCAAAAACATCATCCCAATTCACACCTGCAAGATCTAGCCTTATAGCCTCATAATTTGCCCTTCCCCAATTAAAAATTTTCCTGTCCTCTCTGATTCTATCCTTTTCCATGATGATGCTAAAGGTCAGGGAGCGGTGATCACTGTCCCCCAGATGCTCACCCACTGACAGATCTGTGACCTGACCCGGTTCGTTATCTAATACTAGATCTAGTATCGCATTCCCCCTTGTCGGCCTGTCAACATACTGTGACAGGAATCCATCCTGGACACACTTAACACACTCTGCCCCATCTGAACCCTTGGAACTAATCAAGTGCCAATCAATATTAGGGAAGTTAAAGTCACCCATGATAACAACCTTGTTATTTTTGCACCTTTCCAAAATCTGCCTCCCAATCTGCTCCTCGGTATCTCTGCTGCTACCAGGGGGCCTACAGAATACCCCCAGTAGAGTAACTGTTCCCTTCCTGTTCCTGACTTCCACCCATACTGACTCAAAAGAGGATCCTGCTACATTACCCACCCTTTCTGCAGCTGTAATAGTATTCCTGACCAGTAATGCCACCCCTACTCCCCTTTTCCCCCCCCCCCCCATCCCTTTTAAAGCACTGAAATCCAGGAATATTGAGAATCCATTCCTGCCCTGGTGCCAGCCAAGTCTCCGTAATGGCCACTACATCATAATTCCATCTATGTATCCAAGCTCTCAGTTCATCACCTTTGTTCCTGATGCTTCTTGCATTGAAGTACACACACTTTAGCCCTTCTACCTTACTACCTTCATTCTGCTGCTCTTTCCTCAAAGCCTCTCTAGATGTTAGATCTGGCTTTACTCCATGCACTTCTTTCCCTGCTCTATCACAACGGGTCCCACCCCCCTTGCAAATTAGTTTAAACCCTCCTGAACCAAGCCAGCAAACCTACCAGCAAGGATATTGCTCCCCCTCGAGTTCAGGTGCAACCCATCCAATCTGTACAGGTGCCACCTTCCCCAGAAGGGATCCCAATGGTCCAAAAATCTAAAACCCTGCCCCCTGCACCAACTCCTCAGCCACGCATTCAATTGCCATCTCCTCCAATTCTTCCCATCACTATCAAATAGTACTGGTATGTACTATGCATGTACTGGCATAAACTGAATAAGTTTCCTTGTAAATTGTAGTAAGCCTGGCTCGGCGGATAGTGGGGTGGTAGGTGAGGACAAGAGGAATCCTATCTCTGGTGGATTGGCGGGGGAACAGGGTGACGGAAGATATGAGAAATGGAAGAGATGGAGGTGAAGTTAGCATTGATGGCAGAGTAAGGAAAGTCCTTTTCTTTGAAAGATCAGGATGTCTCATTAGTTCTGGAATATAAAGCTTCATCCTGAGAGCAGATGTGGCAGATATGGAGGAATTGAGAGAAGGAGATGGCATTTTTACAAGCGACAGAGTAGGGTGAGGTATCGTCCATGTAGTTGCGAGAATCAGTAAGCTACATGGTATATCAGTAGATAAACTGTCTCCATCCAGAGATAGAGAGAGAGATTGAGAAAGGGGGGAAGGTGTCAGAAATGGTCCAGGTAAATTTGATGGCAGAGTGATTCCTGTGCTCGTGTTTTGGCCTCCTGTATATCACTGAGACCCGATGAAGATTGGGAGACCGCTTCGCTAAGCACCTATGCTCCGTCCGCCAGAAAAAGTAGGAAATCCAGTGGCAGCTCATTTTAATTCTACTTCCCATTCCCACATATGAGTCCGTTCCTCCTCTACTGCCGTGATAAGGCCACTCCCATGTTAAAGGAGCAACACCTTACATTCCGTCTGGGTTGCTTTCAACCTGGTGGTATGAACATTGATTTCTCTAACTTCTGGTGATGGCCCCATCCTCTCACCACTTCCCCATTTCTGCGTCACTCTCTCACATTTTTCCTTACCTGCCCATCACCTCCCTTTGGTGCTTCTCCTCCATCCCTTTTTTCCATGTCCTTCTGTCCTCTCCCATCAGAATCTCCTTTCTCCAGCTCTTTATCTCTTTCACCAATCGATTTCCCAGCTCTTCACTTCATCCTTCCCTCTCTCCCGGTCTTACCTATTACCTACTACCTTATTTCTTCCTTCCCCCCCCCCCCCCAACACTACCTTCTTACCCTGACTTTTCATATTTTTTCTCCAGTCTTGATGAGGCGTCTCAGCCCAAAATGTCAACTGTTTATTCTTTTCTACAGTTGCTAAGTTCCTCCAGTATTTTGTGTCATGTCTAACCAATCTTACAGTTTTCTTACCAGGAAAGTTAATGAAGGCAAGGCTGTGCAAGTTGTCTACATGGACTTTAGCAAGGCCTTTGACAAGGTCCTGCATGGGAGGTTGGTTAAGAAGATTCAGTAGTTTGGCATTCAGATTGAGGTAGTTAATTGGATTAGGCATTGGCTTCATGGGAGAAGCCAGAGAGTGGAAGTAGATGGTTGACTGGAGACCTCTGACAAGTAGTGTGCCACAGGGTCCGCTGTTCTTTGTCATCTGTGTCAATGATCTGGATAATAATGCAAACTGGATCAGCAAATTTACTGATGACACCAGGATTGGGAGGGGGGGGGGGCGGGGGCTGTGGTGGACAGTGAAGAAGGCTAAGTTCACAGGATCTGGATCAGCTGGAAAAATGGGCGGAAAAATGGCAGATGGAATTTACTGCAGACAAGTGTAACATGCTGCCCTTTGGGAGGACAAACCAGGGTAGGACTTACACAGTGAGCAGTCTGGGAATACAGATCCATAATTCCTTGTAAGTGATGTCACAGGTATGTAGATAGGGTTGTAAAGATAGCTTTTGACACATTGGCCTTCATAAATCAGAATATGCTGAAGTTGAAAAAGGTGGTGAGGCCTAATTTGGAGTATTGTGTCCAGTTTTGGTCACCTACGTACAGGAAAGATATCAATAAGATTAAAAGAGTGCACAGAAAATTTGCAAGATTGTTGCTGAGACTTTGGGGAGAGATATAGGGAAAGGTAAAATAAGTTAGGACTTTATTCCCTAAAGGTATACAAAATTATGAGGTGTATAGATAGGGTAAATGCAAGCAGACTTTTTTCCCCACTGAGATTGAGTGTGACTGCAACTAGAGGTCATGGGTTGAGAGTGGAAGGGAAAATATTTAAGGGGAACACAAGGAGAAATTCCTTCACTTAGAGGACTGTGGAACAAGCTGCCAAGAGAAGTGATGGATATGGACTGCTACGGTCCAAGTGCAGGTCACTGGGCTGAAGGGCCTGTTTCTGTGCTATAGTTTTCTATGGCTTCATGAATCTATAGATAGCCAGTGCCTTCATCATGTTATTACGGAGCTACAGAAATGAGACTCTTGAGCTTGCATCAGCTGAAATGAACTTTAAATTATTTCTGCCTACAATTATATTTAACCACCAATATAACTATTACATTGAAAGACAAAACTGCTATTCCCATTAAATGCTGTCAATTAATTTCAATTTACATTTCTATTTATCTGAACTGTCTATTGTGAACAAATCTTCTACAAGAGCACTGAAAAAAAAAAAGATATTTTTGAGAATACCATAATGCTCTAAATACATACTTTGGCTTTATGTCAGGTCTAAATCCCTCAGGGGCTTCAATTCCTTCTAGACTGGCACTGGAGGGGTTATCTGCTAAATCAGGAAATGATACATGGTTGACATACTTTTAACTTAATTTCAAACATCCATTTTTTTAACTTTAAACCAAAGGCATCCATGAATATGCAGAGAGCTGCCAGCAATATATATTCAAAATCCCACTTAGCCAGAAAGATGGAGCAGACTTTTTAGTGATATTTATGAGAATCACCTTGACTATATCCCTTGATTTGGTTTTATTATATTTACACCTTAAAAGCAGTATTCAAAGTTATTTATCATGTAACAATTGCTAACTGTTCAGATTTGAGAATTAAGTTGAATGTGTATGAATCAGCCCAGATTTTTCTCATTCAGGGAACAAATGTTTATTGCATATATTTTGTACTACTTATGATAATCAAGAAAAACTAATTTAACCTGGAAGTGGATATAATGTGGTACAAGTTTTAACAACTAGTAAAAAAGCAACATCAGTATAGAAACCAATGAATCAATGATTGTTTGAAAAGGAGTCTTAACATGTATCTCACCCAATTAGTGTTTTCAATCTGTCCTGTTAATAGTGTTTGGAGAGATTTATATAATGTAACTGGACAGATATTACATTTAGAAAATGCTTTGGGTTGAAGACAACAGAAATAAAATTGGAATGCTGCATCATAAACAAAAAATAATAAGGGTCACCACTTTGTTTTTTTATTTTATTCAATCACAAATTGTGGTTACTGTGTACCAGCATTTATTTCCCATTCCCGTGTGCTCTCAAGAGAGTAGTTTTGAGCTTCCTCACATTGCTGCTGGCTTTCAATTGAAGGTGCAATCAGAATATTATTAGGTTGCAAATTTCAAGATTCAGTCTCAAAGACAATGAAACATGAGGATATTTTGGGAGGTACTACCAGAATAAATCAGGCAAGTAAGTACAGTGAACTTTGGGGATGGATCATGCTGTAGTGTCTGAGCAAATGCTTGGAATAACAGAGTGCCAATCAAATGGGTTGTTTTGTCCTGCCTGGTTTTGCACTGCGAGTGCTCCTTGACATCATGACTTATATCAAATTACTTTGGAGCATAATATTTTAAAATACACCATTCAACTTCAAGTGGTTTGCATTTATGGAAAAAAACTAAACAATGTGCTCACGCATCATACAAACTCGCTTGATATACTTCATCTTAATATTAAACACACAGCTTACCTGAAAATTATTGGGTTAAAGAGAGATTGGATAAACATCCTATAGTTCTGACTATGACTCAGCAGGAAAAGGATAAATAATGGTTCCTTTCAGAAGCAGTGCAAGATTGCATTTGCAAGCTGCCTCTTTTGCTGAATATGGGGTAGCTAAGAAGAGCTTTAAGTTTGCTTCCATTAAACATATTTGATAACAATGTCATTATATGGCCATTAACAGTTAGCCTAAATAAATAGAGCAGAACAATAATAATTAGTCTGTATGGATTGAATTCTTTTTTCTCTCAGTAAGTTTCAGTAAACTTTGCTTTGGCTTGTATTGTATCATAGACATACAAATTATCTTGATTATGAAAGATAAAAAAAAATCACAGGTAGACAATTTTCATTTTCATTATTATAATTCTGTTTATCCAGAAAATACATGCATTAAATGAAATTCTTTAAGAGCTTACCAGATACTGGCTGCTTATCCTGGATTTTTCTCAATACATTCAAATGTTGCAAAGTACACTTCAGCCATTGAGATAAAACAGGAATTCCCGAAAAGCTTTTTGAATTGTTACTGAAAACACAAAAATACAGGTCTGATTTTTTGCTACAGTAATGCTACCCCAATGGATTCATTATGCAGAATTCCATAATGCTTTCAGTGAAACTAATAGTTTTATCACATTTCCTGGTCCTTAATAGGTTTAGTGTAGAATACTAAATCAAACAAGTTTTAACAGGATGGCATAATTCTAAACTTTTCTTTTTGACTATGAACCTTAGTACATAGTACTATGCTTTCTTTAACATAATTGTGCTGAAAGAGACGACAATTATATCCAAGAGGACCACAGCCTTATTGTGATTTGAAGGTGACCCTGGGGAGCTATGTTTGCTGGAGTCAGGGCCTTGTGCTTTGGCACTTAGTTTGGTAACCCATGTCAAACAGGTTAAAGGATAGCAGTCAGACTAAGAGTAGTCCAGTAGTTCTCCAGGTTCGGGGTTCAGAGTAGGGCTAACAGCTCTGACTAGTCAAACAAAACTGTTACAGAAACAACAATGAAGAATCCTTCTACATCTGTGTGTGATGGCACCCCTGAGTCTCCAAACAGGCCTTGCATAGCTGACAGTACTGAAAATCGAGAGGAAGCTACTGGCATGATGTAACAACCAAATAGCCAAGGGCAGACAGAGATGAAGGAACTTTACTGCTGCCCTAAGCGCCTTTCACTTAGAAAGGTTCAAAGTAAATTTATTATCAATGTATGTATATATTACTACATACATCCTTAAGATGCATTTTCGTGTGGGCATTCACAGTAGGATAAAGAAATAAAGTAGAATCAATGAGAAATTATACACAAAAATTGACAAATAACCAATGTGTAAAAGGAGACAAACCAAATAAATGCAAAAAAGACAAATAAATAAGACAGACAAATAAGTAAATAAATAAATATTGAGAACATGAACTGTAGTGTCATTGAAACAGTCCATAACTTGTGGAAAAAGTGAATGAAGTTAGGCACTCTGGTTCAGGAGTCTGATGGTTGAAGGGTTAATACTGTTCCTGAAAATCGTCAAGTTTATTGCCATTTAACTATATACATGCATATTGTCACAAGACAACATTTCTCCAGTCAGGGTGTATAGCACAGTCGTACACATAACACATATATAGCACACAATAACTTGGGAAAGTGGGAAAGTAAGAATTAAATCTACAAATGAATTACACATAAACAAAGTAAAGTGCATTAATTAAATATTGCAGAGTACAAAATAAATTAAACAAAGACACTTAGCGATGTGCAACCTATAGCTCCTGTATCTCCTTCCAAATATCAGCAGCAAGAAGAGAGCACGGCCTGAACGGTGCGGGTCCTCAATGATGGATGCTGCTTTCACGTGCCAGCACTCCTTGCGCTCGATGGTGGTGGGGGCTTTGCCTGTGATGGATTGGGCTGTTTCCACCACTTTTCAAAGGAAAAACTGAGGGGAATTCCAAACAATTGGAAGAATATATTGTGTTAGGTAGGGCAAAGAAAGTGGCCATAAAAAGCCAGTGTCAGAAGATTCAGGTACTGAATACAGTGGCAAGAGAAAGTTTCAACTCTCTGCAATTACCTAGTATTCTGCATTAATTACTCATAAAATTGGATCTGATCTTCATTCAAGTCACAATAATATACAAACACAATCTGCCTAAGCTAATGACATACAAACAAATGTACTTTTCATATGTTTATTGAACACATTGTTTAACCTTTCACACCCCAGGCTGGAAAAAGTATGTGAATTCTTGTATGTAATAATTGGTAGAACCTCCTTTAGCAGCAATAACCTCCACCAAACGTTTCCTGTAGTTGCTGATCAGACCTGCACAATGGCGAAGAGGAATTCTAGACCATTCCTCCATCCAAAACTGTCTCAATATTTCTGGGATACCTTGCATGAGCAGTCCTCTTCAGGTCATGGTACAGCATCTCAATTGAGTTACGGTCAGGACTCTGACTTGGCCATTTCAAAACATGAATGTTCTTTTTAAACCACTCTGTTGATTTACTCTTGGGTTTTGGATCATTGTCTTGTTGCATCATTCAACTTCTATTAAGCTTCAGATGATGGACCACTACCCTGATATTCTCCTGTAAAATGTCTTGATGCAATTTTCAATTCATGGTTCCCTCAAAAATTGCAAGCTGTCCAAACCCTGAGGTGGCAAAGCAGCCCCAAACCATGATGCTACCACCATGCTTCACAGTTGGGATGAGGTTTTAGTGTTGGTGTGTAATGCCCTTTTTCCTCCAGAAATAGCAGTATGCATTTCTGCCAAAAAGTTCAACTTTTGTCTCATCTGTCCACAGAACATTGTTCCAGAAGCATTGTAGAACATCCAAGTGGTCTTTTGCAAATTTGAGATATGCAGCAATGCTATTTCTGGAGATAAGTGGTTTCCTCCATGATGCCCACCCACGAACACCATTCTTGTTCAGTACTCTTCTTATAGATGTCCTGCAAAGATCGCACCAAGTTCATTTTCACTTTCAGCATTGATGAAAGTGAAAAAGAACTTGGTGCGATCTTTGCAGGACATCTACAAGAGTAGCAAAAGTAACGAATATCTTCTATTTGAAGACAATTTCTTACTATGGACTGAGAACACTCAAGTGTTTAAAAATGCCTTTTGTAGCTTTTTCCAGCTTCATGCATCTCTACAATTCTTCTTGTAAGGTCCTCTGAAAGATGTTTTGATTGAGGCATGTTGCACATAAACAGATCTAACAGATCTTTCTTGAGAAGAGCAGGATCTGATTTTGTGTGTCTCTTTTTTTTAATATATAGGGCAGGGCACCTCTACAACCTGCACCTCCAATTTCATCTCATTGACTGGAACACCTGACTCCAAACAGCTTTTGTAAAAGGCATCACCCCAGAGGTTCACATACTTTTTTTGAACTTAGATTGTGATTGTTTAAATGGCCTACTCAGTATTGACGAGAAGTACAACTGTTAGTGTTGTTAGTTTAGGCAGATTGTGTTTGTCTATTATTGAAACTTGAAGATCCCACCACATTTTATGAGTAATTAATGCAGAAAACCAAATAATTGCAAAGGTTTCACAAACTTTTTCTTGCAACTGTATATATGGCTAAACTGGTGATGATTTCAGAAAATCATCCACAGCTTTGAGAGAGTTTTTGGAGGAACCTGCAAAAATAGTATCACAGGAGTCAACTTTTATTTGCGAGGAAATGTAGTGAATGAAACAACAGAGAGGCAGTAGCAAAGATTAGTGTAGCTGACTGAATTGACTAGCATACAGCAATGTGCTACTGATAAATAGGATGTCATTCATATTATTGTTACAGTTAGAATTATCAAACCTTAAATACACTTGAAAGTTTCTATTACACGTACTTAAAATTATCTGGAAATAAGAGGTAGAATTGTTACTAGATGCTGCCTGTTTGCAAATGCTGGAACTGGAGCAAAAGATAAACTGCTGGAAGAAGTCAGTGGATCAAGCTGCATATTCGAAGGCAAAGGGACGGTCATAGTTTTGGGTCAAGACCTATAACGATGGTAGAAAATCACTGCACTTGGCCCAATGTACCAATATTCTGAAATTACTGTGGAGCATACCACTTTAAGATTCACATCAACAGTTGCACTGTACTATTTGAAAACAGCAGGTCAAGGAATAAGATAAAGATAGTGGAGTGCCAAGTGCAATAATAGCAGAGTGGACCCTTCAAATTTGCCCATCAATGATAAAGCTCTTGGAATCTAAGATTTTGCACAAGACTTCAACTGGCATATGAATATATTTGCTCATATTCAGGCTTCAAAGTATACCTGCAACTGTTGTTCCATTGTCTGTGGTTGCTAATTAGCGGTATAATGGCTATATAGAGAATAGAGTTACTCAACACGCATAATACTGGACACAATAATACAATCTAACCTGTTCTGTGGGTTCCAAGATGAAGGAAGCAAAGGGATTACTGTATTGCTCAAACATTCACAGAGAGGACAAAGAAACTCTCCATTCTCCACATCATAGCTAGTGTGCACCCTTAATCTCTGTTGTCTACGCTGTTCTTTTGCTTGAACTGCATCAAAATAACTGCAAAAAGAATAATATTTAATTAGAATTTTTAAACTTACATAAAAATAACTGTAAGCTCAAGAGAAATTATAATTGTATTTTAGCTCAAATGTGTGCATCCGTGTATATAAAAATACTACTTTAAGAATTAAAGTACTCTAACCCATATGTTTTGGTCATGTGTAAGTTTAAATAATTTTTGGAGGGATGTGTTTGGAATATTATCTAAAGTTATATATATGGATGTTCAACCTAATCCACTTACAGCAATTTTTGGGATTTTTCCAGAGGAAGCAAGCAAAGTGTCTGCTTCCGCCCAACATGTGATAGCTTTTTCAACTTTACTGGCTAGGAGAACTATTTTGCTACACTGGAAAGAATCTAACTCACCTACTGTTTTCTATTGGCTCTCCTCCATTATGTCATGTCTAAGTTTGGAGAAAATTAGAAGCCGGACAATTGATACATCCTTTGATTTTGAGCAAGTCTGGCGACCCTTTATTCAATATTTTCACCTGATTTAATTTATCTTTATTTATTTATTTTTCTTTATTCTCTTTGGAGAAAATCCTTGTCCGTGAAGGTTCGGAGATGACTGGAAGGATGTGTTTTTTTTCTCTCTCTTTTTTTAAAAAAAGTTTATCCTCAATTGGACTGCCCAATCTTTCTTTTTCTTTCTCTTTTTTTTTTGTTTCAGTTTAGTTAGTGGGGTTTTCTTTCTTTAGCAATAAAATTTTCAATCTTTCTTTACGATTGCTATGAGGAGTTATAATTTCGTTCTGACCATTGTATATATAACAGCATAATATATTACCTATTTGATTTTGATATTATATACTTTGTTTTTACTATTGCTGTTTATGTCTTTTATATTATCTACTTGTTAAACTCCTCTTTCGATTTGTATATTCTTTATTTGAAAATCAATAAAAAAGATTGAAAAATGAAATGAAAGAATTAAAAATTTATATCAGTCTACCATTTGAAGAGCTCAGTTGAATATAGGAAAGAATTGTAAAGGCACTTAATCTTTGACCCTGCTGGGCACACAAAGGGCTAAAGGGTTCCCAACCTGGGGTCCGTGGACCCCTCAGTTAATGGCATGAATCTTTGGCAAAGAAAAGGTTGAACACCCCTGAGTTAAAGGGTCAGTAGATATAACTAAATAGAATGCTGTTAGTCCTGAGTATTTAAATATCTTGACAAAACAGGAAGAATATTTGTTTCTAATTGATAGTAACATGGCTCAAAATTACAGTAAACTAAGCTGGAGGACAGAAAATTAAATAGCTTACTGTAAAATGTTACATAATCATATAACTTCAGCAGATTATGTGAAATATGCCATAACTAATCATTAATTAATTTATTTATACAGCTGAAGTATCTTACTGGGCAACAATAGATAAAGACCAGTGAAAAGAAGAGAACCTGCTTGAAATACCCAGTAGGCCATTTTGCATTTGTGAAAAGAGAAGCAGAACCAATTTTTCAGGATAACTCATCAGATTTTAGCTGTGGGGAAAAAACTTGTTTCAGCATTGAAAAATTTACTGATCATCATTTGCGAAGATCAGTGGAATGTTTCAGACACCAGCCTAAACTTTTTGAATGGTGAAGGGAACTACATTTGTTATGAAGATTTTGTACTAACCTCTGCCAGCAGTGGGCATGCATGATGTGTCCACAGCTACCTATATGGGTGCCACAGGTCAAATCTGGCTGCATGATCAATGGGTCATAGTTTTCTAATGAAGAGAAATAAAAACACATTGAAAATGAACCTAACACTTGATAAATGGTGAATTTGAAAAAGCATGTTTTCCAATAAACATGAATTTAAAATGATGCTGACTTCAGGAAAACAAAATACACCCATTTAAAATATTTTAGGCCAACAAGGTATATTATGCTATCAAATTTAAAGACTCTCCTAATACAGCTAAAGTCTGCCATTTTCCTGACTTAACGACAGTGAAAACATAAATAAAATTGTTGAAATCCCAGTAATGAATTTTTTCCTTCGATGATAACTCATAGTTTCAAAAAAGTGAAGTCACCTGGATCCTGAATGGTTCTTGTCCTGTTCTTTGATAAGACAGTTGACCTTTGAACAAATGATGCCAAAACCATTGCTTTGTTATTAACTTTGATCTCTTGTTCCTCCTGACACAAGATGCATGTCACAATTTGCTTCTTTTCAAAAACCTTTGTTTGTCTGGGACCCAAAGCAATCAATGCAGCGTCAGGAACTATTGGGCTACAGGGGAAAACAAAATGACAGTATTAGTTTACTTGGGTTTAAAGAAAAATCATTCAATTAGGTGCCACATGAGAGATTATTGCACAAGTTTAGAGTAATATGATTGTGGTTAAAGTGTCAGCAGAAATTAATTAATTAAAATAAATAAAATAAAGGATGGAATAAGCAAAACATTTTTATTTTGGTGTCACTGGTAGCAGCATTTATAAACCATACCGAAATGTCCTAAGAATCTGATAATTAAGCCAACCTCTTGAACCGCTGCAAGCATCCAGAAGGTGAAGACACTTCTGCAGAAATGTTGTGTTGTCAAGTTGGATTAAATGGTAATTTTTGTGCTGCTGAAGGATCAGTGCTTGGTCCTCAACTGGTAAGAACCAATATCAATTTATGGGAGGAGGCTGAGAGCAACAAGTTCACTGACAGGATAGGGAAATAGGATCATAAACTGAGAAGAAGGCACAAAAAGACTGCAAGTGGAAAAGGAAGTCAAGTAACTGGACAAGATGGTGGCAGATGAAAATAATGTAGGGAAATACAAAATTATCCATATTAGGAAAAATGGCAAGCCAAATTTTATTTTTAAAAGGAGAGATGCAAGTAAATGTAGAGTTTAATATGTCTACACAGAAGTCACAGTAACAACAATGCAGAAGTTAAGCAAATGGTACATTAACCTTTATTACACAAGGATTAGAGTGCAAGACTAAATAATTAATGCGACAACCACATAAACCACTGATAAATTATAATTAGAGCTTTGACTTTGTCATCTATTAAAGGATATGTTTAACTGAGCAAGGTTTAAGTAAAATGTAGTGGATTTCTTTTCTGGGAAGAGAGACAAGTCCCCATAAGTTATGTTCCCTAAACTTAAGGGAGTAAGAATGATCAAATCCTTGAAGGATTTGACAAGACAGATATTGAGAAACTCTTTTCTTTACTCTATATTTCTAATATCTGCAAAATTACACAATGTTGGGCTGGTTATTTACTACTGAAATGGGCTGTCGAGCCACTCTTATTGTAGTCTTTACAGTCACTTACTGTTTCTATTCCTCAAGTTCTTAAAAATATAACATAACGAAAAGCAGGAGGATGCAATTTGTTCCCTTGCTTTCATTTCACTATTAAGGTCATTGTCAGTTAAGGATGACACTCCACCACCAGCATATTTGCGAAGAACCTTCCTGAGACACAGAGTGGGATTTGTCGAGTTATGATCTTCTGGGTTTGTCAGGTTCAGAAAAGTGTATTGCTCATAACCTACACTTGAACACAGCCTTTGTACATCTAACTAAGGCACTTGATACTGTAAACAGAGGGGCGCTCTGGACAATCCTGTCAAAACTGGCTGACCAAGCAAATTTGTCAATCTCATCCACCTTTTTCAGAACAATGTGCAATGCCCTGGTTCATATTTTTACTATTAAGCTATATGTATTTCATTTAGCAGCTCTGTAAGAGCAATCTGTTCTGCTGTCAGCCTGTTTGGGTTACTGTTGAAGATAAGGGATGATGAGGAATGTGTACCATCCCATTAGGATGGTAGAATTAGGGGGACGCTTTCTTGGTGAGGGACATTAAAGTTGGTCTTGGGGATTTTTGGTTTGGCAGGAGAGGAAGAGAGGAGATGCTGGGGAGAACCAGTCATAGTGCACAATTTGGCGGGAGACCCAATTGTTCAAGATGGATTGCGAGTGAGGTTCGGAAGATGGTGTGTGCTTTCACATCAACTGAGGGCCCAGCATGTGAGTGACAGAGAAGTTCAAGATGAGCTCCAACTTGTGCACATTGACTGCTTCATTAAAATAGGCCCTTTTCTTTTTGCTTCCTAACCCTTCAGTTAAGATTCCTTTAAACATATGCAGTGTACTGTCTGTTATTTCATGGCACTAATTAGTAACTAGGTAGCAAATTACACAGAATCCACACAAACTGATGTTTGGGGAAGGAGAGCCTTCTCAGTCTCACGAGTTTGGCAGGACCAGAGAGTGTTTTCCTGGGACTTACACAGCCAAATGTGACTGGCCAGGTCCTCTCCAACAGAGATACCTCAAAATTATTCAGTATTTACATGGAGAGTGGCATGGTTTGTGCTGGCTTTTGTGCAGTTTAATATGTTCTTCAAAAATGTGCTGAACCATGCAGTCAGAGATTTTGAATGTGGTGTCTATCTGAAGTTCAGGCTTGATGGATCACTCTTTGACCTGAGTTGTCTGAATGTCAGAACAAAGATAGTTAGGAAATTCATTGCTTTGATGGCTCACATTGAGTCTGAACTTCAGCTAACTGTTGACATTGCCAAAGCTTTGTGCTTCTTTAGTCTTACCATCGGCCTCGGCAAGACAACCTGCTCCTGAATATGCTGCTACTGCCTTCCCTTTCACTCTGAAAGGAACAAGCCCAAAGATGGTGGAAGAATGCAAGTATCTTAATGCCAGGATTTAAGGCCGGCCAGAGCTTTGGTCAGTACAACATCCACACGTCTACAAAACTAAAGGCATACAAAGCTTTTGTTCTCAGCAATCTCCTGTGTGCATGTGAAACTTGAACCGCTTATAGAAGACACCTCAAAATGCCAGATGGCTTTCACATGCATAGTCTGAGGTCAATTCTTAGCATCCTACAGCAGAATCAAGTCACAAACATAGAGGTCCTCAACAGGGCAGGGAGCACAAGCTTCGAGGCCATGATTGCAAAGCACAACTTTGGTAGATAGGGAATGTCACATGTATGAAGAATTTCCAAATCCCCAAACAGCTACAGTATGGTGAGCATTCACTGAGCAAGAGAAACTGAGGAAGGTCTTGTAAAAGGTTCAAAGACTGCATGTAGAGTAATACTGCACACGTTAATCTTGTTCCCAAACAGCTGGAACAGAGACCAGGGTAGTTGGTAAGCCTTGGCTGGAATTGCTCACAGCCACCTAGAGGAGAGGCACCAAGCAAGACAAGTCACTGCGCGACAGAGGAGGAAAGTAAATGTAGTGGCTCCACTAACGGAACTAGGACAGTTTCCATGTCCTTGTCATGGACAAACATGTCACTTACAACTTGGATTCAACAGCCAGCTTTGAATGCACAACAAAAGAACTGCACAAATCTGTCATCAGTGAATCAATCATGATCATAGCTACTCTTTTACAAGCAAAATTGTTCAGCATGAATCTATATTCTTGATGTTTTTAATATACAAGTAACTATCCATAAATCATTGGAGAGATTTAGGCCATTCAGCCCATTGCTTGCTCCACCATTCAAGCGTAATTGATTTCCCTCCCGACCACATTCACCTGCCTTCTCCCCATAACTTCCCACATCCTTACTAATCAATAATCTATCAACTTCCACTCTAAATATACCCAATGACTTGACCTTCACAGCTGTCAGTGTGAATTCCAGAGATTCACCACCCTTTGGCTAAAGAAATTCCTCCCCATCTTTGTTCTAAAGGTACATCCTTCTATTCAGAGGATATGCCCCCTCGTCTCAGACTCTCAAACTGGAGGAAACATCCTCTCCACACTTCTTAATATTCAGTAGAATTCAATGAGATTCTCCTCTCATTCTTCTAAACTCCAGTGAGTCTAGGCTCTAAGCTTAATCTAGACCTTCTCCACTCTAAATATACCCAGCAAATTCTTTCTAAGATCCAAATATTCTAAATGTTGTTTGACCAATGCCTTATTAGCAGGCCTTTGCATTATATCCTTGCTTTTATATTCTAGCCCTCTTGAAATGAATACTAACATTATACTTGCCTTCCTTTCTACCAACTCAACCTGCAGTTAACCTTCAGGGAATTCTGTACAAGGACTTATCAATCCCTTTACACCTCTGATTCTGAATTTGCTCCCGACTTAGAAAATAGTTGAGACCTTTATTCCTTCTACAAAAGTGCTTGGCAATACACTTCTCTGCAATGCCTTCCATCTGCCACTTTTTTGCCATTCTCCAAATCTGTTTAAGATTTTGCAGACACCCTGCTCCTACACCTACCTTTTTATCATCTGAAAACCTGGCCACAAAGGCATCCATTCTGTCATCCACATTATTAACATATAATATGAAAAATAGTAGACCCAACACTGACCCGTCTGGAACACCATTAGTCACTGGCAGCAAACAGGAAAAGCTCCCTCCCCTTAATTCCCACTTTTTGCCTTCTGTCAGTCAGCCAATCTTCTGTCCATCTTAGTATATTCCCTGTAATACAACAGGTAAAAGGCATGATAGCATGGCAGCTAGCATAATGCTATTACAGAAGCAGCGATGGGTTCAGTTCCACTGCTGTCTGCAAGGTGTTTGTACATTCCCCCTATGACTGTGTGGGTTTCTCCAGAGTACTCTGGTTTCGTTCCACATTCCAAAGACGTACAGTAATTAGTCACATTGGTTGGAACAGGTGCTTTTTGGCCAGAAGGGCCCGTTACTGTGCTGAATTGCTCAATAAAAACAGCCACTGACTTTCTTTTGTCTATCCCGCCTGTTATTACCTCAATAAGTGCAATGGATTGCCAGGGTAGATTTCTGCTTAAGGAAGCTACAGTGTCTATTTTATCCTGTGCCTCCACATACCCCAAAATCTCATCCTTAATAGTAAACTTTTGCCAACTACTGGTCAGGTGAACCACCCTATAATTGTCTGTTTTGCCTCTCCCTCTTGAATTGAATTGACTATTACTTAACTCCTTCAATACAGGAAGAGTTAAAACCTTTACTTTACATCTCCATTCAAATGTGCAATGTGCAATTATAGTAATTTATAATAAATGTTATTGTACAACAGGATAGTCAATATAACATAGAAATACAGTAGTGACAGTATGAATTTAGCAGTCTGACGGCCTAATGGAAAATGTCCTGGAGCCTGCTGGTCCTGGCTTTTACACTGTGATACTGTTTCCTGAATGGTAGCAGCTGGAACAGATTGTGGTTGGGGTGACTTGCTTCTCCAATGATCCTTCGGGCTCTTTTTACACACCTGACTTTGTAAATATCCTGAATAGTGGGAAGTTCACATCCACAGATGTGCTGGGCTGTCCGCACCACTCTCTGCAGAGTCCTGCGATTAAGGGAGGTACAGTTCCCAAACCAGGCAGTGATGCAGCCAGTCAGGATGCTGTCAATTGTGCCCCTATAGATAGTTCTTAGGATTTGGGGAAGCATACCAGACTTCTTCAACCATCTGAGGTGAAAGAGGCGCTGTTATGCCTTTTTTACCACAGCCGTTATGTGCAGACCACGCAAGATCCTCGGTGATGTTTATGCCGAGGATCTTAAAGCTGTTTACCTTCTCAACCCCAGATCCTTTGATGCCTATAGGAGTTAGCCTGCATCCATTCCTCCTGCAGTCCACAACCAGCTCCTTTGCTTTTGCGACATTGAGGGACAGGTTGTTTTCTTGACACCACTGTGTCTGGGTGATGACTTCTTCTCTGTAGGCTGCCTCATTATTATTTGATATTAGACCAATCAGTGTGGTGTCATCAGCAAATTTAATTAGCAGATTGGAGCTGTGGGTGGATACACAGTCATGGTACAGAGTGTAAAGGAGGAGGCTCAGTACACAGCCCTGAGGGGCACCTGTGTTGAGGATCAGAGGGGCACAGATGAAGGAGCCTACTCTAAACACCTGCCAGCAATCTGACAGGAAGTCCAGGATCCAGCTACACAAGGCAGGATGAAGGCTGAAGTCTCTGAGCTTGTCGAGCCTGGAGGGAATTATGGTGTTGAATGCTGAATTGCAGTCCAAGAACAGCATTCTCACATAAACATCCCACTTCACCAGGTGTGTAAGAATAGTGTGTAAAGCTGCGGCTATTGCGTTGTCTGTTGATCGGTCATGCTGGTAGGCAAATTGTAGAGGGTCTGGTGTGGGTGGCAGCAAGCTTCAGATGTAGTCCTTGATCAGCCTCTCACAGCATTTGCTTGTTATTGAGGTGAGAGCGACAGGATGCCAGTCATTCAGAATTCCTCTTCTTAAAGAATGACAAATGCAATTTTCCAGTCCTCCGGAGACATTCCAAAATATATTGTTTCTTGAAAGATAACTACAAATGCCTCCATAATATCTTCAGCTGCCATTCTTCTTCTGAATATACTCAACAACTGAGTCTTCCTAACCTTTTTTGATGTGGAATTCCATAGACTGTTTAAACTTTGAGTGAAAAAACACGTCATCTCAGTCTTGAATGGCTGACCCCATATTTTGATGCAATGACACCAAGTTTCAGGCACCCAACCCAGGAGGAACATCCTGGATCTACAGAGTTAAACTCATATGAATTCAGCAGAGTGAAGTTTATACAAGTTGATCAGCAATGATGAACAGAAGTCAATTGTTTAAATCCATGCGAGCTTTGAGAATTAAATCAGGCTTAACAAAAATCCAAAGTAACACTGAACCCTTTTGCAGTAATTTAAAAAAAAATTACAGAAGTGCTCAGACCTCTTCATTTATTTTGGATGAAGAAGTCAATTCAATTCTATTCATCTTCCAATTTTTACCTAAAATGAACATCATTTCAAAGAACTGTCCAATTTTCTTTTAGTTCTGTATTTATTATCATTTAGTTATTTGCTCGTTCCATACAGGGTTGGGGGCAGGCCCTGCCTGTCGGTGCTACCGTCCAGTGTCCACACAGTGGAAGATAAGCTGGATTGTGTTCATCTGCTGCTGCACCTGCATAAGATGAATACTGCTTCAGGCAGGCTTGTTCTTGCAGAAACATGGCTCCAGGACAACATCTATGCACACCATCAATAAAGAGTCCATGATACTCAAGGATTTGGACTATGTTAGTATTTTTTAAATGTTATTTTTCAAAGTTCAAAGTCAATTTATTATTGAAGTATGTATACTACAGACAACCTTGAGATTTGACTCCTTATAGCAGAACAAAAAAAATCCAATAGAACCAATTAAAAAAGACAAACACCTAAAATGAAAAAAAAAACATACAAACAATAGAAATAAGTAAATACAACCAGAATTACAGTTCACAAAAATGAGTCCACAGCCACAAAGCCAGTCACAGTCAGTCCAGGAGCCCTTTAGTTGCCTCATTTCAGGGTATAGATGAGTAAACATCACAAGAAGTGAGCCGAACACTGCCTATCCCTCTCTTCTGGACCCAACACCCTTACCTTTTTGATTTGGCCTGGTGATTAAATAAGCCAAACAGAAGGTCATTCCTTGCTCTTGGACCCAGGCCCTGTCACTTTAGTACACCCTTGGGTCCAGGCCCTATCATCTTGATTCGGCCCATACCTGACTTTTCCAATTCAACCTGGCACTTAAATCAGTCAAACCTCGGCTTATTCCTTGCTCTTGGGCCTGGGTCCCACCGCCTCGATTTGGCCCATGCATATTATGCTGTGACTCTCCTGCATCTGTGAGACTTCAATTCATTTCATTTTTAGAATCTTTTTATTGATACGTAATCATCAACAGCTATAAAATGATACCAAACTTTAACAGATTAATATGCATACAATTAATAAAGCTGAAGAAAAGAAAAATGAACTGATCTTGAAATATAAAAATGGGAAAAAAAATTATATAAAGAGAAAAGAAGGAAAAAAAAGAACCCCATCTAACTAAAAAAAAACCATTAGGAATTAAGCCCCTGGAGCAATACATTTGACCATCATCTAAACATATTGAAAAAAAGTCATCAACTGTCATTTCACATTTATATATAAAAAAATAAAATTGGAAGGAAACTGTATAACTTAATTCAAATTAAATGATAATATTTGGCAAAAGAACCCCATCTTTGCTCAAAATCAAATTGAGGATCAAAAGTTCTACTTCTGATTTTTTCCAAACTAAGACATAACATCACTTGAGAAAACTATTCAATTAATGTAGGGGAAGAAATATCTTTCCATTTTAATAAAGTAGCTCTTCTTGCCAGCAGTGTAACAAATGCAATTACATGCTGATCTGAAGATAAGATACCCTGAATATGATGCAGAACTATTCCAAATAGAACAGTCAATCTATTAGGTTGTAAATTAATTTTCAAAGCTTTAGAACTTGTAGAAAATAAAGATTTCCAAAACGATTTTAAAGAAGAACATGACCAGAACATATGTGACAAAGTAGCTACTTCAGTTTTACATCTATCACAATAGTTATCTATACTAGGAAATATTTTAGATAGTCTCTCCTTTGTTAAGTAATAACGGTGTGCAATTTTAAATTGAATTAAACAATGGTTGGCATATACAGAAGAATTTATGTTTTTCAAAATTCAAAGCCAATCTTCATTAACAAAGGTCATATTAAGTTCTCTCTCCCAATCTTGTTTAATCTTTAGTGATAGGTTCTCTTTTTGTAACAAAAATAAATTAAAAATTCTGCCAATGGAACCTTTCACTAAGGGATTCAATTTCAAAATGGTATCCAACAAATCAGATTCTTGTAAATATGGAAACTTAGGTAAAAATTGTTGTAAAAAATGTCTAACCTGAAAATATTGCAAAAAATTTATTAAGTAACTCCTCAAAAGTCATCAATCAACCATCACAAAATAAATCTATAAAAGAATGAATTCCTTTATTTTTCCATAGAAGAAAAATGGGGTCAGTTGTTGAAGGTTTAAATAAAAAATTTCGATATAAAAAACTAGATAACTTAAATTGTTTAAGATTAAAATAATTATGGAACTGAACCCAAATCCGTAGGGATTGTTTAATAACCGGATAGGGATTTAAATTTGGAACTTTAGAGAGCTGTAAAGGTAATAGAGCTCCTAAAATTGAAGTTAAATGAAATTGTTTAACAGCTTTTAATTCCAAATCAACCCATAATGGTTTTTGGCTCTTATCAAGCTAATATAACCAAAAACATAACTGTCTAAGACTCACAGCCCAATAATAGTCTTAAATTTAGGAAGTGCAAGTCCACCATCTTTTTTAATTTTTTATAAATGATACTTATTAATTCTAGGTCTCTTATTGTTCCAAATAAAAGAAGAAATAAGAGAGTCAATTTGACCAAAAAATTTTTAGTTAAAAAAGATAGTTATATTTTGGAAAACATATAAAAATCTAGGTAAAATCATCATTTTCACAGCATAAATATGACCTATTAAAGAAAAAGTAAGTGGATTCCATCTAGAAAGTAATTGTTTCATAGAGTCCATTAAAGGAACTATATTCGCTTTATGATCTTTATATTTTTTAGTAATTATAATACCTAAATTTCTAAATGTATTAACAATTCTAAAAGGAATATTATATGTACTAAGATGAACAGTTAATTGAAACAATTCACTTTTATTCGTTAAGTTTATATCCTGAAAAAAACCAAAATCTTTAAGTGTTTCCACAAGATTAGGAATTGATTCCTCAAGATTTGAAATAAAAACCAAAAGATCATCTGCATAAAGAGAAATCTTATGCATGGTTCCAATCACAGAGAAACCATGGATATTTTTAGCTTTATGTAATGTTATAGCTCAAGGTTCCAAAACAAGATTAAATAATAAATAAGATTAAATAATAAAGGACTTAATGGTCATCCCTGTCTAGTGCCACAAGGAAGTGTTTAAAAAAGACTGGCAGTTATTAATAATGACTGTGGTAATAGGATTCATATAATCACTTGAATCCATCTATTGAAATTATAACCAAAACCAAATTTTTCTAATACTTTAAACAAATATGGCCACTCAACTCTATCAAATGCCTTTTCTGCATCGAGAGAGATAACACATTGCAGTTGCTTAGATAATGATGAATATATAATGTTCATCAATCTCCAAACATTAGACAAAGAATAAAGGCCTTTAATAAAGCCCGTTTGATCCGTAGAAATAATTTTAGTTAAAATATTTTCCAAGTGATTAGCCAATATTTTAGAGAGAATTTTTGCATGAACATTTAATAGCGAAATAGGTCTATATAATGAACATTCAACAGATTTTTATCTTTTTAAGAATTAAGGAAATAGATGCTTCATAAAAAGAAGGTAAATTAACCTTGTCAAAGGATTCATGAAATATTTCCAAAAGATACTGAGAAAGTAATCTTTCAAATTTTTTGTAAAATCCCACTGAATAACCATCAAGTCCAGGAGCTTTACCTGATTGCATTGATAAAATAGCTTTCTGAATTTCATGCTCGGTAATTGGAGCATCAAGCATCTGTTGATCTTCAAAAGAAATTTGTGGAAATTTAATCTTATGTAAAAAGCCTTCATTTTAGAGGAGTCTGCAGGAAATTGAGATCTATAAAAATCTTGAAAAGTATTATTAATGTCCTCATGGTTACTTATTATATCTCCATTATTTTTACGACTCTTTAAGTTTTGTCTTTTAGCTCTAGCTGCTCTTAATTGAGAAGCTAAGAACTTATTATTTTTAACCCCAAAGATATAAAATTGACTTTTCAATTTAAGCAAATATCCTTCAACAGGATATGTTAGTAATAAATTATACTGTGATTATAATTCTACTCTTCTTTTAAATGAAACAGCATTTGGAGAGATTGCATTAATGTTATCTAATTATTTAATTTGTTTAGAGATTTTTAGAGATATTTTAGAGATTAATTCCATTCTTGTTTGTTTCTTCAGTTTAGCTATATACAAAATAATTTGACTGCGTAAATAAGCTCTTAATGTATCCCAAATTAATAACTTAGAGACGTTTCCTATATTATTAAAGAGAAAAAACACTTCTGAGCTTCGATAAATGCAACAAATTCTGAACTTTGCAATAAATGTTCTGGAAAACGCCAAAATGGTCTGGTAGAAACAACATCTTTCATTTGAAATATTAAGTTTAAGGCAGCATGATCAGAGATAGCAATCGCATCATACTCACATTTCTGAACATTGAATAAAAGTTGAGGGTCAACTATAAAATAGTCGATTCTTGAATATTTATTATGAACGTGAGAAAAAAAGAGTATTCTCTATCACTAGGGTGCATATGCCTCCAGACCTCAATTAAACTGTAATCAATTAAAAAGGAATTAATAAGTGATGCAGAACAATTAGGGAGTTGATACTTGGATGATAACTTATCCATTAAAAGATTTAGACAAGTATTAAGATCACCATCCATTAATAACATATATTCATTTAAATCAGGTAATAATGCAAAACAGTTTTAAAAGATGAGGGATCATCAACATTTGGTCCATAAATATTAACCAAAACCATTTTTCTATTACAAATTGTTCCTTTAACAATCAGTTGTTTCTTTAAGATCAAGGCTCAAAGAGTCCACTGTTCCTTCGAATTTCTCTTTTAGATGAGTTATCTCAATGCTGATATTGCTGATTTGAGATTCTAGTCTCTTTACCCAGGGGGGTTTCTCCGAAAATTTGTCAGTTTTCTTGGGCTTCCTATTGCTTGGGTCCGGATTTCTTCTGGAGCCTCTGAAAGTGGCCATAATTATATCTGATCCGACTGAATAAAGTTGAAATTTCAAAGTTTAAATCAGACAAGGGAGCGATTAAAGGCGGACAAGAAGCAACTAGTCTTACATGTCCGAAACCAGGAGGCGGAGCCCTTGAGACTTCAATTTATACCACAAAAATGCCAGATTGTACAGGCAGTTCGAAAGCTTGACACTGACAGGGAAGTTAACCCTTTTCAAGAAAAAGTATGATTAATAAAGTAGTTCTTAGTTATTTTTGCGAACAAGGTTGTCGCTGTGCTTCATCAGTACTATCTTAGCCCTTTGTAAGTATGTTTTTCTATTATAATTATATGCGCTATATGTGCTGTGTGAGAGACTGTTGGTACTGTGCTTTGTACCTTGGCCCCAAAAGAAGGCTGTTTCATTTGGTTGTATTCATGTACATGGCTGAACCTATCTATCTATTACTAAAACTTCCATGCTCTCTCTGTTTGTCTGTTTGCACTAATTGGAGGTCACAAACGGTGCATTACAGCGGCACTTTTTTTGGCTAAATCAACTTAAAATGCACTAACTTGCAGATTGCAGGCAAAGTTCAGGGTTATATATTTGTATAAAATTGCTCATTCACAAAAATCAACAGGCTGCCTTTCAAGTGTAAAAATACAGTGGCAATCACAAAACATTGTATTCATAAGAATTAAGTTAAATCGTAATATTGAAATATAAAAAATTTGGTATACAGAGAAAAAAAATCTAAACCCTCTACCAAAGTCAGAGCTGTTAGGAAAAGCAGGAAAAAAAAGTGGGGGGGGGGGAACCTTTATCTTATAATAATATATTAGCCAACATCTGTACTTTTTCAACAAATCAAAGGTTTTGAAAGTAACTCAAAAATGGTCCCCCACAATGAATAAAAGTCTTGACTAGATTCAAAAACTGAACATCAGATCTTCTCTAAACTTAAGCATGACATAACATCCTGTAACCTGTAATGACGTACTTCGAGACACCCATAAAACCCTTTGCTGCAGTCAAAGGACAGCGGTGACTATATCACGTCCATTTAGGAGAGCGCCAACCACATCATCAAGAATAATCAGCTTCCTTTACTGCTTTGTATCTTCTATCCAGCATTAGGGTAGAAATAAATATGGTCAGCCTAATTATGCTGCGTGGAAAGAGAAGGGAGACGCCAAACATCATCAGGAAGCAGCAAGGAGAGGGAGAGAACAAGAATCTGATGAGGCCAGGGCTGCATGACTCCAGGATCAAAGAGTCAGGACAAAAAAGATGAGAGAAGAAGAGACAGAGGAGAGGCATGCACGTCTCCAGAATGACAACAACAGGCACAGGAGGAGGAGAGAGGAAGAGATAAAGGAGCTGAGAAATGCACTTCTCCAAGATCAGAGACAGAACAAATAGCAGAAGAGATGAAAAGACAGCGCATGAAAGGACTGCACGTCTCCAGAATGACAACGAGAGGCACAAGGGTGGCAGATCAACCAGAAATGTTGCGATCAGAAGTGTCCTTCATTAAACGAGGAGGAGCTATATTTGCCTTGCTACGCGTCTTTCTTCTTTAATGAACTGGTTTTTATTCTTCAGTTTCCAAAGCAAAGCAATACCAATAGCATTCAGGAAAATTTAATGTTCATTCTGGTCACATCAGACTGCACTATCTTTCTCTCAAAGGGTGCCCCAACGGGTCACCCCGTTGTCTAGTGACAATTAAATTTGAACTTGAATTCATGGTCCTTCAAGAGTTCCTTTGGCTTGAGCACTTCACAAATCAATTTTAAAGTATGGGAGATTTCCTAACTACTTGGAGAAATAAATTTTGCCTGAAATTGTTAATTCAAGGATACTGCTACATCAGAAAACAATTCTTTTGGACATGCACAACCACCTTTCAAAACAGGCCCTCTTAAAACAGTATCAGCAATAAATGAAGACAAAATAAATCCAAAAAAACAATAACCACAGTAATGCTGGTCTCTTACCTCCTAATTTAGAACAGCAATATTTAAAGATTGGGACAGGGATTTAACATTGATAATTTTCAAAATCTGAAAAATTCCGAGATGCCTTTGTGATGCAAACTTAAAATTTTTGCAAAAAAATCAAAACATAATCCATTTGTACAATCAACTTCATAGCAGCATACTTAAGCAAGACTCGACACCAAGACCGTTGAAAATTTTTAAGATATGGACACATTGGCATACTATTCCAGAAACAGAACTGAATGAAAGGAAGAACAATGACTACAGTTTAATGTACAGGGAAGGAAGCATATAAGGGGAATCCCTTTCACCTTTGGATGAGGTTAATATAGTCATTTGAAATCGGTGATGTCAAAAAAACAAATAGGTAGAACAGGATAAGAGGTCAGCAGCAGATGCTCATAGAGTGAGCACTGTTTCAGATACGCTCCATAACCTTTACTTTTTTTAACCTATGATCACCCTTATTTAACTTACTTTTACCTACACCAAAAGATTCTTGCTACTTTTTTGGACTTATCTTTAAGAGTTTATTGTGAATTTTGAAGAAATGAGTACAGAAATGGCTTTGAGATCTAAAGGGCGAGACCCTGGGAAAGATTCTAACGGGAACGGAAAGAAGAAAAAGACTGATCCTAAGCACACTGAATTGACTTATGAAATGTTATTGGAGGTTTTAAATGAAAAATTTGAAGAACGACGACAAATTTTCAAGCAAGATATAAAGGCTTTTCGGGATTATATGGGTAAGACTGATTCAGTAGTTAGCCAGCAGCAAGTTCTAATTGCAACTTTGCAAGAGGACGCTCGGAAGCGAGACTTGATAATCGAAAAACTGGAGCAGAATTTATCTTCGACAATTAAACAGGTGGAAACACTTAAAGCTGTTATGAAGGTACCACAGCTCTGAGGGGCCGAAGGAGCAGGAGCAGCCCCCTCCTTCCGGGGAATTGCAAGATCGCTATTAATTCGGGACTCGGAAGCGAGAGACAATGCAACGGTCTTGACCATTGTTCGTAGGGGCACCTGTGTCACGTGCATGTCCCAGCTAAGTGACAACTATCATGGGCATGAATACCCTCGAGCAATGTGGGGGCAGAGATTGCATCACCCTACTTTGATGGACAGCCACAACTCGGCAGGTAAAGATAAAAGGGGGCTGCAGGAGGCGGTACCCCCAGAGAGAGAGACGCTCCCGAAGAACTCGATCGCTCAACGCTCCCGAAGAACTCGATCGCTCAACGCTCCCGAGAGAGCTGGAAGCCGCGCAACGCCACGTGGGCTCCTAACTCCTTTGGCCTAGGGAGCGGGTGACTGATGATACTGAGAAAGACATCGCACTAACAAAGGGGAAAACGACACTCCCCTGATTTAACGGAGTGGCTGCGTAAAGACCCGGGCAAGTTCTCTTTTCGTTTTCACCGATCCCTCTAAAAACACGTGAAACCCAGTCGGAGGGCAAAAGTCTGCAGACTTCTGAGTGACTTTTATATTTCCAACGGACAATACATTATCCCCTAGACAACAGTCGAGATTATTTCATAATGATGATTATTGCTATACCCGCGTTTTAGATTGAGTTTTACTGACATATACGATTTGAATGTTTGTATTAACCCTGCTTTTTGTGCTCCCCTTTTGAATAAAACGTTTGAAAATAGTGCCATCAGACTCCAACGGACCTCTCTATCTTTGCTGGTGAGTTATCCAGTTACGGGATACGTAACAACTTGGGTTTCTCGTCTCGGGATTTGACACCAAATTGGGAGGCCAGTGAATCGGGCTTGTAGTCCAAAACTTGAATCTGGTTACGCGGGTAGCCAGACGGGAAACTAGCAAAGATGGACGTGGGTGAATTTATGGAAAACCCGACGGTGGGGGCGCTAGAGGCGGCCACCAAATCAGACTTGTTAAATTTAGTGAAGGGGTTGAACCTCACAGAAGTGAGGTCGTCCATGAAAAAGCGGGAGGTACGAAGGGCCATAACACAGTATTACATTGGGAAGAAGGTGTTTGAAGCTGAGGTATTGGGAGATATCCCTGAAGAGATACCATCAAGTGGGACGGTTCAGTTAGAGGTGGAGAAATTGAAGTTGGAACGTGAAATTAAGTTAAGAGATGGAAGCAGATGAAAGAGAGAGGGAAAGGCAAGAGAGAGAGAGGGAAAGGCAAAGGCAGCATGAAATTCACCTAAAGAAACTAGAAGCAGAAGAGAAAGAGAGGGAACGGGCCGAGAAAGAGAAGGAGAGGCAACATGACCGGGAAATTGAGAAGATGAAGAACGAACGCAGAGATCAAGGGTTAGACCAAGCAGAGCGGTTTAATGTTAGTAGGGAGTTGAGATTGGTGCCCCCGTTCGAGGAGACAGATGTCGATAGCTATTTCTTGCTTTTTGAAAAGGTGGCAGTAAATCAGAAGTGGCCAAAAGAGCAGTGGGTGGTGTTGTTACAAAGTGTGTTAAAGGGGAAAGCCCAACGAGCATATGCGGCGTTGTCTCTGGAGGAGGGAGAAGCGGAGAATTATGATGAGGTAAAAAAGGTCATTCTCCGGACTTACGAATTGGTACTTGAGGCCTATAGACCAAAGTTTAGAAATTTAAGGAAAGGGTGGAATCAAACGTATACCAAGCTAGTCCATGAGAAGGGGGTGCTCTTGGACCGTTGGTGCACCGCGGAAGGAGTGGACGAGGATTATGGGCATCTCAGGGAGTTACTTTTGATTGAGGAATTTAAAAGTTGTGTTCCGGAGGAGATCCGGATATATTTGACCGAGAGGCTGACTAAGTCCGTCTCAGCAGCTGCTAGGTTCGCAGATGAATATGCCCTAACTCACAAGACAAGGTTTTCCTTGACAAAAAGTTACCCGAGAGACCGTGGGAACAGTAGGGAAAGCCCGCCGGCTAAGGTAGAAACTCAGCCGGGAGCTAGCTGGAAAAGTGAGGATACCAGTCCAGAAACCTGGAGATTTCCTGGTTTGACCTGTTTTAATTGTGGGAAGGTGGGGCATATTGCATCAAAGTGCTCCGCTCCTAGGAGGGAGCCAGAAAAAGGGAAAGCAGCTATTCCTATAGGATGTATCATGTCGATCTGGAAATCGGCGAGAGGGCCCCTGGTAGATGGACTACAGGAGGGGCGTGAGACGCTTAGTTCCAAAGGAACCGTGTCCCTGGAGGAGGGTGGCCCACAAATTCCAGTACGGATCTGGAGAGACAGTGGGGCTGAGCTATCATTGATTAGCCGTAAAGTGCTAGAGTTCGGACCTCCGACAGGAGAGGTAGCCCTGAAAGGCATAGGAAAAGGGACCGAAGTGGTACCCTTGCATAGGGTCATTCTAGATTGTGAGTTGGTGTCGGGACCAGTAGAGCTGGGGGTCCTGCCGGAGTTGCCGGCGGAAGGTGTGGATGTCCTTCTGGGGAACGACCTAGCAGGAGGAAAAATGGGAGCAGCAGTGAAGCTAACAACCCAGCCTGCGAGGATTGAGGCCCCTCCCTCAGATCTGAAGGTCTACCCCGCCTGCGTGGTCACTCACAGCATGTCGAAAAAGACAGCTGAGAGAGAGAGCAGATTAAATCCGGGCGGTTTTGATTTGGCCGACACGTTTTTACCGACTCTGTACCAGCGAGGGTGAGAGGAAGAGAAACCGGAGAGTAAGGGGGGGGGGGGGGGGGGGAGTAAACAGGAGGAGGTAGACCTGCCACTAGCCAGGCGAGAGTTTGTACGGGAACAGGAAAGTGACGAGGAGCTGAAAGCCTTGAGAGAGTTGGCTCTTTCAGAGACCGAGGTTGAAACCGAGCCCGAAGGTTACTACCTGAAGGAGGGTGTGTTGATGAGGAAGTGGAGGCCCCCCAAGGTGTCGGTCGATGAGGACTGGGCGGTGGTACACCAGATAGTAGTCCCGAAAGTGAATCGGGAAGAAATTTTGAATTTAGCTCATAAGGGACCTTTAGGTGGGCATTTGGGAATAACGAAGACAGTGGATCGGGTTCAAAGAGAGTTCTATTGGCCAAACCTGAGAAAGGAGATTATTGAATATTGTAAAAGGTGTCATACCTGTCAAATGGTGGGTAAGCCAAATCAAGTTATCCCTAAGGCACCCCTATGACCCATCCCCGCATGCGAGGAGCCCTTCTCCCGAATCATTGTGGATTTTGTGGGACCCCTACCAAAAACTGTGAGGGGGCGGCAGTATATCATGACCATGATGTGTGCCGCTACACGATTTCCAGAGGCTGTGCCTCTGGGTAATATTAGAACCGCTGTGGTGGTAGGGGCCCTCATTAAATTCTTTACCACAGTGGGGCTGCCTAAGGAGATACAATCGAATCAGGGGAGTACCTTCACATCTACCGTATTTAGGCAGATGATGACCCAGCTAGGGGTAGAACAAATTCTAGCCTCCGCGTACCACCCGGAATCCCAAGGGGCGTTGGAAAGGTTCCACGCTACCCTAAAGACCATGCTTAAAACTTATTGTCAGGAGAACGTTCGAGATGGGGATGAGGCTTTACTCCTTCTGTTATTTGCCGTCAGGGATACGGTCCAGTGCTCAATGGGGTTCAGTCCGTTTGAGCTTGTTTTCGGTCACAGGCCCAGGGGCCCTCTAACCCTCCTGAGAGAAAAGTGGTCTAGCCCGACCGTTCAAGTCAGTGTGATCGACTATGTTCTGAAATTCCGGGAGAGGCTGCATAAAGTATACGCCTTGGCAAAGGAAAACCTTAAAGAATCCCAGAAAAAAATGAGTCAGTGGTATAACCCGAAAGCGAGAGAACGAGAGTTTAACATAGGCGACAAGGTTTTGGTCCTATTTCCGGTAGTTAACCATCCCCTTCAGGCGAGGTTTCAAGGACCATATACAGTGCGCAAGAAAATAGACTCGCTGAATTACGTGATTGAAACCCCTGATCGGTGAAAGCAGACCCAGTTAGTTCACGTGAACATGATGAAAAGGTACCATGACACCCCCTCCGCGGTGGCCGGGGCAGCCATGAAAACCGATGAGGTGGGGGGGATGGTCCGGAGGGACCAGAGCGGGTCGAAAAGATAGGTATAGTCCCCACCAGATTGGAGAACTCTATGGTATTGGCAAGCCTTGCGGATAAAGTTATACACTTACAGCCTGAACAGAGGGAGCAGGTAATACAGCTCATTCACCGGCATGCAGACTTATACCCAGATGTTCCCCGAAGGTGTAGTGGGACGCAACATGATGTGATAGTTACCTCAACCCAGCCCATAAAACAGGCACCTTATCGTATGAATTCCAAAAAGTGCCAGCTAGGAAGGAAGGAGATTGAACATATGCTAGCTGCTGGGATAATCCACGAATCCTCTTCTGCATGGGCTTTTCCTTGTGTGGTTGTCCCAAAACCGGACAGTACCATAAGATTCTGTACCGATTACCGGAAGGTCAACGCGGTCACCCAGACAGATGCTTACCCTATTCCCCGGGTGGATGGTTGCATTGACCAAGTGGGGAAGGCGAGGTACATCACAAAAGTTGACTTGCTAAAGGGGTACCGGTGTGCTCCTTTAACGGACAGGGCTCGAGAGATTTCCGCCTTTGTCACCCCGTCCGGGTTGTACGAGTACAACGTTATGCCGTTTGGGATGAAAAATGCACCAGGGACATTTCAGCAGATGATAGACACTGTGATAAAGGGGTTAACCCACACCAAGGCTTATCTTGACGATGTGATAGTGTGGAGTGACACCTGGGGGGTGCACCTGGAGGCCGTGGAAAATCTGTTTACCTAAATGTCGACAGCCCACCTTACAGTAAACCTCGCCAAGAGTGAATTTGGTCATGCCACTATCACCTATTTGGGGTATGTGGTGGGAGAGGGACAGTTGGCTCCTGTGCAGGCGAAGGTACAGGCTATTTCTGAGGTTCCTGTACCCTACAATAAAAGGGCTCTGAGGAGGTTTTTGGGCATGATGGGATACTATCGGAAATTTTGTAAAAATTTCGCGGACATTGCGCTCCCCCTTACAAAACTCCTGCGGAAGGAGGAAAGACTTGAGTGGGGTCCCTCTTGTCAGAGTGCTTTTGAAAAGTTAAAAGCCATATTGTGCCATCACCCGGTGTTAAAAGCACCCGATTTGTTAGCACCCTTATCCTTGGCAACGGACGCCAGTGATAAGGCTGCAGGGGCGGTCCTCTTACAGCAAGCAGGGGATGGAGTGGAGCACCCGGTAGCATATTTCTCTCGGAAGTTCAATGTACACCAGAGGAATTACTCTACCATAGAAAAGGAATTGTTAGCACTTGTGTTGGTGATACAACATTTCGAAGTGTACATTTGTCCCGCGCAAAAACCCCTAGTGGTCTATACCGATCACAACCCGTTGGTATTCCTGGCCAATATGAAAAATAAAAACCGGAGGTTATTGAGCTGGAGTCTGATGCTGCAGGAATTCGATATTCAGATACAACACATTAAGGGGAGTGACAATGTGCTAGCGGATTGTTTACCTAGATACTGAACAAAAGGTGTAACTGTATGGCTCTGCACAAAAAAAAAGCAAGCTTGGGTATTGTAAAAAAAAACTCTGTAAGACACTGTACAACTTCGTTTTTTTTTAACCGTTGGTAAAAAAAAACGCTGTTTAGAGGGGAGGTGTTATGAAGGTACCATAGCTCTGAGGGGCCGAAGGAGCAGGAGCAGCCCCCTCCTTCCGGGGAATTGCAAGATCGCTATTAATTCGGGACTCGGAAGCGAGAGACAATGCAACGGTCTTGACCATTGTTCGTAGGGGCACCTGTGTCACGTGAATGTCCCGGCTAAGTGACAACTATCATGGGCATGAATACCCTCGAGCAATGTGGGGGTGGAGATTGCATCACCCTACTTTGATGGACAGCCACAACTCGGCAGGTAAAGATAAAAGAGGGCTGCAGGAGGCGGTACCCCCACAGAGAGAGAGACGCTCCTGAAGAACTCGATTGCTCAACGCTCCCGAGAGAGCTGGAAGCCGCGCAACGCCACGTGGGCTCCTAACTCCTTTGGCCTAGGGAGTGGGTGACTGATGATACCGAGAAAGACATCGCACTAACAAAGGGGAAAACAATGCTCCCCTGATTTAACGGAGTGGCTGCGTAAAGACCCGGGCAAGTTCTCTTTTCGTTTTCACCGATCCCTCTAAAAACATGTGAAACCCAGCCGGAGGGCAAAAGTCTGCAGACTTCTGAGTGACTTTTATATTTCCAACGGACAATATATTATCCCCTAGACAACAGTCGAGATATTTCATAGTGATGATTATTGCTATACCCGCTTTTTAGATTGAGTTTAACTGCCATATACGATTTGAATATTTGTATTAACCCTGATTTTTGTGCTCCCCTTTTGAATAAAACGTTTGAAAATAGTGCCATCAGACTCCAACGGACCTCTCTATCTTTGCTGGTGAGTTATCCAGTTACGGGATACGTAACAAAGCCAAGAGTGTTGACTTTGAAAATCGGTCCAGAAGGCAGAACTTACACATACTTGGTCTCCCGGAAGGTATTGAACAAGGGGACCCCTCGAAGTATTTTGCTCAACTTTTAAAGGATGCGTTCCCTTCTGTATTCCCAGACAGTCCTCCGTTACTTGATCGCGCTCACAGAATTATGCATCGATCACCAAGCGCTTCAGCTAAACCACCGGCTGTAATTGTCCGATTTCACTATGTGCATGTTAAAGAGCAACTTATTCGTGTGGCTTGGCATGTAGGGATGGTCAAATTCCAAGAATTCGATTTTCAATTAGTGGAGGATTTTAGTCCAGAAGTAATGAAGGCAAGGCTTCTTTTTAAACCTCTGATGTCCGAATGTTATGAGAAAAATCTAAAACCTGCGCTCTTATACCCTGCAAAGCTCAGAATCTCACCTGCCAATGCATCACGGAGTGTTTTCCTTTCTACATCTGAAGCTAGAAGCTTTCTGAATGAGATCTTCCCTGCTGCTGCTGATTCTCATCTCTTGTCTCTAATAAATGAGTGATTTTGATTGTTGCAAGATGGTTTTTATTTCCAAAACCAGATTTTGTTTCTGGCTATTGGTGTAGGTTTACTCTATATTTTATACTCTAGTTAAAGTTTTTTTTTCGACATACTAATCTTTTTATTTTACTTACTTCAATCACTGTACTTTATCTTTGGTCATTATTATTAATCCTTCGAAGGTGAATTTTTTTTTACTAAGATGGCGGTTTCTTCTCTAAAGTATTTTTGGCTTTTTTTTTGACTTCGCCTTTTTTTTTCTCTCGTCTTCTTCCTATAATGCATTTCTTATCACAGTTTAATTTTTTTTTTGGTTTGTTTGGGTTTTAACCCAATTTATAAGTTACTAGTGATTATATTCTTTTTGGTTTTTTTTACTAGCAATTCTATTAAGAAGTTTGGTTTTAGTATAGTGATCATTATTTCTTTAGAGTTTGGGTGGATCTTTTTTTCCCTTTATATACGGAGTTGCCCTCTGCTGATATGGGGGTAGATTTAGTTTCATTTCTCTTTCTTCCCAGCCTTTTCCTGGCTGGGAAGGGGCTTTCTCCTCTTGAGTGGGGGGTGGGAGTTTTATTTCTAAATCTTATGTTCTTTATATCAGTTTTTTTTAGTTTTTTCATTTGGGCTGATCTTAAACTACTAAAATGTCCACGATGTCATCACATCCGGGTCCGCCCCTTATTTTTGTTCCTCTTCCGGGTGCATGAGTTCATAATTTGGTTAACCCATTATATACCAAAGGGTTGATTTCAGAAATATGGCTCAGACCATTAATTTTGTCTCTTGGAATATTAATGGCTTAAACCATCCGATTAAACGGAAAAAGATTTTCAAAGTATTCCAAAAACTGAATGCTCATATTATTTTTGTACAAGAAACTCATGTGAGGAAAGAGGACAATCATCGTTTTTTTTAGGTTTTGGAAGGGTCAACAGTACCATTTGAATTCGAATGTTAAAGTAAAGGGAGTTTCAATTTTTATTGACTCCTCTATTGCATTTGTTCAACACGATATTTTTTCAGATCCGAATGGTAGATTTTTGTTAATTACTGGGTTACTTTTTAACAAAAAGGTTGCTATGGTTAGTGTTTATGCTCTAAATGTGGATTATCCTGATTTTTTTAAGTCCTTATTTACTTCCCTACCTAATCTAAATAAATATAGGTTAATAATGGGTGGTGACTTTAATTGTTGTTTAAATCCTTTGTTGGACAGATCTACATCTACTCAGATTTTACCTAATAAGTTGGACACTTATATTAACTCTTTTTTGACTGATAATGGAATTTTTGATATTTGGAGATTTCGGCATTCTAAAGACAAAGAGTTTTCATTTTTCTCACATGTTTATCATTCTTACTTGAGAATTGACTACTTTTTTATTGACTCTTGTTTTATTCCATCGGTAATTGGTTGTAATTATGATATTATAGCCATCTCTGACCATGCTCCATTAAAACTTCCTGTTAAATTTACGGATACAGCTTCTAGTGCTAGACAATGGCGATTAGATTCTACCTTACTGCAAGATCCGGATTTTATTAAATTTATGAAGGAACAGATCGATTTCTTCTTTTCAACTAATTCCACGGATGATATTTCTTGCGGAACACTTTGGGACACTTTTAAAGCATATATACGTGGACAGATTATCTCCTACTCCGTTGGTTTGAGAAAACGCATTAAGAAGGAAACTCTTTTATTGGCTGATAAAATTAAAGAGATTAACAAGAAATATTCGACTGCTCCTAGTAAGGAGCTTTACAAACAAAGGGTTGAACTTCAAATGGAACATAGTTTATTACTTACATCTTCGATTGAAAATCAATTAATGAAAACCAGATCTGGTTTTTATATACATAGTGATAAATCGGGTAAACTGTTAGCTAGTCAATTGAAGAATGCTTTGGTTAAACGCCAAATTACTAAGATTCGTCAGCAGAATGGGGATCTGACAGTTAACCATGATGAGATTATCAAATCTTTTCAAGATTTTTATACTTCCCTGTATCATTCTGAATTCCCTCATGATTATAATACCATGTGTGATTTTCTTGGGAAATTGAATTTTCCAAAATTATCATCAGATAATCTTTCACATTAGAAACTCCTATTACGGATGCAGAAATTAAAGGGGTTATTTCCTCTATGAATTCTGGGAAAGCACCAGGTCCAGATGGGTATACAGTAGAATTTTAAAAACGTTTTTCCTCTACTCTTTCTCCTTGGTTATGCAGGGTTTTTGAAGAAGCAATTAGATTGAGTAATCTGCCACAATCTTTTTATAGAACATCCATTTCTTTAATATTGAAGAAAGATAAAGACCCTACTGACTGTGCATCCTATAGACCAATATCCTTATTGAATGTAGATTCCAAGATCTTTTCCAAGTTACTGGCATCCAGGCTAGAGAAGGTATTACCTCAAATTATCTCAGAAGATCAAACTGGTTTTATTAAAAATCGCTATTCTTTTTTCAACGTTAGGAGATTATTGAATATTGTTTATACTCCTTCACATAGCACTTCAGAATGTGTCATTTCATTAGATGTGGAGAAAGCATTTGATAGAGTTGAATGGCCATACTTATTTACTGTGCATGAGAAGTTTAATTTTAGTCCGACATTCATTTCCTGGATTAAACTGATATATCATACTCCAGTAGCCTCAGTGTTTACTACCAATCAAAGATCTCCCTTTTTTCGTTTATTTCGGGGTACTAGACAAGGCTGTCCTCTTAGCCCATTATTATTTGATATTGCTTTAGAACCGTTGGCAATTGCTATCAGAGAATCACAGAACATTTTTGGCATTAATCATGGGACGGATATACATAAGCTATCATTATATGCAGATGATTTATTATTATTTATTTCTGATCCTGAGAAATCCATTCCTGCAGTTATATCATTGTTGGCTCAATTAATTTTTCTGGGTATAAATTAAATCTTAATAAGAGTGAATTGTTTCCTTTAAATAGATGGGTTCCAATTTATGGAAATTTACCTTTTAAATTAGTTAATGACTCTATAATTTACTTAGGGATTAAAATCACAAGAAATTATAAGGACTTATTTAAGGTTAATTTTTTACCCCTAATCGATCAGATTAAATGTTTGTTTACTAAACGGTCACCAGTATCTTTATCTCTGATAGGTCAGATTAATGCTATTAAGATGGTTATTTTACCCAAGTTTTTATATATATTTCAAGCAGTACCAATTTTTATTCCAAAATCTTTTTTTGCTAATGTTGATTCAAAAATTTCCTCATATATATGGCAGAATAAAAATCCTAGATTAGGTAAAAAATATTTTCAGAAGGCAAGGAAGGAAGGTGGATTGGCATTGCCTAATTTTAGATTTTATTATTGGGCAGTCAATATCCGATATTTAATATGTTGGTTAAAGGATTGGGATTTATCTTTTAGCCTTCATTGGGTGAACCTGGAAATTAAATCTGTACAAGGATTTTCATTGGGTTCTATGTTAGGGTCTTCTCTTCCCTTTGCTCTTTCTAAATTGCAGAAACGAATTGACAATCCAATAGTTAAACATACTTTACGTATATGGTTTCAATTTCAGAAATTTTTTAGGTTGACTCAGTTTGTTTTAAATATTCTATTGTATTCCATTGCTTTTTTTATCCTTCTATTATAGACCAAGCTTATTCAGCTTGGAAGACTAAAGGATTACTACGATTTTCCGATTTATTTTTGGATAATTGTTTTATGTCTTTTGAACAATTATCTAATAAATATAATTTGCCTAGATTTCTTTTTTTAGATATTTACAGATTAGGAATTTCTTAAATACTGTACTTCCTACCTTTCCAAATCTCGTGTCTTCAGGTATTTTGGAGAATTTGTTTGAACTAAATCCTTCTCAGAAAGGGCTAATATCAAAACTCTACAATATAATTATGAAGATACGTTCAGAGCCCTTCTATAAGATTAAAAATGATTGGGAAAGGGAACTTAACCTTACTATCCCTATTGAGAATTGGGATAAAATTCTTCAATTAGTTAATTCATCATCTATATGTGCTAAACATTCATTAATACAGTTGTGCATAGGGATCATATGTCCAAGGATAAATTGGCTCATTTTTATTCCTATATAAATCCTATTTGTGACAGATGTCATTCTGAGATAGCGTCTTTAACTCATATGTTTTGGTCTCGTCCGCTTTTGAAAAAATATTGGAAAGACATTTTTGATATTATTTCCACGGTATTGAACATTGATTTACAACCTCATCCTATTACTGCAGTTTTTGGTTTACCAATGATGGACTCAGTCGATTTATCCTCTTCTGCTTGTTGAATGATTGCATTTCTTACATTAATGGCTAGAAGATCTATTTTGTTGAATTGATAAATTAATCCTTCTACCGTATTTCATTGGTTTTCTCAAACTATGTTATGTCTAAATTTAGAAAAAATTAAAAGTGTTGTATTTGATACTTCTATTAAATTTGAAAAGATATGGAGACCATTTATTCAATATTTTCATATGATGTAATGTGACCCTGTTCCAAGCCTATTTGTTTTTCCAGTTTTGATTTTACATATGTTGAGAGGATCGGAGTTGACGACACTGATGATTTTGTATTTTTGTTAGATATTATAAACAGCCCTTTTTTTTCATTTTCCCCCATTCTTTTCTTTTTTTGTTTTTTTCCTTATTAGTTATTAGATTGTTAGATTAGTTTTTCTTGCATAATTTTTTTTTTCTTTTTCTGTTCTTTTAAAAATATATATTAGGATATACCTAGGTTTGCTTTGTTTATATGTTACTTGTATCGTCCATGATTTGGGAAGACTCATTTATATTGTAACTATTGCTTATATATTCTTTCATGTTCAGTTGAAATGTGTATGTTTGTAATCTCATTATCTATGTATTAATCTTATTATGTTGATATTAATAATAATAATAATAATAATAAAAATATTGAAAAAGAAAGAAAGAACAGGATATTGGGTATAGTTTACATTGATCATAGATGCAGAGCTTTCAGTGTTTCATCATGGCCCAAAACACAATGGAAGGCATTAAACAAAGAGTTGCTTTAAAGATGTAAACTGATTTGGAAGTTGGCAAGAAATTCAAGATGTATGGAGTTCTATGTATAAATGTTCAAATCCATGGTCCAGCAATGTGATGAATGATTTGAAGTGCCCTTCACAAACATTTTTTTTATATCTTGGACATGAGATTGCCCTGGGAACTACTTGAATAATCTGAAGTGAACATAGGTAAACTACAAGGGAATAATCAAAACGATAGTGACTATTGTATCAAAAGGGGTGATGACAGCATTACGATATTGCAGTATTGACATTATGAAATGGAAAATGTTGAAAACTATTCATGATGCATCAGGAGAAGCAACTATATCAGACTAGCAAATTGGTTACAGATGGGGAAGGTTAATGTGGTATACTTCAGATCATTTCAAAATAATTCTAATGCATTAACTGATAAATAGCACGTTTTGCTTCAATACAAAATATACCCAGCCAATCATGATAAAAATTTGTCTTTTTACCTATTGTCAGGTGTAGTAGAAGACGAAGCCTCTAGTTCTTCTAGGGTCTGTTGAAATAATTCCCTATTTTCATTTATAAAATGCCTCTGCATTTCTGACATCTGGGCCATTATCTTCTCTCTACGCAGACGAGCAATTTCAGCTTTCCGCTTTCGATCTGCTTTGTCTTTATCTCGTAAACACTATAAAAAGAACAGTTGAATGATTAATGTTTTCACTTAGTTATCTTACACAGCATCAACCTTACTTACAATCTTTTTTTAAGTATTAATTTAAGTTGAAAATTTATAATTTTAACCTGTAGAGTACATGAAAAATATTTATAATATATTTTTATATTATTATGCAATAATAACTTATTCAACTATTCTAAAAGAAAAATAGGTTGACAATATTAGTCCAATAACACTAAACAAATCTGACATTTTCAGGGCTTTTACTCAGTTAGCTACAATCAGTGATGAAATGTTATTTTCATAATCTTGGATTCCAGAGGAGGAAAGTCCATAGGGCTGTCCTTGAAAGATGTCTGTGAATGGAGCCTAAGGACATTGCATAAATGCCACAAATTCTATTCAGTTGACACTGCTCACAAGGTTTTCCATAAAATTAAATGACTATTAAGATTTTGAGCAGGTGGAGAGGGAAAAGGTGGCTAGAGGAAGTGAAAAAACTACCAAAATGGATTCAACTGAGTAGATGAAAATGAAAAGAACAAGAAGTGAAGTCATTTTAAACAAATAAAGATGTATATTTACTGTTTGGACAAATGGAAAACTTGAACAAGAGTGACTAAAACATTACTGTAAAACATCTAAAACCAATCATTTAAAAAAAGTTGAAAAGCGAGAATATTTTGATAAAATGCACTTATTTTCAAAAAGTTATCCATGTTCCTTAAAGTTAACTATATAATTTGTGCAGTCACATTTTGTATCAGGAAGCTAGATCTTAAAGTGACTGGCTTTCATTCTTACCTCCTCCACACTGTGCCCTTCCATCTCGACGACAGGGTTTGAGTTGCTCCGTTCTCTCATCTTTTGAATAACTCCAAAAAGCTTCAGAACAAAATACATTAGAAGTTAAATTTAATGATTAATGAATTATGTTATTGCACTAATAAATTTACTTATAGATTTCATAAAGATGTGCGAAAAAACATGACCATCAGAGTCAGCCGGAATAAACAGGCATGTTTTATAAAATTAAAAAAGGATTTAGTTTTCCAGAGTATATAATGCGATTCATGAATTAATCTTTTCATGCCAGTGTCACCAGCAATTTAACAGAAGTGATTTATGATGCTCAAGTGTGAAAGGAGGTAAAATGAGCAGCTTCAAAGTCATTGAATTAACATGTCTTCGTAATATAATGCTTCAGTCACATGGCTTACAGCATCACTTGTTAGTGCATGATTGGCAACCTTAACTAACTTTCCCACCATCAAATTCACTTTTACAGCTCCAGTAAATATACAGGAAAGACCTTCTACTCACACTATGTCAATTTGATTACCTGGCAAAACTGATACATACTGATAATAAAGTTATGGCAGTATGTAATTGTGAGACAGCAGAACAATGATCACTGGCTTCTTTCACAATTGTTGCTGTTAGCAGTATCAGGATAAAGCAAACAAATTAATACAGTGAGTGGTATGCAAAAGTTTGGGCACCCTGGATCAAAATTTCTGATACCGTAAATAGCTATGCGAGTGAAAGATTACCTGATTTCCAAAAGGCATAAAGTTAAAGATGACACATTTCTTCAATATTTTAAGCAAGATTACTTTTTTTATTTCTATCTTTTATAGTTTCAAAATAACAAAAAAGGAGAAGGGCTCGAAGCAAAAGTTTGGGCACCCTGCATGGTCAGTACTTAGTAACACTCCTTTTGGCAAGTATCACAGCTTGTAAGTGCTTTCTTCCTTGCAAAAGGCTTCTGGTTCTGTGCAATTCTTGGGCCATCTTGCATGAACTGCTCTTTTGAGGTCTATCCACAGATATTTGATTATGTTTAGGTTGGGGAACTGTGAGGACCTTGGCAAAACCTTCAGCTTGCGCCTCTTGAGGTATTCCATTGTGGATTTTGAGGTGTGTTTAGGACCATTACCCTGATGTAGAAGCCATCCTCTTTTCATCTTCAGCTTTTTTTTTTACAGATGGTGTGATGTTTGCTTCCAGAATTTGCTGGTATTTAATTGAACTCATTCTTCCCTCTACCAGTGAAATGCTCCCCGTGCCACTGGCTGCAACACAAGCCCAAGCCATGATTGATCTACCCCTGTGCTGAACAGTTGGAGAGGTGTTCTTTTCATGAAATTCTGCACCCTTTTTTCTCCAAACATACCTTTGCTCATTGTGGCCAAAAAGTTCTATTTTAACTTCATCAGTCCACAGGACTTGTTTTCAAAATGCATCATACTTGTTTAGATGTTCCTTTGCAAACTTCTGATGCTGAATTTTGTGGTGAGGACGCAGTAAAGGTTTTCTTCTGAAGACTCTTCCATGAAGGTCATATTTGTGCAAAAGTTTCCTTGGTCTTCCTGACCTCAACTTGACCTCCACCATTCCTGTTAACAGCCATTTCTTAATTACATTATGAACTGAGGAAACAGCTACCTGAAAACACTTTGCTATCTTCTTATACCCTTCTCCTGCTTTGTGGGCATCATTTATTTTAATTTTTAGAGTGCCAGGCAACTGCTAATTGTTGGGAAAATGTTTGAGGAGCCAGGGTATTTATAAAGCTTTGAAATTTGCAACACCTGGCCTTTCCCAACGATGACTGTAAACAAGCCATAGCCTTTACAAGCTCATTAAAATCTGAGACCTTCGTAAAAGTTATATGAGAGCTCAAATCTCTTGGGGTGACCAAACTTTTGCAAGGTGCTCCTTTCCTATTTTTCCCCACTCTAAAAGTGTACACAACAAAAACAATACAATAATCTTGCTTAAAATGTTGAAAAGAATGTTTCATCTTTAACTTTATGACTTCTGGAGATAAGTTCATCGTCTACTCATTTAACTATTCATAGTAACAGAAATTTTGACCCGGGGTGCCCAAACTTCTGCATGCCACTGTATATGGGGTTATAAATCGACAGACACAGAGAAAACTTTCACCCTACTATCCTAGGTTAGATCTGAATAAAAACTTCCAAGGGTGAATGACCACTATCTAATCCATTGGCAGCAGTATTTGAAATACCACTTTACTACTTCATAATGAATTGATTTTACATCCTAAATGACACCACCTTCTGTATGAAAATGCAGCAGAAAATCTATTTCTCAGCTGAACGGAATTCTAGTAAGAAAGACCTCAATTCCACGCTAACCTGTCAATTCTACAACAAAGTGCAATTGATATAGCTTACTTTTGGTACTGAATTCGCATAATAAAAATATTCATAAATATTTTTAAAATTGGTGCACAATAAAAAAGTGAAATGTTTTCCTAAACATGCAGAGATAGCAGCAGGGCGGAAACCGCATTTCAGGCAATAGTACAGTTTATTTAATTGTTAACACATCATCTGCTAAAGTAGTTTTATTCAAATATGCTTTCGATTAACTGTGAACAAATCACCATGAAACAAATTTAATGGATTAATGCCATTAGAACATACCTTAAGCACCCACTTGATCATGTCCTTATAAACCTCTAAATGGGGAGCATTTTGCAATGTTTCCAGCATTGCCAAAATACTAGGTGAGTTTTCTGGAGCCTCCCCAGGACCTGCCAAATATTGCCAAAGTAAGCTATATGATGATATGCAAATTTCACAAGTTTAGGCAATACTTAGTCATAGCTAAATCTCTTAAAATACTGATAAATTTCAAGATAATTTTACTGATAAGTCCAAGTCCAGCCACTTTAGAAACATTTAGTTAGATAACATCTCCTTCGGCTACTGCAAATCATACCTGGATGAAAAGTTAACATAAAAGGAACTGAAAAGAACATAATGCTGGACTTGGATGGATGCATGAATGTGTTCTGGTGAATAGAGGCAGGCATGTTGCATCACATAGTGTAGGGAAAATCAAGCTTATATGATTTGTGAACAAAAAGTAGGAAAATGCAGCACTGCATTCACAACACAGGTTGCAAAGATTATAATCCAGGCTTTGAAAATAACAATATGATGCAAGCAAATGCAGAAAAAGGGACAACTAAAAGTACTACATGTGATTTTTGGAATAAAGACCAAAAGTTTTAGCCCTGAACAAATCCATTTACACAAGTGGACAATGAAGCAACTTATACAGGAACAAAATAAAACATGAGGTTTTTTTTAATTATCTGCAACAGAAAGGTGAAAAAACTTGAATGAGAGGATAAATGAATAAAATGGCACCTTTCTTCCATGAATAGTTAAATCCTCGCAAAGTTGCACAAATTTTACTACACTGTGGATACATACGTGAGACTTTTGAAGTGAAGTTAAAACTAAAATCGCTGTCTTCACTCGCACTTTCTAATTGTTGTTTCTCTTCAAGTAAAGCCATTCCAATTAGATGCAAAACCTACAGGAATAGGTAATGACACATCGATATGCAAACACAATTTAAATTAATTGTCAATAAGTCATAGAAAACCACAGCACAGAAACAAGCTATTGGGCCCATCTAGTTTTTGCTGAACCATAAATCTGCCTACTCCCACTGACCTGCACCTGGACCACATCTCTCCACACCCCTCTCATCCATGTATAAATCCAAATTTCTCTTAAATGCTGAAACTGAACTTGTTTCCATCACTTGCGTTGGCAGCTCATTCCACACTCTTACCACCTCTGAATGTTTCTTCCTCATGTTCCCCTTAAATATTTCACCTTTCACCCTCAATCCATGACCTCTAGTTGTAGTCTCACCCAACCTCAGTGGAAAAGGCCAGCTTGCATTTACCTCATCTATTCTATTCACAATTTTGTATACCTTTATTAAATCTCCTCTCAATCTTCCACATTGCAAGGAATAAAGTCTTGATCTATTCAATCTTTCTGTATAATTCCCAGCAACATCCTTATAAATATTCTCTGCACTCTTTCAATCTTATTTACGCCTTTCCTGTAGATAGGGGACCAAAACTGGACATAATACTCCAAATTAGGACTCAAAACACCTTATGCAATTGCAACATAACAACCCAACTCAATTGATTTATGAACGCCAATGCGCCAAAAGCTCTCTTTATTAACCTATCTACCTGTGACACTACTTTCAAGGAATTATGGATCTATATTCCCAGATCCCTCTGTTCTACCATATTCCTCAGTGCCTTACAGCTCATCATGTACTATCTACCCTAGATGGTCATTTTACACATATTTGCATTAAATGCTACCTGCAATTTTTTCAGCCCATTTTTCCAGCTCATCAAGATCCCACTTCAAACTTGTATGTTTGGCTGTATGTTTTACTGTTTGTAAACAAATGATTAATGTGCTCATTTGCAATCAGTGTCTTCTGTCTCACTCACCAAACCCATGAACTTGTCACAAACTTCCAATGCAGGACCTTGTCAAGGGCCTCTTGCTAAAATCCAGGTAGACAACATCCACTGCCTTGCCATCATCAGGTTTCCTGGTAACTTCCTTGAAAAACTCTATTATTTTAGTACAACTTAACATGCACAAAGCGATGTTGACTAAACACTCCTTGTCTGTCCAAATACTTCCCATTACTGGTGTCAGGGTCACCTTTTTACAGTATGGGAGTCCCAGTCATTTTCAAAACTTATCAAAGAACCAGCTGTCTACGGCTAGTGTGAACTATGTGCCAGACTTAACGGATGTCCTTCTATGCACAAACTTATCCATAGGTCAATCAAACTCAGTGATACCAAGTGGCAAACACTTTTCTACAGGACTGAAAGAATGCACTTTCAGGTACCTATAAATAGCAGTCAGCTGGCAGCATTAACTGAATTCCATAACAAATTACCTGCTGAATTCCTGAAAAAAATGAACAGTTATAAATATACTTCAAGAAATTCCCAAACAATTATATCATAAATAATTTGGTACAACATTTAAAACTATCCTGTAGACCAATGGTGTCAAGTATTACCTTTCTTTTCAGTTTGTCTTGTATTTTGTACCTATATGTATGTTGAAAAGTTAATTCAACATACTCTGCTGTCACCTTTTGCAGATTCTCAAGAGATTTGGTGTGAACAATGTTTTATTTTCCTCTTAAAACCTTCTACCAAATTTCAATGAAATTGGGTTTAAAATTATACTGTGGCGACCCATTTCCTGGCGCATCCGAGCCGACTCACAATTAGATAGCCTACGGGGGTTTGCGAGCACAGAGCTTTGGAGCCTCTGCGCCATGGGGGGCCGGTTGAGGGAGGCTTAAAAGTGAGGCTGAAGTTTTCGAATAAAGTTTTTTCCTTCAACTGCAGTTACCGACTCCGTGTCGTAATTTTAGCGCTGTGTGTAGCACACCGCGACAATACCCTCAGCCATGCATTTGTTATCTTGAAGCTTGACTGGTCTGAAGCACTCCGGCTTGGCTCAGTCTACCTACAGAAATTTCAGATCATCCAATATTTTGCATATTATACTCAAGACCTCCTCACCTATCACCCAGAGCATCAGAACGACAACTTGCTAGAAAAATTCTCACCCCATTTTCAAGCCTGTCCATGATAGGGGAAATGAAGTTGCAAATGTTAAAGGAGGAAATTATATTTCCAATTAAAGGTTCTAAAGATCAAATATAACTTTGGAGAATAATGAATTGGTGCAGTCTAATATGGAGAAGTTTGCCAAGCCAAATAGAGAGAGAATATTAATAATGTTACCATATTCTCCTTTTCCATAATTTCCATTGCTTCAAAAAAATCTAAACTGCTTCCCTATTTCTGGATAGTCAATAATTTTTTTGAATTTGATTGTTCAACCACTAGCATCCATATCTTGTGCAACTGAGATCCTAAGCTATGGAATTTCCTCCTTTCCTCGTTCAGATGTTCCTTAAAATCTCCCGTTGATAAAACTTTGAATTTTTCTGAGTACTATATTTCCTGAATTGCAGTGACCTCCAAAAACACATCTAATGAACTAAATTTAAATACATACACAAAGTCTAGCTTCAAAAATGCAGTAGACAGATTTGTCCTTAGGTGCTAAAATTCCTTCAAGGTTTTTAGTAACATCAATTGCCTAACTTTGCCCTCACTTTAAATAGGCAGAGTAAATGAATTCCAGAAAAAGCAAAAAAACTGCTGTACTGAAAAACAGGTAATAAGTTGTTATACAACAAAACCTTTCAGAGACGTGCAGAGAGACAAAAATAAAAATTTCAAGAACTAATTTTTTATAATGGTATTAGTGATTTAAAAGGAATGTCCTTAATTATGATCATATTATGCAGCTGTGCACATATGCCTGTCTACATATCTATTTCAATGTGCCAGGTGGAAAAATGTCAAAGATTTTCTGACTTTGAGGCAGGAAAACAAAAGTGTAGTGATCATATGATAACAATTCAAAAATAAATACAGATAATTTCAGAAAAAAAATTACAGAGCTTACCCTCTGTAACATGCTCTCAGTCCAAGCATGTCCATTTGGCTCCACAACCCACTGCAACACTGTTCTCAGAATGTGTAAGTACACATCTGATTGAAGGATATTTACCAGACTGGCAAACAGAGGGCAGAAATGTGGAAATACAGGAGGTGGAAGAGCTAAAATAAAGAACAATTTCATGAATCATCTGAACTACCACTCAAATTAGCATAGGCCATTGAATTTAACAGAAAAGTGATGCAACAATTATTCTTTTAGAAACATAATTCAAGATTTCCATAATTATGCCGCAAAGGTTGACATATCAATCAATGACTCCCTGATGCTTCACCTGGAGTGAGCACCTGGACCTTTAGCCAACAGGAAGAGAGCTGGTAAAAGAGCAAACGTTGTATGTCATGAAGTTGCATTTCTCTTTTTGCATAAGAGGAACCCATCACAGAATTCACTCGTTTTGTTCAACATTGAGGCCTGAAGTTGAATTTATTCTGGTACACCTAATTGTATTATAGAATAATATACTACAGAAACAGACCCTTCAGTTTAACTCATCCACACTGACCAAGGTGCCCAGCTGATGTTGTTGGCCTGAAGAATCTAAAAATATGACGATGGATAAAAATATGGATGATGGGGTGGTAAATTGGATTAGTAAGTATGCAGATGATACTAAGGTAGGTGGCGTTGTGGATACTGAAGTAGGTTTTCAAAGCTTGCAGAGAGATTTAGGCCAGTTAGAAGAGTGGGCTGAAAGATGGCAGATGGAGTTTAATGCTGATAAGTGTGAAGTGCTACATTTTGGCAGGAATAATCCAAATAGGACATACATAGTAAATGATAGGGCATTGAAGAATGCAGTAGAACAGAGTGATCTAGGAATAATGGTGCATAGTTCCCTGAAGGTGGAATCTCATGTGGATAGGGTGGTGAAGAAAGCTTCTGATATGCTGGCCTTTATAAATCAGAGCATTGAGTATAGGAGATGGGATGTAATGTTAAAATTGTACAAGGCATTTGTAAGGCTGAATTTGGAGCATTGTGTACAGTTCTGGTCACCGAATTATAGGAAAGATGTCAACACAATAGAGAGAACAGAGGAGATTTACTAGAATGTAACCTGGGTTTCAGCACCTAAGTTACAGGGAAAGGTTGAACAAGTTAGGTCTTTATTCTTTGGAGAGTAGAAGGTTGAGGGGGGACTTGATAGAGGTATTTAAAATTATGAGGGGGGATAGATAGAGTTGATGTGGATAGGCTTTTCCCATTGAGAGTAGGGGATATTCAAACAAGAGGACATGAGTTGAGTGTTAGGGGGCAAAAGTTTAAAGGTAACAGGAGGGGGAATTTCTTTACTCAGAGAGTGGTAGCTGTGTGGAACGAGGTTCCAGTAGAAGTGGTAGAGGCAGGTTCAGTATTGTCATTTAAAGTCAAATTGAAAAGTATATGGACAGAAAAGGAATGGAGAGTTATAGGCTGAGTGCAGGCCAGTGGTACGAGGTGAGAGTAAGTGTTCGGCACGGACTAGAAGGGCCAAGATGGCCTGTTTCCGTGCTGTAATAGTTATGTGGTTATATACAAAACAACAAGCTGGAACATGGACAGAAGACAAGTAAACAAAACAAATATCTATGTTCTTGCCATATGGTGGAGAGAATGGAAGATGTTGTTTTATGAGATTTCTTGTGACCAATATTTTGTGAATTGTTTTTCTGAACTACGTCTAACTGGATTGAAGTAATTAAAATTGGACATAACAAAGGCCTTACTGATAAACTGCGAGATCAGAGATAATTTACAAATGACAATTTATTTGTCAAATACTCTCTATTAAGGCAGAAGAGTCAATGGTGGCTTATAAGAAGAATAAATTTGTGTCTGCCAACTGACAAAACCAGTGTCTGATTGAACTGGCTGTAAGTGGCTTGATATTGTTTGATTCACAGAAAAGCAAAGGGGTGACATCAAAGGCATATTTTTATGTGGGAGAACAGCAATAAGCTAATGCTACCTATAGCCTTGGGCCACAGTAAATGAAGAATGGACACAGGGTAGCCTACTAAGTGAGAACCAATCAATTCAAAGTAAGGAATGAGAACTCTAAAGACTGTCATGCGGAAGATTTCCAAGTCAGAAGCATGATGAGGAAGGATCAATCATTTGGCCAATAGCTGATCCCCTATTTTGGTGGTACAAGTTGGAGAAATTGGAGCAAGGATTTGATTACTGGTACAGAAGAAACAATAGCATTTAGGAGACCAAGTCAATGACCTGGTATCAACATAACTTAAATAGATATTTGCACTGATACAATAATAGATTGCGAGTTTGAATTAATTTGGATTTGTCTGGTGATTTACCTAATCTACATAAGCTAGTTGACTGAGGTAAGGGTCAATGGCTAGCTCCATTTGTCCCATATCTTTCCAAATTTTTTCTACCTATATACCTGTCAAAGTGCACTTTAAATGTTGATAATTTACTGTACCTGTTTTAACAACTTCATTCTATGTACATACACCCTCTGAGTGAAGCTGATCCCTTTTAAATCTTTTCCCTCTCACCTTCAACCTATCCCCTATTTTTTATTCATATTTCCTAGGGAACAGAATAGTATAGAGTGCTTATAGAAAGTATTCACTCCCCCCCAACCCCGGAAGTTTTAATTTTTTATTGCTTTACAACATTGAATCACAGTGAATTTAATTTGGCTTTTTTTTTACTCTGATCAATAGAAAAATACTCTTTTGTGTCAAAGTGAAAATAGATCCCTACAAAAATGATCTAATTACAAATATAAAGCGCAAAATAACTGATTGCACAAGTATTCACCTCCCTTTAATATGACTCATCACTTATCTTCAGTGGTGAAGCCAATTGGTTTTAGAAGTCACATAATTAATTCAAAGGAGATCTGCATTTGGAGACCTGTGTGCAGTCAGGTGTTTCAACTGACTGTAGTAAAAATACACCTGTATCTGGAAGGTCCAGCTGCTGATCAGTATCTTGACCTCCAACATGATGGCATGAACATCAATTTCTCAAACTTCTGGTAAACCTCACCCATCCTTCTCCATTCCACATCTCTTCTCCCTCTCTCACCTCATCGTCTTGCCTGCCCGTCTCTGGTGCTCTTCCTCCCTTTTCGTTCTTCAGGGCCTTCTGTCCTCTATTAGATTCCCCCTTCTCCAGCTCTGTATCTCTTTCACCAATTAACTTCTCAGCTCTTGACTTCTTCCCTCCCACTCCTGGTTTCACCTATCGCCTTTTATTTCTCCCTCCCCTCTCTTCCCCCCGCTCACATTTTTGACTGTACTCATCTTTTTTTTCCTCCAGTCCTGCTGAGTTCCTCCAGCATTTTGTGTGTTGCCCAAATTAAATCCACTGTGATTCAATGTTGTAAAACAATAAAACATGAAAACTTCCGGGGGGGGGGGGGGGGGGTGGAATTCACTCTATGCTCAAGAGTTGGCATGGACTTAACAGGTCCCTACTGTGTAGTAATCAAGTAATTTCAGAGTACTTGAAATCCTTTTTACTTAATTCCTTAGGTTTTCCTGTTTCTTCTTCTACTCCCTTTCTGAAATTACACAATTTTCATACTCTTTTTATTAGTCTGATAGATCAAATGTGCTTACCTCTATTCATATGGATTCTTTTCTTGCCAGTGTTATCCCAAATGAATATCATGACTCAATATACTCTTTTCTCCTCTATCTTTCCAGGTACATTTAACATTATTGATTTTCATGTTTGGCTCTTAATTCTTCTATTAATATCTCAATAAATTCTTCTATTGTTTTGTGAAGAAATAATATGATTATGTTGTGTTTTATTGAAGACATAGTGAAATTGATGGACAGATGGTTTTACTCGTTCTTGACTGAATTTCTTTCAATTAAATATCAACCATTAGTTTGACTCCTGTTTTAAGGGCTACTTCTTTTGTCAGAGAAACTCTTGAGTTTCTCTGCCCTTCTTTTCCTGTTTTGTTTCTATTCAAGTTGTTCCATGTTCCTTAGTCTATCACAATCCAACCATTATCTTTTTGCTGCTTTATAAAACTCCATTTTTTTCAGTTAAATATAAACTTGAAAAGTTTTTGACTTTCCCATCTGCCATCTCCTAACTCCAAAAAAACAGCAACAGAACCCGCTATGGCCAAAGAACCTTCTGTATCCAAAGCAAAAAGATTTGCAACATTTGACTGGGCCAACAGAACAAAAACAAATGTCCAATGTTATCTGATAAAGATACACCTGAATGGTACTTCAGCAAGCTCATGTCTGCCAAAGTAACAGAAAATATTCTATTCTCCATGTCAACACTGCAATGGTAAACTGCTACTGCATAAATTGCAGAATGAAATTAATTCAGAAAATGAAAAAATATGCCAGTCTACATTTCTCTTGATCCTAATATGATCCTCATGACTATTATTTAATTTGGTAATGCATCTAAAGCTCTTACTATTTATCATGATAAAATCATGGAACTAGATTCATTTCAGCAGCAGTGAAGCCATCTCCAGACTGAAGATTTGATTCAAAATAGGAGAAATATTTTGCAGGAATGGAAAATATCTTTACTATACCTGTGTCTTCTCCATTCAGCTTCTTTAACTTTCTCTGAGCTTCTTCAGCCTAATGAAAGTGAAACATTAAAATAAAATGCAGGAGAAAAATTGACTGCAAAGAGCTTCTCTTAAAGCCTCACAAAATATATTCTTATAAATCTGACATGGATACAAAACCTCAACATTCACATGGCTATCAAAAAATTAACCTAACCAGCTTTGAGAAAGCAATTTTTAGTTAAAACATAATGTCATTACACATAGGGAATGCATGAGTTATTTATTTAATCCATACACATCATATTAAAACAATGTGATTATTAGGTACAGGATAGAAAAATATAGGAAAAAGAAAAAAGGGAGAAGACACAACTTGCCAAAGATCATACTTCAGTCTGGCATCAATGTTGAAACTCAAGATCCAAATAGACTCCGTATTCATCTAATTAAGGCTTACCTTAGATTGATCAGCCCTTGAATAATGGTAAAAGAAAACATTAAATTCCTTGGCGCATTCACGTTTTAGCTCATAAAGGCCTCTTCCTGTTAAACCTGGCTTCCTGCGATGGAAAAAGAAATTAATTTACATGCTAGGAGAAATCTAAACTCCATTTAACTACTGCAATCTTTCACATTAAGATCAATGCTTACTTGAAATAAGCTACAGTTTCAATAACTTTTTCCATTCCAGTTTCTCTGTTCTCCTAGGAGGAAAAAAACAATTAAGACAAAATCCATTTAAGAACTGGAATTAACAAAAGTAAGTTTAATAAATAACGGTAAAAAAATAGGCAGGGAATTTAAGAGCATGAAGTACTGCAGTTCTGCTCGCACATTATAGGAAGGGCAGAGGCTTTGCAGATGGTGCAGATCAGGTTTTCCAGGATGCTGTCTGGATCAGACCATATTAAATGTTAGGAGAGGTTGGACATACTTGGAGGGTCGGAGGCTGACGAACACCTGATAGTTTATAAGATTAGGAGAGAAATAGATTGGGTAAACAAACTTTTGCCCCAGCATATAAATGTCAAATAAAAGAGGGAATTTGAGAGAGTGAAAGTTTAAAGGAGATATATGAGGCAAGTTCGAGGAAATCTGCAAATGCTGGAAATTCACGCAACACGCACAAAATGCTGGTGGAACGCAGTAGGCCAGGCAGCATCTATAGGAAGAAGCACAGTCAACTGTGCTTCTTCTGATAGATAACGCCTGGCCTGCTGTGTTTCACCAGCATTTTGTATATGAGGCAAGTTTTTGTTTTTATATATATATATACACACACACACACACACATACAGAATGACTGTTATCTAGAATGAACGTCCAGGGATGGAGGTGAAAGCTGATAGAAATAGTGGCATTTAAGAGGCTTTTAGATAGGTGCCTGAATCTGCACTGAATGAAGGGATATGAATCATGTGCAGGTTAAATTAGCATCAACTTTAACCAGACATTGGGGACGAAGGGGCTATTCCTGCATTGCATTGTTCTATATTACGTTATAACAAAACAATGCTCTGCGATAGAAAGCAGAAAAGGTGATGATGCTGCCAGGAAAGAACGCTATTTATCAACCAAAAGTCTAGTTCATCAAGGTTATACTGTGCTTAACTTGAGGACTGCAAAACATCTCCATCTCTGTATTCCACTTCCACATTAACCTACAATGAAAATACAACTGCAGTATCTTGCTATATTCATGGGCCATGTGTTAACTTCTGTATCCATAGCGCACTCACATCTTCAGGCAGAGCTTTGACTAGCTCACTATGTGACATTGGTCTTATACATAGTTGATGTATAATTTCACGTTTGATTTCATCGTCAGGTGACACTTGGCCAACTCCTGCAGTATATCGCTCTCCTGCGTCCAAAAAACATGAACATTAAAATGGCAAAATACCAAATAAGAAGCAGATAGAATTTAAAACAGTACTCCACATAATCTTACAATTTCAAGCTAAATACTATTATTCTCCAAAAGAGAAACCATGCAGGCATTCTGTTCTGATTCTACAATTGCTATTTTATCTAACAGTATATACACAGGTACAGTGAATGGTCTTTTCCACATTATTCCTCCTGCCACTGATATTGTAACATTAATTCATAAATGATAAATTGATAGACTATCTGGAGAAGTAATTCAAAAACTTAACAATTAACAATGACTTACCAACTACCATCATGATCAGGTGAAGCATTTCCTCTATTAGAATGTTGTTTTGCTGCAAGATATCCTGAAAAAGTAACGTTAATACAGGAACAATAAACAGCCTCATTTATAAATCTACATAATCAAATTTAACATAAAATCTGAAAGGGAAATTGCATTTTTACAGTTTGCACCATATGAACAATTTTATAACAAAATTGGAAATAATATAGACAATTCTTTCCAAAAACATGCATTTCCTACTTCACCTTGTTGGTGTGTTCAGAGCTAAATCTTTTTCCATAGTCAGGATTACTAAATATGTGGAAGAGCTCAAATCGACAAAGCATGATCATTAGAAAATGATTGGGATCCATCATGGATGCTCCTGCCTGCAAAATACAAGATGATTAAACAGATGTATAACATTATTTCTGCTCTCAGGCAACAGTTATTCATGAAAAGTAATAATGACATGTATAAATATGATCAGTACCACTGAAAAAATGTGAAATCATGCTGCATTAGTATTGTTAATTTAGCTGTTGTTAGGCTCTTGCAACAGCACAGCTGCAGCACGTTTTGGCTAAATTTTTCAAAGGGGAATTAACAGGTGGAGGGAGAAAACAACTGCTGGTTGGTGTGTCCAGGACTTGGAACATTCAAGGTTTCTCAGGAGTGAAATTAGGAAGCCCTTCAACAGGAAAAGAAAATGATAGAAACTTGAATTGCTGTTCTAAAAATCAACATACATTTTAAATGTGAGACAATTTTTGTTTTTATTCATCAATGGTTCTTCAGATTTCTGAAAAATTATCATCAGATATGTGAAAGAGAATTCAGACAAGACCTTGAAAAGTAGCAGTAAGGCACAAACAGCCAATTAGAACAACTCTTCTGCAGTTTATAAATTTAAAATTACATTCTATTTCAAGCTACAAGAAACAGAAAACTTCAAAATTTTGTGATACCTTTCTACGATGTATGTAGACATTCAGGCAAAATGGACACTTACCTGGAGCATTATTAAATCTTTATCATACATTTCAACTCTGCATTTTACATTGTGATAATAGTAGATCTGAGGAATAAAGAAAATTAAATATTGTGAAATTCACTAAACTTTGAGAACAACCACCATATATTTATATCTACATCAAAATTAAACTTACCAGGAAAAAATATATTTTGCTTCATACAATAAAATATTGATAATTCTCCTTAAGGAATATTGCCAACTTTTTATTATATACTTCATATATTGTCATGTCCATATTATAGTTCAATTACCAGTTAATATCACCACATTGTAATAGCACTATCCAATTAGACACATTACAGAAAATGAAAATGAGAAAACCTAAAGAAAGAATAAGATACAATGAGAAGACTACAAGGTTCAGTGGAGTAAGATTACTGCAGTGCAAGGAACACTAATGGCTGAAGTAGCAAGTCTAAGCAAGTATTTAATCTTTAAAGTTCAAAGTAGATTTCTAGTCAAAGTACATACAGTATATGTCATCATATACAAGCCTGAGATTGATTTTTTTGTGGATGTTCAGTGGAAATACAAGAAACACAACAGATCAGTGAAAGACCACACCCTACAGGGTGGACAGACAACTAAGGCGCAAAAAACAACAAAAATAAATAAATAAACTACTAATGCCAAGACATGAGATGTAGAGTCCTTGACAGTGAGAGCATTGGTTGTGGGAACAGTTCAGTGATGGACTAAGTGAAGTTGAGTAAAGTTACCCCTCTGATTCAAGAGACTGATGATCAAGGGGTAATAACCATTCTAGAATCCGGTGTTGCGAGTAATAAGGCTCCAGTACCTTCTTCCTGATGGCAGTAGTGAGAAGACAGCACTCCATGTAGTTGTGCTCAATGATGGGAAGGAGTTCACCATTGATGGACTGGGCTGTATCTACTAACTTTTGTCAGTTTTTCTGCTTAAGGGCACAGGTGTTTCCATATCAGGCTGTGATGCAACCAGTGAATACACTCTTCATCACACATCGATAGAAATTTGTCAAAATTTTAGACAACATGCTGAATCTTCAAAAACTTCTAAGAAAGAAGAGACACTGCTATGCTTTCTTTGTAATGGTACTTAGGTGCTAAACAGATCCTCTAAAATGACTACACTTAAGAATTTAAAGTTGCTGATCCTCTTCACCTCCGATCTCCCAATACTGGCTCACGGATCTCCAGTTTACTCCTCCTCAAGTCAACACTCACCTCCTTGGTCTTGCTGACATTGAGTGAGAGGTTGTTGCTGTGGCACCACCTAGCCAGATGTTTGATTTCCCTCCTATATACTAATTCATCATCATCTTTGATTCCATCAATGATAGTGGTGTCATCAGCAAACTTAAATAGAACACCAGAGCTGTGCTTAGTCTCACAGTCATAAATATAAAGCGAATAGAGGAAGAGGGCAAAGATTACAGCCCTATGGTGCACCTGCACTGATGGTGATTGTGGAGGAAGTGTTGTTGCCAATCCGAAATGACTTGGGTCTGCAAATGAGGAAATCGAGGATTCAATTCCACAAGGAGGTATTCAAGCCAAGGTCTAGAAGCTTACTGATTAGCTTTGAGGGGATAATTGTATTGAATGTAGTAATGAAGAACATACGGATGCATACATCTTCACTGTCCAGATGTTAAAGGATTGAGTGAAGAGCCAATGAAATGGCATCTGCTGTTTACCTGTTGTGGTGGTAGGCAAACTAGAGCGAATCCAAGTTGCTTCTCAGGCAAGACTTAGTATGCTTCATCTCCAACCTCCTACAGCACTTCATCATAGTGGATATACAGTGCCTATAAAAGGTATTCACCCTCGCTTACCCCCCACGCCCCAGAAGTCTTAATGTTTTATTGTTTTACAACAATGAATCACAGTGGATTTCATTTGGCTTTTTGACACTGATCAACAAAAAAAAACTCATGTCAAAGTCAAAACAGATCTCTACAAAGTGAGCTATATTAATTACAAATATAATACACAAAATAATTGATTTTTTGGTATTCACCTCTTTTAATATGACACATCAAATCATCATTGGTGCAACCAACTGGTTTTAGAAGTCACATAATTAGTTAAAAAGAGATCTGTTTTTGGAGACCTGTGTGCAGTCAAGGTGTTTCAATTGATTTTAGTAAAAATACACTTGTATTTGGAGGGTCCAATTGCTGGTGAGACAGTATCCTGGCAAAAACTACACCATAAAGACAAAAGAACACTCCAAACAACTCCATGAAAAGGCTGTTGAAAAGCGCAAGTCAGGACATAAATACAAGAAAATTCCCAAGTCACTGAACATCCCTTGGAGGATAGTTAAGTCAATCATCAAGAAATGGAAAGAATATGGCACAGCTGTAAATCTCCCTAGAGCAGGCTACCCTCAAAAACTGAGTGACTGTGCAAGAAGGGGGGGGGGGACTAGCGAACTACGTTCCCTCTAAGCTGTGCGTGCATGCGCACACACATTTTCCAACCCGTGCACAAAGGAAATGAATGTGCGCACAAAAGGTTAGTTACCTAAAATAATGTAGTAATTAATAATTATATTTATTGAAAGGCCAAAGACAGGACAGAGAAATATACCTGAGTGACTTAAATATGTATGTTATTTTGTTGTTATTCTGTGCAGTTTTATGTCAAATATTTTGTAAACCTACATAAACTGTGCCACGTGTGCATTCAGTGTGCACATACTTTTGTCACAGGAAAAAAATATGTACAACATAAGATTTTTGCACACACTGACTATGGTACTAAGAATTAGAGGGAACATTGCTAGTGAGGGAGGACATCAAGATTCCTATGACAACTCTGGAGCAGTTACAAGCTTCAGTTGGTGAGATGGGAAAGAATGCGCAGGTAACTGATGCCCAGGTGCTTCACCAGTCGCAGCTTTATGGCAGACAGGCAAAGAGAAAGCCACTGTTGAAAAAAACTGACAAGAAATCTCAGCGAGCGTTTGCCAGAAGGCATATGGGAGACTCTGAAGTCAGCTGGAAGAAGGTTCTATGGCTTGATGAAACCCAAATTGAGCTTTTTGGCCATTAGACTAAACACTATGTTTGGCATAAGGCAAACAACACATCAAAAATACACCATCCCAACCAAGAAGCATGGTGGTGGCTTCATCATGCTATGGGGATGCTTTACTGCAGCAGGCCCTGGAAGGCTGGTGAAGGTAGAGAGTAAAACAAATGCAGCAAAATACAGGGAAAACCTGATGCTGTCTGCAAGAGAAATACAACTTGGGGGAAGATTTGTTTGTCAGCAAGACAATGACAAAGCCGAAGCTACACAGGAATAGCTTAAAAACAACAATGTTCATGTTCTGGAGTGGCCAAGTCAGAGTCCCGATCTCAATCCAATTGAGGATTTGTGGCTGGACTTGAAAAGGGCTATTCACTCATGATCACCATGCAATCCAACAAAGGTTGAGCAGTTTTGTAAAGAAGAATGGAGAAAAATTTCAGTGTCCAGACGTGGAAACCTGATAAGAGACCTAGACACACAGACTCAAGGCTGTAATTGCTGCCAAAAATGCATCTACTAAATACTGACTTGAAGGGGGTGAGCAATTATGCAATCAATTATTTTATGTTTAATATTTGTAATAAATTAGACCAATTTGTAGAAATTTGGTTTCATCTTGATACTAAAGATGTTGATCAGTGTCAAAAAGTCAAATTAAACCCATTGTGATTCAATGTTGTAAAACAATAAAACATGAAAGCTTCTGGGTTGGGCGGGTGGGGGCGGGAAGAAGAGAGAATAATTTTTCAGGTTACCTCATTCTTCTTAGGCACTGGTATACAGACAGACCCTGCCTAACATTGAGGACGTGTTCCTTGGACATGAAGCACTCTGTAAGTCAGTGCTATGCGGGGTCATTATAACATTATGTAAATAGACGTGTGCCTGATTAAAAAAAATCAAACCAAAGACATAGGATACTGTGTTATGTAAACACAGTAATTTGTGGAGTAACAAACACGCAAATAGGCCTAACCTGTACATCAGTGGAGCAGCACTACTGGAGGGAAGCAAGTGCTGGTTACATCATAGAGGAGGGACCAGGCTGTGAGTCCTCCAGTACGCTTCTTCTTCAATTAGGCATCGAGATTTGAGCACGTTTTCTTAGTTTCCTCTCTTGAAACAGTTCTCAGTAGCAGGAAATCATGTCAAGAACACCTCTCTTTGCCTTATTGCTTTGCTCCCAGTCAAGGTCATGATTGATGAATATTATAAATTTCAAAGAGGTGCCAACATCAAACTGACGCTCATCAGCTTTCAAAAGATGTATCGCTTGCAGTTTCACATCCATGCTAATGCTTTCCCCAGACATCATAGTTATACTACCCACACTGGAAGTTGCAGGCCGATTTAAAGATATTATGGGTGAAAAAAATTTGATGAATTGGCGAGGGAGCAAGAACATTTACACAAGTCAGGGAAGCAGAGCATGAACTAAAAAGTGATTAGCTGTGAGTGGCTTGGAGCGTATGTAAAGCACTCTCATTGGCTGATTGAATGTTTACTGTAATGGCGGCTGCTCTTGTGTGTTGTTTAAGTTTTAAGTGTTGTTTAGAATGAATTTTTGCCATTTTCAAAAATTTCAATGAAGAATTGAATAAACAAGTTGTAACGAATCATTGCCACGTGGGGTAGCATTATGTGAAGTCTGAGTGCATTTGAAACTTGCTTGAAGCAGATGGGTACCTCAGACTGTTGAAGCAAGAGGTTAACAATATTGGTGAATACTCCAACCAGTTGATCAGCACAGGTCTTTAATACTCAGTTAGGTACTCTCTCTGTGCCAGAACCTTCCTGTGGATTCACCCTCCTGAAGGATTCTCTCACTTCAGCCTCAGAGGTTGAAATCACAGGGTCATCGAGAGCTATGAGAATTTGTGAAGGTGCCTCCATGTTTTGAGCTCACCTGGGAGCAAAACCTTGTTGTCACCCATGTCACTTGGTTACTCTTTGTAGGAGGTGATAGGATTCAAGCCCCTCCGCAGCTGTTGAGCATCCTTCAGTAAGTCAAGTTTTGTCCAGAAATGCCACATCGCATGAGAAAGGGTCACACGTGAGGTGATTTTCCGGAGATTGTACGCAGGTCTCTTATATTTTACTTGGTTGCTAGACCTGAATGCCACTGATCTACCCCTCAGCAAACTGCAGATCTCCTAGTTCAAGCTTCTAGTTGGGGAAGACTGAATGATTTTGTGGGGACACTTGTCTATGACTGGTTTTATGAAGTCCGAGACAACTGCGTTCTGTTTGTTCAGATCCTCTCATGAGACCTTGAACATGGACCAATCCACTGATTCGAAGCAATCTAGTAGCTGCTCCTCTGCCTCCCATGATGACTTTTTTGTTGTCCTGACTTCCAGACCCTTGTTCTTCAGTCTCTCACTAAATGTAGGGAGGTAGGAGGACAGCAAATGATCAGATTTCGCAAAATACAATCTAGGGATTGAACAGTAAGCATTCCTTATGTACAGCAATGGTTGAGTGTGTTGGGACCCTCGGTGCTGCAGCTGATACGCAAATAATAATTGGGCAGAGAATTATTCAAACCAGCCTTATTGTAAGTCCCCATAAATGAGTTGAAAGGTGTCAATATTTATGAGGGTAATGTGGTAAATCTATTCTGCTACGACTTGAAAGTTGCCTTTCCGAAGGTCCAATATAGGACACTGGTCCAAAGTATAGTACTGTGCAAAACTCTTAGGCACATATATACAGTAAGACTTCTGGAATTCCAGCTTAAGACTTTTGCACAGTACTGTAATGACAACACACAGTATGAACAGTATTGAGAGCAAGTTTGTAAATCTGGCAGGAGCAAAGGATGTTTAAAACGATGAGGTTGGAGCACCAAGGGATGAGTGCGGGACAGGTGGCAAAGAAGGAGTGCCAGTGGTGGGGGTGGCGCACGCGTGCAGACACACCCAGCCCTGATACACTATGCAAGGTTATTTGATTCCAAACAATTGGTTTATTGAGCATTACAGAATGTCTTTCTGGTGCTTCCCACTTAGTCCCAGCTCCTTTCCCCTTTTCCCAACCATGACTTCTCTCTCCCTGTCCCCTTTTGACTCTCAGGTCACAATAGAGACCCATATCAGAATCAGGTTTATCATCCCTTACATTGTTTTTTTTTTGCAGCAGCTATAAAATGCAATGAACAATATTACTACAGTACTATGCCCTTGCGATTCAGGGCAATTTTGCTTGATGACAGGAAACAGAGCATGGTAATTTTACAACTGGAAGTCTGTGACTAATAGGACCCTTGCTGCTTGTTATATACAACAATGATCTGCAAGTGTATGTAGGAGGGATAATTAGCAAGTTCATCAACAATGTGAAAACTGGAAATGTTGTTGATATTGAGCACAGCAGGCCTTGTACTAAGGAAAAGAATATCTGTGTTCAAGTCAAAAATCTCTAAAGGGAGCACCAGGATTAATTACATCAGGCCATTGAACACAAGAACAGGGAGGCAATGGTACAATTACAGAAAACATCAGGCTACAGCTAGAGTACCAAATGCATTGCAGGGCGGCAGATAATAGGAAGTATATGATTGCACAGGGGAGTTTGCAGAGGGGAAGCACCAGAACTGCCTGGACTGGAACGTTTCAGCCATGTGGAAAGAAATTGGAAAGGCTGGGTTTGTCTTTGCAATGGTCACACAGCCAAATGTGAAGAAATGGTTAACAAATACAACACTTCAGATTATACAAATCTCTTTCCTCCTAAAGAAAAAGTAGTGGTTTATTAAACATCTTAGAAAAGTTGGTTCTTGTGCAAGCCCTGGAAAGAATCTGAAACATTAAACAAAACTTCATCCACAATGGCAAGTCTAAAATGACATTCATACTTGCAAGCCAAGTATAAATGCATCTGAGCAGGTAACTAAGATACTGGTTTTGGCTTAATTATGAACAAGAGATTCATAAGTTTTTGTAATAGTTTTTTTTTGTTAAATATTATATATGTTGCTAACTAAAATAATATTGTAGTACTAATATTTACCTGATTGACTAAGGAAAATCCATTTCTCCTCCACATTCCAGCATGAACTTGCGCACAAAGCACCATACAGTGAAGTGGATGTTCTATCAATATTGGTGGGCTCAACTCACTCTGTGGACAATTCATTGAAAAAAAATATAGATCAGCGCTGAAGTGTACATAACTAATGGTTGTAAAGAGTGCCTTTATAACTGTTTGCTGATTAAAATGAACTACAACAAATAGAATAACCATAGACATCAGCAGAAAAAGTTGAGTAAGGGGGGCAGGGGTAGGAGAGAAAAAGAATCAGTTTTTAGTTTCAAGCAAGCATCAGATCTATGTATCTGTGAACGAAGGAAAAGCATGCAAAATGAACAAAAAAACTCAGCTAGAAGGCAGCAAAGTTACATGGATAAGTGCCCAGCATATTTCTCCGACCCTTTTGCCACCTCCAATGGAATCTTCCACCGAGCCGCCCCCACCCCCCACACACTTCCTGCTTTTTCAGGGATCACTCCTATGCACTCCCTTGTCCATTCATCCCCTTCCCACTGATCTCCATCCTAGCACTTAGCCTTGCAAACAGGACAAGTGCTACACCTGCTCCCTCACTACCATCCACAGCCCTAAACTGTCACTTCACCTGAGAGACTGTTGGGAGTCATTTATTGTGTTCAGTGCACCCGGTGGGAACTCCGGTACATCAGTGAGACCCAATGTAGAGTGGGAGGCTGCTTCACTGAGCATCTACGCTCCATCTGCCAGAATAAGTGGCCACCCATTTTAATTCCACTTCCAATTCCAACATGTCCATCGATGGCTTCCTCCATTGTTGTGATGAGGCCACACTTAGGTTGGAGGAACAACCCCTTTATTCCATTTGGATAGCCTCCAACTTAATGGCATGAACATCGATTTCTCAAACTTCTGGTAATGTCACCTGCGCTCCGTCCGCCACAACAGACAGGATCTCCTGGTTGTCACTCACTTCAACTCTCCTTCACATTCCCATTCGGATATGTCCATACATGGCCTCCTCTACTGCCATGATGAGGCCAAACTTCGGTTGGAGGAACAACATCTCATATACCGTCTGGGTAGTCTCCAGCCCCTTGGTATGAACATCAAATTCTCCAACTTCCGGTAATTCCCTCCTTCCCCCTTCCCCCATCCCACCTTCATTCTGTCTCCTCTTCTAGCTGCCTATCACCTCTCATTACTCTGCCTTCTTCTACTACCCATAGTGCTTTCCTCTTAGATTCCTTCTTCACCTCTCCTACCTATCCCCTCCCCCACCCCTTGATCTATCCTCTGATTGGTTTCCCACCCTCCCCCCACCTTCTTTATAGGGCCCCTGCCCCCTCCTTCTTTAGTCCTGACAAAGGGTCTCAACCCGAAACACTGACTGCTTCCTTCAATGGATGCTGCCTGATCTGCTGAGTTCATCCAGCATTTTTGTATGTCAATCATATAATAGTCCTGCAAAAAGAAATTCAAAAATTCAAGGTGTTGTGAACTTTTGGAATTCACAGTTGACAGTCACGAAGTATAGATAAGAATATCAGCAGACTTTTGGACACTGAGCACATCTTGAAATACAAGGATGGAATGATGTTGAGAAACAGTTGATGCAAAATTTAGTAAAGATCTTATTAGAAGGTAAGGTGACTGACTCTTGCGATTTCTCTACTTGGAAGAAGTTTATTTTGTTTCTGAATTAACTACTGAACTTCTACACAATTCACTTGCAAGTCGAATTTGCAAGCTGTTAATGAATGCAGGCAGTTTCACAATTCAATAACCGGTTTGGGAAAAAAAAACTCTTAATCTCAACAACAGCAGTAACATAACATTACGAATGGCCTGGCACACTTGCATATTGAAGTGGAGGCCAAGAACGGAAAAGGTTTGATGTCCTGGTCTTGACAACCTTTCAAAAAAAGTAAACAAAAATATTCAGTAGGTGAGACAGCCTCTTTAGAAAGAGAAGCAGAATTAATATTTATGAATTGTAACCTTTTAAGAGCACGTAAGGTCAATTGCCAAAAAACAGTCCTGATCAACAAACTTGTTTGCAGTATTGGGTTAATCCCACAGATTCACCCCCCTCTGGCTGTAGAAATCGCTCCTCCTCTGGGTTCTAAAAGGATGTCCCTCTTCATTCGGAGGAGAATGTAACAATCCCAGCTACTTGTCCATCCTGGGATGACCAGTCCCAGAGAAGAGCAATCAGTGTGCGAGGAAATATGTCCAACTGTACCTCTGACTCAGGAATTCTTCCTCCCAATAAACATCCTTTTTGAGTGGAATTCTGATAGTTCAGCAGGAAGTAGTTTTGAACGTGGAAAGGCTAAAATGGGCAATGCTAGAGCAATAACTTGCTATGGACACTGCAAGGAAGGACAAGAGGGCAGCGAAAGGGATTCAAGTGTATTAAGGATTTTGAAAGAAAGAGAAAACAAAATACTGCTTGGGATTAGGAAAGCTAGCCAAAGAAATAACACACAGGCAAATCTAGTGCAAAAGATCAAAATCGGAATTAATTGTGATGGGAGGGTTTGCCGAAAACGAATAGTTTGGGATCAGACTGGAAGGTTATTAAAAGCCACTTCTGGCAAGTGTCACCCCAAAATAATTAACTTCTCTTTCAACAGATGATGCCTGGCCTGCTAAGTATTATCAACATTTTCGGTTTTAACTCTCACAATGAATTTTATGCACAATATTTAGCATAGATAACTATCCATTACCTACTCGGTTTCAAACCTCTCTCTCTCTGGTGACATGGCAAAATATACAGAGGGTTTGCTTAAGAATTGAAATTTAATCAAACTCCACACACTTATTTTTAATGTTGAAGAATCTCAAATTATTACATTAAGTATCCATTTCATTTTAACCCAAGGGAAATGTTATACTTGAAATAATTTCACATCCAAACATTAAACTCTTGCACTGAAATACACACAACACAGAACATCAGTCCCAGAATGCTTAACCTTTGGGTGCTGATTAAGTACTTCAAGTCAAGTCAAGTCAAATTTTATCGTCATTTCAACCATAACTGCTGGTACAGTGCAAAGTAAAAACGAGACAACGTTTTTCAAGACCATGGTGTTACATGACACAGTACAAAAAACTAGACTGAACTACGTAATAAAAAAAAAGAAAAAAAAAACAACACAGAGAAAGCTACACTAGACTACAGACCTACACTGGACTGGTCTCTAACCGGGAATTTAAAATATGGTTAATGTTAGAAAATATTAAAGTAATTGTACTCACCAGAGGCAACAATTCTGGAAACCTGTATGCTACTTCTGTTTTGCTTAACAGCACGTGCAAACCTAAAATGAAAAATTGAAACAACCTTGAAGCATTGTATTCTTAAAAATGACATGTTCTCTTTGCTTAGAATGAAATCCAGCCTTTCTAAATTCACCAAGTTATTTTAAAACGTTATCCCAATTTTCTTAACCATATTAAGTTGCCACACAAATTCCCTCTCACAAATATTTCAAATACAGCAATGGTCAAGTATGATTCCACCACAAAACAACAAATCTGAAGACTTTTTCTACCAGTCAGTTTTCTTTTTCCCACCTGAAGCTGCTCCCTCTTTCCACTGCTGATTCCTTTGCAAAGTCCACAATCAATTCCTTGGTCTTACTGACATTGATTCTAAGGCTATTTTTGCAACACCACTCAAGCAGCTGATCTATCTCACTCCTGCATGCTTCCTCATCAATTTTTGACATTTTGCCTTCAACAGATGTCATCAGTGAACTTATAATGTTGCATGAGCTGTGCCTGGCCACACACTCATGTGTAAAAAAAATAGAGAAGCATGATAAGCATGCATCCTTGAGGTATGCCTGTGTTGATTGTCCATGATAAGATGTTATTTTCAAACCGCACTGACTGTGGTTTCCCAGTGAGGAAGTCAAGAATCCAGTTGTAGAGAGAGGTAGAGAGGCCCAGGTTTTGAAGCTTTTTGATTACTGAGGGAAAGATGGTATTGAACATTAAGCTGCAGTCCATAAAAAACAGCCTTGCAAAGGTATTGCCTTTGTCCAGGTGGTTCAAGGCAGAGTGGATAGCCAATGAGATTACATCTGCTGTTGACCTATTGTGGTGGTTGGCAAACTGCAGCGGATCCTGGCCCTTGTTTATATAGGAGTTAATTCTAGCCATGACCAAACTCTCAAAGCACTTCATCACAGTAGATGAGAGTACAACTGGGTGATTGTTGTAAGACAGCTCATCGTGACCCAACAAGATAAAAAAAAACATTGTAAATGACTGCTAGCAAGGATGGCCTTGCTAAATGGAAAAAATATTGTTTGGTTGGAAAAAAATAATCACCATCTCCCTGACTAACCATGTTAATCTGTACTTGCTAACAACAAACCATTATATCCAGTCTATTAATGACCTCAGCTCTGGTGATAGCCCTTTCAAGGCCAGAATTCTCCCCACAATCCAGACAATCTACTTCAATCTCTTTCCCCAAACCATCAAGGAATGCCCTAGTTTACTCATCAATTAATTCTATTATCACTCCACAGAATTTACCCCTGCCTATCTCAAATCTTTTATGTTTAGTCTTTTCCCAGCTTCTTCTGCAAATCTGAACACGCTTTCTACCATGGAGCTGTCAGTTTCCTATCTGAACAGTTTTTATTAGGTCTTAGACTTCCATCCTTTTCAAATCCATGCACCATGTTCACCCAGTTTGTCCTTCAAGAGACAAAGACCTCACACCTTCTCTTCAAACTAAATTAAGCAGCTTCTACTTTGACTCATTTTCTACAATTAAATCTTGCTTTTCTGGAGAACACCTTTGGAGCAAAGATAGACAGACCATAGATCATAAGATATTAAGAGCAGAATTAAGACCACTTGGCCCACTGAATCAGTTCTACCATTCCATCATGGCTGATTTATTATTGTACCCAACCCCATTTTTCTAGAATCTTGGAGTGCTAGTCCACAGCTCCAGCACTTACGAGGAACAAGGAATGACTGTACAGGCGCATGGAAGTCAGCAAATTAGACTGGCGCGAAGAGTATACAAGGTGATCATTATTTTCTTTGGCGGAATTATGACTGTGAGGGTGGTGTTCTGTACTGGGTGTCAGATGTGGAATCTCCGGGAGACTCCCAGCCTCCCAGATGGCCACATCTGCATTAGGTACGTCAAGCCTCAGCTTCTCAGGGACTGGGTTAGGGAACTGGAAATGCAGCTCAATGACCTTTGTCTGGTCAGGGAGAATGAGGAGGTGACAGAGAAGAGCTACAGGCAGGTACCAACAACATTGGTAGGAAATGGGAGGAGTTCCTAAAAAACAGACTACAGGGAGCTAGGGAGGAAATTGAGAAGCAGGACCTCATATGTAGCAATCTCGGGATTGCTGCCTGTGCCACACAACAGTGAGCACAGGAATACAATGAGGTGGAGGATAATTGTTGGGCCGAGTGATTGGAGCAGGGGACAGGGATTCAAATTTCTGGATCACTGGGACCTCTTTTGGAGCAGGGATGGCGTGTACAAAAAGGACAGGTTGCACTTGAATCTGAGAGGGACCAATATCCTGGCAGGAAGTTATGCTAAGGCTATTAGGGAGAGTTTAAACTAGAATTGCTGGGGGGAGATGAGGGTGGGAACTGAACTGAAGAGATGTAGGAAGGGGCTGTTGGCTCACAAATAGAGAAAGCTTGAAGACAGTGCAACAGGGAAGATAAGCAGGTGATAGAGAAGTGATACGCTCAGTCAGATGGTTTGAGATGTGTCTTTTAATGCAAGAAGTATCATGAACAAAGCAGATGAGAGAGCATGGATCAGTACTTGGAGCTATGATGTTGTAGCCATTACAGAGACTTCAATGGCTTAGAGGCTGGAACAGTTAATTAGACTGCCAGGTCTCCAATGTTTCAGTAAAGACACGGAGGGAAGCAAAAGAGGCAGGACATGGCACTGCTGATCAGAGATAGTGTCATGGATGCAGAAAAGGAGAAAGTCATGGAGGGATTGTCTACGGAGTCTCTGTGGGTGGAAGTTAGAAACAGGAAGAGGTCAATAACTGTACTGGATGTTTTTTTATAGAAAACCCAATAGTTACAGGGACATCGAGGAGCAGATAGGGAACTAGATTCTGGAAAGGTGTAATAATAGGGTGCTGCAGTCAGAAATTATAATTTAGAAAACCAACAGCACAATACAGGCCCTTCGGGCCACAAAGCTGTGCCAAACATGTCCCTACCTAGGCTTTACCCATAGCCCTCTATTTTTCTAAGCTCCATGTAGCCATCCAGGAGTCTCTTAAAAGAACCTACTGTTTCCGCCTCCACCACCCCATTCCGTGCACTCACCACTGTGTAAAAAAGTTACCCGACATCTCCTCTGTACCTACTTCCAAGCACCTTAAAACTATGCCCTCTCGTGCTAGCCATTTCAGCCCTGAGGAAAAGCCTGACATTCCACATGATCAATGCCTCTCATTATCTTGTACACCTCGATCAGGTCACCTCTCATCCTCCGTTGCTCCAAGGAGAAAAGGCCAAATTCACTCAACCTATTTTCATAAGGCATGCTCCCCATCCAGGTAACGTCCTTGTAAATCTCCTCTGCACCCTTTCTATGGTTAATGCCAGAGGCTGTTCAACTTGGAAGACCTGCTGCAGATATGTGTACGGCCTGGCGCGAGACTTACAGCATCTACACTGGATTTTCAAGGGCCAGCAAGAGTTCACCGGACACCGCTGGAACCTCAATGCTTTCCCAAATATCGACTGGCATCTCTCAAGAGCGAGGGGTTTAGATTGGGTGGAGCTTATTAGGTGTGTTCAGGAAAGTTTCCTGATACAATATGTAGATAAGCCTACAAGAAGAGAGGCTGTACTTGATCTAGTATTGGGAAATGAACCTGGTCAGCTGTCAGGTCTCTCAGTGGGAGAGCATTTTGGAGATAGTGATCACAATTCCAACTCCTTTACAATAACATTGAAGAGGGATTGGAACAGACAAGTTAGGAAAGCGTTTAATTGGTGTCAGGGGAAATATGAAGCTATCAGGCAGGAACATGGAAGCATAAATTGGGAACAGATGTTCTTAGGGAAATTTATGGCAGAAATGTGGCAAATGCTTAGGGGAAATTTGTGTGGCGTTTGCATAGGTACATTTCAATGAGACAGGGAAAAGATGATAGGGTACAGGAACCATGGTGTACAAAGGCTGCTGAAAATCTAGTCAAGAAAAGAAAAGCTTATGAAAGGTTCAAAAAGCTAGTTAATGATAGAGATCTATTAGATTATAAGGCTAACAGGAAGGAGCTTAAGAATGAAATTAGGGGACCCAGAAGGGGCAATGAGAAGGCCTTGGCAAGCTGGAATAAGGAAAACCCCATGTCATTCTACAAGTATGTGAAAAGCAAGAGGATAAGACATAAGAGAATAGGACCAATGAAGTGTGACAGTGCAAAAGTGTGTATGGAACCAGATAAGGTAGCAGAGATTCTTAATGAATACTTTACTTCAGTATTCACTACTGAAAACCCAATTGGCGATTGTAGGGATGACTTGCAGTGTATTGAAAAACTTGAGCATATTGACATTAAGAAAGAGGATGTGCTGGAGCTTTTGGAAAACATCAAATTGGATAAGTCTCCGGGACCAGATGAGATATATCCCAAATTACTGTGAGGCGAGGGAGGAGATTGCTGAGCTTCTGGCAATGATCTTTGCATCATCAGTGGGGATGGGAGAAGTTCCAGAGGATTGGAGGGTTGAAGTTGTTGTTCCCTTATTTAAGGAAGGGAGTAGAGATAGCCCAGGAAGTTATCAACCTGTGAGGCTTACTTCAGTGGTTGGTAAGTTGATGGAAAAGATCCTGAGAGGCAGAAGTTATGAACATTTGGAGAGGCATAATATGATTAGGAGTAGTCAGCATGGCTATGGCAAAGGCAGATTGTGCCTTATGAGCCTGATTGAATATTTTGAGGATGTGACTAAACACATTGATGAAGGTAGAGCAGTAGATGCAAGTGTACATGGATTTCAGCAAGGCATCTAATAAGGGACCTTGTGGAAGGCCTATTGAGAAAGTAAGGACCCATGGATTCCAAGGGGACCTTGCTTTGTGGATCAAGAATTGGCTTGCTCACAGAAGGCAAAGAGTGGTTGTAGACGGGTCATATACTGCATGGAGGTCAGTGACCAGTGGTGTGCCTAGGGGATCTGTTCTGCGATCCCATCGCTTTGTGATTTTTACAAATGACCTGGATGAGGAAGTGGAGGGATGAGTCAGTAAATCTGTTGATGACACAAAGGTTAGGGGTGTTGTGGATAGTGTGGAGGGCTGTCAGAGGTTACAGTGGGACATTGATAGGATGCAACAGGGCTGAGAATTGGCAGATGGAGTTCAACCCAGATAAGTGTGAGGTGGTTCATTTTGGTTGGTCAAATGTGATGGCAGAATATAGTATTAGTGGTAGGACTCTTGGTAATGGGGAGGATCAGAGGGATCTTGGGGACCAAGTCCATAGGACACACAAAGCTGCTGGTGCAGGTTGACTCTGATTAGGGCAGCAAGAGCCGAGAGGTAATGTTGCAGCTATATAGTACCCTGGTCAGACCCCACTTGGAGTACCACGCTCAGTTCTGGTCACCTCACTACAGGAAAGATGCAGAAACTAGAGAAAAGGTGCAGAGGAGAGTTAGAAAGATGTTGCCTGGTTTAGGGAGCATACCTTACGAGAATAGGTTGAGTGAACTCGGCCTTTTCTCCTTGGAGCATTGGAGGATGAGATGTGACCTGATAGAGGTGGGTAAGATGATAAGAGGCATTGATTGTGTGGATAGTCAGAGGATCTTTCCCCGGTTGAAATGGCTAACACAAGAGGGCAGAGTTTTAACGTGCTTGGAAGTAGGTACAGAGGAGATGTCAGTGATGTGTGCATCAAATGGTGGTGGAGGCAAATGCAATTGGGTGTTTTAAGAGGCTCCTGGATAGGTACATGGAGCTTAGAAAAATAGTGGGCTATGTAATTTCTAAAGTAAGTATATAGTCGGCATAGAATTGTGGGCCAAAGGTCCAGCAGGTTTTCTATGTTTCTATGTTAGCTCCCTCAAAATGACACCACCATTAGAAAGGATTATAAAGAAGGTGTAGGGATGCTTGGCTTCCATCATTTGGGATATTCAGAATAAAATCTGACACATCATCTTGCAGCTGTATTCAGCTTTGGTTAGGTCGCATTTGGAGTATTATATGCCGTTCTGTCACAATACTACAGGAAGTCTGTGGAGGCTTTGGAAAGTATGAAGAGATTACCTGTATTAGACCACAATATCATAGGAAAAAGGAGCAGAATTAGGCCCACTGAGTCTGCTCTACCATTTGATTATGTTTGATCCATTTCCCTCTCAAGTTCATTCTCCGCCTTCTCCTTGTAACCTTACATATCCTGTCTAATCAAGAACCTAGAACTTAGAAAAAATTAGGAGTGGTACTATCGATCCTCTGGTTAAATTTGAAGAAACTTTGAGGCCATTTATTCAACATTTTCATAAGATGTAAACTGACCTTTTCCGAATCCTTCTCAATAACTTTTTGTTCGTGTATAGAGGAGCAGAGTTAATGACAAACAATGATTTTAACCGATGAAACATGGCAGCCCAGCTTTTGTTTTTTCTTTTAGTTCAGGGGATTTTTTTTTGTATAAAATTTTGTGAATCTTTTTCATGTTCAGTTGTTAAGAGATTGGGAGACTTAGATTACGTGTGTTACTCGAAGTCTGCGTCTGTATCCATTAACCATTATTAATGTAATCTCTTTGTATCATTATCAATTATGTTTATCATTACGTTTATCAATTCGAAACTTAAATTAGATTGAGAAAGAAATTCTTTCTACCAAAGTGCATGACCATACACTACACTATATTTTATTTTCTACTTTTTTGCCTATTCTCTCAATCCAAGTCATTCTGCAGAATCTCTGCTTCCTCAACACTAACTGCCCCTCCATCTATTTTTATATTATCTGCAAACTTGCCCACAAAGCTATCAATTCCATCAACCAAATCATTGATGTACTGTATAATGTGAAAAGAAACAGTCCCAATACTAATCCCTGCAGAACACCACTAGTAACTGGCAGTACCATGATTATCTTTCAGCCACGACTCATTGATGCCCAGAATGTCATACCTACCAATTCCGAACTGCACTACAGGATCATCTATCTTATTCTGTATACTGCATGCATTTAAACATAACACCTTCAGTTCTTTAATCATCACCTTTTTCAATTTTGTTCCATGTTACACTTCAACACATTCTACTGTCTGCAATCTTGCCCTATTATCTGTCTGTCCTTCTTCAGTATCACTACACAATTCATCAACTTGTATATGAAAAAAATGTGTAAGTAATGGAATAGTTTGAATAATTTGCCAGTCCAACATCACCAAAGCCAAGGGGAGCCAGACTGTTTGGGTTTTATTCTAACTTGTTTCTTCTGTCTTCTAGTTCTGGGGAGGTCTTTGGCATGACACATGAACAATAGTTTTTTCTATTGATGCTGCTTTGCCTGCCTGGTGGTTACATCATCTTAGGTTTTCATCATATCATCCCTGATGTTATAAGGTACCAGGGATCACTGGTTATGGATAACTCTTGGCACTGGAAGACTCAGAAAGTGCAGAGGTTTCAAGTCTACTCTAAATATACTGAAATCAAAAAATGTTGCACAAATTTTGAATGTTTTCTCCGAATGTCAGATGCTGAGGAAAACTTGATAGACGTATATAAAATGATAAGAGGAATGGGCAGAGATAACAGTTAGAGTCTTTTTACTCAGGTGCAAATGTCATTAGAGCACATAGGTTTAAGGCAAGGGGGGAATGTTCAAAGGAGATGAGTAAGGTAAGTTTTTGTTTAAGCACAAATTGGTAGATGCCTGTTTAAATCCAGATCAAGAAGGATCAAGGATCAACTGAGGAATTTGTTGTGGTATTAACAAAAAAAATCCAACAATTATAATGAAAAATTATGTAAAATGTTATCAGTACATATATGGAATAAAATGTGCATTAACACCAGCATGTATTTGCAATGTAAACGACATTATAAAAAGTGGTTTAGAGCGTTAACAGTGCAGTAACTGAGGTAACAGATAGACGGGGGTGGATGAGGGCAAACTAGAACGGCTGATCAGATCCACAAGAGAAAATCTGCAGATGCTGGAAATCAAAGTAATACACACAAAATGCTGAAGGAACTCAGCAGGGCAGGTAAGCATCTATGGAAAAGAGTAAAGTTCTATGTTTCAGGCCAAGATCCTTCATCAGGACACCTGATCAGGACATCCTGATGAAGGGTCTCAGCCCAAAATGTTGGCTGCTTACCCTTTTCTATAGATGCTGCCTGGCCTGCTGAGTTCCTTTAGCATTTTGTGTGCATTGGCTGATCAGATTAACTGTCTGAGTGAAGAAACTTTTGAAATGGCATGAAATTTTGTTTTAGTAGCCCTATAGCACTTACCATTAGAAAGCTTTTGGAAAGGGAAGTTTGCTGGATGAGTGGAGCCTAAAATGATTTTTTCCTGCCTGTTTCTTTGTCCTAGACATATACAAGTCATGCAGTGACAGCAGACGACAGATAATGACTTTTTCTACTGTGCTGACAGTTCACTGTACCTTTTGTTTATTGTGAGAGGATGTTGCACCAAATCAGATAGTAATGGCTGATATGAGGATGCTCACTATGATGCCAGTGTAGAATTGCCCAGTATGTTCTGGGGAAGATGGAATTTTACCGGCTGCACAAATACACCCTCTGTCGAGCCTGTGTAGTAACGAAGCAGACAGGGTTCTCCTCTGTGAGGTCCTGGAAATAACGATGGCCAAGAACATGAACGTTGAAATAGTGCTAACTGGAGAGTTGCTGATGACAAGGTGGAGAGGAGACACATTTCCCCTGAATTCGACTTCCATCTCCATAACATCTGTTCCTCACAGATAAACAACATAGGTGTACCTCAAGGGTGTGTGCTTAGCTCACTGATCCACTCTCATGACTGTGTTGCTAGGCACAGCTCAAATGCCATTTATAAATTCACTGATGACACATCTGTTGCTGGCAGAATCTCAGATAGTGTCTGAGGCATAAAGGAGTGAGATAGATTGACTGGTGGAGTAGTGTCACAACAACAACCTTGCACCCAACATAATTAAAACAAAGGAACTGACAGGGAAAGTCAGGAGAACACACACCAGTCCTCACTGAGGGGTCAGCAGTTAAAAAGGTGAGCAGTTTTAAATTCCTGGGTGTCAACATCTCAGAGGATCTATCCTGGGCCCAACACACTGACATGACTATACTTCATTAGGAGCTTGAGATTTGGTATGTCACAAAAGACAGGCAAATTTCCACAATGTGATGTGGAGAGCATTCTAACTAGTTGCATTACCACTTGGTATGGAGGCTACCATGCATAGGATAAAGAAAAGCTACCGAGGATTGTAGACTCAGCCAGTACCATCATAGGCATTAGTCTCCCCACCACTGAGGACATCTTCAAGAGCCGTAGGTAGACCCAAGACAGGCAGCATCCACCCATCCAGGACATGACCTCTTCTCATTATCACCATTGGAGAGGAGGAACAGGAGTGTGAAAATGCACACTCAACATTTTAGAAACAGCTTCTTCCCGTCTTCAGATTTCTCAACGGTCCATGAACCTATGAATATTGTTGTTGCTCTCTGTACAACAAGCAAGGCGCACTGAATGGCAACCTTGCCATTTCTTTAGCTCTTGTCTGCTATATACGACGCTGAGTTGCATGCTCAACACTCAACCCAGCACGATGGTAAATGTGTAAGAAGCCGGCCCGATTCAAACCCAAGACCACTTGCCTCAAAGTCTGGTGCAGATGCTGCTACACCACCAGCCACGCTCAAGAATATTACCCCAATATTTTGCTCATTTTTCTCGCACTATTTTTTACATTTCTTATTGTAAATTACAGTAATCTTTTATGTCTTGCACTGCAAAGCAACAAATTTTATGACATATGTCAGTGATAATAAACCTGATTCTGATACTGAAGAAAATTCAATTTGGCTGTTTCACGGCTTTCAAAAGAGTATGCTAATTTATCAAAAGGGGCAGATGTTTGGTTAGCTGTTATTGAATTTAATTGGCTCGAGAATTAACAACTGAAGACTTCCTGGACCACCCTACCACAATGTTTTCAACTCCAATCTGCTTGCCTTTTGAAAGTCAAAGAAGGTATTCAGGTAAAATGATGGCTTTAATTTTTGAACAGGATATTGTCACCAGATTTTTTTTTCTAATTTCTTTCCGAACAGTTATGTTCTCATTCTGCCGTCTTCATGAAGTATGCTAAGCAGTAATAAAATGGTCAACAGTCAGCAGTATTTTCCCAAAGATGCTGTGTGAAAATGCATTATTACCTGAAAACAAACGTGAAACTGGTAAATGGATGCTGACTTGATGTTGAGATACACGATACTGTATCGTATCCACAGAATGCCCACACATATTCAATGTGATAGGCTGTTCACCATCACAAGGCCCATTCTGACACTGCAATAAAACAATCAAACACTTCCTGTATGCTTCAATAAGGACCCTTTCCTGGAAAAAAAAGTAGAAGTTACTCTTAGTGGAACAAAGACCACAGGCAGACTGATGAATCAAATCATAATGTCCTGGTTTCATTAGTACAGTAAATAACAATCCCAAGCTGAAACAAAGAGAATTTGGCAAGAAATTGAAAAAAACTGATTAAAAATTAACTTCAATAATGATAAACCAGAAAAATCAAATAGATTACAGAATGGTTGTGAACCTGCAGCCAAGAAACTCCAAGATGTTGAAGAACACTCTACATTAACCTTGAGCAGGCTAGCAATAATTACAAGAAGTCATTTATGGAGATGTACTCCATCCTAATTTGGGACAAAGATTCACAAGATTGTTTACTAACACCAAAAATTCCAGCTTCCAAAACTTTCAAAAGCAAAACAAAATAGCAAATATTTTTTGGGAGAGAGCATGTTTCAGAGGAAGGATTTCCTTAATTGCAGAATCAGCTTTGTGAGATTTGAAACCTAGGAGACAATGGACATTAGTTTCGACAGAATAATATATCTGATAGCTAGCCTGAAGAAAGCAAGAGGAAACTAATCAGTTCATGTGGAGCATATTGCTTTGGAGTTAAAACATTTACAAGATGTATATTGGACTAATTAAGACTAACAAAAAATCCACAGTAATCTAAACTGGTGAGATTAAATTGACTGAACAGAAACTCTGAATGTTAGTTTGAACAAGTTTACTAATTTTTTCTGTTGTATAACTTACAGTAAAAAGCTAAATACTTATTTTCTACCTCAATATAGGCACTGCTCACATGCTACAAAGTGAATAAAAATGTATTCTTACATCTGAGGCGCACCAATCCTGAATCATAGAAATAATGTGTGTGAGCTTCATCTGTAATGTAAATGCTGCCTCCCACTCGGGTTCCATCTCTATGTGTTGACCAACTTGCCTTGTTACTGGATCCATTCCCTATAAAGGAAGTGCAAATGTTCAAATCAGCTAAATATTATAAATGATGATGACAACACCAACTCAGGTCTGAGAGGCCAGCATTGGGCATTTTCATGTCTTACAAGGCGTGGAACAAAAGACTGTGTGGTGTGCCACTCCTCACATAGACATTTCACAGTGTTTTTCTTTATTTTATGAGGTCAAGTTGCGAGCTCAACACTCAACCCAGCAAGGATGGAAAGCGTAGTTGGGAACGGCCCGACTGGATTCAAACCCGGGAACCTCCGTTCCGGAGTCCGGCGCTGATGTCACTGCGCCACCAGCCGACCTTTAATTATAGAAGAATTATTCAACGTTAGACCATAAGACATAGGAACAGAATTAGGCCATTCAGCCCATCAAGTCTGCTCCGCCACTCCATCATGGCTGATCCCAGATCCACTCAACTCCATACACTTGCCTTCTTGCCATATCCTTTGATGTCCTGACCAATCGGAAACCATTAACTTCTGCCTTAAATATACCCACTAATTTGGCCTCCATCTCAGTCTGTGACAGAGCATTCCACAGATTTACTACTCCCTGGCAGAGATTTACCACTCTCTGGCTAAAAAACTCCTCTTTACCTCTGTTCTAAAGGGTCACCCCCTCAATTTTAAAGCTGTGCCCTCTGGTTCTAGATACCCCTACCAGAGGAAGCATTCTCTTCACATCCATCCTATGTAGTCCTTTCAACCTTCAGTAGGTTTAAATGAGATTCCCCCACCCCCCAACATTATTCTAAATTCCAGAGGACAGGCTCAAAGCTGCCAAATGCTCCTCACATGTTAACCCCTTCATTCACTGAATCATCCTCATGAACCTCCTCTGGACTGTTTCCAATGACAACATATCCTTCCTGAGATATGGGGCCCAAAACTGTTGGCAAAACTCCAAATGTAACCTGACCAGTGTCTTATAAAGGTTTAGCATTATCTCCTTGCTTTTACCTTCTATTCCTCTTGAAATAAACGTTAACACTGCACTTGCCTTCGTTACTACAGACTCAACCTGTAAATTAACCTTCTGAGAGTCCTGCACAATGACTAAGTCATTCTACACCTATGATATTTGAAACTTCTCTCCATTTAGATAATAGTCTATACCAGGGGTCAGCAACCTTTACCACTGAAAGAGCCACTTGGACCCGTTTCCCACAGAAAAGAAAACACTGGGAGCCGCAAAACCCGTTTGACATTTAAAATGAAATAACACTGCATACAACGTTTTTTTTGCCTTTATGCTATGTATAAACAAACTATAATGTGTTGCATTTATGAAATTGATGAACTCCTGCAGAGAAAACGAAATTACATTTCTGCATGCAACAAAAACATTTTGAACTCCGAAAAAAAGACGTTGGGTTGAAAGTTACTTTTAAGTAAAATATTCAATGTCTATTTGAGTCCTTCTTGTATTTATGAAAAACGCCGAACTTAAATTTTCCGCCAGCAGCAAACCAAAAATAACGTCAGCCAGCTGTCATCCTGAAAAATGAAAGGACTATTTCACTGAACAATGAAAAAATATGAATATAAGTAAAATAATAGGCAATTAAAATATTTATCATACTTGGTTAATGGGATTTCTGCTCCTGGACCTCAGCGCACAGCGTCTGCACATCAGGGCTGTATGATGTCACCTTCATCTTTACACAGGATCGCAAGCTGTCATCTGTGAGGTTTTCAATATCACTCCATTTGTGTTTCTGAGCAAGAACGGCCTTCTGACGGGCAACATCTTCAAGGTCTGCTGTCAAGCGTCTAAACTTGGACACCCATATGTCTTTGTCGGCTATGTCGGCCAGTTCCATCTCAAGATCAGGTTGACTCACACCTGCCAATGCAGTCGTATTCAGTAGGGAAGGATCGATGCTTAAGGGAGTGACCGGGAAGGATAATGTGTTTTTTTCCTCTCTGAACTCACAGAAGCGTTTCCCAAACGATGTTTGCATTGCGATGATTGCAGAATGTAAATACTCCGAAATTATCATGTCGTGACCTTGTTTGAACTCTCTCAAATTGGGGAAGTGAGACAAAGTGCCTTTCTGTAAATCTCTGGCAAGCAACATCAACTTGCGCTCGAATGCCAAAACATCCTCCAACATGTGCAGGGCTGTACGTCCTTTCCCCTGAAGAGCTGTGTTCAGCGTGTTCAGGTGCGCTGTCATGTCTACCATGAAGTGTAGCTTTTCCAGCCACTCTGGCTGTTCCAGCTCAGGAAAGGTGAGCCCTTTGCTGCCCAGGAAAGTTTTCACTTCTTCCAGACACGCGACAAAGCGTTTCAGCACCTTCCGTCTGGACAGCCAGCGATAAAAACACGTTGTAGCGGTGTCAGTAAACTGCAGTCAAAGATAGCTTTATTCGAACTAAACAGCCTTGCTTTTAAGCCTCCCTCAACCCAGCCCCCATGGACGCAGATGCTGCAAAAGACGCGTACTCACAAACCCCCGTAGGCTATCTCCCTTAGCCGGAATGCTGGCTAATTGTGAGCCGTTTCGGATGTGGCAGGAAATGTGTCGCTACACTTAGGTTGTACAAGATCACCATAATTACATTTCAAAAGCTAACAAACTAACATAAAATACATTTTAATTAAATACTGACCAATTATTTCCCAAAGCCACAGGGAGCCGCAGCACAGAGGTGAAAGAGCCACAAATGGCTCGGGAGCCGCAGGTTGCCGACCCCCGGTCTATACTATTGCTCCTTTTACCAAAATGCATCATCATAAATTTCTCAACACTATATTCCATCTACCATTTCATTGCCCATTCTTCCAATTTGTCCAAGCTCTGCTGCAATCACATTGCTTCTTCAGCTCTACCAACCCCTCCACGTACCTTTGTATCATCCGCAAACTTTGCCACAAAGCCTTCAATTCCGTTATCAAAATCACTGACAAACAATGTGAAAAGTAGTGGTCCCAATACTGACCCCTGAAGCACACCACTAGTCTCTGGCAGCCAACCAGAAAATATCTCTTTTACTCCCACTCACTGCCTCCTGCCTGTAAGCCATTCCACTATCCATGCCAGTGTCTTTTCTGGAACACCACAGAATTTTATATTGTTAAGCAGCCTCATAGAAACACAGAAGAACTACAGCACCATATAGGCCCGTCGGCCCACAATGTTGTGCCGAACATGTACTTACTTTAGAAAATACCTAGGGTTACCCATAGCCCTCTATTTTTCTCAGCTCATGTAACTATCCAGGAGTGTCTTAAAAGACCCTTTCATATCTGCCGTACATTCCATGCACTCACCGCTCTCTGTGTAAAAAACTTACCCCTGACATCTCCGCTATACATACTTCCAAGCATCTTAAAACTGTGCCCTCTCATGATAGCCATTTCAGCCCTGGGAAAAAGCCTCTGACTATCCACACATACAATGCCTCTCGGCATCTTATACACCTCTATCAGGTCACGTGTCTCATCCTCCATCACACCATGGAGCATGCTCCTCAATCCAGACAACATCCTTTTAAATCTCCTCTGTACCCTTTCTATACTTTCCACATCCTTCCTGTAGTGAGGTGACCAGAACTGAACACAATACTCCAAGTGAGGTCTGACCAGGATCCTATATAGTTGTAACATTACCTCTTGGCTTTTAAATTCAATCCCATAGTTGATGAAGGCCAATGCACTGTATGCCTTCTTAACCACACAGTCAACCTGCACAGCAGCTTTGAGTGCACTATGGACTCAGACCCCAAGATCCCTCTGATCCTCCACGCTGCCAAGAGTCTTACCATTAATACTATATTGTCATATTTACCTACCAAAATGAACCACCTCACACTAATCTGAGTATAACTCCACCTGCCACTTCTCAAACCAGTTTTGCATCCTATCAATGTCCTGCTGTAACCTCTAACAGCCCTCCACACTATCTATAACACCCCCAACCTTTGTGTCATCAGCAAATTTACTGACCCATCCCTCTACTTCCTCATCCAGGTCATCTATAAAAATCACAAAGAGGAGGGGGTCCCAGAAAAGATCCCTGTGGAACACCACTAGTCACCGACCGCCATACAGAATATGACCCATCTACAACCACTCTTTGCCTTTTGTGAGCAAGCCAATTCTGGATCCACAAAACAAGGTCTCCTTGGATCCCATGCCTCTTTACTTTCTCAATAAGCCTTGCATGGGGTACCTGATCAAATGCCTTGCTGAAATTCATATACACTTGCATCTACTGCTCTACCTTCATCAATGTGTTTACTCACATCCTCAAAAAAATTCAATCAGGCTTGTAAGGCATGACCTGCCTTTGACAAAGCCATGCTGTCTATTCCTAATCATATTGTGCCTCTCCAAATGTTCATAAATCCTGCCTCTCAGGACCTTTTCCATCAAATTACCAAACCCTGAAGTAAGAGTCACTGGCCTATAATTTCCTGGGCTATCTCTACTCACTTTCTTGAATAAGGGAACAACATCTGCAACCCTCCAATCCTCCGGAAACTCCCCCATCCCTGTTGATGATTCAAAGGTCATTGCCAGAGGCTTAGCAATCTCCTCCTTCACCTCCCACAGTAGTCTGTGGTATATCTCATCTGGTCCCGGAGACTTATCCAACCTGATGCTTTCTAAAAGCTCCAGCAAATCCTCTTTCTTAATGTCAATATGCTCAAGCTTTTCAATACACTACAAGTCATCCCTACAATTGCCAAGATCCTTTTCTGTAGTGAATACTAAAGCAAAGTATTTGTTAAGTACCTCAGCTATCTCCTCTGGTTCCATACACACTTGATTGGTTCTATTATCTCACATCTTATCTTCTTGCTCTTCACTTATTTGTAGAATGCATCGGGGTTTTCCTTAATCCCACTCGCCAAGGCCTTCTCATGGCCCCTTCTGGCTCTCCTTATTTCACTCTTAAGCTCCTTCCTGCTAGCCTTATAATTTTCTAGATCTCTATCATTATCTAGTTTTTTTGAACCTTTCATAAGCTTTTTTCCTTCTTGACTAGATTTTCAACAGCCTTTGTACACCACAGTTCCTGTACCCTACCATCATTTCCCGTCTCACTGGAACATATCTATGCAAAGTGCCATGAAAATATCCGCTGAGCGTTTGCCACTTTCTGCCATACAGTTCCCTGAGAACATCTGTTCCCAATTTATGCTTCCAAGTTCCTGCCTAGTAGCTTCATATTACCCCTTACTCCCTCAAAATCGGAGGTTACTTCCTCAAAAGAACTCTAACAGATTTGTCAGCATGATTTCACTTTACAGAAACCATGCTGACTTTGACTTATTATCTCCTTAGTCTCCAAGTACCTCGAAACATTCCACCACTTTCCCAACCACTGAGGTTAGGCTAACTGAGCTATAGTCTTTCCTCTGTCTTCCTCCGTTCTTAAAGAGTGGAGCGACGTTTGCAATCTTCCAGTCCTCAGGGACCATGCCAGAATTACTCTTGAAAGATCATGACCAATGAATTTGTTATCTCTTCAGCAACCTCTCTCAGGACTCTGTGATGTAGTCCACTTGTCCAAGTGACTTATTCACCTTAAGACCTTTGAATATACCTAGAACTTTTTCCTTTGTAATATCAATGGCACCCAATCCTGCTCCCTGACACTCATGGACCTTTGGCACTCTGTCCGTGCCTTTGACAATGAAGGCAGATGCAAAGCACTCTTTAAGTTCATCTGCCACTTCTTTGTCCCCCATTAATACCTCACCAGCATTATTTTCCAGTAGTCCAATATCAACTCTCACTTCCCTTTTATTCTTTATATAACTTAACAAAAATCTTTTGGCATCTCATTTTATAACATTGGCCAGTTTTCATCTTTTCCCTTACAGCTTTTGAGTTGTCTTTTGCTTGATTTTAAAAGCTTCCCAATCATTCAAATTCCCACTAACTTTTGCTACCTTTTAAGCCCTTCCCTTGGCTTTTATGCAGTCCTTAGCTTCCTTTGTCAGCCACGGTTGCCTACACCTGCCATTTAACAACTTCTTTCTCTGTAGGATATATCTATCCTGCACCTTGTAAACTATTCCTAGAAATTTCAGCCATCATCCCTGCCAGTATCCTCCTCCAATCTATCTGGGCAGGCTCCTCTCTCGTCCCTCTATCATTCTCTTTATTTGCGATACTGAAATATGTGACTTATGCTTCTCCCTCTCAATTTGCAGTACAAACTCAATCATATTATGATCACTGCGTCCTAAGGAATCCTTTATGTTAGCTCCTTAATAAGATACACGTTATTACACAACACCCAACCTAAGGTAGCCCTTTCCCATGTAGGCTCAAGAACAAGCTGCTCTAAAAAGCCACCCTATAGGCATTCAACATTCCCTCTCTTGCCATCCAACACCAATCTGATTTTCCCAATCCCCTTGTATCTTGAAGTCCCCAATATAATTGTGACATTACCCATATTACTTGCCTTTTCCAGCTGTCTTTCCAATCTCAACCCCACATCTTGGATACTATTTGGAGGCCTGTATAATGGTTTTTTCACCCTTGTAATTTCTTAATTCCACCCACAAAGGTTCAACGTTCTCTGACCCTATGTCACCTTTCTAAAGATGTAATTGCAACTCTTACCAACAGAGCCACACCTCTGCCTATGCCTTCCTGCCTATCCTTTCGATACAAAGTATATTCTTTTGATGTTAAGCTGCCAACTATGGCCTTCTTTCAGCCATGACTCAGTGATGCCCACAATGTCATATCGAAGGACAGGCAAGAAGGTAGAGGGGGCGGCATTGCTCTGTTGATAAAAATGAAATCAAATTATTAGAAAAAGATGACACAGAATCAGAAGCTGTGGAATTGCTGTTGGTAGAACTGAGGAACTGGAAGGGTCAAAAGACCCCGATGAGAATTGTATACAGACCCCCAAACAGTAGTAAGAATGTGGCCTGCAAATTACAATGGGAGATAGAAAATGCATGCCAAAAGTGCAATATTACACTAGTTATAGGGGACTTCAACGTGCAGGTAGATTGGGAAAATCAGATTGATGCTAGATTCCAGGAGGGGAAATTTCTAGAAATCGGACGAGATAGCTTTTTAGAGCAGCTTATGGTGAGCTTAGGAGAGGATCAGAATTCTGAATTGGGTGTTGTGCAGTGAACCAGAACTGATATTCAACCTGAATTTGACAAGATGTTAAAGTCAGATGTACCAGTATTACAGTGGGGTGAAGGAAGTTACAGAGGCATGAGAGAGGAGTTGGCCAGACTTTACTGAAATAGAACACTGGTAAGGATGACAGCAAAGCAGTAATGGCTGGAATTTCTGGAAGAAGTATTCCAAATCAAAGATGACACAACCGTGGCTAACAAGAAGTCAAAGCCAACATAAAGGCCAAATAAAGGGCTTATCATGGAGGAAAAATTAGTGGGAGTTGGAGGATTCAGAGCTCTTAAAAACCAAGAGATGGCAACTAAAAAGGTCATTAAGGAAAAGACAGAATATGAAAGTAAGCTAGCCAATAATATTAGAGGATACCAAAAGTTTCTCCAAATACATTAAGTGTAAAGAGAGATGTGAGTGGACATTGGACCAATGAAAAACAATGCTGGAGAGGTTGCAATGGGGGACAAGAAAATGGTGGATGAACCAAATAAGTATTTCACATTAATCTTCACTATGGAAGACACTAGCAGTATGCTGGAAGTTCCAGGTGTCAGGAGTCATGAAGTGTGTGAAGTTACCAAAACTGGAGAAAAGGTGCTTGGGAAACTGAAAGGTCTGAGGGATATAAATCACCTGGACTAGATGGCGCACAACTCAGAGTCCAGAAAGAGGTGGCTGAAGGAATTGTGAAGGCATTGGTAATGATGTTTCAAGAATAACTATATTCTGGAATGGTTGCGGAAGGCAAGAAAATTGCAAATATCACTCCACTCTTCAAGAAGGGAGAGAGGCAGAAGCAAAGAAATTATAGGCCAGTGAGTCTGACCTCAGTGGTTGGGAAGATGTTGGAGTTGATCATTAAGAATGTGGTCTCAGAATACTTGGAAGCACATGATAAAATAGGTTGCAGTCAGTATTGTTTCCTCAAGGGAAAATCTTGCCTGAGAAATTTGTTGGAATTCTTTGAAGAAATAAAAAGCAGGATAGACATAGGAGAATTAGTGGATGTTGTGTTCTTAGAATTTCAGAAGGCCTTTGACAAGATGCTACATATGAAGCTGCTTAACAAGCTACAAGCCCATGGCGTTACAGGAAAGATTTCTTTAGCATAGAAAAAGCAGTGGCTGGATGGCAGGAGGGAAAGAATGGGAATACAAGGGAGCCTTTTCTGGCTGGCTCCTGGTGACCTGGTATTCCACAGAAGTCTGTGTTGGAACCAATTCTTTTTATTTTGTATGTTAATGATTTAGATGCTGGAATTGATGGCTTTGTTGGAATGTTTGCAGAAGAATATGAAGATAGGTGGAGGGGCAGGTAGTTTTCAGGAAGTAGAGAGGCTACAGAAGGACAGACAGATTAGGAGAATGGACAAAGAAATGGCAGATAGAATACAGTGTCAAGAAGTTGGTAGAAGAAATGAAAGGGTTGACTATTTTCTAAGTGAAGTGAAAATACAAAAAGCTGAGGTACAAAGGGACTTGGGAGTCCTTGTGCAGGATTCCCTCAAGGTGAACTTTCAGGTTGAGGCTGTGGTGAGGAAGGCAAAAATGCAATGTTAGCATTCATTTCGAGAAGACTAGAATATAAAAGCACTGATGTAATGTTGAGGCTTTATAAAGGACTGGTGATGCCTCACTTGGAGTATTGTGAGCAGTTTTACACCCCATATCTTAAAAAGGATGTGCTAAAACTGGAAAGGGTTCAAAGGAGGTTCACGAAAAAGATTCCAGATTGAATGGTTTGTCATTTGAAGAGTATTTGATGACTCTGGGCCTATATTCACTAGAATTCAGAAGAAAGAGGTGTGACCTCCTTGAAATCTATCGAATGGTGAAAAGCCTTGATAGAGTGGAAGATGTTGATGTTGAAGATGTTTCCTATGGTGGGTGAGTCTAAGTCCAGAGGACACAGGCTCAGCATAGAGAGGTGTCCTTTTAGAACAGAGATGAGGAGAGACTTCTTTAGCCAATGAGTGGTGAATCTGTGGAATTCTTTGCCACAGGCAGTTGTGGAGGTTAAGTTTTTATGTATAGTTAAGACAAAAGCTGATTGATTCTTGATTGGTCAGGGTATGAAGGCATATGGGAAGAAGGCAGGAGACTGAGGATGAGAGGAAAAATGGATCAACCATGATGAAATGGCAAGGTAGACACGATGGGCAAAGTGGCCTAATTCTGCTCTTATATCTTATGATCTCATGTTAAGAAATGGCTTAAAAGACATTGGGTACAGCAAAATCGACAAACTCTGAAGGCTTGTGCTCCAGAACCTGCTGCCTTCTTATCCAACTATTCTGGTACAAATGCAACACTAGCATTGAGCCAAAAATGCAGAAAACTATGCAGGTATGTCCTGTCTATGTGAAGCAGAACAGATCCAACACAATCAATTACTAGTCCAAAAGTTTACTCCCAATGATTATCAAGGTAATGGAAAGAATAATCAACAGTGCTTGCTTACTAACAACTGGCTTGCAGAAGTTCAATTTGCATTTTGCCAGAGCCACTTGGCTGTTAACCACTTTACAAATTTAGCCCAAGTATAGACAAAGTGCTGAACTCCAAAGGTGAAGTGAGTTTTACTGCCCTTGGCAGCAAGAGAACATTTGATTAAGTATGGATTAAAGAACCAAGCTGAACAAGCTGAATGGCAATTAGCTAGCACAGAAGAAGATGGTTGTGGTAGGTGGAGGTCAATTATCTCAGCTATAAAAATTATATGCTCGATTTCTTCAGAGGAATTTCCTCAGCCCACCCTAAACTGCTTCATAATTATCCTTTCAACTGTAAGGTGAGAAGTAGGGATGTCCACCGATGATTACAAAATGTAATTATGTAATCATTTTGTAAAATGAAATCATGATTACAAAACACGATTTGTGACTCAAAAAAGAAGCAGACCACAACCAAATGTAGCAAAGCCTGGTCAATATCCAGGTAGGCTAGGATGTAAGTGACATTTGTGTCTCACAAGTGTCAAGCAATGATGAAGAACCAGAAAATCCAGCTATCACACCCTGACATTCAATGGCATTAACATTATTGAAGACCCCCACGATCAACATCCTGGAGAAACTAAACCAGAGTAGCCATATACACAATATGACTACAAAATCAAGTCATATGCTAGGAATCCTGCAGCAAGTAACTTGCCTTCAAATGCCCAAAGCCTTTCCACCATCTACAAGTCCCAAGTCAAGAAAGTACATCAGCTATGATGTGCACTACAACAACTGACCAAGATTCCTTAGACAGCACCATTTAAATGCACAATTTCCCTAAGCTTTAAGGATGAAGACAATAAAAGTATGGGGACATCACCACCAGTAAGTTACCCCCCAAGCCACATACCATTTTGAGATGCATTGCTGTTCATTACATTCAAGATACATTGCTGTGCTACAACACACAGCTCGAACCATATCATCAAGTTTGCCGATGACATGACCATGGTGGGTCTCATCAGCAAGAACGACAAGTCAGCATACAGAGAGGAGGTGCAGCGGCTAACGGACTGGTGCAGAGCCAACAACCTGTCTCTGAATGTGAACAAAACAAAAGAGATGGTTGTTGACTTCAGGAGGGCACAGAGCGACCACTCTTTACTGAACATCGATGGCTCCTTGGTAGAGATCGTTAAGAGCACCAAATTTCTTGGTGTTCACCTGGTGGAGAATCTCACCTGGTCCCTCAACACCAGCTCCATGGCAAAGAAAGCCCAGCAGCGTCTCTACTTTCTGCGAAGGCTGAGTAAAGTCCATCTCCCCCCCCCCACCCCCCATCCTCATCACATTCTACAGAGGTTGTATTGAGAGCATCCTGAGCAGCTGCATCACTGCCTGGTTCAGAAACTGCATCTCTGATCGCAAGACCCTGCAGCAGATAGAGGTTAGCTGAGAAGATCGGGGTCTCGTTTCCCGTCATTACAGGCATTTATACCACATGCCTCATCCGCAAAGGAAACAGCATTATGAAGGACCCCACGCACCCCTCATACAAACTCTTCTCCCTCCTGCCATCTGGGAAAAGGCACCGTAGCATTCAGGCTCTCACGACCAGACTTTGGAACAGTTTCTTCCCCCAAGCCATCAGACTCCTCAATACCCAGAGTCTGGAATGACACCAACTTACTGCCCTCTCCTGTGCCTACTGTCTTGTTTATTATTTATTGTAATGCCTGCACTGTTTTGTGCACTTTAAGCAGTCCTAGGTAAGTCTGTAGTCTAGTGTAGTTTTTTGTGTTGTTTTACATAGTTCAGTGTAGTTTTTGTATTGTTTCATGGCCCTGAAAAACGCTGTCTCGTTTTTACTGTGTACTGTGCCAGCAGTTATGGTCAAAATGACAATAAAAAGTGACTTGACTTGGACTCGGTTAATCATTGCTGGGTCACCATCCTTCAAGTCTCTCCAAAACACTGCTGTGTGTTTCAAGTCTCTCCAAAACACATCTGGAGGAATACAGTATTTCTAAGACAGCTCACCACCACCTAATCAGGGTAATTAGGGATGGGCAATTAATTGCTGAATCAGCCTGCAAAACCTGTATCCCTTCAATGAATAACACAAACTTCCACAGGATTGGAATAAAGCAATGCACAAAGGATTAAAAAACATCTGCTTCTTGCAGGCCTTATTCTTGATTGCAAAACTGACAATGATGAATCTGAGAGAACTGGAAACAAAAGGAAATCAAATGGCATTGCAGCAAATAGGGGTGAGGCTCATTAGGTGTCCCCTCACTTGGCTGCAAGCCCTGTGAAACCACGATATCATGTCAATACTGAATCAGCTCTGCCATCACTGTTGCTCAAGATGCATCTCAGGAATATGGGAGTCAGGAACAGATGCCGCAAAAATTTTGGGTTTTCTCAGTTAAAAATGAAAAAGTCACCTTTCCCAAGAATAAAACAATATCTCAGCACTATAGTTTAACAAAAAAAGAGATCAACCAATTAATGCATGTGTTATAGAAAATGCTTTTCCTGTCATTCTTAATTTTCAACATCCATAAAAAAAACTTTGCTGCAGAGAAGGTTGTGAATTCATGTGCTAATCCTCAGCACTCAGTATAACATAGTAACTGATATTCAGAAGCATATTGTGGGAGTACTATATTGTTAGAAATATCTTCCTTTGTGTAAAAAAGACTGGAAAATAAATAAAACAGCAGATGCAGGAATATTAACTCAAAGGCCTGTATGACTGTCTTTCAACAGATACTGCTTAACTAGCCGATTTCTTGCAGATTTTCTGTTTTTGTTGCATCTATATTTTATGGATTGGACAGGAGGATGAATACAGGACTCTGGTGAAGGACTTTGTCAAATGGTGCACGCTGAGTCATCTGCAGTTCATTATTAGTAAAACAAAGGAGATGGTGATCGACTTTAGGAAGACTAAGCCTGCATTACGCCCTGTTACTATTGGTGGTGAGGATGTAGATGTGGATGTGGACTAACCTGGGGGTGCACCTGGATGACAGACTTGAGTGGAGCACCAACACAGACACTGTGTACAAGAATGGCCAGAGTTGCTACTTCTTGAAGAGACTGAGGGTTTTGAAGTAAGCAGGCCTCTTCTTCATGTGCTCTGCCAGTCTGTTGTTGCCCGTACAATCTTCTATGCAGTGTGCTGGGGCAATGGCATAATCGTGGGTAATGCCAACAGGCTCAATAAACTGTTTGGAAGGCTGGCTCTGGTATAGGAGCTAAACTGGACACAATGGAGGCTATGGTCAAACAAAGTCAAACAAAGACTAAGGGAAATCCTAGTAATTTTGGCCAATGTTTCTCACTTTCTGTATGCCACCTTGGCTGAACAGAGGCACATTTTTTGTATTAGACTCAGACAATTGTGCTGCTCCAAAGAGCATGATACAAGGTCAGGCTTACCCTCGGCCATTAGGCTCTAAAATAAGTCAAACTATAGCTGGGGAAGTGATGCCTCCTGTTAGACTATTTGAGGTAACTTTTTTTTTTATTCTTTCTTACTTTTCTTCCAATATTTTTATATCTGTGCACTTGTAATGCTACTATGACACTGCAATTTCCTTTGGGATCCATCAAGTATCTATCTATACAGTGAAAAGCTCATTTTGCATACAGTTCACACAACTCAAATCATTACACTTTAAGGTTGAACAAAGTAAAACAATAACAAAATGAAGTGCTACAGCTGCAGAGAAAGTTCAGTCCAGGTAAACATTACGATGTAATTTCATATCAAGAAAGATTATGCGGTTAAGAGTCTATCTTATCACACCAGGGAACAATTTCATAGTTTTATATTTAGACAATAGACAATAGAGGCAGAAGTAGACCATTCGGCCCTTCGAGCCTGCACTGCCATTCTGAGATCATGGCTGATCATCTACTATCAATACCCGGTTCCTGCCTTGACCCCATATCCCTTGATTCCCCTATCCATTAGATACCTATCTAGCTCCTTCTTGAAAGCATCCAGAGAATTGGCCTCCACTGCCTTCTGAGGCAGTGCCTTCCACACCCCCACAACTCTCTGGGAGGAGAAGTTTTTCCTTAACTCTGTCCTAAATGACCTACTCCTTATTCTCAAACCATGCCCTCTGGTACTGGACTCTCCCAGCATCTGGAATATATTTCCTGCCTCTATCTTGTCCAATCCCTTAATAAGCTTATATGTTGCAATCAGATCCCCTCTCAATCTCCTTAATTCCAGCGTGTACAAGCCCAGTCTCTCTAACCTCTCTGCGTAAGACAGCCCAGACATCCCAGGAATTAACCTTGTGAATCTACGCTGCACTTCCTCTAACCCTGGAGACCAAAACTGTACACAATACTCCAAGTGTGGTCTCACCAGGGCCCTGTACAAATGCAAAAGGATTTCCTTGCTCTTGTACTCAATTCCCTTTGTAATAAAGGTCAACATTCCATTAGCCTTCTTCACTGCCTGCTGCACTTGCTCATTCACCTTCAGTGACTGATGAACAAGGACTCCTAGATCTCTTTGTATTATTCCCTTACCTAACTCTACACCGTTCAGATAATAGTCTGCTTTCCTGTTCTTACTCCCAAAGTGGATAACCTCACACTTATTCACATTAAACGTCATCTGCCAAGTATCTGCCCACTCACTCAGCCTATCTAAGTCACCGTGAATTCTCCTAACATCCTCATCACGTCACACTGCCACCCAGTTTAGTATCATCAGCAAACTTGCTGATGTTATTCTCAATGCCTTCATCTAAATCGTTGATGTAAATCGTAAACAGCTGTGGTCCCAATACCGAGCCCTGTGGCACCCCACTAGTCACCACCTGCCATTCCGAGAAACACCCATTCACTGTTATCCTTTGCTTTCTATCTGTCAACTAGTTTTCTATCCATGTCAATATCTTCCCCCAATGCCATGAGCTCTGATTTTACCCACCAATCTCCTTATCAAATGCCTTCTGGAAATCAAGGTTATTTGATGTAATGTGGTACACTACATCCACTGGCGCTCCCTTGTCTAACTTCCTGGTTACATCCTCGAAAAACTCCAATAGATTAGTCAAGCATGATTTTCCCTTGGTAAATCCATGCTGGCTCAGCCCAATCCTATCACTGCTATCTAGATATACCACTATTTCATCTTTAATAATGGACTCTAGCATCTTCCCCACTACTGATGTTAGGCTGACAGGACGATAGTCCTCTGTTTTCTCCCTCCCTCCTTTCTTTAACAGTAGGGTAGAAGCTGTCCTTAAGCCTGGTAGTACATACCTTCAGTCTTTTGTATCTTCTGCCTGATGGGAGAAGAAAAAATGTGCAGAAAGGGTGTGGTCTTTGATTATGCTGGCTACCCTCCTGAAACAGTGAGTGATGAGCAAGCACAGACCAAGCACATTGAGGGGAGACTGTGTTCAAAATTCTCTGTAGTTTTGTGAAGTTATATCTGCAGAGCAGTGTCAAGTCAAGCCACAATGCATCCAATAGGATGCTTTGTATGGTGCATCAATAAAAATTAGTCAGGGTTGACAAAACATGGCAAATTGTTCACAAATCAACAGACATTTTCTAAAGTCATCATAATTATGTGCCATGTCATATGATGCAGATGATCATGGTCTTGACCCTGATTGTTCTTGGCAAATTTTTCTACTGAACTGATCTGCCATTGCCTTCTTTTAGGCAATGCCTTTACAAGAATGGTGACCCCAGCCATTATCAATACACTTCAGAGATGGCTGCATAACCAGGATTTGTGATATACACCAGCTGCTGATACAACCATCCACCACTTGCTCCCATGGCTTCATGTGACCCTGATCAGGGGATGAAGCACGTGCAACATGTTGCTCAAGGTGACCTCAAGGTAGCAGAGGGGAAAAAGAGTCTTAAACCTCCTTTGGTGGAGACACATCTCCAGCCCACCACCTTTATATTACATTTAAATGGTTACTAAATCCTGTGCAATGTCATGCAGTTATGAAAGGTGTCAGTTATATCAAAGTAGCTCCCCAAACATTGTGCTGAATGATGAGTTTCATGACAACCAAACATCTGCTTTCTCCCTACCCTAGGTTTGCAAATATAATAATGTGAACAATTTTACATTTTTATATTCAAATCTATATGGATGTAACAACTCTAAACCAACCTGCATGCTTTTTAAAAGCTGCAAAAAGACCTCAAAGCCTTCCAGAAATTTTTCTCTTAGTTTGTCTGTCCACTCTGTTGGTTTGCTAACCAGTACATACCTGTGAAGAGGAGAGAACTGCATTTTAAATAGAAACTGACCTCAGAATATTTCAAAAGAATCTATACTTCATTACAATGCTAAATGCACAAACAAGATTTTTCAAGTATCAGCACACAATTTAGTGTTACTATCTTTAGTAAAAATGGCATTTTTTATAAATTTCAAATGAAATAAAACTGACAAACATTTCTGTGAATTCTAAAGTAAAATAGAGTTGAGTGGAAATTCAAAAAGGATGCTGCAAACAGATCAGGCAGCAGTTGTGGAAAGAGTTCAGATGTTGAATTAATGTCTAATTCCACAGATAATACCTGATAATGTAAGTGCTTTTAACATTTTGTCTTGACAGATTAAATCTGAAAAAATGTTTTTAAAGTCACAAATTAAATATTTTCATTAATTTGACCACAATTATTGTTTATTCAGAGGATTATTCAAAGTTCCTCTATTTAACCAAATTTAGGCAAAGGAAAATACTAGGTAAATTAAAGTTAACCAGTTAAATAAATGGTAGATTTGAGAAATGGAGCTGAACATCAGTCCACCTCTGTGTAAGAAAAGGTGGACAATTCCTCAACAATCATGTAATGGAAAGTAACAATTGCAGTTATATAGTAATTTATAAAGAAATAATCAAAACAAACATCAATCAACTGTTAAATGCTGTAGATCCAATTGCCAGGAGGAAGACAGACATGGAGATGAACTGATGTAAAATGGGATCTTAAAAACTCTGAGTTACACAGCGCAACAAGAAAAGTAAATTAACATTATAACAAAAAGCTGTACCATTCTAGGACAATCAGAAATTAATTCCTAAAATGTATCAAAGTTGGTATTGATAATTACTTTTTATTAATGCAGCATTAATAGCATCAATATCTTTAGTAGAAAAATCTGAGCAAAATCAGTATATTGTTTTTCATTATACTTGTTCCTTTCTTAATTCGACTCAAACAGCACAAATTTATCAATGAACTGATAATTAAAGCATCAAATTTTCCTGCAGGCATTTTTATTGAATGCTTTCTGACAAGTCAAAAAAGATCTAGTGCTTTCTTGGCATATATAAGGAACAAACTCTTCTTGGGCTTTCAGCCAGGTACAGGTATCGATTTTAACCAATATTTCGATACCTGTACCTGGCTGGAAGCCTGAGAAGAACTTAGTCATTTTCTGATAAGATTACATTGCCATACTTACTTCAAATCACCAATCAGGCTTTGCACCCTCTTGAATTTGAAGGCTTGCATGGTTGTATATCTTTCAAACTGAAATCTACCATGAGAATCTCGCTGTCTCATCAAGTGGTCCATGAAGGTTTGAATTATGGTTGTCATAAGGTTTTCTTCTGTTATCAGCATGCGAGCCTGAAATACAACAGACTTATTATTTATAATGGTAAAGTTTTATAATAGAAATGATAAACCACAACAAAAGCAGAACAAACTTCTACATCAAAATGTGACGTGAAATGGAAATGCTGTGGTAAATCAAGACTTTTTCAGTTTCTACTTACTCCAATACACTTTAAAAGAATGATAATTTCAGATCCCTCAATCCAAAGAAATGAAATGCTTAGGGCAAATGCTGAGGAAAGAACAACACTTAGGGTATGATGAATTTGAAGATTTGTTGTGCATTGATATAAATGGTCAAGATTTAGAAACAATCTCAATTACGTGACATTATTGAGAATCATTGAGAAAGCAAGATGCAAGGCAAAGGCCTCCCATCACACCACCCAAACCTAAACACACGTTTCACTTCAGGGCATCTACTGCTGATTTTGGGCATTTCATAACTGGAAGTTCATCCTAACTTATGTCACGACAGTGAAACATTTTTGGAAATTTAAAAATGGTAATTCAAAATTAAGGATCAAAGAAATTACAAGTTGGAAGAAAATATTCAGACACAACAGAGTGCACGTGCTAGAAATCTGAAGCAAATCACAAAATCTGGAAGAACTTGAACCAGGTAGTATCTATGTGGGGAAATGAACAGTCAAAGTTTTGGGCCAACACCCTTCATAAGAAGTGGAAAGAAAGAGGTCAGAAGCCAGAATTTCTTTACACTCATTTCCCTAATGCATGGGTGATACCTGACCTGCCTAGTTCCTCCAGCATTTTGGGAATGTTGCTCCAAATTTTAAAGAAACTCTGTTGATGGCCAAAACGAGCAATTCAGTTATTTAAGTAACTATAATGAAAATACAAACCTGGGCATAAAAATGTAGCAATAAAATTCTCAATTTTCCAAATTGCCCAAAATATTGCCCAAATTTACTCAAAAATAGAAGTTCTTTGTATATATGTAAACAAACATTTAAAAATAAATATCAGATTAGCATCTACAGCTCTCATCATTTTAAATTCAGAATCAGAATCAGGTTTATTATCACTGGTATGTGGCGTGAAGTTTGTTAACTTAGCAGCAGCAGTTCAATGCAATACATAATCTAGCAGAGAAAAATGAAGAATAATAATAATAAATAAAATTTTAAAATAATAATAAATACACAAGTAAATCAATTTTGAATATTGAACAGATTAAAATAAATGTGCAAAAACAGAAATATTGTATATTTTAAAAAGTGAGATAGTGTCCAAAGCTTCAATGTCCATTTAGGAACCAGATGGCTGAGGGCGTGCCTTCAGGCTTCTGTACCTCCTACCTGATGGTAACAGTGAGAAAAGGGCACGTTCTGGGTGCTGGAGGTCCTTAACGCTGCCTTTCTGAGACACCGCTCCCTAAAAATGTCCTGGGTACTTTGTAGGCTAGTGCCCAAGATGGAGCTGACTAGATTCGCAACCTTCTGCAGCTTCTTTCGGTCCTGTGCAGTAGCCCTTCCATACCAGGTAGTGATGCAGCCTGTCAGAATGCTCTCCACAGTACAACTACATAAGTTTTTCAGTGTATTTGTTGACATACCAAATCTCTTCAAACTCCTAATAAAGTACACCCACTACCTTGCCTTCTTTATGGAAACATCGATATGTTGGGAGCAGGTTAGATCGTCACAGACCTTGACACCCAGGAATTCCTTTTTGAGGACGAGGGCATTGTTGACATGACCAACAGTTACTGCAAAGTTCTAACTGCCAAGCTGCAGTGCTATGCCAGGTTATGAATTGCTACAGTTTTTTGATGAAAGCACTCCTATAATGCAGTCAGGGAAGTAGTTCCAGGACTTAGACCCAAAAGTGATCAAGAAGTAGATATATTTTACCAAGTCAGATGTTGTGCAACACAGAGAACGTGAAGGAGATATTGCTTTATGACAAAATCTTTTTTCATATTTGTTGACAGAGGACACAGCTTTGGTGACCTATTTAAATTGTCCGGTGAGTAACTGTAGTGCATTTTGTAGATGATACACAATGCTGGTGGTGGTGAAAAATAACATGCAAGATGGCTGGTGTTTTGTCTGAATTGGTGCAACTAATCACAGCAAGTGGAAAGCATTCCATTGCATTCCAGATTCATAACTTGTAAAATGGTGAAAAAGCTTTGGGATGCCTGGAGGCAAGTCACTCTTAATAAGATAACTAGATTTCAACTTTCTTCAATAGTGTCTGTTTTACATAGTTGGTACAGTTGAGCTTCCAGTCAATGATGAATACCAGGATATTGATGGTGGTGAATTTGACCACATTATTGCCACTGAATATCAAAAGATAGATGGTTCAACTCTTTACAGGAGGGGAGCATAATAACTGGAATTAGTGCAACAAGGTGTTTGACAAGGCTTGATGAGCCAAAGGACTTGACCCTGTGTTGCAGGACTCTGAGCATTGCTATGGATGGTCACCTGTTCACACTCTAGTTACATGAATGTTAGTTACCACTTATCAAATCATACTGGAACATTATCCTAATCTTGAATGCAGGCCTGAACTATTTTATTTGAACGGAATGGACATTGTGCATGGAAGGAAGGACATTGGTTTAGAAATTGAAGATGATTCTGCCTTGTATAGTGCTCTTGACTTCAAGAGCTTTCTGACATCAGTAGAAACCACCTAACCCTAAGTCAAGTAGAAGAATACCCTCAAAGATTTGACATTAAGGTCCACAGCAAGTAAACTGCTTTACCAGAATTGCACAAGCCAAGTATGCCCACTCATATCATTACTCCAAGTAAAATGAATAATCCAGAGATCTACTCAGCAGGGTCAGGCAGCATCTGAGAAAAGATGATCTTTCATAAGCAGTTTTGAATAAATATCAGAAAAAATTAAAAGCTAATTTCGTTCTTTCTTCCACAGATAATTTATTTTTCAGGACATGAGGTTCATTGGCAAGGCCTGTATTTATTATCTGTGATCTATATCTGGGAAGGTGACAGCAAGTCACATTTTCAACTTTTGCGGTTCTTCAAGGATTTGGACTCAGTGGCAATAATAATTTCCTTAAGTTAGGAAATTATGCAATCTTGGAAGGAATTTGCAGTTGATGGCAACCCTATGTAACAACAGCCCTTTGTTGGGCTGTAATGTTGGAATAACTTGTGTAACAGGTGAAGTGAATTTTGCAGCAGGCAAACACACTGCAGCTACATTGCAACAGAGGGAATTGCACTGCAAAGTAGTGAACGTGATGTCAATCAAGGTTGCTTTCTTGGGCATTGTTGGAATTGCAATCATTCAGAAAACTGAAGTGTATTCCATCTTGTGTCTGATTTGAAACTTGCATAAAGGTGTCACAATGTCAGAAATTGACAAATAAACACGGGAATCATCCAAATATGGACATTATCTGGATCCAGGTCACATTCACATATCTCCCGGCTAACTGATAATACGACTGGTGCCTTCCTGTGCAGATTTGCACTTAACAATTTAAATCACACAAAAAACGTAACACAACATCATATCAAAACATCAGTGTCGGTGTTTGCATTCATACAATCCTTTTCCAATCTTTTCTACAAATGCACAGATGAGCAAAATAATTTTTATATTGAAACAATTTGCAGACTTTCAACTTCAAGTGAAAATACTGCACTGGGCCAGTACTTATGCGGAAGCACCCAATGTTCTTCAGGGCTACTATTTCTCAGCACACGTACCAACGGTATCTTCCCATTTTTCCAGAAGCTTCGCAGCCAAATTACACAAACAATTCTGCTTGCTCTCAGGTAGAATATTTGGTGCAGAAACATCCAAATTTGTTGTTGGAAATGGAGAAGACTCATTGGGAGGGCAACAATTTCTATTTAAAGTAATTGAGCTTGCATTCATATTAAATTGATTCTGCCTTTAGTTTTTCACGCTCTGCTCAATGATTTGCAATAATTCTTAAGTATCTCTGTATGTCAAAGGCAAAGTCCAAGCAACACCAGAAGCCAAAGGCTTGTAAACCATTTCTTGGAAGTAGCCTCAGTGCAGACCACCCACATAAGAGCAACACTGCACCAAACCCTGGCACTATGCAACAACTTAACATTCTGAATCATGGTAATTTTATGCAGCAAATCAAAACATGATCGAATTAGAAAAAAGCTCCATTTTAAAAATACATTGATGATAAGAGTAAGGTGTTCACCATTATTAATGTATTATGTTTTTCAGTTTTTTTTTAAATTCCCAATTGAAGTTTTTGATAAATAAAATACTTAAATAGCCTGGCAATGACACTGCCTTTACAAGTCAATATTCAGCTACAATACTGTTAACTTTCCATGCTTTCATCCCTATTTTGTCAAACAGCCAAATTCACAAAATAATTGCAAAGTTCTAAAATAGGGACTGCTGAGAATTTCTGGATGACCATCCCAATGGAAGCAACTTTACATATTGCCCTGTAGTTCTCTTCAGTGATTCTGGCTGTTACAAGCAAGGAGACTATAAAAGCCTTGAGTATAAAATATATTTTTTGAAAGGAAACACAAGTTAGTCTCACTAAAAGTTTTCAGTATTGTCAAGGTACCATCAATACATTACAACCCTTACAAGGTAAAAAGGCAGCAATAAATCAGGGGATCCGATGCACAGTCTAACTTTGGCAAAAGCATATTTTCAAAAGATATGCGATCAAAAAATCAGAGATAAGAGCGCAAGATGCCATTTATTTGCAATTTGTTATTCCTATTGCAGAGGATTCTTTATCACATTACTGAATATTCTTCCACTTCCCACATCATTGCCATTAAGAAGATACAGAACTAAATCCATAACAAGGCAGCTTTGTGCGGTGAGACAGTTTTTTTTAAATCTTGGTCAACTTTATTTATAAAGTACACTCACAGGCAACATTGATTTGCCTGTTTCAATATTCCAGTGTACATAGTACAATTAACCCACCGCTACAACATCCAGTTGAGAAAGGTCAAGTAATCCACCTGCTGCAGCATTCAGACTTCCTAAATCATCTTCTTCAACAATTCTGATTCACTGATTTTCAAATCTTCTGTGGATCTACAAAAAGAATGCATTTTCTCCTCCCGCCATATGCAAAATAGTCATGGATAAGTAATGCACAAAGTACATTTCAAGAAAAGCACAAGACACCGCTGAAGAATAAAACAACAAGCTCACACAAACATCCTCAAGAAAACAGATGGGTTGAGAAGAATAAAACGCTGTCAGAAAATGAGTGTACTGATGGATCTTTCTCATTCTGTGCACTCTGTTACATTTATAGTTGAGCCTGACATTACAAAGGATCAATAATTATAAAACATTCCACAACATAATAATTACTATTTAGTCCATGGTAAATCAATACCAAGCTCCTGTTCATTAAGACATTGTTGTCCAACCCTCAGTGTACTGATGCATTGCACTTGGTTTAGAAATAGCATACATGCTTCAAAACACTGCATTGTGAAAGTGTCTCCAATATTAAAAAAGTCCTTTAATATTTCACAGAGGAAGGCAGTTGTAAATCTTACCAGAGTTTGGCAAAATCTGACAGAGTTTGTTGTAGCTATATTAAGTGAACAACATACAAGACAACTTGTTTTCTTTTCCACATTTCTTCTTCTTGAGGTATTGAAATGCAAGTGATGGCTTGACACCTACTACTCCTTGTTTTTTTTTAAAAAGAGGTGCGAACACAATGACTAGAAAACTGAAGTTGTATAATAAATGACATTGATCCTCTCCTCAATCAAAAACTCAACATGCAGATCGCCATGCATAACTATCAAGATATCCTCATCACTTTCCATCCATCACCATCTGCTTCCACCCATCAAACCCTTCAAGCTGCAGTTTCCTGGCTAATCTGCCACATCAAATGGTAGAACTGTAAAAAAATAAATATTCTGATCTATAAAGTCAGAGCTTAAACGACAAGCACCAACATAAACAAAGTTTTACGTACAAAGAGCCACAAATACATCTTTATTTGCTTAATCAAACTGGAATTATTACTTACCAAAGAAGGCACTGTGAAAATTTGCACTGAAAGATCGGTAACCGAGAACTCTCTCTCGTGGTCATCATTCACATAGTCAGTCTGCAACCTCTCATAGTTCTAATAAAAAGGCAGAGAAGAGGCAAGGAGGGGGACAAAAATGAGTCGAATGAAAATACATGGTACTCACCAATGTTGGGACAGTGAAGAGCTGGACAGACAGAGCGGTCACTGACATTACCCGCTCATGATCATCTTCCATAAAATCTCTCTGCAACTGTTGGTAATTCTAAACAACAAGATAAATTCACGTCCAGGTCACGTCCAAACTGGCCTCTAAATTAAATGCTGATTTCATTTCTATTTATTAAGTTTCAAATGGCAAAAGGTGTGGATGACAAACATTTACAGATTTAATTAGAACTGGTTGAAATAAATTTTCAATGCAGTATAATCAAGAACAAATTTCAGTGAAAGGTCAAACATGGTAAACTTGAAAAAATAGTTCCTTGTGTTACTTTCACACAGTGTTTTAATGTTATGGGTACTCTTTTTCAAATGTCTCAATTTCAACTTTAAAATATCAATTTAATGTATAGCCATCCAGGATACACGTTACAGTACTGGATGGGTTTGAAGGCACAAGACAAATTTTGCATGTTCATCAGGGCTTTTGCAAATCATCAAGGCTGGATGCTATCTTTGTCATCTTTTAAACCACCTGCTTCTTGCCAATCTCCTTTAATGTTAAAAAAATCTTCGATCAAACCTGCTGACCCAGCTAAGAGTATCTGTAGGAAAGCCACATTTAAATGAGTATGACCCAAAAATCAAATCACATATTACGTCACACAAGCTTAACTGTGTGTACCACAACAAATGAGGTCCTTTACTCCTTACCCAGCATATTTCCATATAACAACGATCTATTGACGTCAAAGCATATTTGTAATTGTAGATGATAATGATCAAACTTTGTTCTACAAAGCCGAGAATTAATGAGACTGCAAATTTGAGTATAACAATTATTTCACGCAGTCTTACTGTCTACTATCAATCTTAAATTCTAAAGATCACTAACCAGGGTTTTGAACCACTGCAACATGTAGTTTTTCTACAGATTAATTCTGAGATATTTCTAAATACAAGTCAAAAGCAAACTACATCAATGTTTTCTCAAATGAATTCCATATAAAACTGTAATCAAGTTTAATAACCATAAAGCAAATGAGGCTGTTAAAATGCAAATTCTAAATCAGCAATTCACAATAAACACATTTTAACCATCAGCTTCTATGCATCATACAAAACTAATCTTCAGGTGGAATAACATGCAGAGTAAATAACAAAGCAACATATTTTTCTTACTACATTCCTTAAAATGTCTAATTTCAGAGTGAAGGGATCATGCAAATAATTCACATTACGAATACTGTACGACATATAGTTGCAAGAAAAAGTTTATGAGCCCTTTGCAATTACTTGATTTTCTGCATTAGGCACAATTGGCCTAATAACAGAAACTATTGTACTTCTCATTAATACTGAATACACCATTTAAACAATCACAATCTAGGTTCAAAGAAGTATGGTGAACCCTCTGGGGTAATGCCTTCTACAAAAGCTATTTGGAGTCAGATGTTCCAATCATTGAGATGAGATTGGAGGTGTGGGTTAAAAAGGAACCCTGCCCTATAAAAAACACAAAGTCAGGTTACTGACAGAGCCTGCTTTTCTCAAGAAAGATCTGGTTATGTGCACCATGCCTCGATCAAAACAATGTTCGGGGACCACAGAAGAAAAATTGAAGTGATGAAGCTGGAAAAAACTACAAAAGCATTTCTAAAGAGTGGAGTGTTCATTATTCCACAGGAGAAAATGTCTACAAATGGAGGAAATCCAGTATACTACTCTCCGTAAGAATGGTTTGCTCTGCACAGATCACACCAAGTTCTTGTTCACTTTCACCAATGTTGAAAGTGAAAAAGAACCCCAAGAGTAACAGCAAAAGACCTGCAGAAATTTCTAGAACTTGTTAAAATCTCTGTTCATGTGTCCACTATAAGAAAAATACTGAACAACAATGGTACTTATGGAAGGATACCACGGAGGAAACCACAACTCTCCAAGAATAACATTGCTGCATGTATCAAGTTTGCAAAAGACCACCTGGATATTTCACAATGCTTCTGGGACAATGTTCTGTGGACAGATGAGACAAAAGTTGAACTTTCTGGCAGAAATGCATATCGCTATGCTTGGAGGAAAAAGGGCACTGCACACCAACACCAAAACCTCATCCCAACTCTGAATGAAGCATGGTGGAAGGAGCGTCATGTTTTGGGGCTGCTTTGCTGCCTCAGGGTCTGGACAGCTTGAAGGAACAATAAATTAAAAACTGTATCAAGACATTTTACAGGAGAATGTTAGGGTAGTGGCCTGAAGCTTAATAGAAGCTGGATGATGCAACAAGACAAAGAGTAATTCAACAACAGAATGGTTTAAAAAGAAGAAAATTTGCATTTTGGGATAGCCAAGTTGGAGCCCTGACCATATCCTAATGGAGGTGCTGTGGCGTGACCTGAAGAGGGCTGTTCATGCAAGATATCCCAGTAATTTTGATGAACTGAAACAGCTTTGTATAGAGGAATGGTCTAAAATTCCTCCTGGCCGTTGTGCAAGTCTGATCAGCAGCTACAAGAAACGACTGGTTACTATTGCTAAAGGAGGTTCTACCAGCTATTACATAGAAGGACTCATATACTTTTTCCAGCTGGACTGTGAATGATTAAGTGTGTTCAAAAAAGACATGAAAAGTGCAATTGTTTGCGTGTCATTAGTTTAGGCAGATTGTGTTGGTTTATTATTATGACTTAGATGAAGATCAGACCACATTTTGAGTAATTAATGAAGAAAACCTGCAAAGAGTTCATACTTTTCATGCAACTGAACTAAATTTTCAAATTGGAAACAATTCAGCCTTGTCAGAGAACAAATGAAAATGGATAACTTGTCAATATTTAAGATTATTCCATATTTCACTTACTTTTGCAAATCGAACTGCAAATAGCTTCTTGTACTTCAGATCCATCAGAAGACTGCTCATAAATAACTGGTGATAAATATTTCGTGCTCCTGTTGAATAAAATTAATTAATTATTAAGGAACAAGCATCCAGAAGAAAAGGTGAAACAGAATAAAAGCAGGGAAATGTCTTCACCCAAAATAGCAGACACATGATTACAACTCCTTTGACCAAAGTTACTCTGATGTAACTTCAAAGAACTCAAAGTACATTATCAAAGTATGTATGTATGCAGCACACAATCCTGAGACAGCTACAAAACAAGGAAAATCATGAAACCCAAAGAAAAATAGTATCAACCTCACTCACCCACATGCAAATGGCAAAACATCAATCCTTCCCTCACCCAAAAAAAATCTTGCAAACATCAACCCCCACCCACTGAAAAAACAAATTGCACAAATGGCAACAAGAAAGAATGAGCAAAAACACAGAAAATAAAATATAAAATCGAAAGAGTACATATTCAGTTCAGCCCGGTGTTCATTATCTGCAGGTAGCCCTGATTCAAAGTCAGTCAAAACAGCAACAGAAAAAAGAGCAACAGGAACTACAAGCCAATCTACAAACTGCAGACCAGAACTTGGGTACCATCCTCTGACAGCACTGAGTGAGATAGAAACCATTTGAAAGCAGGTGTCTGCCCCCGAGAGCAGCTAGCGAGATGGGGAGAGAGACAGAATGACAGAAGCCAGTGATAGACTGGTAATGGCGCTGAACACTCGCTCGCCTTCTGCTCTCGCCTCGATGTTTTCAATCTTCCATGACACTTTATAATCGGTGAGATCTAATGTCGATCATGGGCTAGCGCACTGTCTCCAAGCTTCTTGGCCTCAAAGCCACTCGCCTCTCAGAACCTTCTTGGATTCAGCAAAGCACCAGATTGCTCAAGTCAGCCCGAAAACACACCATCAAACTGTAGATCATAGGCTCCAACAGTACTAGACCCAAATTTAAAAGAAAAAGGGGGACGGCCATTTTGCAGCGCATGGAGTAAGGCGCGTTTTATAGCTGCTCCACTTTTCTTTATATTTTACATCCCACTGACAGATTCCTTTTAAGTTTGATGATTTATTACTTCTGCTGAAGGATTTACGATTTAATTACGATGGCCGGAAGTCGATCTGGTATCGAATTGAGAAGCTGCAAGACTTTTCCTGAAACGGAGCAATTTGAACAAAATCGGAGGAACCTGTTACTTTAGCAGGAATATTTTCTCCAATACAAGATATGAAGTTTGAATTTGGATCCCTCAATAATTGATAAGCTGACGGATACCAAAGGGAAGCTTGAAAAATCTATCTTTAATGTCCAAGAAACTCTGAAGAATTTGGGCTTACAATTTCAGACACTTAAGCAGTCTACAAATCAAATTGAGAACGAACATGAACAATTCAGGCAAACTATTAAACAACAAGGAGTGAAGATGTCTTCGATGGAAAAGAAAATTAATGAAATTACCTCGGAATTATCTAAAACAAAGAAAAAAAGGATTGATTTAGACAGTAGAGCATGTCAGAGGAATTTGTGTATACTAGGATTGCCTGAAAATACTGAAGCTGGCGATCTGTTAAAGTTCTTCTCAGACATGTTGTATGCACTTTTCAGTGAGACCCTGGAAGCTAGCCCTTTACTCGATAGAGTCCATAGAATTCCAAGATTTCGGCGTTCATCTGAATTGCATCCTCGGCCAATCGTACTTTGTTTGCATTATTATACAACCAAAGGAGCCATACTTTGAGAGGCCAGAAGAAAGCGAAAGATAATCTTCAAATCAACAGAGATTCGTAGTGTCGAAGATTTTCCTCCTGAGATTTTTGCCGAAAGAAGGAAATACCGAGAAGTCATGAGCGAGATGTATAAACTAAGTTTACATCCATCTCTTCGGCATCCAGCACAGCTGATAATATTTCCTGAAGGGTCTCAGTCACAGAGAATCTACTCCCCCCCCCCCCCCAGGAGGGATGGAAGTACATTAAAAATCTTAAAGTTAAGCCGATTGCTGAATAGGCAATTCTGATGTATGAGACGTTTATAGATGCCCTGAGTAAAGTTTATTCTATGCTTTTTGAATCTCTGGTATGGGATGTGGCTAATTAAATTTTTTTACTCATTAATAATTAGTATATACTGATAATTGTTTTGTAGGGAACTCTTACAGTATTATACTATAGGGATCCGTATAGGACCTGCTGTGAACTACTCTTTTTATTTTTTTGTTTGTTTCAACATTAATATAGTTTTAGGTTTTGTGTGTGTGTGTGTGTGTGTGTGCGTGCGTGTACGTGCACACACAAACTTATTTTTTTTCTTTTTGAAAGAAAGAATTTCAGTTGTAATATTATTTGCTTGGATTTACTTTTCTTTGAATAGGTGATTAACATACTTCAGATGAATTTAGGATGGCCGTCGCCAGTTATGTATTTATTACTGTTAGACATAACATTGCAGTATTTGAAATTTGTTTGTCCCTTTTATTATGGCTAAATTGGAAGGGATTAATATTTTAATTTTAATATACGTAGCTGCAAAATGGGAGGATAGGGTCAAGGGTCACTAGGTTAGCATGCGACCGACCTATTTGCGGCTGTTTTTCTGGTTTTGTTGGGGGGGGAGGGGTGCTATTAGAATAGATTTTCTTTCTCAATTGGGCGGTTCTTTTGACGAACATTTTTTCTCGCAGATACGTCATTCCTTCTAGTCATATCCGTACCTTTTGGATTAATCTGTGCTTGTGCAATAGTTTTCTTTATAAAATATTAAATTTAAAACATGGATGTTAATAAAATTAATATAATCTCTTGGAATCTGAATGGCGTGAATCATCCTATAAAGCATAAAAAGATTTTTAAGAAATTAAAAATACTTAATGCAGATATTATTTTTGCACAAGAAAATCATATAGGGAGACAGGATGAGGACCGTTTTTTCAAATTTTGGAAAGGGCCTTTATTCTTTATCGACAAATAAAGTTAGAGGGGTATCTATTTTTGTTAACTCCAAAATGCCTTTTGTACATTTTAAGACTATTACTGATTCGATTGGAAGATATTTAATTGTTACTGGTTTATTATGCGATCAGAAGGTAGCTTTGGTGTGTGGATATACGCACCTAATGTAGATAGTCCTGAATTTTTTAAGAAGATTTTTTTCTGAGCTACCGAATTTGTATTAGTATAAATTGATCATGGGCAGCGACTTTAATTGTTGTCTGAAGCCGGCGAATGACAGGTCATCAACCAATCCGTCACTTCCTAATAAAGCCGCGGCTTGTATTAATTATTTTCAACTAGAATATGGCCTGGTCGATATCTGGAGATATCAACACCTAATGACAAAGATTTTTCTTTTTTTTCACAAGTTCATCATAAATACTCTAGAATTTATTACTTTTTTCCTAGTCACATGTTTGTTACACTCCGTTATTGAGTGTGCATATGACATCATTGCATTGTCGGATCACGCGCCTTTGAAATTAACCCTGAAGCTTTCTGATAGCTTTTTGAAAATTTCACAGTGGAGATTGAATCCTGTATTGTTACGGGATCCAGCTTTTGTTAGTTTTATTAAGGAACAAATTTCCATATTTTTTGAATTTAATACAACTGAAGGAATGTCAAACTTGGTTATATGGGACATGATGAAATCTTTTCTTAGGGGACAGATAATTTCATACTCATCAGCTTTAAGAAAGAAAACTAAAGCGTAACAGTCAGTGCTTACTAATAAAATTAGAGAGATAGATAAAGCGTATTCAGTAAAATCTACTGGAGACCTACATAAAGAAAGGGTAGAACTTCAATCACAACAGGATTTGCTTCTGACCTTTCCCATCGAACAGCAAATTCTTAAATCTAAAATTCTATTTTATATACATGGAGATAAGTCAGGTAAACTTTTGGCTGTTCAGTTAAAGGCTGGTATGGTTAGAAGACAGATTTTTAAAATTCGTAGACCAGACAGAACTGAAACCTTAGATCCTTATGAAATTAATAAGATATTTATGGATTTCTACTCTAATCTTTATAAATCTAAATTCTCTGACAATACTATTATTATGAATAGATATTTGCAAAAATTAAATATACCCAAAATTTCGACATAGATGCACCTATTAAACAAGACGAGATAGCTAAAGCTATATCCTCTATGCAATTAGGGAAAGCTCCAGGACCAGATGATGGTTATACAGTGGAATTTTACAAGGCTTTCCATGAAATGCTTATACCACATCTTCATCAAAATCTTACAGATTCTATACCCTCTAGGAAACTTCCGAAAACTTTTTAATGAGGCATTAATTTCATTGATTCCTAAAAAAGGAAAAGATTTATCAGAATGTGCATCCTATAGACCTATCTCTTTACTGAATGTAGATTTTTAAATTCTCTCTAAGATTTTACCCAATAGACTTGAGAATTTTTTGCCTACTGTTATCTCAAATGATCAAACAGGATTTATTAAAAACAGGTACTCACATTTTAATATTTGAAGACTGTTAAATATAATTTATTCCCCCTCAGTTAAAGAATCTGAATGTATTTTGTCTCTAGATGCAGAGAAAGCTTTTGATAGGGTGGAGTGACCTTATCTGTTTCAGGCTTTGAAGAGGTTTAATTTCGGTCTGGGATTTATTTCCTGGATTAAACTTATTTATCAAGCCCCAGTGGCTGCAATTATAACTAATAATCAAAAGTCACCTTATTTTAGATTATATAGAGGAACTCGTCAGGGTTGCCCTCTCAGTCTTTTATTATTTAATTTGGTTTTAGAACCACTTGCTATCACTCTTAGGGATTCTAATTCTGTGCAGGGTATTAAGAGAGGGGATAAATTACATAAGGTTTCGTTATATGCGGATGATTTATTAGTTTACATTTCAGACCCTAGGAAATCTATCCCTTTTATGTTATCTATATTTACGGAATTTAGTATTTTCTCTGGATATAAACTCAACTTACATAAAAGTGAACTATTTCCTATTAATAATTATTATGTTCAAATACCTTTAAATATTGCTAAAAACTATTTTACCTTGGTATTAAAATTACTAAAAATTTTAAAGACCTATGTAAGTATAACTTTTCCCCTCTAATTGAATGTACTCAACAAGCGCTTTCTAAATGGTCGCCTATGTCGATGTCATTAATTGATCGAATAAATGCTATAAAAATGGTTATTTTACCAAATTTTTAATATATATTTCAAGCAGTCCCATCTTTTGTTCTGAAAATATTCTTCGATAAAATAGATTCTATGATCTTGTCTCACATTTGGAATAATAAAAGCTCCAGAGTGAATCAATTTTTATTGCAAAAATCAAAAAAAGATGTTGGACCAGTGCTACCAAACTTTAGATTTTATTATTAGGCAATTAATATCCATTTTATCAGCTTTTGGATTCATGGTATAGATAACCAGGATTGCTCTTCATGGTTACATTTGGAGGAGAATTTGGTAAGGAGGTTTTCTTTAGCTTCTTTACTAGGAGCTCCTCTTCCTTTTTCGTTCTTCAGGATAAGTACACAAGGTCTTAGTCCTATTGTTAAACATACTTCAAAAATTTGGTTTCAGTTTCGTAGATATTTTGAATTAAATAACTTTGTACTCTCTAGTAATATCTATTCTAACTTTTTCTTTAAAACATTAACTCTGGATAAGGCTTTTTAATATGGAAAACTAGGGGAATAAAAACTTTTTAAGATTTGTTTTCAGAGGATTGTTTAATGTCTTTTTCGCAGTTAATGGATAAATATGATATATCCAGTACACATTTTTTTTTAGATATTTACAAGTTAGGAATTTTTTACGTGATTTTTTACCTAACTATCCATTGGCTTATTCACCAAATTTGGTTTATGCTATTTTTCAGCTTAAACCATTTCAAAAACGTTTAATAGCTATTATATATAAACAGTTAATAACTGCATGTATGACGCATAATGATAAGGTTAAACCTACTTGGGAAATAGAACTTCAACATTTACTTTCAGATGATCAATGGAGTAAAATTTATTATCTAGTTAATAATTCATCTATCTGTGCACGTCACTCCCTAATTCAGTCTAAGGTAGTACACAGGGTCCATATGTCCAAAGATAAATGAGCACATATTTTTTCTAATATAAGCCCCACCTGTGACAGATGCAACGCTGAGGTGGCTACTCTAAAGTAAAAATATGTCCTGTGTAAAGTTAAAGAATTTTTGGAGGGATGTGTTTAGAATATGATAATATGATAAAGTTATAGGTGTGGATTTACAACCCAATTCACTTATGGCAATCTTTGGGATTATTCCAGAGGAAACGGGAAGAGTTTCTCCTTCCGCTCAACATGTGATAGCCTTTTCAACTTTACTGGCTAGGAGAGCTATCTTGTTATACTGAAAAGATTCTAATCCACCTACTGTTTTTAACTGGCTCTCCTCCATTATGTCCTGTTTAAGCTTGGAGAAAATTAGAAGCCGGACGACTGACACATCTTTTAACTTTGAGCAAGTCTGGTGACCCGTTATTCAATATTTTCGTATGAGTTAATATTTTTCTCTCCTTTAAAAAAAATTTTTTTTAAGGAAAAATTTTCCTTATCCACAAAGGTTCCGAGATGACTGGAAGGATGTTTCCTTTCTTCCTTTTTTCTAATTTCAACCTCAAATGGAGTGCCCAATCTTTCTTTTTTCTTGTTTTAGGTTAGTTTAGCAGCATTTTCTTTCTATTAATAAAATTTCTAATTTTTTTTTCGTTACGATTTGTCAAAAGGAGTTGTGGTTTCTTGTTTATATACAAAAGGAAAAAAAAGGAAAAAAAAGAGAAAAAAAGAAAAAGGGAGTTAAAAAAAACAGTTTTGTGGACCATCTGGAAAATGTCACCGTGGCAGCGTTGTTTGCTGGTGTCATCCCCTTATACCAACACTGAGAATTAATTAGATCCATTCACCCTTTTCATACCTCCTACAGATAAAAATAGAATCAATGGGTACGGTCTTTCATTGCTTCTATTATGGTTCTTGGATGTATTGAGTATGCCCACAAGAAAACAGGATTGCAAATGGTGACATATATACTTGATTATGACTTTACTTAGAACTTTGAAAATACATTCATTCTTTTCATATCTTCTACAGATAAAGTTCAGTGAGAAGTCTGTCTTTGCTGGGCTAAGCTTCTAAGAGTATAATTCTTACTGTACTTCAACCTTCAGCTATATGTAAAGAATAAAACTTGTCATGTAATGTTTGCAAATAACAGCAGAGGATTCACTGACTAGAAAAATCTCGTCTTTCATTCATGTACACACATTTTTAATTAGAATCATTTGATCTTGGTTCAGTAGATGAACATCAGAATTTTGAATCATGTCCACAGTCTGAATTGGTCAACAAGATTTCTTTTGAGGATTCAGACTGGTCAAATTAATTCAAAGTGGGAATTAAGTGCAGAACTTGCTGGATTTGTGGCTTACATATCCCACAAATAAACAATTATCTAATTTAAGTACAAAAATATCTTTGAGGTCGTGGAATTTGTATACAATAAAAGCTGAGAATATCATTGCTTTGAGAAATTTACAGTTGTATATCTACTGTGAAATATTTGGAAAGGATTTTTATAAAAGGTATTGTCATCTATACTGTAATCAATCACAGTAAATCTTAGTACCAATCTTAGTAAATTAAAATACAGGATATTAATGGTGATCCAGTTGACTACGTAGCTGTGCACTAATTGGCATAAGCACATCAGGAAAAGTAACTATGTGATTTTAATACTTTTGTGTGAAGTAGGAATTACTACTTTGATATATTAGCAAGAGTATTGGGAAAGGGAACAGCAATATTACCAGATAGTTGCACCTAAACTTAGGACGGAATCCAGATTCCGAGAAAAATAACAAAATGACTATCACAAAGTCATTGAACTTACAAACAAGGAAGTAGAATGAACAGACACGTCTAGAAAAGGGCAAAGTTCAGAAAACATAAAGCAATAAAGATAATTTTAATATTCACAGGACAAAAAAATACCTTATAAAATAGACAATAATAGAATTCTAATAATGTGATGAAAAGGGAGGAAATATTACAACTGGATATTTACCAATTTACAGGCAAAAGATGAACAAAATCCTTTTGTCAAAGGTAACAGAATATTGGGCAGATGGATAAGACCACCCACATATCACTTTCCTAGACCAATGCCCATAATATAAGACAATTTATAAGAGTAATTCATTATTTTTAAAAATTCAGCTTAAAAGCCATAACAGCATAAAAGACCCCTACCTTTATAGTGGACATCACCGGGAACAAAATATTCAAATCTAGAATACCTTTATGAAGGACCAGGAACTGAGAAAAGGGAATCAAAATATTTACAATGGGTATATTCACTGCAGTTGAAAGAAAGGATTTGAGGAGAGTGTCATCAGGCAATGAATACAACAAGATGTGGAGGAACAACAGATTCCAAGCTCATAGGGCAGACAGAAGTGATTCTAAATATTATTTTTAAGAAGAATGGAGGTAATGGAAAAAAGGTAAAATAAAAGCTGCAATGGGAGCTTTTGCTTTCAGAACCAAATCAGCTAGAATGGTATAGGCAATGAATTTCCAAAAAAGTACTCAGCAAAATATTTCAGAACCTCTATGAGACCACACATCAGATTTATTTAATAATGAACAAAGATTCATTAATGTCACAGAAAGGGTATATCCTGAAAACTAGGATCTTCCCCTTGGCACATTGCAATCTTTGCTACTCAATTTTGAATGTAACAATGTTAGGTAGCTTGTTTTCTGTCTGTTATGTTCTGCAGTTAGTTATCTATCTGCAATATTAGCTTCATTTGCCTCACTCCTAATAGTGCTTGAGCTGCTGGACAATTCTCACAGCTCTGACCTGCATTTCCCAACTTCTACATGCTCCTATGTTTTCTGTACAACTGCTCTCCTTAATTTATTAACCCAATGGCTTTATCAACAGCTTATCACCATAGTAATCTTAGCCTAAAATGTCTCCTATGTCCCATCAGATGCTCCTCAATCCTCTCTGCTGCATAAAACTAATTAGAAAACAGAGAAATAAAGTTAACTGTTTTTTGTTTCTGCAAATTCTGCTTGACCTGGTGGGCATATACAGCAACACATATTAATTCAGGTTTTTCAGTAACTCGCATTACATTGAAAAGCATCTGATAAGAATTTCAGGAATGGAGCATCATATGATTAAGGAATAAACCAGTTTGCCATTCAAGAAGTCATGGTCATCTTACTCAGAACCATCTTCCTGGACAAACCCCATATTTCTTGATTCAGCATTGGAAAAAAATTGTTAATGACGTAAGTGGTATTACCTTTCCATAGTTTTGAGTCACACAGCATCAATTTATCAATGAGAGAAGAGTGATCATCGTCTGGTCTTTGCTGTAGTCCTACTTGGCACAATATTCGCCTTAATCCACCTTCATTAGACAGTAATATTTTTTTAAATAAGTGAACCATTTCTATAAAGAAGCCACTGTGCTATCTATTGTGATAGAGATCAATACATATTAATCAACATTCACTGAAAGTATTTCCCCTTCTGAATATTTTTGCCATTCAAGTTTAATGCATAAATTCAAACTAATGAATTTAAATAAAAAAAAAGTTACATACAAAACTAAATTTCTTGATAGCTTGGATAAAACAAATGAACAATTGATTAAGTTTACAGTGGTCTTCTGAGAGCTTTCATGAACAAAGGAAAAAATACTAAAGCATACACAATTCATCATTTCTACACATTATCCAAAATATTAACTTGGTGGGATAGGCATACCCTCTTAATAAATTTTTTTAAATATGTATTGTCCATCTAGAATTTTAAAAGCTCCCCTTATCCGACAGAATAAGGACAACCATAGAACTACAGAACACTACGGCACAGAAACAGGCCTTTTGGCCCTTCTTAGCTGTGCCAAACCATTTGTCTGCCTAGTCCCACTGGCCTGTACCTAGACCATATCCCTCTCATCCAGGTACCTGTACAAGTTTTTCTTAAATGTTAAAGTGAGCCTGCATTCACAACTGGCAGCTCATTCCACACTCCCACCACTCTCTGTGTGAAGAAGCCCCCACTAATGTTCCCTTTAAACTTTTCCCCCTTCACCCTTAACCCATGACCTCTGGGTTTTTTTTCTCCCCTATCCTCAGTGAAAAAAGCCTGCTTGCATTCACTCTATCTATACCCATCATAATTTTATATACCACTATTATATCTCCCTTCATTTTTCTACGCTCCAGGGAATAGAGTCCTAACCTATTCAACTTTTCTTTGTAACTCAGTTTCTCAAGACCCGGCAACATCCTTGTAAACCTTCTCTGCACTCTTTCAACCTTATTAATACCCTTCCTATAATTAGGTGACCAAAACTGCTTCACTAATGACTTATACAACCTCACCGTAACATTCCAACTCTTATACTCAATACTTTGAGTTATAAAGGCCAATGTGCCAAAAGCTCTCTTTACAACCCTATCTGCCTGTGATGCCACTTTTAGGGAAAAATTGTATCTGTATTCCCAGATACCTCTGTTCTACTCATTCTTCAATGTCCTACCATTTACCTTGTATGTTCTACCTTGGTTTGTCCTTCCAAAGTGCAATACCTCACACTTGTCTGCATTAAACTCCATCTGCCATTTGTCAGCCCATTTTTCCAGCTGGTCCAAATTCCTCTGCAAGCTTTGAAAACCTTCCTCACTGTCCACTACACCTCCAATCTTTGTATCATCAGCAAATTTGCTGATCCAATTTACCACATAATCATCCAGATCATTGATATAGATGACAAATAACAATGGACCCAGCACTGATCCCTGTGCAACACCACTAGTCACAAGCCTCCACTCAGAGAAGCAATCCTCCACTACAACTCTCTGACTTCTCCTATTCAGTCAATGTCTCATCCAGTTTACTACCTCACCATGTATACCTAGTGAGTGAATCTTCCTAAGTAACTTCCCATGCAGGACCTTGTCAAAGGCCTTACTGAAGTCCATGCAGACAACATCCACTGCCTTCCCTTCATCCACTTTCCTGGTAACCTCTTCGAAAAACTCTAATAGATTTGTTAAACATGGCCTATCATGCACAAAGCCATACAACATACACAAAATGCTGGTGGAACACAGCAGGCCAGGCAGCATCTATAAGGAGAAGCACTGTCGATGTTTCAGGCTGAGACTCTTCGTCAGGACTAATGGAAAGGAAAGATAGTAAGAGATTTGAAAGTACTGGGGGAGGGGGAAATGCAAAATGATAGAAGACTGGGAGGGGGTGGGATGAAGCTAAGAGCTGGAAAGGTGATTGACGAAAGTGATACAGAGCTGGAGAAGGGAAAGGAACATGGGACGGGAGGCCTCAGGAGAAAAAAAGGGAGGGGGGAAGCACCAGAGGGAGATGGAGAACAGGCAAACAACTAAATATGTCAGGGATGGGGTAAGAAGGGGAGGAGGGGCATTAACGGATGTTAGAGAAGTCAATGGTCATGCCATTAGGTTGGAGGCTACCCAGCCAGTATATAAGGTGTTGTTCCTCCATCCTGAGTTTGGATTCATTTTGACAGTAGAGGAGGCTATGGATAGACATATCAGAATGGGAATGGGACGTAGAATTAAAATGTGTGGCCACTGGGAGATCCTGCTTTTCAGCGAAACGGTCTCCCAGTCTGCGTTGGGTCTCACCAATATATAAAAGGCCACACCGGGAGCACCGGACGCAGTATACCACACCAGCTGACTCACAGGTGAAGTGTCACCTCACCTGGAAGGACTGCCTGGGGCCCTGAATGGTGGTGAGGGAGGAAGTGTAAGGGCAGGTGTAGCACTTGTTCCGCTTACAAGGATAAGTGCCAGGAGGGATATCTGTGGGAAGGGTTAGGGGGTACGAGTGGACAAGGGAGTCGCGTAGGGAGCAATCCCTGCGGAAAACAGAAAGAGGGGGGGAGGGAAAGATGTGCTTGTGTGTGTTGTTTGAATTTCCAGCATCTGCAGATTTCCTCATGTTTGCTCTTTAAATGCACAAAGCCATGCTGACTCTCCCTAATAAGTCCCTTTCTATCCAAATACTTATAGATCCTATCTCTTAGTAGTCCTTCCAATAATTTACCTACTACCAACAAACTTACCGGCCTATAATTTCCCCAATTATTTTTAGAGCCTTTTTTAAAACAATGGAACAACATGAGCTATCCTTCAATCCTCCGGCATCTCACCCGTCGATACCAACATTTTAAATATATCTGCCTGGGCCCTTGCAATTTCAACACTAGTCTCCTTCAAGGTCCGCGGGAATACTCTGTCAGGTCCTGGGGATTTATCGACTCTGATTTGCCTCAAGACAGCAAGCACCTCCTCCTCTTTAATCTGTATTGGTTCCATGACCTCACTACTTGTTTGCCTTATTTCCAAAGACTCCTTGCCAGTTTCCTTAGTAAATACAGATGCAAAAAAACAATGTAAGATCTCCTCCATTTCTTTTGGTTCCATACATAGTCGACCACTCTGATCTTCAAGAGGACCAATTTTATCCCTTACTATCCTTTTGCTCTTAATATACCTGTACAAGTTCTTAGGATTATCCTTCACCTTGACTGCCAAAGCAACTTCATGTCTTCTTTTAGCCCTTCTGATTTCTTTCTTAAGTATTTTTTTGCAATTTTTATACTCCTCAAGCACCTTATTTGCTCCTTGTTGCCTATACCTGTCATACATCTCTCTCTTCTTCTTTATCAGATATCCAATACCCCTCGAAAACCAAGGTTCCTTATTCATATTCATTTTGCCTTTAATCCTGACAGCAACATACAAACTCTGCACTCTCAAAATTTCTCCTTTGAAGGCCTCCTACTTACCAATCACATCCAAGCCAGAGAACAACCTGTCCCAATCCACACTTTTTAGATCCTTCCTCATTTCTTCAAATTTGGCCGTTTTCCAGTTTAGTATCTCAACCCAACGACCAGATCTATCTTTATCCATGACCAAGTTGAAACTAATGGCATTATGATCACTAGACCCAAAGTGTTCCCCTACACACACTTCCGTCACTTGTCCTAACTCGTTTCCTAACCGATCTAATATTGCATCCTCTCTAGTTGGTACCTCTACATATTGATTTAGAAAACTTTTATGAACACATTTTACAAACTCTAACCCGTCTAGACCTTTAAAAGCATGGGAGTCACAATCAATATACAGAAAATTAAAATCCCCTACTATCACAACTTCATGTTTCCTGCAGTTGTCTGCTACCTCTCTGCAGATTTGCTCCTCCTATTCTCGCTGACTATTGTGTGGTCTATAATACAGCCCTATTAATGTGGTCATACCTTTCCTGTTTCTCAGCTCCACCCATATGGCCTCAGTAGACAAGCCCTCTAATCTGTCCTGCCTGAACACTGCTTAACATTCTCCCTAACTAGCAATGCCACCACCCCATCATTCATCCCTCTGCCTCTATCACATCTGAAACATTGGAACCATGGAACATTAAGCTGCCAGTCCTGCCCCTCCTGTAGCCAAGTTTCACTAATGGCTATAATGTCATAATTCCATGTGTCAATCCACACCCTCGGTTCGTCTGCCTTCCCCCACAATACTCCTTCCACACCTCAGAAATAGACAAACCTCAGAAGATTATTACCATCACACATAACCCTTCTATTTCTGACTCTGCATGAACTTTAACATCATTTATTTTAATCCCCTTCATCTTAAATTACAAACTTACCTTACCTTTAAGGTAATTTTATTTGTAATTCTTTCTCTGAACTAGTCAAGTTTTACTGGGACCATTGTTTACCTCCTTGCCAAAAGAGTGGCCCGGAGCCTGAATGAGCTAAGACAATGAGCATTATCCGGTTATTACACAACAGAAAAAAGATATAATTAATCCCAGCATTAGCTTTCTCAAATATCCAGCCATATTGATCTTTCGTCAGGAGACAGCTTTGAATAATTTGCAATGGATTTATAAAATAAACTAGTTGGATCTTATTTATGAATATGGTGCTTCACAACTAACATCCAAATAGTTGTAATTTCCATAACTAACATCTCGTGAATTTTAGTAGTAAATATCAAACCAAATCTAAGCATACTTCGTTTATGAACTGGAATATTTTTTAAACAGTCCACAAACATAAGAACAAGTCTTTCCTTCCATGTGAAAGAATTACAAATTTTGGTAACCACATTGTAGATGTAAAACTTTTAGCAAATTCTAGTGTTCAGAAGTTTCATGTGAGAATAAAGAAGAAATGTATTCCAGTGCCAAAAATTTGGTTATAATTCCTACCTGAGTAGCCAATCACCTGGCTCAGCCAAAGCAATAACTTTATGGCAAATGCCTGATGTGCAACAACAGATGAATGCATTACTTGCACCTTTAGTGGCTTGGTTTGTCGACTCGTATTCCTCTAAAGTAGATTAAACATTTGAAATATGTTAGTCAGAAGAATTTACATGTGATACTCCAATATATATGAATATTTTGGAAAGAGAAATATATTCTTACTCACCACTATTACTGTTTTAGCTTGCTCACAATATTGGAAATCACCATATCGAACCGATCTACGACCCTGAAAACACCAAAAAGATTCCAATTAATTGCGAAACTTTCACAACTGGAACTCTAAAAGAATCATTGAATAAACAAAGATTTTAACTTAGATTTTATTTTGGATCGATCAAGAAATTGAACTTCCAATAGACATTAAAACATGAGTGCCTTTCCAGAGTATTGGATTCTGTAGTACTATACCTGAAGATATAAATGTTGCACTGCTATATAATGTCAGAATGCGGCTTGTATTTTGTGGCATCCCATTTGATGAGCTGCAAACTTCAGTTAAAATATCAAGACAGTTGGACACAGAAAAAAGATAACATGTAGCTTGGACTTAGAAGTACTTTCTGTTGGTTTGGTATTTTAAAAGTCCATGATAAAAGTACATTTAGAGTAGGAAGTAAAAGGCGGATAAAATAAACTCCAGTGGAGTTCATCATTCCCTCTGAATAAGGTCCCATGAGTGAACACAAGACAGTCAACTAAACCAAATTAATCTGGAACTTTGGTAGCGTTGGATTGCACATTTGAGATTCTAAGATGTAATTTCCATTAATAAGTCAATACTTTTGAATTTATTTTCTCCTTAAATTGCACAGCAGTGCAAAAACTTTCTCATAAATCCAACGAGTTTGAAGATATTGGGGAAAACAAGGACCGGGTGAATTTAAAGGGAACAGCCACCAGTGAGCCATATCAAACTATCAGGACGTCAAGCAACGGGAGAATGGATTATTGCTGTTTTACTACATTTCAATGAGTTGCAGTCGTCATTTTAATTTATTCTGTCATCTATGGAAGCATTCCAGCTTTGGCACCAAAAGACTTAACAAATATTTATTTTGAATGTTCAGCTTTATTATTGAACTTCCTGCACCGAATTGCAGTTCAACATTTTTAACACTTTTCAATTGCAAATGCTAACATGCAGCTCAGAGATAACAAATAGCACCAAAACCTAAACTCACATCTCTATCCACAGTGGTGGCAAAACTGACAGCTTCCTTCTGTGTACAGTTCACAGCCTTCTGCAGGGTGTAAATCACTTGCTCGTAAGTATGGACTTCATCATTAAACAGCATGCAATAATAAGTATCTTCCTTTTCCCTAAAGAGAAAATAATATTTGTGTTTAAAGTTGTCTTTTGGCCTATTTGATGAAAATAAACAAGTATTTCAAAATTTACACAAAAAGCAAATTACTAAGCAAAAACAATTCTTCATAAGGAAAATACAGTGGATTCCAGTTAACTGGGACACATTGGGACCAGTCCATTTTGGCCCAATTAAGCAACTGCCCCAATTACACAAAGTTAATTAAAAAGGTATAAAAAGGACGTACTACTATTTGAGTAACAAATTATGTATTTAAATGAAATACAGAACAAATTAGAACATTAACAATATGACTACAGTACTATAAAGGGAGTATTAGTTTTTCATAGTTATTGATGGAGTATTTCATTCAGTGAACACTGATGTGTTCTTCTGATTCACTGTAAATTGTTACGAAGGTGAAGCAACTCTGAGGGGCTGAAGGGTACAAAGTCGCCCCCTCCTTTTTGAGAATCGCAAGATCGCTATTATTTCGGGTCTGAGACCCAGGAAATGAGAGAGAGACACCCAGAATACACAGGGTTTGGAATGTGTCCTGACATCAGCGGAACGGAACCACTGATAACTGCCATTGTCTCTTGGAGACGGAATTGTGTATTGAGTACTGTACTATTCATTGAAACCCCTCAGGGGACAACCAGTGGGCTAGTTGAGGGATTGCATCATCCCAACCTGATTGACATCTGAGACCCCGTGAGTAAGGATAAAAGAGGGATCTGGGGAACACCCCTTTAGACGCACCAGGAGAAATGCTAGAAATCCCTTGACAGCATTTTATAGCAAAAGCCGGTGGGGGCTCGTGTGCGTCCTCCCTTGCCTGGGTGGTGAGCTCACCACGGAAGAATGGCTTAGCTAAAGGAGAGGTCACACTTGAACGGCCATGACAACGAGACACCTGACGGATCGAAATCATAAAGGAAAGCCGGCAAGTTTTTCTCCTAAATCTCTCTCTCTCTCCAACAATTGCAACACAGCGGTCCCCAACGGCTGCAGCCTGTATGAACTGAATGAACTATATATTTCCATCGGACAATACATTATCCCCTAGACAACGATAGAGCTCATTTCTTATTGATTATTATTATACCTGCACTTTTAGATTTAGTATTGATGTATATTATCTGTATATTTGCATTGATATTATTTTTGTGTATTTTTACTAATAAATACTGTTAAAAATAGTATCATCAGACTTCAACTGACGTCTCTATCTTTGCTGGTAAGTAACCCAGTTACGGGGTTCGTAACAAAATGAACAGAATCAGTGCAGGCACCAAAGGTAACTTTTTTCAGCTAGCATCAAATCTTTTCGTAGCATCTTGGTAAGGGCCTGAAAATTTTTGAAAGTCAAAATAATAAACATCACAGCTCTTTGAAACAGTGTCCATTGGCCCAAATGGATAATATAACACAAGTACACACAATTGACACTATTTAAAACTTCGCTCTAAGCATGGTATAGTGTCTAACAGCCACTGACACTAGTCAGAAAATGTCCTGCAAGTCTCCTGTCCCAATTAAGCGGCATAGTGTCCCAAATAAACAAAAAAATCCAGGCTATTTTCTTGATTAGTTTTTGTTCTTTAAGAATTGTCCCAAATAAGCAGCTGCCCCGATTAACTGATGGCCTAATTAACCAGAATCATTTACAGATTTACTAATTTCTTCTATGTTCCAGCAATTTTTGAGAGGCTGTATGTAGTCTTTAAAGGGATTCTGAAATTCTTTGTAGTTGAAATGCCCAGTTTTAAGCCGCATATCCATGAACAAAAATACAGAGTAATCAAAAAGTGATTATTCCTGTGTCTTTTGTGGTAAGAATACAAGATTTCACATGGTGATTCATCTTGAAAACTTGTGCTGGGATTCAGTCAATCATTTGAAAAACATTTGAAACACCACTGTCATAAACCCACAGCTACTCTGAATGCATAAGCAATAACTAATCAGGCACCGAAGCAAATACACAATACGTTGATGATTACCTGAAGATTACTAAAGCTGTCAATGGTCCAGCTAAGTTCATAACTTCAGTAAACATCTAGAGTGAAATTAAGAAAGAAGGGCATGGAGAGTGTGGGCCACAAAGAAACTGAGTGAGTCACATTTTCAGCCCTCACTGATGAGCATTGAGGAAAGAAATAAACCAGCAGAGTTGCAACGCTGTTTTCAACTCAGCTAACTTGTGTTTGGTATGGTTTAGCAAACTGTTGGTAACAGAAAAGAAACCAGACACAGTAACTGATGTCACGAATTTTCTGAAGACGGCAAGATGAAAAAAAAGATGTGATGTTTACATTAGTTAGCCCACCAGCAGATTTCAATTACAACATGACGTCCAATAAAAACTGAAATTTAGTTTTAATCAACATTCAAATAGATGAATTGTAATTTGCTTCAGTCCAATTGTCTTACAAGGATAAATAACTAGTCAAGAGTAGAGGGTCTGGATGTTTGTTGCAGTTGGACAAACACCTTTCAGTCCTGTGACAACATGTGAACCAGCAGCACTGAAATACATAAAGGTTAGCTTATAATGGGTAAATTAGTCAAATAGTTCATTATTCTCATGTACACAATATCCTTACTAAACAATTAGCAGTCATCCATTACAGGTCACTACAACCATACACTGCAGTAGTATAACAAGAGAGTGCGAACCACAGTAAGATGCAAGGTCACAATGAGGTAAATTGGGAGATCAAGAATTTATCTTTTCATATGAGGAAAACATGTAATATTCCTGTGGCATCAGGATAGAATCTTCCTTGAGGTATGTGTTTTCAGGCTTTTTTATCTTCTGCCTGATTGGAGGGGAAAGAAGAAAGGATATCTAGGGTGGCTAGATTTTGTAATATACTGAGCTCTATCCACAACTTGCAGTCACCAGTAGTGTAGTGACCGTAATGCACTCAGAAAGGATGCTTTCCACGGTGTATTGCTAGAAACTGGTGAGGGTTAAAGTGAACAAAGCAAACAGCATTTTGAAGGATCCCATGCACCCCTCAAACAAACTCTTCTCCCTCCTGCCGTCTGTGAAAAGGCTCTCAATTTGGGCTCTCATGACCAGACTATGGAACAGTTTCTTCCCCAAGCTATCAGACTTCTTCATACCCAGAGCCTGGACTGACACCTTACTGCCCTATTGTCCTGGTTATTATTTATTGTAATGCCTGCACTGTTTTGTACACTTTATGCAGTCCTGGGTAGGTCTGTAGTCCAGTGTAGTTGTTTTTTACATGGTTCAGTCAAGTTTTTGTACTGTGTCATGCAACACCATGGTCCTGAAAAATGTTGTCTCATTTTTACTATGTACTGTACATAGCAGTTATGGTCAAAATGACAATAAAAGTGACTTGACGACTTGCTTCTCGCCTTCTAAGAAAGGAGAAGTGCTGTTGAGCTTCCTTGGCTGCATCAAACAAAATAGGGGAATACAGGCAAATAGATGAAAGAACTCTTAAGGTGGCACACAGAAAAGCAAAAATATAAAAAGCAGTAATTTTCAAACCAGCTTTTCACTGCAATTCTACATCAACTCATCTTAACGCATTTACATTTATTATTAATACTTACAGGGGTTCTAATCCAGAAGGTAGACTATCTTCCTCTACCCATGTTAGCATATCTACCGCATACTTGAATACAATTGCAAAAATATTATAGGCACGTCCAATCATGTCCTCAGATAAATGTGCCAGAGGATCCTAAGAACAGAAGAGTGAATTAAAGTTTAACTCAATCCAAATGCATTATCAAAGCACAAGAATTACAAGGCAAACAAAAATGTATTCTAACATGTTAAGAACTTTAACAGGGGATGAAAGAGTTGTTTTACAACTGTTTTTTGATTCCAAGAAAAGCTCTTCTATTTGTTACATAAGCTTGCAAGTGAAAACATAGAGACCAACAGATGCTGGATGGTTTTGGCGACAGATGGCAAAGTTAGGAGTCAGCACGGATGTACAGGATTTAAAGGTCAGGCCGCACCTCCATTCCGCACTCTAAGGCCAGTGACATGGAAGTGTGAATGTTGGGTTGACCCAGGTTGGTGGGTCATGGGATTGGATGTCTGTGTGTACAGGTGGTACATGGCCAGTGAGTCAGTGAGCTTGGAGTTAAAGGCCTGGAGTCCCATCATTGGCCTGTCTGGAAGAAGTGACCAAAGTTCAAAGGTTGATTGCAAGTCTGAAAGTCAATTCCTGACAGCCGAAGCCTGGTATCTGCAGACTGGAGGATCAGAGGACTATCACAGCACTGAAGGACTGGGTGTGTGTGTGTGCATGTGTGTAGTTTTGTTGCTTGTGTTCTGTCTTGTTCAGCCAAGCAGTGTGAGCACACTACATTGGCACCAGAATGTGCCAATACTTATGGGTAGTCCCAGCACATCCTTAGGTTATGTTGATTGTTACTTCTAATAACACATTTCACTGTAGATTTCAATGCTTAAATAAAATTGAATCTGAAATCTAGAGTAAATACTAACTCAGTGGGGCCCTGTAGCATCTAACGAAAGAAAAGAACTAAGTATCTGATCAAGATCCTGCATCGGGACACAGTGGAGTGGGAAGGAAGCCACTATAAAAATGAAATCAGGAAGGATTGACTGAGAAGAGGTTGAGGACAATAGACAGAGGACCCATGTGGAGGGATGAAGATGGCAAAAAGTGACAGCAGTCCATGAATAAAAATCAGACAGGACCATGCGAAAGGAAGGGAGAGTGTACGTGGAGACAGCTACTGAATAGTGATAAGCTGGGACACGAAGACCACAGGTATGGAATCTTAAAAATAAGGAAGTTGATAATGGAAACAACCATACTGGGAGAGAAAGAGTTAAAGATAGTTCGAACCAAATGGGGGAAGAGGAGCTGGAAGTGCCTATGAAAAAAAGAACAAAACTGAAGACTAAAGGTGAATTGCAAGGCAAGGGTGACCTGAAATTGGAAGCCTCAACCTTCAGGAGGACAAGTAGTTTGAAGCAGGGGTTAAAGAAACCATCTTTGTCAAGCTGGAAAACCCATTCCTGAACAGAAGGTTTGGGGTATGACACCACCTAACAGCGACTTACAATGCAGTCCAAACATCTCCACCCCAGCATCTCCACACACACCTCCCTTTATGCAAAGATTAGACTAATGACCCTTTCATTACCTCTACGATTCTTAACAACCCTCACCTGATTGCTGTACCTTTAAACAACTCACAGAGTTTATAAGCCGGAAAACTACCCATCATGGATCAGAACTGAAGAAGCCTCTTGGGTGAGTGGCAGAACATCTTCTAGACAACACAGCAAATCCAATTGCCTTGATTTACTGCTGCTTGATATTCAACCTTCATACCAATAGATTACAGACTACTTAGTTGGAAGGTGCTCTTCAAACAACAACAGCTTACTAGCCTATACTGGTATCCATCCCCCTCTTTTCCTTCGCTACATCGACAACTGCATTGCCGCTGCCTCCTGTACGCATGCTGAGCTCGTTGACTTCATTAACTTTGCCTCCAACTTTCACCCTGCCCTCAAATTTACCTGGTCCATTTCTGACACCTCTCTCCCCTATCTTGATCTTTCTGTCTCCATCCCTGGAGACAGCTTATCTACTGATATCTACTATAAGCCTACTGACTCTCACAGCTACTTGGACTATTCCTCTTCCCACCCTGTCTCTTGCAAAAATGCTTCCCCCTTCTCGCAATTCCTCCGTCTCCACCGCACCTGCTCTCAGGATGAGGCTTTTCATTCTAGGACGAAGGAAATGTCTTCCTTTTTTAAACAAAGAGGCTTCCCTTCTTCCACCATCAACTCTGCTCTCAAACCCATCTCTCCCATTCCCCACACATCTGCTCTCACCCCATCCATCTGCCACCCCACTCAGGATAGAGTTCACCTTGTCCTCACCTACCACCCCACCAGCCTCCAGGTCCAACATATACTTCTCCGTAACTTCTGCCACCTCCAACGGGATCCCACTACCAAGCACATCTTTCCCTTACCCCCCCTTTCTGCTTTCCGCAGGGATCGCTCCCTACGCGACTCCCTCGTCCATTCGTCCCCCCACCCCCCAGAATTTAATAAGTACTTTAGATCTGTCTTCACTAGGGAAGACACAAGCGATCTCCCAGATGTATGGATGGGCCAAGGACATAGGGTAACAGAGGAAATGAAACAGATTGACATTAGGAAGGAAACAGTGATGAGTAGACTGATGGGACTGAAGGCTGACAAATCCCCAGGTCCAGATGGTCTGCATTCTAGGGTACTAAAGGAGGTGGCTCTGGAGATTGCGGATGCATTGGTAATCATTTTCCAATGTTCCTTAGATTCAGGATCAGTTCCTAAGGATTGAAGAATGGCTAATGTTATTCCACTTTTTAAGAAAGGAGGGAGGGAGAAAACAGAGAACTATCGTCCTGTCAGCCTAACATCAGTAGTGGGGAAGATGCTAGAGTCCATTATTAAAGATGAAATAGTGGCATGACTAGATAGCAGTGATAGGATTGGGCCGAGCCAGCATGGATTTACTAAGGGCAAATCATGCTTGATTAATCTATTGGGAGTTTTTCGAGGATGTAACCAGGAATTTAGACAAGGGAGATCCAGTGGATGTAGTGTACCTCGATTTTCAAAATGCATTTGATAAGGTCCCACATAGGACATTGGTGGGTAAAATCACAGCTCATGCCATTGGGGGAAGATATTGACATGGATTGAAAACTAATTGGCAGATAGAAAGTAAAGGGTAACAGTGAATGGGTGTTTCTTGGAATGGCAGGTGGTGACTAGTGGGGTGCCACAGGGCTCGGTATTGGGACCACAGCTGTTTACGATTTACATCAATGATTTAGATGAAGGCATTGAGAATAACATCAGCAAGTTTGCTGATGATACTAAGCTGGGTGGCAGTGTGACATATGATGAGGATGTTAGGAGAATTCAGGGTGACTTGGATAGGCTGAGTGAGTGGGCAGATACTTGGCAGATGACGTTTAATGTGAATAAGTGTGAGGTTATCCACTTTGGGAGTAAGAACAGGAAAGCAGATTATTATCTGAACGGTGTAGAGTTAGGTAAGTGAGCAATACAAAGAGATCTAGGAGTCCTTGTTCATCAGTCACTGAAGGTGAATGAGCAAGTGCAGCAGGCAGTGAAGAAGGCTACTGGAATGTTGGCCTTTATTACAAAGGGAATTGAGTACAAGAGGAAGGAAATCCTTTTGCATTTGTACAGGGCCCTGGTGAGACCACACTTGGAGTATTGAGTACAGTTTTGGTCTCCAGGGTTAAGGAAGGACATCCTGGTTGTAGAGGAAGTGCAGCGTAGATTCACGAGGTTAATTCCTGGGATGTCTGGACTGTCTTACACAGAGAGGTTAGAGAGACTGGGCTTGTACATGCTGGAATTAAGGAGATTGAGAGGGGATCTGATTGCAACATATAAGATTATTAAGGGATTGGACAAGATAGAGGCAGGAAATATGTTCCATATGCTGGGAGAGGCCAGTACCAGAGGGCATGGTTTGAGAATAAGGAGTAGGTCATTTAGGACAGAGTTAAGGAAAAACTTCTTCTCCCAGAGAGTTGTGGGGGTCTGGAATGCACTGCCTCAGAAGGCAGTGGAGGCCAATTCTCTGGATGCTGTCAAGAAGTAGCTAGATAGGTATCTTATGGATAGGGGAATCAATGGATATGGGGACAAGGCAGGAACCGGGTATTGATAGTAGGTGATCAGCCATGATCTCAGAATGGCAGTGCAGGCTCGAAGGGCCAAATGGTCTACTTCTGCACCTATTGTCTATCCCTTCCCACCGATCTCCCTCCTGGCACTTACCCGTGTAAGCGGAACAAGTGCTACACCTGCCCTTACACTTCCTCCCTCACCACCATTCAGAGCCCCAGACAGTCCTTCCAGGTGAGGCGACACTTCACTGTGTGTCAGCTGGTGTGGTATACTGTGTCCGGTGCTCCCGGTGCAGCCTTTTATATATTGGTGAGACACGACACAGACTGGGAGACCGTTTCGCTGAACACCTATGCTCTGTCCACCAGAGAAAGCAGGATCTCCCAGTGGCCACACCTTTTAATTCCACATCCCATTCCCATTCTGATATGTCTATCCATGGCCTCCTCTACTATCAAGATGAGGCCACACTCAGGTTGGAAGAACACCACCTTATATACCGGCTGGGTAGCCTCCAACCTGATGGCATGAACATTGACTTCTCTAACTTCCGTTAATGCCCCTCCTCCCCTTCTTAACCCATCCCTGATTTATCTAGTTTTTCTCCCCTTCCTCTTTTTTTCCTCTCTCTCTGCCAATCACTCTGCCTGTTCTCCATCTCCCTCTGGTGCACCCCCTCTTTCTTTCTCCTAGACCTCCCGTCCCATTATCCTCTCCCTTATCCCTTTTACAAATCACCTTTCTGACTCTCAGCATCATCCCACCACCTCCGGTCTTCTCCTATCATTTTGCATTTCCCCCTCCTACTTTCTAATCTCTTACTATCTTTCCTTTCAGTTAGTCCTGACGAAGGGTCTCAGCCCAAAATGTTGACAGTGCTTCTCCCTATAGATGCTGCCTGGCCTGCTGTGTTCCACCAGCAATTTCTGTGTGTTGCTTGAATTTCCAGCATCTGCAGATTTCCTCGTGTTAGCTTACTAACTTAGTTGATTTTCAATCACACCATTTATTCAAATCCTTTTCAGCATCAGAGCAATGGCAGCAGTTAATGGCAGGTCTGAAGGGAAAAGCCCTTTGATATTTCTTCATTGATCTCCCTTAACTTACAAATCTCTAATCCCACATCTATTTATAATAAAATCATTAAAGTACTGAAAATATGATTTTGTTAAGTCATACAATCAGAGCACGGAAATGTACTCTTTGGGCCACGAAGTCTGTGGAAACTAGGAACCACCCATCTTCATTAAAGTGTACCAATAGCAAGATCTAGTTACATGATAGCTAATACTTTCCAGGAAGTCTACTTACACTTGAATTTCAAGTAACATCTGGAAAGACATTTTATAGGATCTTAATTGAAACAACCCAATCAAATAGAATGTTCTTGGTAGAGAGGAAAGAACCCAGATTATCTGTTCTAAGTAGTTTCTCATTGCATTCAGTGAAACTTACTGTAACTAAAAAAGGGCAATTTGCAAGAAGAATGCTGAAGAAAGATACAGATCAGTTAATAAGTAGACAGGTGCTAGGTGCATGCAAATGTAAATAAATCTAAGTAAGTGATTTTTGGGAAAAGTGACAGAATTAAATAATAAATACATCATTAAGACTGCAGGACTGCACAAGTTGATCTTATGAGTTGTCAAAGCCAGCTGTAAACAACAAACATAATGACTTTTAAAAACACACAGAACAAAACTTCAGAATTTAAACAAGAACTTGATCCAGCAACAACTGGGAGTATTATACAATTTAGATGGAAATAAAATAGGTTGCAAAAATGGGATATTTGCACAGAATGAACCAAGGATGATCTTACAAAATAAAATGATGATCTAATAGGTTGCAAATTTATGAGATTCTGAGGCAAAACACATACCTCCTCCAGTGCCTCAGAGCTAGACGGTTCATGGTTTCGACAATATGGACCTTGTTTCCAAGCCTCAGTGTCTCCGCAGTCACAGAAACCACCTCCACCTGATGTTGTCATCTAGATCAAATAGTTAGGAAACAGGAAAACTAATTCAAGGAAATGGAAGGCAAATAGAAATTCTTGCCACCACTTCTAACTGATTTTAAATAGCACAATTGTTTTTCTGGTCTCAATCATAAGCCCTCAATTTAGCAGAAAAAAGCAACACAATCTAACTTTATACTGTACTTTGTAAAAATATTTATGTTGCCACTTTTAACAAAATCTCCCAAATTCCTTGATTATTTTGATTAATCTACCACTCAATAAACCTCACGGGAGAAAATTCGAAGGGAAAGTAAAAAACCTACATCTCAAAAATGATCTTCAAGGCTTTTAAAGGTGGTGAAAAAAGCAACAAACCTTGAGCAATTAATGGAGAAAACTGATACAGATGGATTTGTGGAGAGAGAATGTCTCTATGTTTCAGATCATAAAAATTCCATTTTATTAATGCTAACAAAATTATTTAAATTATCATTACATGTTCATGATGATTCAAGGTCATCTTGAAACATCATGAACATATATTGGTACATAGTTACTAATAATTAATTCTGAGAAAGGTCAATGGCATGAAATATTAGCTCAGTTTTCTTGTTGCAGCTGCTGCCAGATCAGCTTAAAATTTCCAGCAATTTCTGTTGTAATAATACATTTCAACTATAGTTTTCAACTCAAATGAAGTCAAAACTTGGATTACTAGTAACAAAGCATGGGAACTCCAAGCAAACTGCCAAAGCAGATGAGTCACAGAAGACAGTACACAAGGAGAACATAAGTGATTGGAACACATGCGCTGAGCTGTGGCTTCAACATAAACAATCTGTTAACAGTTTGCAGAGTTCTGGATTTTCTGGGAATTAATAAAATGAAGACTGTGAGGGAAAATAACAGTGGGATAGAAATATGGAGAAAGCAATAAAGAGAACAGCAATGAGATATGCTCTTGAAATCCTAACCCTTTCAATACTTAATCCCAAATTCAATCTTTGCGATCTACCTCGCTGTTCAATACCTGATCATGAAGAAGTGGAACTCCAACATCTCTCTCAGTGATCCATTCCAAAAACATATTGGCTGCATTACATAAGCTATGATGTCACACAATTCAGCAATCAAATACAAAATTTTTCCTCAGTTAATGGCTTCTTATTCATCCACATTGTGGAAAAGTTCAACAGATTTTCAATGCATTAAATAGCTAATATACAACATCTATTATGTTGTCAAGCAAACCTAAAGCTTCACGTTATGCTTCAATTAAGGTTACAATTGTACAAAATATAGTGAAACTAAAATAGAACAGCCTACCCTATATCTATGTTCTCTATGCACGCTGTTCAAGAAGCATTCCATGCACAGCACACAGGTTGGATCTACTGCACAGTCCCTTCAATAATAAGATAATAACAGGTTAGGCTTGGACATCATGGACATTTTATATAAAAAATCTTTTCTTCCAGAATAAGGCTCAGAATAATGTTAACAGGAGGAGGATTATAAAGTCCTTACCACTATTTAACACCTCATTTTGAAATAAATTACAGATCATATACAATTGAATATATCATTCTCCCAGTTAAGTGGAAAACCATAACTTAAAAAATTCCAGAAGAAGATTCCAATGTTTGCAACATGAAAATCAATTTTCTTGCCGCCATACCACATGGAGATTCTTACTGTGTATAATATTCCGCATTTTCTTGACTCTCCCTCTTGGGGGCCATTAATCACCCGACTGGTGTGCAGTTTCAAAGTGAATATTTTTTATTTTGGTCTAATTGACACTTTAATATCAAGCAAAATTAATTCAATCATGCTTTGGCACAACCAATTTAACAAGTCTTCCAGAAGACCGCATGACTTTGGATGGCATAGGAGCAGCATACTATGATACACAAGACATTGTGGCTATATGGACGAAGGTGGTGAGACAGACTAACTGTCAAACTGCAATTAGTTCAAGCCCTCTGAAAATATGCTCCTGATGCCCCTTACACGTTGATCCAAGGATATGAACCCTCGAAACCAATTCATCAGTTGGTAAATTGGAAAGGTCTAAGGTCAAATTGCAGAGCGTCTTAAGATCTTAAGGCGTCTTAAGAACAAGCAGAGAATGATTTGAATGCATTAAGAATGTGTCTCTTAAGTCCCACTTGAGTTCAGATTGACTAAATTTTTGCATTGTTGTTGACACAGAGGGAAAACTCCGATTTCAAACCTCCGCTGCCTTGTGGCTATACCCGCTCATGGGAAAGGCTTTGGGAGCAAACCCCGAGGAAAAATATGGAGTTGGAGTCCCGAAGGCAGCTGACTGCTGTACCCAGCACCGACAACTCCTGCGATGCTGCTGGCACCAAACTGTATTGACTTTTGTCGTTCCTTTGGACCTGTCATTAGCATGGAGAGGGGTCCCACTGCATGGGCAACAGACAGATCTCCATATCAACTCTGCCCTGGCTTGCACCCTGGAGAGGCCACTCCCAGTGACTACCAGAGGCGCAGTATCCACGGTCGACCACCACCAATGGAGGTCACGGAGTATGTTATCATTTGACTATTTTTCATTTCACAAAAAAATTGTAATTGTCAGAAAGTAGGTCAGAAAAAGATCACAGAAACTTTACATGAAATGGCACCTCACCAATACACATCCCCCATTTTTCTACTTTATAGAATGCAAGTCAACTGTGTTTCAAAAAGACAAAGACAATTTTTCTTCAGTAAAGCTTTTGTTTGTTTTCTTCAATTCATAACATTTACTGTAGGTTGCAGAAAACTTAAGGGAAAAACTGAGCATAGTTTATCAGAACTTGCATATCTTTGGAACTTGAGCATAATTTTCATTGCAGATTTAGCCTCAGTATATCAAGTAAGGGAAACATGCACCAAAGCATAACTGTCCATAAATGGAAAAAACTTACACAAAAATGCTAAAAATATCACAGCAAATAATGAAATATGGCTCAACAAAAAAAACTCTGAAAATATTCAGCAGGTTCCCATTCCTTCTCAGTTAACTTAAAGTGCAGAAAAAAATTAATGAAATTAAACATTCCTGAGAGTGTGATTTCTTCTGTTCAAACAATTCTCATAATACCACATGGTAGCACATACTTAATAAATCAAAAGGCATAATTTTGCTCATGTCTTATGGTCCAAGTGGGTATAAATTATAGAGAATTTAACTGTTGCAATTTTGATACCTGCAAGAATAGGTAGGCTCCCCAATTTTGAAAACACGTCCACAAAGCTGTGATGACTTATTTGCCTTTTCAAGTTTAATCATTCCCACAGCTGGATCCTCTCCACACAGGTACCATTCCATTGGTCCCAAAAGAATATGCTGAGCTAACACTTCTTCATTCAGTGGATTAGGGTTCGAGTCTCTGCAATAAATCTTTGGTACGAAATAGGCAAGATGATGGTACACATCCTTAGTCAAATCTGTTGCTTGAAGCCAGTTCTAAGAAGAAAAGTGTCAAATATATTTAATTTTTGCAAAAAAAATTAAAAACTATTCAACTACAATATTATTTTGTAAAATACTATCAATAATGAAGAAACATGCACTTACAATTTTCAATACAAATGTACTAACTATATAACGTCAATAAATTTGAGATCAGCTCTGTTGAAAAGGTCAAGGTGAAAAGGTTATTGTTTGCCTGCAATAAGAATAATGGCCCAATCCTCAACCCAATTTATCTAATTACACCTTTATGTATAAGCTTCTCTGAGGTGAAGGCATTCAGTTAAATCACAGAATTGCTGAACATTTATCATACAAGTCTATTTAGCCACTGAGCTTGCATTACTACTTCTGAATAAGAATCCAGATTACTCCACTACCCTGTTCTCTTCTCCAAAGCCCTGCAACTTTTCTACTTCAATTATTTGGCCAATTACCTTTTTAAAACTATTTTGCATGTATCTGTCTTATTAAGGAAGTGCATTTCAAATTGTAGCTCCTTTCTCACATTTAGCATAAACTCTGACAATGAAAAATCTCTTCCAAATGTCATGTCACTCTCAGGCTCAGCCAATTATCAAATCTGTGAAGAACTAAATGCTTTTGTCATCAATGCTCAAATATTATAAGAAATGAAATATTAAATAAAAAAATAACAAAAATGTAACCATGATTGAACAACTTAAAATATTTAAACAAGCTTACCCAGTCTCTCTGCTCAATGAGTGAATGGGAACAATTGCAGAGTGAAAAGAGGCAAAAATAACAAAAAAAGACTCAATTATATAACTTCAAGTAAAGTGATTCATTTGTCTGTATCAGTCATCCAGTTTTGATATTAGCTCAGTTTTTGTTAGCTTCCTTTCTCTTTTATCATCTTGGGGAGTGGAGAATATACCCAGCTGACCAACTGGGCATATCCTCTGGCTTTGCATTTTTCAGTTCCCATATTGTATGCTTTTCTAGATTCTTCTGACTATTATTTCACTCGCTTACTGCTCCCATTTACATCGTCCAGATAATCTTATTTACAGCTTAGCCCCATGACACTCCTGTTTGACCCAGACATCTCCATCCCTAAATCCCTGCAGCTTTACAAGCTTGTCTATCACTCTTTCAGTTCTGAAGTGTTAACTAAAATGTTGACAATGTCTCCCTTCCCACACCAATTACCATGATCTGCCGAGTATGGTATGGTTTGTTCTTTAAAACTTCCAGCTTCTGCAGTTTTGTTTTAAAATGTTTACTCCCTGGCATTCAATGCCTTATAAACACAAATATATTATCCAGGATGAAAACTAGACCATGGGTATCAGAAGAATAAACATGATAAATTATTCAAATCTCATTTTACAGCTACAGATATGTGCATCCTACAAGACCACTTGTTCACTGACTAATAGTAAGAACCCTAATTAAATGTTCCCTTCTCTCAAGCTTAGGAAGTCATCCAAACACAAAAAACCTTCTGTAAGTATGCTTACTTACTGCTGCAACCAAAAGGCCAACCAAGAAATGTCATTCTCATACCATTACATAAAAGTGTAAAAGAGGTGAAAACAGATATCGGACTGCTGGAAAACTCTGCTGGAGTAGTAGTAGTAGTGGAAGATAAGGAAATGATGGATGAACTGATTAAGTATTTTGCATCAATCTTCACTGTGGAAGACACTAACAGTATGCTGGAAGTTCAAGAAAGTCAGGGGGCAGAAGAATGTGAAATTACCATTACAAGGGAGAAAGTTTTTGGGAAACTGAAATGTCTGAAGATAGGTAAGTCACTTGGACTAATTGGTATACAATTCACGGTTCTGAAAGAGGTGGCTGAAGAGATTGTGGAAGCATCGGTAATGATCTTCCAGTGATACTGGCATGGCTCCAGAGGAATGAAAAATTGCAAATGATACCACTCTTCAAGAAGGGAGAGAGACATCAGAAAGAAAATTATAGACCTGTTAGTCTACCTCAATGGTTGGGATGATGCTGAAGTCAATTTTTAAGGATGTGGTTTCAGGGTACTTGGAGGTACATGATAAAAATAGACCATAGTCAGCATGGTTTAACTTAAGGGAAATCTTGCCTGACAAATCTGTTATATTCTTTGAAGAAATAACAAGCAGGATAGACAGGAGAATCACTGGATTTTCAGAAGGCCTTTGACAAGATGTCACAAGTTAAGAGCCCATGGTATTACAGGATAGATACTAGCATGGATAATGCAGTGCCTGAATGGCAGGAGGCAAGGAATGGGATTAAAGGGACCCTTTTCTAGTTGGCTGCCGGTGACTTGTGGTGTTCCACAAAGTTCTGTGTTAGGACCATTTCTTCTTCTGTTCTATGTCAATGACTTGGATGATGGAATTGATGGCTTTGTGGAAAAGTTTGCAGATGATACAAAAAGAGCCAAGTGGAGGGCCTGGTAATTTTGAGGAAGTAGAGAGGCTACAGAAGGACTTAGATTATGAGAGTGGGCAAAGAAGTGACAGATGGAATGCATTATCTGGAAGTGTATAGTCATGCACTTTGATAGAATAAAGTAAAATGTACACTATTTTCTAAATGGAGAGAAAATTCAAAAATCTGTGGTGCAAAGGGACTTGGGAGTCCATGAGCAAGATTCGCTAAAGGTTAATTTGCAGATTGAGTTGGTAGTCAGGAAGGCTAATGTAATGTTAACATTCATTTCAAGAGGACTAGGAAACAAAAGTAGGATGAGGGAGTGGAGCAGGAGGCAGAGATTCAGATTTCTGGCTCGTTGGGACCTGTTCTAGGGCAGGTGTGACCTGTATAAACATGATGGGTTGCACTTGAATCTGAGGGGAACCAATATCCTGGTGGGAAGGTTTGCTAAGGCTATTGGGGAGAGTTTAAACGAGAATTGCTGGGAGGGTGTTGGGAATGAAACTGAAGTGACAGAGGAAAGGGAGGTTGGCTCACAAATAGAGAAAGTTTGGAGACAGTGCAAAAGGGAGGATAGGCAGGTGATAGAGAAGGGATGTGCTCAATCCAATGGTTTGAGATGTGTCTATCTTAATGCGATGAGTATCATGAATGAAGAAGATGAGCTTAGAGCGTGGATCAGCACTTGGAGCTATGATGTTGTGGCCATTACAGAGACTTGGATGATTCAGGGACAGGAATGGCTACTTCAAGTGCCAGGCTTTAGATGTTTCAGAAAAGATTGGCAGGGAGGCAAAAGAGGTGCAGGCATGGTACTGTTGATCAGAGATAGTGTTGTGGCTGCAGAAAGGGGGGAACTCATGGATGGGTTGTCTACAAAGTCTCTATGGGTGGAAGTTAGGAACAGGAAGGGGTCATTAACTCTACTGTGTGTTTTTTATAGACCAACCAATAGGAACAGGGACATTGAAGAGTAGATAAGGAGACATTCTGGAAAGAAGTAATAATAACAGGGTTGTTGTGGTGGGAGATTTTAATTTCCTAAATATTGACTGGCAAATCACTAGGGTGAGGGGTTTAGATGGGGTGGAGTTTGCTCTGTGTGTTCAGGAAGGTCTCTTGACACAATATGTAGATAAGCCGACAAGAAGAGAGGCTACACTTGATCTGGTATTGGGAAATTGACCTGGTCAGGTGTCAGGTCTCTCAGTGAGAGAGCATTTTGGAGATAATGATCACAATTCTATCTCCTTTACCATAGCATTGGAGAGGGATAGGAACAGACAAGTTAGGGAAACGCTTAATTGGAGTAAGGGGAACCATGAGGCTATCAGGCAGGAACCTGGAAGCATAAATTGGGAACAGATGTTCTCAGGGAAATGTACCAAATAAATATGGCAAATGTTCAGGGGATATTTGCCTGGGGTTCTGAGTAGGTATGTTCCAATGAGACATGGAAAGGATAGCAGGGTACAAGATCCATGGAGCACAAAGGCTGTTGTAAATCTAGTCAAGAAGAAAAGAAGAGCTTACGAAGGGTTCAAAAAACTAGGTGATGATAGAGATCTAGAAGATTATAAGGCTAGCAGGAAGGAGCTTAAGAATGAAATTAGGAGAGCCAGAAGGGATCATGAGAAGGCTTTAGCAGACAGGATTAAGGAAAACCCTAAAGCATTCTACAAGTCTCTGAAGAGCAAGAGGATAAGACGTGAGAGAATAGGACCAATCAAGTGTGACAATGGGAAAGTGTGTATGGAACCAGAGGAAATAGCAGAGGTACTTAAATAATACTTTGCTTCAGTATTCACTACGGAAAAGGATCTTGGCGATTGTAGGAATGACTTGCAGTGGACTGAAAAGCTTGAGAATGTAGATATTAAGGAAGAGGATGTACAGGAGCTTTTGGAAAGCATCAAGTTGGATAAGTCACCGGGACAAGACGGGATGTACCCCAGGCTACTGTGGGAAGTGAGGGAGGAGATTGCTGAGCCTCTGACAATGATCTTTGCATCATCAATGAGGATGGGTGAGGATCCAGAGGATTGGAGGATTGCAGATGTTGTTCCCTTGTTCAAGAAAGTGAGTAGGGATAGCCCAGGAAATTATAGACCAGGGAGTCTTACTTTGGTGGTTGGTAAATCAATGGAGAAGATCCTGAGAGGCAAGATTTATGAACATTTGGAGAGGCATAATATGATCAGGAATAGTCAGCATGGCTTTGTCAAAGGAAGGTCGTGCCTTACGAGCCTGATTTAATTTTTTGAGGATTGACTAAGCACATTGATGAAGGTAGAGCAGTAGATGCAGTGTATATGGATTTTAGCAAGGCATTTGATAAGGTACCCCATGCAAGGCTTATTGAGAAAGTAAAGAGGCATGGGATCCAAGGGACATTGCTTTGTGAATCCTGAACTGGCTTGCCCACAGAAGGCAAAGAGTGGTTGTAGACAGGTCACATATTCTGCATGGAGGCCAGTGACCAGTGGTGTGCCTCAGGGATCTGTTCTGGGACTCCTACTCCTTGTGATGTTTATAAATGACCTGGATGAGGAAGTGGAGGGATGGGTTAGTAAATTTGCTGATGACGCAAAGACTGGGTGTGTTGTGGATAGTGTGGAGGGCTGTCAGAGGTTACAACAGGACATTGATAGGATGCAAAACTGGGCTTAGAAGTGGCAGATGGAGTTCAAGCCAGATAAGTGTGAGGTGATTCATGAGATAGCTCAAATGTGATGGTGGAATATAGCATTAATGGTAAGACTCTTGGTAGTGTGGAAGATCAGATGGATCTTGGGTCCAAGTCCATAGGACACTCAAAGCTGCTATGCAGGTTGACTCTGTGGTTAAGACGGCAAACAGTGTATTGGCCTTCATCAATTGTGGGATTGAATTTAAGAGCCAAGAGGTAATGTTGCAGCTGTATAGGACCCTGGTCAGACCCCACTTGGGGTACTGTGCTGAATTCTGGTCACCTCACCATAAGAAGGATGTGGAATCCATAAAAAGGGTGCAGAGGATATCTACAAGGATGTTGTCTGGATTGGGGAGCATGCCTTATGAAAACAGGTTGAGTGAACTCGGCCTTTTCTCCTTGGAGCAACAGAGGATGAGAGGTGACTTGATAGAGGTATACAAGATAATGAGAGGCATTGATTGTGCGGATAGTCAGAGACTTTTCCCCAGGTCTGAAATGGCTAGTACAAGAGGGCACAGTTTTAAGGTACTTGGGAGTAGATACAGAGGAGATGTCAGGGGTAAGTTTTTTTTACGCAGAGTGGTGAGGACGTGGAATGGGCTGTCAGCAGAGGTGGTGGAGTCAGAAACGATAGGTGTTTTAAGAGACTCCTGGATGGCTACATGGAACTTAGAAAAATAGAGGGCTATGGGTAAAGCCTAGGTAGTTCTAAGGTAGAGACATGTTCGGCACAGCTTTGTGGGCCGAAGGGCCTGGATTGTGCTCTATGTTTTCTATGTTTCTATGATGCAACGTTCAGATTTTATAAAACACTGGTGTGCCTCACTGAGAATTGAGAGGAGTTTTGGGTTCCTTATCTAAGAAAGGATGTGCTGACATTGGAGAGGGTTCAAATGTGGTTCATGAAAATGATTCTGGGGTTCAAAGGCTTGTCATATGAACGTTTGTTGGATCTGGGCCTGTACTCACTGGAATTCAGAAGAACAAGGGATGACCTCATTAAAAGCTTCGAAAGAGTGGATATGGAGAGAATGTCTGCTGTGGTGGAGGTATCTAAGATCAGAGGACACAGCCTCAGAATAGAGGGATGTCCTTTCAGAATGGGGATGAGGAAGAGTTTCCTTTGCCAGAGGTGGCTGTGGAAACCAAATCATTTGGTATATTCAAGGCAGAGGCTAATACATTTTTGATTAGTGAGGGCACAAATGGATATGGGGTGTGGGCAGAAGATTGAGGCTGTGAGGGAAAATGGATCAGTTATGATGAAATGGCAGAACAAACTCGACAGCCCAAATGGGACAAATTCTGCTCCTATATCTAATTATCTTATGATGGAAATCCAAAAGCATTTTTCTGCAACAATTTCCAGGAGATTGTTTATTAGATCTGATTGGTTTGTTGATCAGGGAACAAATGTAATGGCCATTAATAAAATCAGATAGCTTTGACTAACACAGTTTGAAAGGAACCATTTTCTATAGGGTAGCTTTTTAAAACAACAATTGATCCGTCTTACAATATCCTGGCTATTGACCACTGTAATAGGTTTGCAGGAAATTCGCCTTCAAATTTGGACTGGAATCATAATCGAACACATCAATCATGCCAATCCTGTACACATTCACCATCAATCTCAAGATCAAATGTGTTCTCCTCCAAACACAACTGATCGTCTCTCACCTCAGCACAAATCCCATCTCACTTGCTTAACATTTCCAACATTTTCTAATCTTATTCAGGGATAGTCACATAGCATTTTTCAAGTCTCAGTAATCCTTAGCATAACAAATGACAGTTCAAAAGTAAATGTTCCAGTAACGAAACTTTTGACAATTTTGACTGTCAGAACTATTCTCAAGGAATCATTTCTAGTGATCAGAGTTGTTATCTTTTCAGTGAGTGCACAAACTCAGTCCATTCACCCTGCTTCAGTAACAGTTTTACATCTGAAGATGCAAGATACAAATCCCATCATCAAGGACATTTTCAAAAATCAGTTCCTCAAGAAGGTGGGCTCTATTTTGAAGGATCCTCACCATCCAAGGCATGCCCTCCTCATTACTACCAACAGAAAGGTAGTACAGAAGCCCAAGGATGAACAATCAACATTTTAGGACAGTTTCTTCCATTTAGCCATCAGATTTCTGAATGGGCCATGAACAGCACCTTACTACTTTTAAAATATACTTCTTATTCTAACTTCCTGTATTTTGTTATGTACTGCATTGTACTACTGCAGCAAAACAAGAAATTTCACAACGTATATCAATATATCAAAACCGGTTTCTGATTCTCTCCAAAGCTAAGCACTAAACCACTATCAGACATGAGGCATCAGGGACTAAACCATAAACTCCTTTATGCAATTCACTGCAATATTTTCTATTTTGGAAAGTATATCATTAACCTTCTCATAGCACCAGTGACCTGGGTTCAATCCTGACCTCGGATGCTGAATAAGTGGAGTTAACACATGTCCTGTGGTCATATGGGTTTCACTGGATCCTTCAGTTTTCTCCCAGACCTCAAAGATGTTGATAGGCAAATTGTCTTCTAGTGTGTAAATGTATGGTTGAATCTAGAGAGAGTCAATGGACAAGTAGGGAGAATAGTTTGGAGGTAAGTCACCACAAGGTCAATGGACCAAATGGCCTCCTTAAATGACACAAAGAATATGTGTAAACTGACATATGGAAAATTAACATCTACTTTAAACACTCCCATAGATGCTGCCTGGCCTGCTGCATTCCACCAGCATTTAGTGTGATCTGCTTTAAATATATAGTTTTTGTCCAACACTTATCCATCAGTCAACTACAGTAAATTGCTTTATTTTTTCCTTTAGAGCGAAAATTTAGGAAATAAAAATGAAATTTATTAATCCATCAAATTCCCTCCCCCTTCCCAACCATTTCCTTTTAAATATTTTTATGTGATTTAGATATCTGACAAAATTTTACAGGTCTACTGACATACTGTATTAAATCTATTTTAATCTTGATAGTATGCTGTGCCCCAAAAATAAACCACTTCATCATTGAAGCTTATAGTTATCAGAAAGGGGAAAAGATTCATCTTGTACACCAACAAACTGCCATAACTTATGTCACCCTCAATCCCAAGTGACTGTCTTAAAACGATTACAACTTAAGGATATTTGGAGTACAGCCAACTGACACAAAATTTGTAGGATAGCTCTTCCTTGACATTTTGACTTCAGGCTAAGTTACCTCTTCTCTACCAGCAGGATTAGTAAACTAATTATATTTAGTAATATTGGTATTAGAAATTAATTGTAACTTGATGTCAACAGCAGGAAGTGTTATTCCGACAACTTAACGTGAAGACTCTTCCGTTAAAAAAATAGTTAAAATTAGTAATGATCATCCTTGGTTTTATACGGGTCCACGCACGAAAGCGATAAAGTGCTGCCCGTATTTTCACCACCCGGTGAGTTGCCCCGCAGCGGACAGCATCTCCAGCAAATCCGCGAACAAGACTGCAGGCCTGGGAACGGTCTGAACTTAGCAACCTTACCCAGTCTGACAAATACCGCTGACGAGGATTTTAAAAAAAGAGAGAACACTGCATTCACGGATGTCGGAGAGAGACAGATAAATAGATGGCATATTATGTTTCGTACCAAGGCGATGTCCTTCGGCGAACAGTCCATTAAAAACTTCGAGATAGACGGAACCTCTTCTGACTCAGGGGCGGCCATCTTCGTTCGTAGGCCCAAGGCCGGCAGCACCGGAAATGATCATCACCAAGGCCAAACATCCGCTCCAACGGCCCCGGCCACCCGGCGCTTCTCCCAGCCTTTGCTCCACGCTCGCTCAATGTCAAGAGCACTCTCATGCTATCGCCCTGCAAGGATCTTTCATACTTTGCACGTAATTTACTTACTAAATTTTTTTGGTCGATGATATGTTTTATTGAATTTATCATTTTTATCAGATTGCGTTTTCAGTTGAGCGCACAGTTAGAAATATGTAGATCAATCTCCAAATTAGTGAGTTATTGTTTATTTGAAAAGTGAATTTTGTTTTCATCCCCACAGACGCTGTCTGGCATGCTGAATGTTCCTTACACTTTTTCGCTAAATATTCCTTATATCATCTCAATTATTAGCGCAGTGATGGAAAATGTCATCAACAGTGCAGTTGTGGCATTTCCTCACCAATAATCATTTTGCTAACGCTAAATTTATGAGATCTCAATCTCATTACAGCATTTGTATAAACACAGGCAAGAGGGTAATCTGCATGTGTGAAGCAAGGGTGTCTATTCATATCATTAAAGAAACATGCTTCATTAAGGGGGACTAACAAAATTAAATTTAAGGGAAACGAGGAAGACTGATGAAATAATTCTCTTGATGGGTACCTGACACAGAAGAAACCATGGATAGATCAAAAAACAAACTTCAACTGACTTTATTGAGTTCAGCTGCTGCATCAGTCACAGATTCCATATCAGTTGGACCTTAACTAGAATATTTCATTCAATTTTTGTCACAATATTTTCAGGGGACTGTGAATGTTACAAAGAAAGTGCAAAGTAATTTACTTGAATGTTTCCAGAGATGAAGAGTTTCATAAAAAGATCAGGTTAGGTCATTGTCTAAAAAAAGAAATTTGAGCTAAGATTTCACAAGGTCATAATAGATTGAAACATGATAGAACTAAACTCTTCCTATTAGCAGGGACCAGTGGCAAGTTTTAATATTTTTCGCAAAGTGTAAAAGGAAGATGTGAATTATGATTTGGAATTTAACTTCTGCCCAGATAGTATAAATATAATTATCAATATTTTCAGAAGTGATTTGGATAGGCCCCTGAATAATTTGTAGGGCTATGGGGAAAGCAGAGAAATGAGTCTTATGGGAGCAGGCATCAACTCCATGGGCTAAATCTTAACAATTTATTGATTTTATTATCCACACAGTAGAGACAAGGGAACTATATTACTTTCATCCCCTCTAAGTTACAAAACAGCCTGAATGGGAAATATGTTTCTATTAAAATGCAGAATATTTTGGCCCCAAAATGCCTGTACTGATCATGAAGTCAAATTAAACTAATCCCATCCCATCATGATCATATCTCTCAGTATTCATGAGCCTGTCTAAATGTCTCATAAGTATCACTGTAGGCAGTACATTCCAAGCACCTACCATTCTCTGTTAAAAAAAAATAGCTCAGTCTTCTTTAAACTTACCCTCCTTGGTTTAAAGTTATGTCATTTTGTATTTGACATTTCTAACCAGAGGAAAAAAATGTCTCTGACTATTTACCTATCTATGCTTCTTATAATTTTATATAATTTGATGAGATCGCCCCATCTCTACTTACTGGAACATTCTTATCAACAGTGCTATTTTAATATCTTGATCACAAGAACAGCAGCTGAATAAAGTGGCTCAACATGACTGTCTCTCCCCTAGAACCGGCAATAAATCTAGCCTTGTCAATAAAACCTATGTTCTATAAATGAATTTAAGCCTCACTACCAAAACAAATGCTATTGTTAAAACCAGAAACCATTCATCCTGATACCCTTCATTGCTGTTGTAAATGCCAGTGGCCTAACGGGCAGTAATTAGCTGATACTAGTAAGGTACTTTCCCAGTTTTTTGACTTCCACTGCTTAAACGAGCATTTCAAGCTCATTCAGATTTAAATTGTTGAAAAGCTGCTTATTTGGTTATTAGCTTCTGTTCTTGCATTCTTTTATGCATTTTCCACTGAGGTGCTCAGAACAAAACTTCAGGGGCAAATCAGTCAGCTAACCTAGAAATTATCTTCTCAAAATGATGAAATAATTTACAGCTTATAGCTTCTTTATCTTAATTTAATAGGATAGAAACAATGTTTTTATTCAGAAAGACTGTATGGACTGTAGTTAATTAAATTGGACACGCTCCATAAACCACGAAGAACTTCAGCAACGGTGAGTAACATTCGTAATCGTGTGTTAATATTCATTATATAAGGTGATTAAATGTTTCAGCACACCGCTCTGCACCTGGGACAGTCTCCCTTTAATTTTTTTTTAAAAAGGCATTGCAGGATTGTGGGTGTAGTTGCATATCATATGTTAACGGAGTAACGCCAGTATATGAAAAAAGGTAAGTCTTTGACGCACAGTTGTAAACGAATGACCTCATGTAATCTTTTGCAAAATTATGCATGCATAATTTTTCCGAAAAATCGTACCGATTGGAGGGCGTTGCAATAGAGTGTTTCGGCAACAAAGCCCAGTCATTGTCTGATTTATTATTCTTTTATGCGTGCCGGTCTAGGAATGGTTTTGTAGGCCTGCAGCGTTGATGGAAGTGCCAGGAACTGCGGCATTGCCGAAAAGAGCTAGTTACAGAGTTTGTGAGCCGCTAGAGCCGCTTTTTTATTAGCAGCGTGGATGTTTAGAATCATTCTTTGCGTAGAGGGCTGTTGGAGGAATAATAATCTTTTCCCAGCAGTAATAGCAACTGTGGCGGGGGTAGTCTGTAAAAATGCAACGTTTGCATTCATTTGGGGAGTTGCCGGGACGTAACCGCTAATTATTTCAACTTCGTTTATCCTTGGTAGAGTTTTCAGAGCAAATAAATTGCAGGATAGTCCATACAACAAACAGATTGACAGTGCATTTTCAGGTAGAATTGCCTGCTTTAGTAATTTTTGCCGTGGGGATGGGTTGCGTGGGAATAATCTCAAAAGAATTTGCGTTCTGTTTGCAGTCTGTTAAATATTGCAGCAACCGACACTGGTTTCATGCTCCTAATCCATACAAATATTCATGGTAATTGCTAACCTTTTCACTCCGTTTCCAGCGATTGGAATGAAGCCCAGTATAGTGTGGAATTAAAGAACTATGTTACCAAACTTCAAGCAGACTCGTTACCTTGTTTCACGGATTTCTGGTCGCTAATAGCTACCAGTTGTGTGTTTGAATTGTTCTTTCGAAGAATACAATGAATTCGTTGCTTTTGTCATTTTCATTTCTTTATCGTTGATTATATGCTCAAATGCTGACCTGACTGGTTATAGGAAAACTGTTTATTGCTGAGTAGAATAATGTCCGAAGTGGAAGTTGAAAACCAGTTTGCATAAGTTCTCTTTCAAATTGGCTCTCCAGAAGATTTGGATACAAAACAGCCATTGTTAGTTGCATTTTGAGTTGTCAAAGTTCATCCAGATTTAATGCTCTCTCCAACAACTTCAATCTATTTGGCTCCGAAAGTTTCTCTATGTCTAATTTGAAACACACATGCTTTTGAGATCCACACTACCTTCAGCAAAGGCATCAAGAACAGAGGAAAAGATTTGAGAATGTTTTCAGATTTTTCTAGAAATATAGCAGTATCCAAGAATCATTGGTCAATGATAATGCGAAGTAGAACATTTCCATTCTCGGTGGTATTGCACACACAAGCCTTGTGAAAATTGCAGACCTACACCTCTGGACAGAGTGTGCAGTCACCTGATTTCCATTTCAGCCCCATCAGATATCTCTGAACTCACAAAATATCAATGGAAGCATCATCTTCTGTCCTGTTTCAAGTACATCCCCTTCATAGCCAGTTCGTCAGAACCAACATTCCGTTGTGTGTGGTAGAATTTATTTTATCTCAAGCAGTCAAGGAACATGTTAAATTAAAGGTGAATTTTTTTTGCCCCATGGTGTTTGAATTTGGATTACCTTCTTTATTGGCATTTGGATTAGAATATTACATTCTGTAATATGAAATTAATATTCAATGTGTTCACAAAAATACAGAATGATCACAGTGCAGGAGAAGGCTGTTTTCTAGGTGGAGCTCATTTCTGCATTCTACTTCCTTTCCCCCTCTCACAGTCCTTGTACACATTTTTCTAGTTCCTTTTTGAAAGTTACAGGTGAATATGGTTCCACTGCACCGCCTCGAACTGTTCCAATCGTAACCTTGCAGTGTAAATGTCAGTTCTATTTTTCTTTCATCAGTCATCTTTATTTTGTGTCCGTTTTTTGATTCCTCTGATAATGGGAACAGATTTCTTCTACAATTCCCATTGCCTTGAAACGTGTTTTCCCCCTTCATTCCATTCTCTGCACGCATTATCCCTGGAAACGTGCTCGTGATTCTCTTCTATACTTTGTCAGAAGCCTTTGCATCTTTCAAATGCTGTCCATGACTGAACAAGAGTTTCCTTGTCTAGCAGACACAAAGTTTGGTAAAGGTTGTTCTTCCATTTATGCTTCATTATAAAGCCTAGGAACCTACAGCCTTTTGTATTTAACTGTTTTCAACAAGCTATGCACAGAGTCCATTCTATTCTTGTACTTTTAGAATTCATAGAACATAAAAAATCCACAGCACATTACAGGCCCTTCGGCCCACCATGTTCTGCCAACCATGTAACCTACACTAGAAACTGTCTAGAATTTCTCTACCGCATAACCATCTATTTTTCTAAATTCTATGTACCCATCTAGGAGTCTTTTGAAAGACCCAAATGTATCTGCCTCCACCACCGTCATCTGCAATGCGTTGTGTGCACCTACCACTGTCTGTGTGGAAAAACTTACCTCTGATTTCTCCCTTGTACCTACTTCCAAGCACATTAAAACTATACCCCTTGTGATAGCCATTTCAGCCCTGGGAAGAAGCCTCTGGCTATCCACATGTTCAGTGCCTCTCATCATCCATACACTCTATCAGGTCACCTCTCATCCTCCGTCACTCCAAGGAGAAGGGGCCAAGTTCACTCAATCTATTCTTATAAGGCATGCTCTCCAATCCAGGCAACATCCTTGTAAATCTCTCCTGCATTCTCTCTTGCATCCACATCCTTCCTCTAATGAGGTGACCAGAACTGAACACAGTGCTCCAAATGGGGTCTTGTATAGCTGTAACATTATCTCATAGCTCTTGAACTCAGTCCTATGGTTAATGAAGGCCAATGGACCATACACCTTCTTCACAACAGCAGCTTTGAGCTACAGATGTGGACCCCAAGATCTTGCTGATTCTCCACACTGCCAAGAGTCTTGCCATTAATATTATATTCTGTCTTGTATTCTGTCAAATTTGACCTACCTAAATGAACCACTTCACACTTCTCTGGGTTGAACTCCATTTGCTGCTTCTCAGCCCAGTTCAGCATCCTATCGCTGTCCTGCTCTAACCTCCGACAACCCTGCAGATTATCTACAACACCCCCAATTTTTGTGTCATCAGCAAACTTGCTAACCCACCCTTCTTCCTCATCCAGGTCATTTATAAAAATCACAAAGAGGAGAAGTCCCAGAACAGATCCCTGAGGCATACCTCCATGCAGTATACGAACCATCCACATCCACACTTTGCCTTCTGTAGTCAAACCAATTTGGGATCCACAAAGCAAAGTCTCCATGGATCTCATGCCTCATAACTTTCTGAATGAGCCTCGCATGGGAAACCATGCATATACACTACACCTACTGCTCTACCTTCATCAGTGTGTTTTGCTGCATCATCAAGGAATTCAATCAGGTTCGTAAGCATAACCTGACAAAGCCATGCTGACTATGCCTAATCAGATTATGTCTCACCAAATGTCATAAATCCTGCCTCTCACGATCTTTGACAACTTGCCCACCACTGAAGCAAGACTCACCGATCTATATTTTCCTGGGTTAGGAAGAAATAGCGAAACATTTAGAAAGGAGTGGTTCCATTAGACAGACGCAGCATGGATTTGGAAAGGGCAGGTCCTGTTTGACAAACTTACTGGAGTTCTTTGGGGACACAATGAGTGCAGTGGAAAGAGGAGAACAGGTAGATGTTGTATACTTGGATTTCCAGAAGGCATTCGATAAGGTGCCATACAAGAGACTTCTAAATAAGATACAGATGAATGGTGTTGGAGGAAGTGTATTAGCATGGATAGTGGATTGGTTAACCAATAGAAGGTAGAGAATTTGTATTCCATAAATGGGTGTTTCTCCGATTGGCAGTGAGTGGGGTGCCGCAGGGGTCAGTGCTGGGCCTGCGCTGTTTACCATTTACACTGATGATTTGTAAGAGGGGACTGAGTGCAGCATAGCAAAATTTGCTGATGACACTGAACTGAGTGGAAAAGCAAATTGCACAGAGGATGTGGAGAGTCTGCAGAGGGATATAGATAGGTTAAGTGAGGGGGCCAAGGTCTGGCAGATGGAATACAATGTTGATAAATGCGAGATCATCCACTTTGGGAGGAATAATAGTAGAGCAGATTATTAATTAAATGGTGAAATATTGCAGCATGCTGTTGTGCAGAGGGACTCGGCAGTGCTTGTGCTTGAATCGCAAAAAGTTGGCTTGCAGGTATAACAGTTTATTAAGAAGGCAAACGGAATGTTGGCCTTCATTGCTAGAGGGATTGAATTCAACAGCAGGGAGGTCATGCTGCAACTATACAGGTTACTGGTGAGGCCTCACCTGGAGTACTGTGTGCAGTTCTGGTCTCCATATTTGAGGAAGGATATGCTGGCTTTAGAGGCAGTGCAGAGAAGGTTCACCAGGTTGATTCCAGGGATGAAGGGATTAACTTGTGAGGAAATACTGAGTCACCTGGGACTATACTCTTTGGAGTTCAGAAGAATGAAGGGATCTTATAGAGACATACAACATTTTGAAAGGGATAGATAAGATAGAAGTAAGAAAGTTGTTTTCATTGGTAGGTGAGACTAGAACCAGGGGACATTGTCTCAAGATTCAGGGGAGAAGATTTAGGACAGAGAAACTGTTTTTCCCAGAGAATGGTAAATCTGTGGAATTCTCTGCCCATGGAAGCAGTTGAAGCTTCTTCACTAAATATATTTAAGATACAATTAGATAGGTTTTTACATAGTAAGGGAATTAAGGGTTATGGGGAAAAGGCAGGCAGATGGAACTGAGTTTACTGACAGATCAGCCATGATCTTATTCAATGGCGGGGCAGGCTCGATGGGCCAGATGGCCTACTCCTGCTCCTATTTCTTATGTTCTTGTGTTATTTCTACTCCTTGTCTTGAACAAGGGATCAACATTTCCAACCTTCCAAACCTCTGGTACTTCTATCACTATTGATGATGCAAAGGTCATCACAAGAGGCTCGGCAATCTCCCTCACTTCCCACAGTAACCTGGGGTAGATCTTATTCAGACCCAGTGACTTGTCTAACAATACCTTCAAAAACTCCAGGACAGCCTGTTTTAATGTCTATACACTCAAGCTTTCTAGAAACATAGAAACACAGAAAACCTACAGCATGATACAGGCCCTTCATCCCACAAGGTTGTGCTAAATATGTCCCTACCTTAGAAATTACTAGGGTTATCCCTAGCCCTCTATTTTTCTAAACTCCATGTACCTATCCAAAAGTCTCTTAAAAGACCCTATCATATCCACTTCCATTTCTGTTGCCAGCAGCCCATTCCACGCATTCACCCCTCTCTGCGTTTTTAAAAAAAAACAAAAAAAAAACTTATCCCTGACATCTCCTCTGTACCTACTCACAAGCACCTTAAGCTTGTGCCCTCTTGTGGCAACCATTTCAGCCCTGGGGAAAAAGCCTCTCTGTCTATCCACACTAACAATGCCTTTCATCATCTTATACACCTCTATTAGGTCACCTCTCATCCTTCATCACTCCAAGGAGAAAAGGCCAAGTTCACGCAACCTGTTTTCATAAGGCATGCTCCCCAATCCAGGCAAAATCCTTATAAATCTTCTCTGCACCCATTCTGTGATTTCCACAACCTTCCTGTAGTGAGGTGACCAGAACTGAGCACAGTACTCTAAGTGGGGTCCTATATTGCTGCAACATTACCTCTTGGCTCCTAAATTCAGTTCCACGATTGACGAAGGCCAGTACACCGTATGCCTTCTTAACCACAGCGTCAATCTGCACATCTGCTTTGAGTGTCCTATGGACTCGGACCCCAAGATCCCTCTGATCCTCCACACTGCCAAGAGTCTTGCCATTAAAACTTACTAACCCATCCCTCCACTTCCTCATGCAGGTCATTTATAAAAATCACGAAGAGTAAGGGTCCCAGAACAGATCCCTGAGGCACACAACTGGTCACTGGCCTCCATGCAGAATATGACCCATCTACAACCACTCTTTGCCTTCTGTGAGCAAGCCAGTTCTGGATTCACAAAGCAATGTCTCTTTGGATCCCATGCCTCCTTACTTTCTTAATAAGCCTTGCATGGGGTACCTTATCAAATGCCTTGCTGAAATCCATATACACTACATCTACTGCTCTTCCTTCATCAATGTGTTTAGTCACATCCTCAAAATATTCAATCAGGCTCGTAAGGCACAACCTGCCCTTGACAAAGCCATGCTGACTATTCCTATTCATATTATACCTCTCCAAATGTTCATAAATCCTGCCTCTCAGGATTTTCTCCATCAGCTTACCAATCACTTAAGTAAGACTCACTGGTCTATAATTTCCTGGGCTATCCCTATGCCCTTTCTTGAATAAGGGAACAACATCTGCAACCCTCCAATCCTCTGGAACCTCTCCAGTCCCCATCATTCATGATGCAAAGACCATCGCCAGAGGCTCAGCAATCTCCTCCCTTACCTCCCACAGCAGCCTGGGGTACATCTCATCCAGTCCCGGCAACTTATCCAACTTGATGCTTTCCAAAAGCTCCAAAACATCCTCTTTATTAATATCTACAGGCGCAAGCTTTTCAGTCTGCTGCAAGTCATCACTCCAATCACCAAGATCCTTTTCCATTGTGAATACTGAAGTAAAGTATTCATTAAGTACCTCTGCTATTTCCTCCAGTTCCATACACACTTTCCCACTGTCACACTTGATAGGTCCTATTCTTCCTATCCTATCCTCTTGCTCTATCCTCTTTTAGTCCGATGTATGTCATCTCCACAATTGCCAAGGTCCTTTTCACTGAAGCAAGATATTCATTAAGTACCGCTGCTACCTCCTCCAGCTTTGCTCCACGGACGTTTCCACTCTCACTCCTGATTAGTCCTATTCTCATACAGCTTGTCCTCTTCGTTTTCGTGTGCTTGCAGAATGCCTTGGGGTTTTACTTAATCTGCTCGCCAAGGCTTCTCTTTCCATAGATGATCCCTGGCCTGTGTTGGCAAAATGTTATACTTTTATTTCACTGGAGTTTCTTCGGCTTTATTACAGGGATGACTACTTTCCATAATGCATTTAAAGCATTTTCATTTATATGTACTGTTATGAAATCCCGTAACTGGATCACTTACCAGCAAAGATAGAGAGGTCTGTTGAAGTCTGATGGTACTATTTTTAAAAGTTTTTATTTATGAAGGGGCACAAAAATAAGATTAGTACAAACATTCAGATAATATACGTCGTCACTACTCAATCTAAAAGCGCGGGTCTAATAATAACCATCAATAAGAAACTGCTCGATCGTTTGTCTAGGGGATAGTATATTGTCCGATGGAAATATAAAAGTCACTCAGTTCCTGCAGGCCTCAGCCTTTTGGGGAGGACCGCTGGGTTTTCACTTGTTGGAGAGAGAGAGAGATTGGTGAGAAAAGAAACTTGCCTGGGTCTCTTATGAAGCAAATCCGTTGAATCAGGGGAGCGGGCTTCCCTGTTGTTAGCTAAACGCTGGTTTCCGTGGTTCCAGTCACCGATTCCAGCAAAGGAATCGAACACATGTGACTGCCTTCAAATGGCTTCCCGCTACTATGGGATCGTTAGCGTTTCTTCTGGTGCGTCTCAAGGGGGTGTTCCCCCAGGCCCTCTTTTATACTTCTTCACGGGGTCTCAGATGTCAATCAGGTTGGGATGATGCAATCTCTCTCTCAACCAGCCCACTTTGCCCGAGGGCTTGCACATAGCATAGTCCCCAATCCACAAACGTGGTCTCCAGGAGACAATGGTCAATGTCGCATTATTTTGCATCGCGGTGGAACGAGGTATTCGGCACGTCTCTCTCTCTCTCTCTCTCTCTCTCTCTCTCTCTCTCTCTCCCATTTCCTGGGTCTACTGACCCCCCCCCCCCCTCAACTAGTGCTCTTGCGATTCTCACAAAGGAGGGGGCTGCGGACATAACAGTACAAAGCTTAATTTCCAAACATTGCATTGTGAAATGTTTTGCAAGTGTCCCTGACCACTGTGCAGTGCAGGTTGGTCAATGAGGCAAAGGTGGCATTTTGTAGCTTCGATATATATGATTTAAAAAAAAAAATACTGGTTGGCGCTAAAAACAGTTTCAAATATGATGAGCAGAGAAGAATAAGGATGTCAGATAGTCTGTGCAACATCTGAATATCTGATTGCAGAACTTGGCATGGTGGCTTAAAACTTGTGTTATGTTAACAAAGATAGTAAGTTGCACCCGAAAGCTATTTATACCATGAAGTGTGAAAATATGTGGCTGCCAGACTGATGCAACTGGCACCAAGAAAATGTCATAAGCACTGAGGTGAATTGTATCTGGAATTTCTGAGGTCAATTTCCTAATGGATGCAATTTTACCCAGGAAATATCACTAACGTGACTGAAGCAAATTAAATTTTCTTCCTGTACATTTTTAAAGAAAGATTCTAATGGATCCATTTTAGGACTTTTGTCTTTCAGAATATGAAAGCATTAAGAAGATAATTAGAGTAATCCAAAATCTGCAAACACTGGTGCAGGTGGATATTAGGCTAAGTCTGAAAGCTATCAAGTGAGAGATTATTCAAAGTTCAAAGTACATTTATTATCAAAGCATGTATACATTATACAATGTTGAGCTTCATCTCTTTACAAGACATCTATAAAACAAGAAAGCCAAAAAAAGAACAAACACCCAATATGCAGAGAGGGGGGTGGGGAGACACAAATTGTGTAAACAATAAAAACAAGCAACAGCATTTAGACTGAAAGTGAAGTCCACTGACAAGAAACCTGGAGCAGCCGGAGCATACTCTCAGCCTCTGTGTAACCAAGATTGGAGCAGTGAACAGAACCTGCCCCACCCACGTCTCCAGTCCTGACACCCTGCCGTTTCAATCCATCTGGCCAGGTGCTCATATCATCCGAACATTGGGCCGTTCCTCACTCTAAGACCTGGGGCCTATCACATTGATATGCTTTGGGCCTGGACCCTGCTGCCATGTTTAATACTGGATTTAAATACTTTAAAGCACTACATCAACAAATAGTGTACTAAGCTCCTCATTGTATTATTTAAGTATTTAATTAAAAGGTTCCTAAGGTAGTCATAGCCAAAGGGTGGTAGTGGGGACGAGCTCCCACTACTAAACAAATGCTCTTCATGACGTGTGTCTCAAACTGACAACCAAGTCCAGCTCCCGGCTTTCACGTGTGGCATGGTTCTTGTGCTCGGCGGAGCTGTTCTCACTGATAGGAGAAGGGGCAAAAGCAGGCCACTAGCGCCTTAAAACCAGTTGCTCTGGGCAGATGGGGCTCATTAACCACGGATGGTTGCTCATCAAGGAGAGGGATACTCCAGTTACAAACCTCTGCTACTTTGTGGCTACACCCACTCATGGGAAAGGCTTTGGGAGTAAACCCCAAGGAAAAATCTGAAGTCGGAGTCCCAAAGGCGACTGACTGCTGTACCCAGCACCGGCACGGCAACTCCTGCGATGCTGCTGACACCAAACTGTATCGACTTTCGTTGTTCCTTTGGACCTATCATCAGCATGGAGAGGGAGGTCCCACTGCATGGGCAACAGACGGATCTCCATATCATCTCTGACCTGGCTTGCACCCTGGAGAGGCCACTCCAGCTTTGCTTTATAGCACCGGATAAACATGGGAAGCAGCAGTTACCGGTTAGAAGTCATAATGCTTGATTGGCATAGAGCATGTCGCTAGGGGTTGCTTCCGACGGTGGGAGAGACCATTGTGTTTCACTGGACAGCTACTGCCCGCCTCAAGCTGGGCAGCCCCCAGCCAATAAGATGCTGATCCGCCACAGTCAATCTTCCACATTGGGTGCATGGGGATAATGGATAATTCTACGAATAATACGACTGTAACTACTGCACTAGACGAGAAAGAAAACAAATCGAATAAGACAACACCCCCCCACCCCCCAAGTTGGGATGTTGGAATGTCCGCACAATGATGACTGGACTTGACCAAAACCTCAAGGATATCGAAGATGCACGATAAACAGCGGTCATTAACAATGAGCTACTGAGGCTCAAGGTAGATATAGCTGCACTACAAGAAACACGTTTGTGGATTCAGGTACACTGAAGGGAAGGGACTACACATTTTTCTGGCAGGGAGCCCCATGAGCATGGAATGGGTTCTGCCGTTAGGAACTCCTTGTTGCAAATGGTGGAGCCACCAGAAAATGGATCAGAACAACTTATGACTCTCCGCCTACACACTAGTCATGGCCCAGTATCTCTCATCACTGTGTATCCCCCTACCTTGAACTCCACCTCTGAGGCAAAAGACATGTTCTGTGACAAATTAGAAACTGTTGTCAGGAATATTCCCAGTGATCAGCACCTCATACACCTTGGTGACTTCAACACCAGAGTGGGAGCCGATAACAATTCCTGGCTGTCTTGTCTTGGCCACTTTGGAATTGGCAAAATAAATGACAATGGACAACGTCTCCTGGAGTTCTGCTTCTATCACGGCCTGTGTGTAACTAATTCCTACTTTCAGGTAAAATCGCAGTACAAGGTCTCATGGCGACATCCATGGTCTGACTGGCACCAACTAGACATGATCATCACCAGGCGCTCTTTCATCAACTCTGTACTAATCACTTGCTCATACCACAGTGCAGACTGTGATATGGATCATGCTTTAGTACGCTGTAAGATCAACTACGTCCAAAGAAAATCCACCACTCCAAACAAACTGGAAAACCTCGCATCAACACAACAGAGATAAAACAGTCAGAAAAGGTTGACCAGTTTGCCAAGTCGGTACAGGGTGCCATGACTACCTCCTCACGAGGAGATACTGCAACAGAACAATGGTCATACCTTCGTGACACCATCCACAAATCAGCACTCTCTATCTTTGGAAGAAAGACCACAAAGAGCAGTGACTGGTTTGAGGCAAAGTCCAACATCATGACTCCTGTCATCGAAGCCAAGCGTGCAGCTCTCACAGAGTACAGGCGCTCACCATCCGACCAAACACACCAGGTATTTCAAGCTGCTAGTAGCAAAGTGCAACATACTGCAAGGCAGTGCGCAAATGAGTACTGGCTCCAGCTCAGTGAGGATGTTCAGACAGCAGCTGTGACAGGCAACATCAGATTGATGTATGATGGTATCAACAAGGCCCTTGGCCCATCGCAGAGTAAGACAGCACCTCTGAAGTCATCCAGTGGTGAAATAATCATCGATTTTAAAAACAAGCAGATGGAATGCTGGGTAGAACACTACTGTGAGCTCTACTCGGGAAAATTTTGTTGTTCGCTCAGCCATTGATGAATCGATTGTCTACCAGTCATGGATGAACTCGACTCCATACCTAACATTGAGGACCTCAGCAAGGCAATTGACAGTCTGGTCCCAGGGAAAGCTCCTGGCAATGATGGGAATCCTCCAGACCTGATCAAACACTGCAAGAACACACTCCTCCAACCTTTACACAAGGTCCTCTGTTAGTGTTGGAAGGAAGGAGCCATACCACAAAATATGCGCGACTCCAAAATCATCACAAGGGTGATAGGAGCGACTGCAACAACTACAGGGGTATCTCCCTCTTGAGTACTGTCAGCAAAGTCTTTGCTCGTGTATCTCTGAAACGTCTACAAATTCTGGCAGTACAAGTCTACCCTGAGTCTCAATGTCGTTTTCGTGCAAGGAGGTCAACTGTCAACATGATTTTCTCACTGCGTTAGCTCCAGGAGAAGTGCAGGGAACAACAGAAACCCCTCCATGTCGCTTTCATCGATTTGACTAAGGCATTCGACCTTGCCAGGAGGGCTCTTTCAGATTCTCCTCAAGATCGGCTGTCTCCCGAAACTCCAAAGTATCATCAAGTCATTCCGTGATGACATGAGGGCTACTGTTCAGTATGATGGCAGCTCATCAGAACCCTTCGCTATTTGTAGTGGAGTCAATAAAGGATGCGTGTTAGCCCCAACATAATTCGGCATCTTCTTCTCTATGTTATTGAAGCACGCATTTGGGATGTTGACAGAAGGCATCTACAAGCACACCAGGTCTGATGGGCAGCTGTTCAACCCTGCGTGCCTGAGAGCAAGAACAAAGGTGTGAAAGATCTTAATATGTGACATGCTCTTTGCCGATGGCGTTGCTATAACCTCACACACCAAAATGCAACTACAAACTCTCATGGACCACTTCTCTGAAGCATGCAAGGACTTTGGGCTTACCATCAGCCTAATAAAACAAATGTCTTTGCCCAGAACATAGTGGAGATACTGGTCATTACCATTGACAATTACGATCTAGAAGTGGTTCACGAATTCACATACTTGGGGTCAACCATTCCTCTCCCTCGATGCTGAAATCAATAGGCATATCGGCAAAGCTACGGAGAACTAGCAACAGGCAAGAGGAATGTTGGTAGGCCCCAGCTTTGCTTCAAGGACCTCTGCAAGTGTGACATGAAAGCCTTAAAAATCAACACAGACTGCTGGGAGGATACAGCAGATGACCGCAACAAATGGTGAGGTACTTTTCAGCAACACCTAGAGCAAGGTGAAAGGGTGATCCTGAGTCAGTTTGAGGAGCAGAGAGCTAAACAGAGAGCACAGCAGACAACAATTCCACGACGCCCGACACATGTAGCAACTGTGGCAGACCCTGCTGTTCCAGGATCAGCCTCAATAGCCATAGTCGATGCTGCTTGACAAACCAGTAACTACCAGAGGTGCAGTACCCATGGTCGAGCACGACCGACAGAGGCCACAATTAAAAGCAGATTTTGCAGATTCTTTGATTTAAGATAGTTCAAAGCGGTTACACTGAATAATTTTAATACAGGTGACCCTGGGGTTAGGTTCTGATGCACCATCAATAACTCTCTGAGACGTGAGGCGAGATATCGGCTTTTATTGACTGGAAGAAAGAACAAGCAGCAATTGACCACCATGCTACATCCTGGAGACTGAGGGCAGGGCTCAGGCCTCAATCGCCTTTATACCGGGGTCTGTGGGAGGAGCCACGGTCAGTGGGAGGAGCCACAGGAGCAGTCGGGGGGGGGGGGGGGGCGTGTCCAGACAGGTATATGTAGTTCACCACAGGTTCCTAGAAAACTGGCATATCACAATTCTCTGAAATGCTGAATTTTCTCATTCACACATGTTGGGCAAATACAAGTTCTCTTCCATCACAAATTCCATGAGATTAAACTTTATTGATTACATATCTTTAGTTTTGGGTTGTAACTTGTAGATTCTATAAAGATAAATTTCCATTATCTGAAAAAGCTGTGATGCACAGGGTCACCTGAATTAATAAACTAATCAATGAGCTCCAAGACTTCAGCATCAATACCTCCCTGTGCAATTGGATCCTCAATTTCCTCACTTGCAGACTTCAGTCAGTTTGGATAGGCAACATCTCTTCCATAATCTCCATCAACATTGGTGCACCATAAGGCTATGTGCTGAGCCCCCTGCTTCAGTTATTTTACACTTATGACTGTGTGGCTAAGCACAGCTCCAATGCTATATTCAAGTTTGACGATGATACCACAATTGAAGGGTGAATCAAATGAATTAGCATATTTGGAGGGAGATTGAGTGGTACCCCAGCAACATCTTAATTCAACAAGACTAAGGTGCTGATTATTCAGGTGCATCAGGAGGAGGAAACCAGAGGTCCATAGGCCAGTCCACATCAGAGGACCTGAGGTAGAGAGGATCAGCAATTTTAAACTTTCAATTGCCCAGTGTAACACTTATCCAACAGGCTGGTATATGTCTAGGGGAAAAGGAGATCCAGCCACTCACCAACCCCACCTCCTGTACACGCGGGTGCTGTGAGAATCAAGTTTATGCTGCGCGTACACACACAATATCAAACTCACACCAGATACCGTTATGGAATACACAACTGTGAGAGAAAACACTTATCAAACATAAAAGCATTCCTACTCTAGCAAACCAAAGAAGCCAGTTTGATTAACATACACAGTACATTGTACACCAGCATGAAAGTGCAATTATGAAGAAAGCAAAGCAAAACTTAAGAGCTGCTAATATTTGGCATGACATCTAAAACTTTGACAAACTTCAGTAGGTGTGTAGTGGAGGGTATGTTAGCTGGCTGCATCACAGCGTGGTACAGAAACAACAATACCCTTGAATGGAAAATCCTACAAAAAGTAGTGGATATGGCCCAGTCCATAATGGGTAAAGCTCTCCCCACCATTGAGCGTATCTATACAGAGCATTATCTCAGGAAAGCAGCATCTAGCACCATCCAGGCCATGCTCTCTTCTCACTGTTGCCAATAGGAAGAAAGTATAAGAGCCTCAGGACTCACACCACCAGGTTCAGGAACAGTTATTGCTCCTCAACCTGTAGGCTCTTAAACCACAGGGAATAACTTCTTTCAACTTCACTTGAAATTTTACCACAACCTATGGACTCACTTTCAAGGACTTTTCATTTCATGTTCTCAATACTTATTGTTTGTTTATTTATTTTTGTATTTTCAGTTTGTTGTTTTTTACCCACTGAATGCCCAAGTTGGTGTGGTCTTTCATTGATTCTATTATGGTTATTACTCTTATGGATTTATTGAATATGCCCATAAAAATGAATTCCAGGGTTGTATATGATGCCAATTATGTACTTTGATAACAAATTTCTTTTGACTATTGAATTAAACACCCAGAGATATTCCTGCTGAAATTAATAATCTTTTAAAACTCGTTAATGTCAAATTTAAATCAAATTGATATGACACAACTGCAACTGATCTATTCTTTGCAAGCAGTTGTATTTTAGCCTGTATTAAAGTTATTTAGATTTTGTTGGGCATTGAAATCATGTTGAATTGGCTTTCTTCTAGGGTGGACATCACAATTTTAGGAATGCCTAATGTTATAGAGATGGGTGTTTTGAAACTGGGAATGTACAAATTTTTCCAATAAAGTGTATGATTTTCAAGAAACTTTGGTTTTATCAAACTGACCTTTCTCTACACCCATGATTCCGTGGATAGGCAGAGCTCTAAAACCATCCATAAATTTGCTGATGAAACAAATACTGTTGGCGGAATTTCAGATGGTGGTGAGAGGCATACAGGAGTGAGATAGATCAGCTAGTTGAGTGGTATCGCAGAAATAACCTTACACACAGCATCAGAAATTCCAAGGAATTCAGGAAGGGGAAAATTGAGAACTGGTGTGTGTTTTTTCTTCGTGGGATTCAAAGTGAAAAGGGTGAGCTGTTTCAAATTCCTGAGTGTCATCTTCACTGAGGGTCTATCCTGGGCCCAACATATTGATGTAACTTCAAAGAAGGCATGGCAGTGGCTTTATTTAATTGGGAGCTAGGGGAGAACTGGTATGTCACTAAAGATATTTGCAAATTTCTACTTGTGTACCATGGAGAGCATTCCAGCTCGTTGCATCAGTATATTCTATGGAGGCACCACTGCACAGGATTGGAAAAAGCTGCGGCAAGTGCAAACTCAGCCAGCTTCTTCATGGGTAGTAGCCTCCCCAGCATCATGGACACCTTCAAAAGGCGATGCCTCAATTAGGCAGCATCCATCGTTAAGGACCTCCATCACCCAGGACGTGTTTTCTCCTCATTGCTATCATCAAGGAGGTATAGGAGCCTGAAAATACACACTTAACCTTTCAGAAACAGCTTCATCACCTTTGCCATCAGATTTCTGAATGGGCAATGAAGCCATGAACATGGCCTCAGTAATTTTCCCTCTCTTTTTGCACTACCTATTTAGTTAATTTTTAAAAATATTACTGTAATAGGTTTTATTATTATATATTGCTGATGCAAAATAACAAATTTCTCAACAACTGCCCAGTGATATTAAACCTGATTCTGATTTATTGACTTATTTCTGGGGGGGTGAAGGTGCCATTGTAGAAAATGGAATTAATTGGACAGTCAACTAAAAAGGCTCTCAAGTTTGGGTGCTTGAACTCTATGGAGGTGGGGATGTGGATATTATCACAGGGGATCTGAGACATTTCGATACAATTGATGTAATTAGTAAGTTTACAAAAACGCTGAAGTTGAAAAGAAATATTATTCACTGTTGCAACATGAAGTTTCAAACAATCTCTAGGAAATCCAAGGACAATGCCAGTTCTGTAAGTCTAGTAGCTCGTGTCATCATTAAGAAGAAATGGTGGGGAACAGAACACATACTTTGCAGGTATGAGAATGTAGACTTTTTTTTAAAAGCTGAGGAGGACCACTGAAGTGAGTACAAAACTAGTCTGAGTTTATAGGGTGGTACAGCAATTAGTTCTGTTGGCTTGGCTCAAAGGACCTTGATTCAATCCTGGCCCTGGTTGTTGGCTGTGTAGAATTTACACAGTATCACTGTACACATGTAATTCCCACTGGGTGCTCTTTTTCTTTCAAATCTCATGAATGCTTGGGTTGGTAGGTTTATGTCTACTGTAATTACCTTTTGTTCCAGGTAAATGGTGAAGCACTTGAATTAAAGAAGAGTTGTGTATATCACAGAGAATGGGTAGAAGGCCCACAGGAAGCAATGGTGCCTTGGTTATTGGCTGTGTAGAATTTACACAGCATCACTGTACACATGTGGTTCCCATTGGGTGCTCTTTTTTTTCAAATCTCATGAATGGTGGAATGGACTGATCAGATTGCTGAGAACTGGCATAGTCCCTGAGAGACTGACCTCTTTCTTTACCAAAATAAGTAATTAATCATTTAGTTACAATTTAAAAATGAAACTTAGCAAGCAAAAACTGTTCTGTTTAATACTGTTGACAAGAAAATTAATTTCAGTAATGATCGTGCCATCGCATTTTGATTGTTGTCGAACTGAGAAATAACACTATACATTTGTTGCAGCACACACAAAATGCTGGAGAAACGATGCAGGTCAGGCAGCAGTTATGGAAATGAATAAACGTGACTCACGTTTCTGGTGAGACATTTCATCAGTTTTGTTTCTAGATGATGTTCTTGCTATTCCAGCCTGGTAATCAAACAATTACAAAGATGAGCAATTTGGTTCCTTAGAGTGTAATGCAATCCTAATGAAGGCTAAGCCAGTCTTGCCTGTGATATACATTCATGGTCTATCACTGTAGTATGTGCAACTTTTTTATTTGACTATAGAAATAATCTATAATTTACTTGAGGTTATGCTTGTATAATTACACATCTTAAATGTAGTGATCAACCGATACTTGCCCAAGTGGTGGTTTTTAATTTGTGAGAATGTTTCATAACTGACTCTATCATAGGGCTAAAAGGATTAGGAATGATTTACTGCCCATCTCCTGCAGGTGTTTCAGGATCATTTAATGAGAACCTTGCCATTATCTCACTTTGAAAATATTCCAGATTATTGTAACATCAAAACCCAATCTCACCAGGCTGTCTTGTTTTAGCAAGGAGCAGTCATGGAGAGAGTTAAAATTAATTTACTGAAATAGTTCGTTGTAAGTAAATGGGTAAGAGTAAAAACAACAAATCTTTTTCATTTCATATAACCATTAAAGTAGTAGATTAATCATGGCATTAATTTAATACTTTCAAATTCAGTTCTCAAATGCAGCCTAAGCTTAAAAAGGCCATTATTTTGGGCAAGATGAAAATTATTGTCGTAGTCTAAGTCACCTAGAACCTAGAAAGAAAAGTAATCTTATCACCTGAAGCAACAAACTGTGGAATTGAGCTGGTCGGTCAGCATCTGTGGGAAATTTTGTGCGCATTGTTAGTTAACCTGAAATATCAACAACTCCAGCATCTATGGTCTTGTGTTGACCTTAATATTTTAATTCCTTTTCAATTTCCAGTCGGAGCATGCTCATTCCTGACAATTCAGTCTTCCCATTCTGTTCGCTACATTTACAATTGCAACACTTGTGTCCACACTGAAGTGGTTGTAGCAATGTAATACATTCTAAGTATGGTTGCAAGCATAATTTAAAAAGAAGCTAGATTATCCCAGTATTTTAGATGAACATTGCTATTTTAATATATTTCAACATGTAAATTCTGATTAAAGGATCAGTGGTTCAAAGTGTGATCTAAATGCTGCCTGGCCTGCTGAGTATTTATGTCTTCTTCACAATTCAAATGCATTATATCTGTAGTATTATTTTATTCCAACATATGATTCTGTTTATCTTCCATTCATGGTCTGAAGTTTTCCAATTCCCTTGAGCTTGGGATGAATGAGCAATAATGTTGTCATCAAATGTTCCTAAATTTTGTAGTATTTGCATCAATGTCCCCCACCCCCTGGCAAACCCACCACCACCAGCCCTATTCTTCTTGCAGTGATATTTCATTTTTCAGGAAATATTTACAATAAAAGGGCTAAATATTAAGTGATTTTTTTTTTAGTTACTGAAGTTATACATACAATTTGTTGGATCATGTCACAGGGATTGTGGGTGTTGATGCAGAAGTTTTAGGTATGTATTTAAAGCTTGAGAATGTATGACAGAATAGGGAAGGAGTAAAACTGTAGGTGTAATTTTATGCAATGTTTTACTGGAGGAACTCTGCAAGTCGAGCAGCATTTGAGGAGAGGGAAGACAATTTAGGGTGGAATTATTGATGTTTCAAGTCAAAACTCTGCATCAAGACAAAAAACAGAGAGGAGATGGCCAGTATGAATAGGAGAGTGAGTGGCATGTCAGGCAAGGGGGTGATTGGTGGAACAAGCTGGGGTGAAATATTGAGTCAGGTGTGGGAAGGTTTGAGTTTGGAGATGGAAGCAGGAGGATGGTAGGTGAAGGCAGATGGAGCCAAGAGTGAGGAGGGTAAAGCTGGAGACAACTGGGAGGGTGATAAGTAAGAATACAAAGGCAACTAATGCTGAAATCAGAAAAGAAAGGTGATGATGGGAACCACTGAGGCACAGGTCAAGGGCAGATGGAACCAAAAATAGATGGGGGAGTGGTGTAATCTTCTGTTGTTCTTGCAAAACCTTGGTACAGATACAAAATAAGCTGAATATCCCTGCTCTGTATTGTAGCTTTTGACCAGACTACGTCAACTTCATTCAAGCCAAGCGGTAAACATGCTTTCCCATGGATTATCTTTTACTTTTTGAGGCACATGTTTGCTTATTGTACACATTATTTGAGCGAGAAAGCCTTGTGAAGTCATAATATACTTTCAGATATTAAACTAAATAAAACTTTTTTTTCCTCAGGAAAAAGTAGTTATACTTGGAAGCAACAAGCAGAAAAACATTGCTTTGCAGTTTAGCACTGAATCTCAGACGGTTCAAAATTGAACAGGAGGACCGGATGTGGTGTACTCTAAACCCTTATGTAGCCTTTCATTTTGTATATGAGGTTTCAACTGAATGATTCTGTTTCCTCCAAGTTCTTTGAGATAGTTCAGCTGAAGTTTAACAGACAATCAGAATAACAATGCAGAATTAGTCAGTCTTTCAAGTTTTAGGAAGTATGAAGTGAAGCTGCTTTAGCCCATTATAGGCAATAGTTATCAATGTTATCTTCCAGCTACAGAATGTTCAGATTGCCTCACAAACATGCTAATTACAATTGAGAATAGTGCCCATCCTGCTATATTTAAAAATAAGTCTATCACCACTGCCTTTCTATGCTGTGTACTTCATCTCTAAGCTCAAGTAACAGACCACATCAATCATTTTGGACATCACAGCTCATCCTGCCTATTCTCGCTGTCCATTCTCAACTCAAGATGACAACCCAGCAGGGTCACTGAAACATTTATTTTTACTTTCCTTCCTTCCTCTTATCTGACTTGTGAAATCACAAGATCATTATTGATCTTCAAGAGCTCTCTGGTCTTACTGCAATAGTTAATCTTTTTTAAATGCCTATGATTTTTGCGTTTGAACTAGTTTCCAGATATAAATATCAAAGTGTTGAATATTACTGCATGCAGAAGAACTTAGTCTCAGTCTAAAATACCTTTTATTGGAATCTACTATTTGCTCATGCAATTTAAGTTCAAAGTAAATTTTATTATCAAAGTACATATATGTCACCAGCTACAACTCTGAGATTCATTTTCTTGCAAGCATACTCAATAAATCTAGAATAGAATGGTAACCATAAGAGAATCAATGAAAGACTGCACCAACTTGAACATTCAACCAGTGTACAAGAGACAACCAACTGTGTAAATACAAAAAGAAAGAAATAATAATTAAATAAATAAACAATAAATATCAAGAGCACGAGATGAAGAATCCTTGAAAGTCAGTCTATAGGTTGTAGGAACATTTCAATGATGCGGCAAGTAAATTAAGAGTTTTCCCCTTTGGTTCAAGAGCCTGACGGTTGAGTGGTAATAACGGTGTCTGACAGTATTGACTGCCAATGCATCACATGGGAGGATGGATCTCTTTTAATGATAAGATGGCAAATTTGACTAGGGCTGATTCAGTAGAGGAAGTTTTCAAAGAATGACCAGCTTCAAATTAAGATGGATCTTCTGAGCGGACAGCCCTTGGCAGGAAGCTGCTTGCAGAACATGTGGGTTTATGTATTATTTAAATATATCCAAAAGGATTTAAAATTAAAACAGTCATGTCAGGACTGGAATAGAACAAGTTTTTTAAAAAAAATATAGATGTGAAATTTCATGAGCATTAACTACATTTAAGGCTATTGTTGGGAATTCAATGATTTACTTAAACCTGACACAAGGAAGAATTAAGCATGCCATTGCCTCATCCAAAGAGACACACTGGATATCCCCGCATTGCTGAGTTTCCAATTTTAAATTGCTGATCCATTCTTGAATGAAAACAAAATTTTAAGAGTTGGCTCAGACAGTTGCCGGGAGCTGAGCAGCCAAAAGCTTGCTCTCTCAGCATGCTAAGTACAACCAAAAAGATAGATAACTTATCTCATTGTCAATATGTTGTACGTTCTCTTAGTTAGAACAAATTCAGTTACATCAATTTAAGTTAACATGCTATTACTTTCGTATAACAAAACATTTAAGATGTTTCACCTATATTAAAAAAAAGACAAGGCACACAAGGACATGTTTGGGCTAATGATAAAAAGTTTGATAATAAATGTATATGGAAAGAATTTGAGTTTATGGGAATGCCAACTGAAAGGGCATAATGTTGGCTTTGTTAAATCTAGAAAGCTTAGTAGACCAGAAGAGATTAGAGGCTTTGGAAAATTTGAATGAATGGGCTGAATTTTAAACTCATGTTGAGGACTTTAAAAAGGAGATGTTACTTGGTCACCATTAGTGGTCAATGAGCATGAGACAGGATAAGTGAAGGGAACAGCTAGCTTGAGCAAGGAAGAGGATTTTTTCAAATTTGTCCAGTTTATAGAATTTAGCAAGGAGCATTTCAGCACTGGGCAACATGAGACTGGTTAATGTTGAGCAATGTTATAGAGATGGAAATAGTGATGATACAGATATGTGGTCGGAAGTTAATTCTGTGAAGCACTGTATCTTATTCAGTCAATCAGCAGGTTATAATTCTGCACTTTACTAATTGTCTATACTTTGGCTTCTGCATTTACTTGGTTCCTTGGTGGTAAAGCATGATTATTTTACATTAGGTGAAATCTCTTATTATTTTGTGAGTGTTTGTAAAAAGAAAATTGCTGCAACTATACTGGTTGGATGAATATGCCAGTAAAATTTATGGGAAGTGAGCAACATAACTTTCTTTTTCAGTGCATTGAAGCCAGGTGAACTTATCTCTTACTGCCACTGCAAATTGATGCTAATATACTATTTATGTCCAAAATATACGTTATATAACTGAGTAATTAAGAATATGGTACATGTGGTTGTTATATTGACAGAAATGGGTTACTGCAAAGTTAATGGTTCTACCAAGTTAAAAATTCACTGATTAATTGCTTTGTGTTGAAAGCTAAAAATCACCAAAGATATGGAAACATAGATCTTTGTAGTGCTAAATTCTATAAACTGTTCCTTTTATTCATTAGATCATAAGCTGTAGGATCATAACTGTCACCTTTGGGGGGGGGGTGAAAATTTGTCAATTCCTGTTTATTTCAAGTTATAGTACTGGCTTTTTTTTTACAAGGGGAATGTATATCTTTTCGATCTAGCTTGACCTTGCAGAATTCTGTCTCAAAGGAAATGGTATAGGACCAAAAGTCATAGGAACAGAATTAGACCATTTGGCCCATCGAGTCGGCTCTACCATTCAGTCATGGCTGATCCTTTTCTCCCATCTCCCATGGCCTTCTTCCCATAATCTTTGATGCCTTGTCCAATCAAGAATCTATGAAGCTCTGCCTTAAATACACCCAACAACTTGGTTTCCACAGCTGCCTATAATAACAAATTCACCACCCTCTGAGTAAAGAAATTTCTCAGCGTCTCTGTTTTAAATGGATGCTCCTCTATCCTGAGGCAGTGGCCTCTTGTCCTGGACTCCCCCACCATGGGAAACATACTTTCCAAATCTACTCTGTCTAGGTCTTTCAACATTCAAAGGGTTTCAATGAGATCCCCCCTCCATCCTTCTAAATTCCAGTGAGTACAGACCCAGAACCATCAAATGTTCCTCGTACAACACCCTTTCGTTCTCAGAATCATCCTTGTGAACCTCCTCTGAAACGAGAAAATCTGCAGATGCTGGAAATCCAAGCAACACACATGTTTGATTTGAAAGTGTGTGTGTTTGGGGGAGGGGGGGGAGGTGATAGCAATACTGGCAGTTTGAGAAATCGATGATCATACCATCAGATTGGAGGCTACCCAAATGGAATGTAAGGTGTCATGATAAGGCTGCACTTAGGTTGGAAGAACAATACCTTATATTCTGTTTCAGTAGCCTTCAACCTGATGGCATGAACATCGACTTATCAAACTTACAGTAATGCCTTCATCGCCCCCGCACCTTCACTATTTCCCATCCCCTTGTCCCTCTCGCATGTTATTTCCTTGCCTGCCCAGCACCTGCCTCTGGTGCTCCTTCCCCCCCCCCCCACCTTTTTTTCTTTCTTCCACAGCCTTCTGTCTCCTTCACCAATCAATTTCCTAGCTCTTTACTTCATCCTTTCATTTCCATGTTTCACCTGTCACCTGGTGTTTCTCTCTCCCCTTCCCCACCTTCCAAATCTACTCCTCAGTGCTTTTTATCTCCAGTCCTGCTGAAGGGTTTCGGCCTGAAATTTTGACTGTGTTTTTTTCCATAGATGCTGCTTGGCCTGCTGAGTTCCTCCAGCATTTTGTGTGTGTTGCACAACCTTCTCTGAACTCTCTCCAATGCCAGAACAACTTAGATGAGGAGCCCAAAACTGTTCACAATACTCAAGATGAGGCCTCAACAATGCTTAATAAAGCCTCAGCATCACATCTGTGCTCTTGTATTCTAGTCCTCTTGAAATGAATGCTAATATTGCATTTTCTTCCTTCACCACTGACTCAACCTGCAAGTTAACCTTTAGGGTTTTCTGCACAAGGACTCCCAAGTCCCTTTGCTTCTCAGATTTTTGGATTTTCTCCCCATTTAGAAAATAGCCTTTAATAATATTTTTACTACTAAAGTGCATGACCATGCATATTCCAACATTGTATTTCATTTGCCACTTTCTTGTCCATTCTCCTAATCTGTCTAAGTCCTTCTGCAGCCTACTTATTTCTTCAACACTACCTGCTCCTTCACCAATCTGTGTATCATCTGCAAACTTGGCAACAACTCCATCTATTCCATTATCTAAATCATCGATATACAGCATTCCCAACACCAAACCAAGTGGAACACTTCTAGTCACTGGACAGAAAAGGATCCTTTTATTACCTATCAACCAATGCTCTAACCATGCCAATAACTTTCCTGTAATACTATAAGCTCTTACTTGGTAAGCAGCCTCATGTATGGCACCTTGTCAAAGGTTTTCTGATAGTCCAAGTATACAACATCCACTGCATCCACTTTATCTATCCTACTTATAATCTCCTCAAAGAATTCCAACAGGTTTGTCAGGCAAGATTTTCCCTTAAGGAAACCATACTGATTTTGTCCTATCTTGTCCTGTGTCAACAAGAACTCCATTACCTCATCCTTAATAATTGACTCCAACATCTTCCCAGTCACTGAGGTCAGGCTAACTGGTTTATAATTTCATTTGCGCTGCCTTCCTTCTTTCTTAAAGAGTGCAGTTACATTTGCAATTTTCCAGTCCTCTGGCACCATGTCTCGAGTCCAATAATTTTTGAAAGATCATTACTAATGCCTCCGCAATTTCTACCACTACCTCTTTCAGACCCCTGGAGTGCAATTCACCTGGTCTGGTGTCTTCCACAGAGACCAATGCAAAATACTCATTTTGTTCATCTGCCATCTCCTTTACCCCCATTATTATTTCTCTGGCCTTATTTTCTAGCGGCTGTATGTTCACTCTTATCTTTTATCTTTTACATACTTGAAGAAGCTTTCACTATCTAGTTTGATATTGTTTGCTAGCTTGCTTTCATTGTTAATCTTTTCTCACATAATGATTCTTTTCATTGCTCTTTGTAGGTTTTTAAAAGCTTCCTAATCTGCTGTCTTCCCACTCATTTTTGCTTTATATGCCTTCTCTTTTGCTTTTACATTATCTTAGACTTCCTTTGTCAGTCATAGTTGCACTATTTTGCTATTTGAGTATTTCTTCATTTTTGGAATACATCGATCCCACACCCTCTTCATTTTCCCCAGAAACTGATGCCATTGCTGCTCTGCTGTCATCTTCTTCCAATTTACTTTTGCCAATTCCTCTCTCATGCCACTGTAATTTCCTTTACTCAACTGAAAAACTGCTACATCATACTTCTCCCTATCAAATTTCAAGATGAACTTGAATCCAAGAAAAGATGTGCTGGCATATTGCATCACTGCCCCCTAAGGGTTCTTTTACCTTTAAGCTCCCTAATCACCTCCGGTTCATTACATAATATCCAATCCAGTGAAGCTGATCCCCTACTTGGCTCAATGACAAACTGCTCTAATACACATCGATCTCTACTCTCTTTCCTCAGTTAAACTTCTCAGTCCTACCAATGACCTCAAGATTTTTTAGCATCAGCCCTAGTGCTGTAACATCTTTCTGGTTGTGTGGTGACCAGAAATGTATATATACCTTAAATATTTCATTGGATTCAACTATGAACACCCTGCTCTTTGTGTCTAAGATATATTATTTGGCCCATGTATCTTCTGTATTTCCATACATCTGGCTTTCAGCAATTTATTGCTATTCCCTTTCTCTGTTTGCCCTTTATAAAGTGCAGTATTATGACATTTAATTATAAATTTGCAACTTTTCTTCCCTACTGGCCAGTCCGTTGATATCTCTCTAAAGTGAACAAGTTACTTCCTCCCTCTCAGCTGGGCCAACTTCTTGAAAATGGAAAACTACTTAGATATGTGTCAAACAAAATTACTGATTAAAGAAAAACTTGAAAAGTAAGCGGTCAAGCACTGAGACCAACAGAATACCTGTCCCTCCTGGAAGTAGTCTTACATTCACAAATTATCTCAAAACCATTAATCTGTTTCCTACCATTGATCTAGCCATGGATGCAACTTATCATTCTCACTTGAATCCTCTGTTGTTTCTACATTTCTAATTTTGGTCTGCCATGTGAAGTTTTGTCAAATACTTAGATGAAGTCCTTGTACCAACCACCCATGTCAACAGTACCAACCTGTTTTGTTACCACCCTGAAATATTCACTCTGGCATTAACAAATTAGTTTTGATTTTCCTTGTCAAACTTGTGTCTTTTTAAATGATTATGAACCTCAGGACATCTTTCCATAGTAGTTGTCCCCTTTGATGGTCAATAAATACATATCAATACTGTTGATTTTAAAATACATTTTAAATCAACAGTAGCATCACACCTCTAATCAAAAAGAATTAGAAAATGTTGAAAATTGTGATGGTTTTTCCTTTCTTGAATCATTTCATTCACAAATGCTAAATTATCCAATATGAAAGACAATAAAGCCTCTTAATATTTCCCCTCTCTATTATATGTAGTTTTCCCTCTTCTTTCTCAACTGGATTATCTGTGCTGTTCACAGATGTGCATTCTATTCAAATTGTTTCCAACTTCAAATTTAGTTAACAGTTTGAGTCTCCATACGGTTTTCTTCCTTTCTTTGTAGCATTAACAATTGGCTTTTTAAAAAATCTGATCAATGATGAATTTAACTCAATTATGATTGCAACAGTTAAAGGGGTCTTCCATCTGCATTCCATTTTTTTAAAAAAAGAAGAGAAACTAGAGTCATAGAGCCATACAGCACGGAAACAAACCCTTTGTACTACCATGCTAACTAAGTGCCCATCTATACTAGAACAGACAGTCTACAGGAGGAACTTGGCAAGTCAAGCAGAGTTTGTTTGAGGTGTGGGGGGAGGGGGGTGATGGGGATAATTGTCAAAGTTTCAGGTGAAAAAATTTCCATCTTCTGTTTTATTTTCTTGTCTTCTTCCACTTGTTGCTCACCTGTTTCTGTTCCCAACACCAGTCCACATCCTTTTCCATTTGGCTCTATCTACCTACTATCTCTTGTCCCCTCCTCAGTTCAGCTATGACTCACTGAATCCAGTTTCACCTCTCCATATCTTCTCTTTTTACTGAGTACCTTTCCTCTCCATTCTCCATCATAATGTAGGGTCTCAACCAAATATGTCACCAATTCCATTACCCCACAGATATTGATCGAACTCTAATTTCCTCTCGCAGACTGTTGCTCCTGATTCCAGCATCTGTGCTCTCTTGTATACCAATTTATATTAACTCCATTTATCTGTAATTGATCTGGAGCTTGGTAATTCAAGTACTTGTCTAGAAACTTCTTGAAAGTTCTGAGAGCACCCACTTCCAACACCCACTCAGGCTGTACTTTGAAGATTCTATGGGATTAAAATGAATTCTTCCTCCAATTCCACGTAGATATCTTAAGCCTATGCCTCCAGTTTTGGAAACGAAGGGTGAAAGTTCCCTACTCTCTGTTTTATCTTTGCCCCTCATAATTCTAGATACCCTTTTTTTCAACTCCTTCCCTCATCATCTTGCCACTCCAAGGAAAACAAACCCAGCATAACCAGTCTCTTCTTATAACTGGAACTGTCCATCCCAGGCAATGTTCTGGTGAACCTTCTCTGAGCTCTCTTCAGTGCAATTACATCCATCTTGCAGTGTGATCATCAGAAATGCTTGGCCCTTGCTGTGGCCACACCATTGTTTTATGAAGTAGTCCTATACCCTCCATGCTCATGCATTCTGTGCTGCGGTGAAAGAAAGCAAGTATTCGATATGTATTTTATTAAATCACCATTCTACCTGTGCTGCCACCTTCAGGATTCCTTGGATGTGCACACAAAATCTCACTTTTTCAGTACTCCTGAGGGCCCTAACATTTATGGTGTATATTCTCCTCTTAGTAATTATTCCAGGGTGCATCACCTTGCATTTATCAGGATTAAATTCAATTTGCCATTTCTTTGCTCATCTCACCAGCTGATTAATAAAATTCTGGAGCTGATACCATCCTACCTCACTATCGGCATCATGAGTTTTTCTTGCAAAAAATTACTTTTATTTAATAAATATGTAACATAAAGACTCTGCACACAAACACTGGTGACTGCCAGTGACAATTAACAAGGGTCGTATATGACAGGATAATTTTTCATAAATGCTTGCACTACAGCCTTTTACATTTGAATTTATTGGGTAAGAATTTAAATAAAAGTAGATGGGTCCTATGAAAAGGTAGACCATACCCATTTTATTCCATTGTATGTTGGCAAGAAATCTTTGTTCCAAACTGAGCAAATATCATTTTTATCACTATACATATATCAAATCTATTTTTGGCTGCAATATGCTATCAGAGCTCAGTGCAGTAGATTCTGGTAGGCCCCAGTAAGCAGGTGATATAGGCAAACCTTGGTATTTGTTTTTACTTTCACTTTATTAGTTCTCATCTTAGTGAGTATGCAGCTAAACATTTCATAGTAGCTCAAGTCGAGTAACACTTAAATATAGTGGCTTAGAAAGGACAATAGCTTACATTTTTAGGAATTTATTTTGTATGTTTTGCATAAATTAAGAGATTGGGATGCAGTTCATATTTTGATTATTCTAAGTAGAAGATAAGGTTATTAGTTTTTGTAATGGTTTTCCATGTCTTTTAATTTAATTGTACACTTGCTATTGTTCTAAGCCATTAAGTCCAGCTGCCATGTTCCAGTTTTTATGCTTCACATAAGCCTTCTCAAATCTTACTTGAGGAGGGGCCTTCTATTCTTTTCACCCTTGTGTTGATCTGCTTCTCCATAAAGCCAAGCAATTCATTGTATGGAAACTGCTTCTTCAGTTAACCATGATTCATTTGCACTAATGCTACATTAATCCCATTTTATCCCAACACTGTCACCAGTAGAGTGTGCAAATTCCATACTGAAGCAACTGAAGGTCATTAGGGGTATCAATATATTTCTTATGTCTTATTGAGAAAGATTTTATTCATGTATTTATAAATAACGATGGAGCAATAAATAACAGAACTCAATAATTCCCTCTTGATGTCCCTTTCCTCCATTAAGATGTTCTCTTTTTTAAAAAAAATTGAATCTGCCCTAATATTGAGAAGATGCTTCTGAGATGCCATCTCGTGTTTCACTGCATGAGGAAACTACTGTATATAAATGTTTAATGAGGTCCTCCAGCTGAGGGATTCACTGCTAGTCTCAGTACTTGAAAAAGTTTAGATTTGAAATGGTAGTCTGGTATGGAAAATGAGATCATATTGAATCCAAGTTGGGTTGGCCAATTGGATACTAAATTAGAGGGTGGTAGTCGAGGGTTATTTTTCATATTGGAGGCCTGTGACTAGTATAGGGGATTGGTGCTGGATTTCTTGTTGATTATGATATTAATGATTTAGATGACAATGTACACGGCAAGATTACTACGTTTGCGGATGGTGTTTGAAAGGTTTTCTAAGATTGCAACGAGATCTAGATCAATTGGAATGGCAGATGGAACTTAACTCAGATAAATGTGAAGTGATGCATTTTAAGAGGTAAAAATAAGACAGGACTAAGACACTGAATGACAGAGCCCTATGGAGTGTTGTAGAACAGAGTATTGTGAGCAGTTTTGGTGATCATATCTAAGGAAGGATGTGCTGTTATTGGAAGGAGTCCAGAGATGGTTTACGAAAATTATCCCAGGGATGAAGAGGTTAATGCATGAATGTTCTGGGCCTGTACTCAGTGGAGATCAGAAGAATGAAGGAGATCTCTTTGAAATCTACCAAGTATTGAAAGGCCTAGATAGAATGGATATTCAAAGTAAGTTTATTATCAATGTACATACTGTATATGTCACCATATACAACTCTGAGATCCATTTTCTTGCAGGTATACACAGTAAATCCAAGAAACACAACATAATCGATGATAGACTGCACCACTAGGATGAACAAACAACTAATGTGCAAAAGACAACAAACCGCAAATATAAAAGTAAAAGAAACAATGAGTATTGAGAACATGTGATGAAGAGTTCTTGAAAATGAGTCCATAGCTTGTGGGACATCTTTAGTGATGGGCGAGTTAAGTTATCCCCTCTGGTTCAACAGCCTGATGGTTGAAGGGTAATAACTGTTCCTGAATCTGGTGGTGTGGGTCCTTAGAGTCCTGTACCTTCTTCCTAATGGCAGCAGCAAGAAGAGATCATGGCCTGGGTGCAGGGGGTCCTTGATGATGGATGCTGCTTTCCTGTGGCAGTGCTCCATGTAGATGTGCTCAATGGTGGGGAGGGCTTTATCCATGATGGACTGGGCCACATCCACTACTTTTTGTAGGATTTTCTGTTCAAAAGCATTGGTGCTTCCATATCAGGTAATAATGCAACTAATTAGTTTACTCTCCACCAGACTTCTATAGAGGTGTATCAACATTTTAGATGTTATATTGAATCTTTGTGAACTTCTAAGGAAGTAGAGGGGCTGCCATGCTTTCTTTATAATTTCACTTATGTGTTGGGCCCAGGACAGGTCTTCTGAAATGATAATATCAAGGAATTTAAAGTTGCTCACCCTCTCCACTACTGATTTTCCCAATGAGGACTGGCTCTTGGACATCTGCTTTCCTCCTATAATCAGCTCCTTGGTCTTGCTGTCATTGTATGAGAGGTTGTTGTTGTTGTGACAGCACTTGGCCAGATTTTAAATCTACCTCCTATTTCCTCACCACCTTTGATTTGACCAACAGTGGTGGCATCTGCAAATTTAAATAAGGCATTGGATGTGTTCTTAGCCTTGCAATCATAAGTATAAAGTGAGTGGAGCAAGGGGCTAAACACACAGTCTGGTGGTGCACCTGTGCTGATGATAGAGTTTGTGGAGGAGATGTTGTTGCCAATCTAAACTTGACTGTTTGCAAGTGAGGAAATTGAGGATCCAATTGCACAAAGAGGTATTGAGCCCAAGATATTGAAGCTTATTCATTAGTCTTAAGGGAATGATAGTATTAAATGTTGAGCTGTAGTTGATAAAGAGCATTCTGATGTATGCATCTTTGCTGTTCATACATTCCAGGATTGAGTGAAGAGCCAATGCAATGGCATCTGCTGTGTACCTGTTGTGCTAGTAGGCAAATTGGAATGGATCCAAATTGCTTCTGAGGCAGAAGTTGATATGTTTCATCATCAGCCTCTCAAAGCAATGCATCACTGTGGATGTAAGTGCTATTGGATAATAGACATCGAGGCAGCTCACCATGTTCTTCTTGGATACCAGTTTAATTGAAGCCTTCTTGAAGCAGGTACCTCAGATTGCCAAAGTAAGTGGTTAAATAGATTGGTGAACAGTCCAGCCAGTTGATCATCACAGGTCTTTAGAACTCAGCCAGGTATCCCATCTGGGCTAGATGCTTTCCGTGTCCTTCCTCTTGAAGGAAGCTCTCGCATCGGCCTCAGAGACGAAAATCATGGGGTTATTGGGGTATGTGGGAGTTCAAGAAGTTTCCTCCATGTTTTGATGGATTTGGAGGGGATATTTCCAGTAGTGGGAGAGTCCAGGAACAGAAGGCACAACCTGTACTCTGCTACCCCTATTTAGGTGTCTTCAAAAAAAGGATCGGGCTTGGAGATAATATTTCAGAGTTGATAGATGATTTGTTAAGGGATGGAAAACTTAACAAACTTGGAATGAATAGATTATTTTAAGGTTATGAGTGGGTTGCCTTAGGCCTGCAGTTTTGCGTATTATCCATTGTACTGGCTTGAATTCAGCATTGTAATGATAATAAAACTCAGCTTTCATCAAATGAATAACATCAGATTTTGACATTTCTATGAATATATAGTTTTAAAGAAAAAGACAAAGTTATGCTTAGTGATTCAGCACTCCGCCACAGGTTTTGCTGCTTTGTATCCTTTCCTGTAATTTGGGCAAATCAATGATCTGTTGAGAAGTATTAAGGATATCCTTGACATTAAACAATGTGAAAATAATATGAATTATTCCCAATGAGTAGTTTTTTGGTGGCAAACTTAAGTCACAATAACTATTTGACAAACTCTCCGAGATGTGGGGAAACCCCTATTTTTTATTAGTGTGGTATAATCACATTTCCTTTGGATAAATAATTCAAAATGTAATATTTCTTTTAACTATTGTCAAGTGAGGTTTTAGCTGAATTTCAGGAAGTTTTTGCTTCTGCTTTGATGTTATCTTTTTTGAGGGACTATGTGTTTGAAAGGTTGTGTTCATATAAAAAAAAATTGTTAGTCCTGCCCTGCCTCCAGTTAGCGATTTGACAAAATTCCTCAAGGCGATATGCTGGTTCAGCAGTTTGATGATATAACTTGACAAGATGTTAGGAATCTTCTTCCTAAAATTATGCTTAAACACAACTGACGTTGGGAAAGGAATCCTCACCATGGAGATCATAAGATCCTTGTTTGTACTAGAAGTCACACAGTGCTTATTTTATTTTAAGCCCACTTCCTTTGACAACTGATAGTTTTAAAGTTGTTTCTGCTGCTGTCAGGTTTTAACTTCTGTATATTTCAAAATTGACTTCAATTGCTATATATGTTCATGCAGGGTCTAGCCCTTGCTTCCAGGAGTCATTAATCGAGGCTTCTAGATTACAAGCCCAGCATTATAATCACTACACATTCATAATTACTGGCATGTAATATTTTTCTGTGACAAATACCATTATCCCCAACAGCAGTAGACAAATTGGAATGGCTCTACATCCAATTTGTAAAACCAAATGTCTTGGGGAAATGCTGGTCTGCCAGAAACTCACATCTAAAAATTTCATTCAAAGTAAATGGGATTTTAAAAATGGAAACTGTTTGCCTGTCACCACAGTCTTCATGGCAAATCTAAGTATTGACTTTGAGATTATTTTGATGATGTTGATTAACTGGCTCTGAAACAGGTTTACTGCTGTTTTGTGCATTCTCCCCTGCTCCTTCTCCCAATTTATATTGATTTATTGTATGGAATTTGGGAACATTGACTTAATAGACCATGTTACACAGACCAATTTTTAAGATAGGGTAAAATGTGTACCATCCTCAGATCAGGCACTTAAACAGAATGCCCTTAACAGGTACATTGAAGCAAGCACTAGATTCCTTGCTTGTGTAAGTAAATGCCTTAATTTTTGTGTCAAGTTGGTGTCCTCCTCCAAACTGTTTTAGCTTTGAGTGTGGTTGTGATTCACACGTTCTCACCCCAGCAATCTCTAACTTTTCTTCAACTCGAGTACTACCTCTCACTTATTTCTGGTACCCCAATCCCAATTTCATAGGTATATCACTCTGCCTTTAGCTCAACCCTGGTGTCAACCTTTACCACCTCCAACTTGGAGCTGCAATTCTACTGTCAACATTACATAACAGACTAGGTATACCTGGCTCAATGTTACCATGCTGTATGCTCTATCCCATTCTTGATACTCCGATTGCATCACTGGAATCTAGGAGTGACCCTGATTAGTGACTTAACTGGTTGGGTACTATGCCCAGTAACACCCCTATCCCCACCCATCTCTGATATCAGTGGAACTGTGGGCTTGGTTTACATGCAATTCTTCAAAACTATGTCTGAATTTATACGTCTGTGAAGTCACTGAAGGACTCCTATTTCAAGGCATAAGATTAATTTTGATTTCTTTCTGATATGAAGGGTATTTTTGAAATTAAGATAACATTACAGATTGCTCTTGTTTATTTCACTCTAAGCTAAGTATTTGGAGTGGATTACTGACATTTGCTAATAAAATAATGAAAGCCATGTTTTTATTTAATGCTGTACGGGAGTTCCCAAGTGCTGTACAGGCAGTAATATATTCTTGATATGTGGTCATAGTGGTCATATGTGGTCATTCTTTTTCTTGTATGGTCTCTCAGTATCGAGGATTCTGCTTTAGTGCTGAGAGCCCTGTGGTGGTCCATGACTAACTGCATGGAATCAGTTGACTCTGCCATGACTGCTCTGTGAGGAGGGTTGGTAGATATTTTAGGCATTGATAGGATCCTTCAGCTGTTGATCCTGATCTTTTGCATGATCCTGACTTGAGGTTCTCAGTGTCATTCTTATAATTCTGCATATTGATCAGACTTGGGTTAGGGATTTCCCAAGACAGGTGAAGATGCTGCATGTTGTATAGAGTTGGATTGTAACCAATCACTGAGCAGACTATGAGAAGAGAGCTACCTTTTCAGTCAGGTTCACACTCAAGATTTAAAAGACGAAACTTTGCAGCAGTTCGTCGGAGTTGGGCTGTGACCAATCACTGAACGTAATTCATTAGAACAGGTGAATAAAAACAACACAGGTGCAAGGACCTTCCTTGGAGTGGGCACTGTTGTGAGTGGGTCAGTTTTGGAGTGACTTTGGCTCATTAGGCTTTGGTGAGATCAGGCTTTGGCAAAGTTAGTATCTGGTAAGTTTTTCTTCTTAATTTTTCATTCTTTGTCTGTAAGGGCATGATAGTGCAATGGGAATGGCTCCGGGGCAGTGTTTTATACCATGTGTGAGATGTGGGAATTAGACCGTAAGGACATAAGATATAGGAGCAGAATTAGACCATTGGGCTCCTTGAATCTGCTCTGCCATTTTATCAAGGCTCATCAAATTTTCCTCTCAGCCCTAATCTCCTGTCTTCTCCTTGTATCCCATAATGTCGTGATTAACCAAGAACCTATCAACCTCTGCCTTAAATATACATAAAGACTTGGCCTCCACAGCTGCCTATGACAGAGAATTCCACAGATTCACCACTCTCTGGATAAAGAAATTCCTCCTCCTCTCTGTTTTAAAAGGACACACCTCTATTCTGAGGCTGTGTCCTCTAGTCGAAGACTCTCCCATAATAGGAAACATCAACTCTGTCAAGGCCTTTCACCATTTGAAAGGTTTCAGTGAGATCACCCCTCATTCTTCTGAATTCTAGTGAATATAACCCCAGAGCCATCAAATGCTCTTCTTATGACAAGCTATTCAATGCTGGAATCATTTTCGTGAACCTCCTTTGAAGTCATTCCAGTTTCAGCACATCCTGTCTAAGACAAATGGCCCAAAACTGCTCACAATACTCCAAGTGAGGCCTCACCAGTAGTTTGTAAAGTTTCAACATTACATCTTGATTTTATATTCTACTCCTCATGAAATGAATGCTAACATTGCATTTGCCTTCCACACCACTGACTCAACCTGCAAATTAACCCTTAGGGAATCTGCATAAAGATTCCCAAGTCCCTTTGCACCTCAGTATTTTGTATTTTCTCTCCACTTATAAAGTAATCAACCCCTTTCATTTCTTCTACCAAAGTGCATGACCATACACTTCCCATATTCCATATTCTACATGCCATTTCTTTGCCCATTCCCCTGATCTCTCTGAGTCCTTTTGTAGCCTACTTTCACAAAACCACCTACCTCCCCATTTACCTTCATATCATCTGCAAACTTTGCAACAAAGCCATCAATTCCATCATCCAAATCACTGACATGTAAAAAGAATCTAACTCAAAACAAACCCCTGTGGAACACCAACAAGACAAAATCTGCAGATGCTGGAAATCCAAGCAACACACACAAAATGCTGGAGGAACTCAGCAGGCCAGGCACTATCTCTGGAAAAGAGAATGGTCAACGTTTCAGGCGGAAACCCTGTATTAGGACTGAAGAAAAAAATGAGGAGTCAGAATTAGATGGTGGGGGTATGGGAGGAAGAAACACAAGGTGATAGATGAAACTGGGAATGGGGAAGGGGTGAAGTAAAGAATTGGGAAGTTGGTGAAAGAGATACAGGTTTGGAGAAGGGGAAATCTGATTGGAGAGGACAGAAGGCCATGGAAGAAAGAAGAGGGGGAGGAACACTAGAGTGAGGTGATGGGCAGGTAAGGAGATGGGTGGGAGAGGGAAAAGGGAATAGTGAAAGGTGGGGTCATTACCAAAAATTTGAGAAATCTATGTTTGTGCCATCAGGTTAGAGGCTACCAAAACAGAATATAAGGTGTTGCTCCTGCAACCTGAGTGTGGCCTCATTACAATTTTAGAGGAGGCTATGGACTGACATGTTGGAATGGGAATGGAAAGTTGAGTTAAAATGGGTGGCCATTGGGAGATCCTTGTGGAACACAACTAGTTATTGGCATCCAGCTAGAAAAGGCTCCCTTTATTCCCATTCTTTGCTGCCTGCCAATCAGCCACTGCTTTATCCATGCTAGAATCTTTCCTGTAATACCATGGACTTGTAGCTTTTTGAGCAGCCTCATGTATGCACCTCGTCAAAGGCCTTTTGAAAATCCAAGTACACAACATCAAGCGATTGTCCTTTGTCTATCCTGCTTGTTATTTCTTCAAAAGATTCCAACAGATTTATCAGGTAAGATTCTCTCTTGAGGAAACAATGCTTTCTTCTTTCTTTCTTTTTCTTTCTTTTTCAATCTTTTTATTGATTTTCATATATACACAAAAAAATAACATAATAATAAGTAAATTATGAATACAATAGACTTGAAATCACATTGATAATAAGATAACAATATCCTACTAAACATCAGAGGAAACAATGCTGACTACAACCTATTTTACTTTGTGCTTCCAAGTACCCTGAGACCTAATTTTAAGAACTTTGGGGTGCATACCATCTGGTCCAGGGACTTATCTAACAAGACCTTTCAGTTTCTCAAGAATCTTCTCTCTAGTAATGGTAACTTAACACGCTTCGTGACCCCTGACACCTGGAACTTCCAGCTTACTGCTAGTGTCTTCCACAGTGAAGACTGATGCATCGTACTTAAATTTTTGTCTGCCATTTCATTGTCCCCCATTCCTACCTCTCCAGCATTGTTTTCCAGCGATCCGATATCCACTCTCGCCTCTGTTTTACATTTTATGTATCTGAATTCTGAGACTTGGGACTCTGGGAGAACTTCATTCTCCCAGTTAACTACATCTGCACCAGGTGCACTGAGCTGAAGCTCCTCAGAGAACGTGTTAGGGAACTGGAGCTGCAGCTCAATGAGCTGCTGTTATGGGCAAATGAGGTAATGACAGCTAGGAGACCCCAAGGTTGCAAGAGGCAGGTTAACTGGGTGACTGTCAGGAGAAGGAAGGGAAATGCGCAGCTAGTGCAGAGTACCCTGTGGCTGTTCACCTCAATAATAAGTATACCATTTTAAATACTGTTGAGGGGGACAAGTTACCAAGGGGGAGTTGCAGTGACCGGGTCTCTGGCACTGAGTTAGGTGCTATGGCAGAGAAGAGGACTGCAGTAGTGATAGGATATTCTTTAGTCAGAGGAACAGAGATGAGATTCTGTGTGCATTATAAAGACACCCGGATAGTATGTTGCCTCCCAGGTGCCAGGGTCAGGGCTGTCTCAGATTGGTCCATGGCATTTTAAAGGGGGAAGGTGAGCAACCAGAAGACTAATTATATATTGGTACTAATGACATCAGTAGGAAAGGTGAGGAGGTCCTGAAGGAAGATTTTAGGGAGCGAGGTAGAAAGTTGAAAATTAGGACCCTTGGGGTAATAATCTCTGGATTGCTGCCTGTGCCATGCACAAGTGAGGGTAAGAAAAAGATGATTTTGCAGGTGAACGCATGGCTGAGGAGCTGGTGTAGGGGGCAAGGGTTCAGATTTATCAATCATTGGTATCTCCTCTGGGGAATATACAACCTGTACAAAAGGAATTGGTTACATCTGAACCCAAGGGAGACTAATATCCTTACAGTGAGGTGTCCTGGAGCTGTTTGGGAGGGTTTAAACTTATTTGATGGGGGGATGGGAACTGGAGGGATCGTGCAGAGGATGAGGTAGTTGGTTTACAAACAGAGGCAGTGTGCAGCGAGACTGCTAGCAAGGAAAGCCTGAAGACAAGGCAAAGTTGCAGTCAACAGGATGAGTTGCAATGTAAAAGGTCAACAGATGGGTGAATACAGGTCTGAAGATGTTGTATTTGAATGCGTGCAGTATATGGGATAAGGGAGATGAACTTGTAGCACCATTACAGATTGGCATTTATGACATTATTAGCATCACTGAATCATGGCTGAAAGAAGATTATAGCTAGAAACTTAACGTCCAAGGATACAGATTGTATCGAAAGCATAGGCAGGTAGGCAAGGGGGTGGTGTGGCTCTGTTGGTAAAAAATGGAAATCAAATCAAAAGAAAGGTGACATCGAGTTGGAAGGTGTTGAATTGTTGTTAGTAGAGCTAAGGATCTGCTAGGGTAAAAAGACCCCGAAGGGAATTATATACACCCCCCCCCCCCCCCCAAACAGTAGTAACTATGTGGTCAACAAATTACAATGGAAAAAAGAAAATGTGTGCCAAAAGGGTAATGTTACAATAGTCATGGGTGATTTCAATATGGAGGTAGATTGGCAAAATCTGGTTTGTGCTTGATCCTAGGAGGGGAAATTTCTAGAATGCTTGTTAGATGACTTTCTAGAGTAGCTTTTGGTTGAGCCCACTAGGGGATCAGCTATTCTGGATTGGGTGTTGTCCAATGAATTGGAATTGATTAGAAAACTTAAGGTAAAGTAATGCTTATCGGAAAATGATCAAAATATGATAGAATTCACCCTGCAACTTGAAAAGAAGAAACTAAAGTCAGATATATCAGTATTACAGTAGAGTAAAGGGAGTTAGAGATGTGAGAGAGGAGCTGGCCAAAATTGATTGGTGGGAAAAAATACACTAGTGGGGTGACGTTAGAGCAGGAATGGATGGAATTTCTGGAAGCAATTTAGAAGGCACAGGAGGTATACGTCCCAAAGAGGAAGAAATACTCTAAGATCAGGATGACACAACCATAGCTAACGACAAGAGAAGTCAAAGCCAACAGAAAAGCCAAAGAGAGGTCATATAATAGAGCAAAAATTAGTGGGAAGTTGAAGATTTGGAACCTTTTATAAAAAAAAACCAGCTGAAAGCCATAAAAATAAAGTCTGTAAGAAGGAAAAGATGGGATACAAAGGTAAGTTAACCAATAATATTTAAAAGGAAACAAAGTTTCTTCAGATATATAAAATGTAAAAGAGGTGAGAGTAGATATTGGACTGTTGGAAAATTATGCTGGAGAAGTAGTAATGGAGGGGGGAGCAAGGAAATGGATTAACTCAATAAGTATTTTGCATCAATCTTTACTGTAGAAGACATTAATAGTAAAGCAGAAGTTCAGGAATGTCAAGGGTCAGAATTCTGTGAATTTCCCCTGGGGAAGGTTCATGGGAAACTGAAAGGTCTGAAAATAGGTAAGTCACCCCTGGACTATATGGTATACGTACCAGTGTTCTGAAAGAGATGGCTGATGGACTCTTGGAGGCTATAGTAATGATCTTTCAAGAATGAATGGATTCTGGCATGGTTCTTGGGGGATGAAAAACTGCAAATGTTACTTAACTCTTCAAGAAAGGAGACAGCCAGAAGAATGGAAATTGTAGGCCGGTTCGTCTGACCTCAGTGGCTGGAAAGATGTTCGAGTTGATTCTTAGGGATGAGACCTCTGGGTACCTGGAGGCACATGATAAAGTAGGCTGCAGTCAGCATGGTTTCCTCAAGGAAAAATCTTGCCTGACAAATCTGTTGGAATTTTGAAGAAATAACAAGTAGGATAGACAAAGGGGAATCAGTTGATGTTGTGTACTTGGATTTTCAGAAGGCCTTTGACCAGGTGCCACATGAGGCTGCTTAACAAGCTACAAGCCCATGCTATTACAGGGAAGATTCTAGCTTGGATAAAGCAGTGGCTGATTGGCAGGCAGCAAAGAATGGGAATAAAGGGAGCCTTTTCTAGCTGGATTCTGTTGAGTAGTGCTATTCCATTGGGGTCTGTGTTGGGACAGATTCTTTTTACGTTGTATGTTAATGATTTGGATGATGGAATTGATGACTGTTGCAGAGTTTGCAGACGATATGAAGATTGGTGGAGGAGCAGGTAGTTTTGAGGAAGTAGAGAAGCTACAGAAGGATTAGACAGATTAGAAGAATGGACAAAGAAATGGCAAAGGGTTGGGAAGTATTTGGTTATGCACCTTTGATAGAAGAAATGAAAGGATTGACTTTTCTAAATGGAGAGAAAATATAAAAACCAGAAGTGCAGAGGGACTTTGGAATCCTTTTGCAGGATTCCCTAAAGGTCATTTTGCAGGTTGGGTCTGTGGCAAGGAAGGCAAATGCAATGTTAGCACTTACTTCAAAAAGACTAGAATATAAAAGTAAGGATGTAATGTTGAAAGTTTATAAAGCACTAGTGAGGCCTCACTTGGGAGTATTTGAGCAGTTTTGAGCCCCTAATCTTAGAAAGGATGTGCTGAAATTGGAGAGAGTTCAAAGGAGGTTCACAAAAATGATTCCAGCATTGAATGGCTTGTCATATGAAGAGCATTTGATGACTCTCTGCTTGCATTCACTGGAATTCAGAAGAATCAGGAATGACTCATTGAAACCTATCGAATGATGAAAGGCCTAGATAGAGTGGATGTTTCCTTTTGTGGGAGAATCTAAGACCAGAGGACACAGCCTCAGAATAGTGCGGCAGCCTTTTAGAATGCAGATGAGGAGTAGTTTCTTTAGCCAGAGAGTGGTGAATCTGTGTAATTCTTTGCCACAGGCAGCTGTGGAGGTCAAGTCTTTATGTATATTTAAGGCTGAGGTTGATACAGTGGTTTCTTGATTGGTCAGGGCATGAAGGGTTACATGGAGAAGGCAGGAGATTGGGGCTGAGAGGAAAAATGGATGAGCCACAATGGTAGCAGAAAAGACTAGATTGGCCAAATGACCTAATTCTGCTTCTGTATGTTATGCTGTTGTGGTTATATGACAATGACTTGGATGATGGAATTGTTGGCTTTGTGATCAAGTTTGTGGACGATCCTAAGATGTGTGGAGGGCCAGGTAGTTTTGAGGAAATGGAGAATCTACAGAAGGACTTATACAGATCAGAAGAATGGACAAAGAAGTAGCAGATGGAATACATTGTCGGAAAGTGTATGGTCATGCACTTCCGCAGAAGAAATGAAAGGATAGACTATTTTCTATATGGAGAGAAAATTCAAAAATCTGAGGTGCAAAGGAACTTGGGAGTCTTCTTGCAGGATTCCCTAAAGGCTAATTTGCAGGTTGAGTTTGTGCTGAGGAAAGCAAATATGACCTTAGCATTAATTTCAAGAGGATTAGAATATAAAAGCAAGGATGTAATTTTGAGGCCTGGGAAGGCACTGGTGAAGCCTTACTTGGAGTATTGTGAGCAGGTTTGGGCCTCTTGATTCCAAGATTGAAAGGATGTCATATGGAAAGTGTTTGATGGTTCTGGGCCTCTACTTACCGGAGTTCAGAAGGAAATATGTGACCTTCCAAATGTTGAAAGGCCTCGATAGAGTGGATGTGGAGAAGATGTTTCCTATGGTGGGGAGGTCTAAGACCAGAGGATACAGCCCCAGAATAGAGTGGTACCTTTTCAAATGGAGATAAAGAGGAATTTCTTAAGCCAGAGAGTTGTGAATCTGTGGAATTTGTTGCTACAGGCAGCTGTGGAGGCAGAGATGTTTGGTATATTTAAGGCAGAGGTTGGTGGATTCTTAATTAGCAGACATGAAGAGATATGAGAAGGTAGAGATTGGGGCTGAGAGGGAAAATGGATGAGCCATGATGAAATGGCAGAGCAGACTCAATGGGCCATATGGCCTAATTCTAGTCCTATGTCTTATGGTCTTGTGTTTCAATCTGCTTTGAGTACATGCTTGAATCATTTCCTCTGTTCATGTAATCTCTGAAAGTAGTGTAGCTCCAAAATTGAGTCCATGTGTTAGCAGTCTGGTTTCACGGATGTGAAAAATTTGCATTCCCGCACTAACTATAACTACGATTTAATTACTGAAGAGACCAGCCTCAGAGGTGATGCTGTCAGGGGATTTGGAGAAATTTAATGGAGGAAGAAATGGTGGTACTTCTCCAGTGGTTTGAAGACCTGCTCTAGATATTTTGTGTCTCAAATGTAGGAAATTTGGCAGCCAATTTGTATGTGGCAAGTTCCCTTAGGCAACAATGTCATTAAAAATCATAAAGCATGTTTCTCAGAAGTGATTTAACATTATTGTGCTATATCTGCAGTAGCTCAGTTATTTGATTAGCGTGTTGACAGTATAGAAAATTAAGAAATGAGCTTCATGGCATTAATGGCTTCTCATGGTCACTTTGGTCTTGCATTTTGCCAAAAGGAAAAAGACCCAGGGATAACATTTTAGTTTTGTAATGTACAGACTACCCGATTTACCTTTTCCATTGACCATGATGGAAGGGAAATCCGAGATTGAATTTAAATAGTTACTGATTTAGAAGCCCATTTTACAAGGGGTGATTGATAAGTTCATGGCCTAAGGTAGAAGGAGTCAATTTTGGAAAACATAGCACATTTATATTTCAACATAGTCCCCTCCTACATTTACACACTTAGTCCAGCGGTCATGGAGCATACGGATCTTGGACCTCCAGAAAGTGTCCACAGCAGGGGTGATTGATAAGTTTGTGGCCTAAAGTAGGAGGAGATGAGTTATTTTCTGCATAATTACTCAAGGAGTTAACCTGCATGTGCATGTAATGAGAGCTGTATAACTCAACTCCTTCTACCTTCAGCCACAAACTTATCAATCACCCCTGCTGCTCTAAATATTCGTAGCATATGGGTTAAAATTGGACCGTAATACAAATCACATTTTTTGGTAGATACACCTATAAGGAGAAAGTCCTTCAACCTTATTGGTGCTGTTAGCTCTTGTTCTATATTTTTCCCTGACAAAACTTTATCCTCCTCCAACCAATAGCTGAGACTTTTTAATACAAATGCCCAGTGATACAGTTTAAAATTTGGACAAGCCAATCCCCCATCCGACTTTTTGAATTGTAGAGCTGACCACTTTATATTGGGTCATTTACCATTCCAAACATAGATCATAGTAAGGAGTCCAGTTTTTGCCAATATCTTGCTGGAGGTGCAAGTGGGATCATTGAGCTGATAAAATTAATGCGGGTTAAGATGTTCATTTTAATGACCGATATATGGGCTGGGACTGATGCTGGCAGGTATCTCCATCTATTAATATCTATTTTTTTCAAAATTAAAGAGTAATTTGTTTTAGCCACAGATGATAGGGAAGTATTAACTCTAATACCCAAGTAGAGCACCTCATTTGTAACATTAAGCTAGGGAGCGAGAGACTCCTTACTTTTATCTGTATTAATCAGCATCAGTGCTGATTTTGACAGATTAACTTTGTATCCTGAAAGAAATTCAAATTGCTTCAGTGTTTTTAAAACATAGGGGAGAATTTGTTGAACATTTGCCATTTAAACTAATGTGTCATCCGCGGAAAGTGATACCGAATGTGATGTTGTACCTATTGTAACAGGGGAGATCTGAGGAGAGTTTCTAATTAAATGTCAAAGCGGTTCAATAGATAAAGTAAACATTAAAGGAGACAAAAGGTTCCTTGTTGTTTGCCCCGTCATATGTCAAATTACTCTGAGAAACCTCCTCCCACACATACCCAGGCTGAAGGATTAGCATATACTGTTTGAATCATATTGATAAATTTATCGCTGAACTTAAATTCCTTTAGAACTCTCCAAAGGTGTGGCCATTCAAGCAATTGAAGGCTTCTTCAGCATCTAGAAATAGCAGGCCACAGGCAGGTGGGATTTTATGTGTTGCACTCAGTATGTGTAAGAGCCGGCGAATATCATCAGATGCAAGGCGTACCCTGATAAAGCCCGTTTGATCTGGGCTAATTAGTTTCCCAACTACTATCTCGAGTCTACTGGCTAAGACTTTGGAAAATATCTTGAGGTCGGCATTTATCAAGGAGATTGGAAGGTGATTGGCACACTCCAAGGGGTCCTTGCCGGGCTTAGGTATAACTGTGAGCAGGGTTGTGTTTAGATCTTTATGGAAAGTGCCATTTCCAATAGCATAATTTAATGTTTCGAACCATACTGGTCCAAGAATATCCCAAACTGCTGGGTAAAGTTCCACAGGTATGCCATCTATACCTGGCATATGGCCCTTACTTATAGCTTTGACTAGCTCATCCAGTGTAACAGGGGAGTCTAGAGTTTTGGTGTCCTCTAATGACAATGTAGGTCTAGTCCACTAAAAAACTTGGTGAAGTCATTCTCAGAAGGAACTGAGCCACTTGTATGCAATTCTTTAAAGTAATTCTTGAATGTCTCATTTATTAACTTCCTATTTTTTAATTAAATGTTTACTCTATTATTACCCTCCACTTCAATCCTCTGCTAATGGTGTTTAGTTCATTGCAGAGTACATTTCCATAAATAGTTTCCAAATTATTTTTCTAATCCACATGCTGTAGATCAGATGAATCACTCACATGGTCATCACAGCAAGGTCTGCATTTGGCCTGATCTAATGTATGATAAGTAGTTACTCCCAGAAAAGATTGTTAGCTGATATATGGCAAATATAAACAAAATCACAAGAGATTCAGTTCTGTTTTACACTAATATTGATGAGTTGATTTTTATAAAAGCAACCATTTAAATTGTTTTAAGCATTTCGGGATTAGCTTTAGTAAGTTGTTTGTACCTATTTAGTTGAAGTTGTTTTCCTGTAGCATTCCATTTGGAGATTTCATAGCTTCTGAGTGAAATGGGGACTATAATATGATGAGAGGCATTGATTGTGTGGATAGCCAGAGGCTTTTTCCCAGGGCTGAAATGGTTAACACAAGGGGGCATAGCTTTAAGATGCTTGGAAGTAGGTACAGAGGGCATGTCAGGAGTAAGTTTTTCACACCAAGAGTGGTGGATGCGTAGAATGTACTGCCTGCGACAGTGGTGAAGGCAGATACAATAGGGTCTTTTAAGAGACTCTTGGATAGATACATGGAGCTTAGAAAAATGGAGGGCTATGTGGTATGAAAATTCAAGGCAGTTTCTAGGGTAGGTTACATGGTTGGCACACATTGTGGGACGAAGGATCTGGAATGTGCTCTAGATTTTCTAGTTCAGTGTTCTATCTTTGTTATCTCAGGCAACCCCCTCAGGTCATGGGTGACTACTACTCTGGTCACAAACATTGGAAGATACCTTATTTCTTAAATATATAGTGGCTATTGCACACCAGCTGACATCAGGACTTAATGAAGGCAGGGCCTGTTCCAATGGCAGAAACCCAGATGAATGGAAACCAAGTTCTCCTGTGTAGACTCAGTGTTGCATACGCACACCCATCTACAAAGATATGCCAATGCACACCCATGCAGCCCACATCATTTTCTTTTGGTTGCTTCCTCTATGCTGCATCCCAAGCTCTTCTCTCTCCCTCAGTTTCTTTACTTCAGTCACTCATTGGCCTCTTGAGGATAGTGATGTATGCAACATTTCTTGCTCAGTATTTTTTAACATTTGTTTGTATTCACAATGGATTACCTTACCTGCCAGTTTGAATTTTGGTCTTTCTGACCTATGTGAATAGGGGATTCTGTGGATAAACTGTTACTGCGATTGAGAAAGCTTTTAAAACAAAATTTTAAGGTTCATTTATTATCAGATTATGTAACCATATACAACTGAGTTTTGTCTTCTCCAGATAACCATGAAAAAAAGAAAAACCATGAAAGTCATTTTGAGAGAAATATCAAACACACCCCCACACAAAAAAGTATGGGAACCTGATCATCAATCCCCCAAACCCTCCTCTCTTGCACAAAAAATTCTAACCAAATGGAACAAGAGCATCAAACCCCAAACTCCCTCCTCTCGTACAAGAAAAAGGAAAGGAACAGGCAAAAACACGGAATATAAAAACCAAGGCCTGAAAAAGTCCACAATCCATAAATGCATACTTCCAATATATAAATGCAGAACCATGGTAACATCCTCTGACATCATCAAAGGAGAGAGACACCACTCAAATGCAGAGGCCTACCTACCTGCCTCTGTGTTCCCAGAATTGTCAACTTCATTAGCAATGTTGTAAATATACTTCTAATAAAGTGGAAGTTAAAAATAATAGGGGTTCACAGCGAACGATACTGACTGAAGGAAAACAAATTTAATTGACAAAATAGGATCTGTTTTAAGAGCAGGAAACAAAGTGATAGAAATAACATGACAGGAACTAGCATAGTTATTTTGACAGGAAAATATTTAAATTTGATGATCATTAGAGATAAATGATGTGCATTCAATTGCTTGGCATAATTTGGTTGCCATGCCCAATTAATGTACCTTGAGATTCATTTTCTTGCAGGCATTTACAGGAAAATAAAGAAATTCAGTAGAATTTACAAAAAATTATACATAAACAAATTGACATGTAACAAATGTGTAAAAGACATTTTGTGCCAATAAAAGTGAGAACATACATTATAGAATCCTCGAAAGTGAGTCTGTAGGTTGTGAAATCAGTAGAGTTGTGCTGAGTGAAGTTATCCACAACAGTTCAGGAACCTGATGGTTGTTGGGTAATAACTGTTCCTTCCCCTTTATTCCACGGTCTAGTGTCCTAACAGATTCCTCTTTCAGCTCAATACCTCTTCCACCTATCACCTCCTAGTTTCTCATATCATTGCCTTTTATCTCCCCTCTCTCCTGAATTCACCAATTGTATTCTTCCCTGTACTCCCCTTTAACCTTTTTTATTCTGTCTTTTGCCCTTTTCCTTTCTGCTCCTTTATGAAGGGTCTTGGCCCAAAATAGATTATTGTTCATTCCCTTCTATAGATGCCGCCTGACCTGCTCAGTTCCTCCAGTATTTTGTGTGTGTGTTGTTTATGACAATGAATATTTCAGAATTTTAATTCTCTCAGGACCGAAACATTTGTGAAAATGTACTTAGCAGGCAATTACTTTTAAGTGGTCAGGCATATAAGAGTATTTGATACAATGCAAATCGGTGGATTTTACAAAAACAATTAATTTGTGGCTGGAGAGCCCCAAGATCAGAGTTAATAATCCATGTTTTAAATACACAGTCAGTATGCTGAAGGGAAATATTAAAACAATTGCCAGAAATTCTTTTTTAAAAAAAACTAAACGATGCGATTATGTTTGAGAGGGTGCAGAAAAAGACTCCCAAGGATGTTGCCAAGACTGGATAGGCTTGGACTGCTTTCTGTGGAGTGAGGGAAGCTGAAGAGTGACCTTGTAGAGGTTTATAAAGTCTTGAGAGGCACATACTGTATAAGGTGAATGGTCAGTCTTTTCCCCAAGGTAGTGGGGAGTCTAAAACTAGAGGGCATAGGTTTAAGAGGTGAGGGTAAAAATTTTAAGAAGACTTAAGATGTGCATTTTTCAAATTGATGGAACAAGCTGTCAGAGTAAGTAGCTGAGGCAGGTAAATTTCAGTGTTTGCAGACAGGTACTGTACATAGATAGGAAAGGTTTAGAGGAATATAGGCCAAATGTAAGCCAGATGGACTGGCTCAGGAAGACACTTTAGTTGCTGGTTGGGCCAAAGGATGCATTTCTGTTCAAGGATATAATCCTTTAATAAAAAAAAACCCGATAAGCCTTTGCATTTATTTACCACAGTTATTACATAGAACATAAAACAGTACAGCACAGGAACAGGCCCTTCAGCCCACAATGCTGTGTTGAACCAATTCAATTAGTAACCAAATAGCCAATTAAACTAATTACTTCTGCTTACACAAAGTCTATATCTTTCCATTTCCCACACATTCATGTGCCTATCAAAATGTTTCTTGAAACATTCCTAATGTCTCTGTCTGTACCAGCATCTCAGAGAGTGCATTCCAGGCACCCACCATCTTCAGTATAAAAAAACAAAAAAATTTACCCCTCACATCTCCTTTGAAACTACCTCCTCTCACCTTAAATGCCTGTCCTCTTGTATTATACATTTAAACCCTGGGAGAAAGATACAATCTGCCTAACTATGCCTCTCATAATCTTAGAAACCTCTATTAGTTCTCCCCTCGGCCTCCGCCATTCCAGAGAAAACAACCTAAGTGTGCCCAACGTCTTGTTATAGCACATTCCTTCTAATCCAGGCAGCATCCTGGTAAACCTCCTCTACACTTTCAAAGCCTCAACATCCTTCCTATAATGGAGTGGCCAGAATGGTATTCAATACTCCAAATGTGGCCCAACTTGAATTTTATAAAGCTGCAATATAACATCCTGACTTTTGAAAGCAATGCCTCGATTAATAAAGGTAAGCATAGCAAATGCCTTCTTTACCACCCTATCAAACTGGGTAGCCAATTTCAGTGACCTATGAATTCGGACCCCAAGATCCCTCTGCTCATCAACACTGTCAAGGGTCCTGCCCCTAACAGTGTACTGTCTCTTTAAATTTGACCTACCAAGGTGCATCATTTCACACTTGGCCAGGTTAAACTCCGTCTGCCATCTCTCTGCCCATATTTGCAACTGATCACTGTATTTTTTGCCAGTCTCCTATCCTACCTACAACACCACCAATCTTCATATCATCTACAAACACTAACCCATCCATCTCTTTTTTCATCCAGATCATTTATATGCATAACAAAGAGCAGAGGTCCCAGTACTAATCCTGCAGACACCACTAATCGCAGATCTCCATCTAGAGTAAGCCTCATTAACCACTGTGATCTATCTTCTATGGGTGAGCAAGTTCTGAATCCAAATGGCCAATCCACCGTGGATCCTATACATTTTAATCTTCTGGATGAGCCTCCCATGAGGGACCTTGTCAAATGACTTACTAAAATCCATGTAGATAACAACACAGCTCTATCTTCATCACCTCTTCAAAAAACTCAACCAGGTTCAAGAAAATCTGCAGATGCTGGAAATCCAAGCAACACACACAAAATACCAGAGGAACTCATTCGTGCAGGCAGCATATATGGAAAGAATAAACAGTGGACATTTCAGACTGAGTCCTTTTATCAGGACTGGAAATAAAGATAAGAAGTCAGAGCAAGAGGTGGGGGAAGGGTTTCCTCCAGGTGCTTTGGTTCTTCCCATAGTCCAAAGATGTACTGGTTAGTAGGTTAATTGGTCATTGTAAATTTTCTGATGATTAGGCTAGGGTTAGGTGTGTTACTAGGTGGCTCAACAATTTGGGCTGGAAGGGCATGCTTTGTGCTATTATATCCCATCAACCCCTGGGGACCTAACCATGCTCTTCAGGGGACCCAACATTACCTCCTCCTTTACCTCAATGCCCTAGCTTACTAATAATTTCTTCACGGATATCCCTACCCTTCACGCTCTTCTCTTTGGTAAATACTGAGGTATGGTCCTCATTAACTACCTCATCCACATTTTCTGCATCCAAACAACTGTTCCCCCGTTTATCCTTGAGTGGTCCCACCCTCTCCCTAGTTATCCTCTTGCTCCTGATGTATGTATGCTTTGGGATTCTCTTTAATCCTTATTGCAAAGGACTTTTCATGGTCCCTTTGGGCTTTCCTATTTCCCTTCCTGAGTTCTTTTCTAGCTTCTTTATAATCCTGAAGGGCTCTGTTTGATTCTAGCTTTCTAAACTTTACATACTTTCTTTATCGTCTTGACTAAATTCATCACATGTCTTGACATTGAAGGTTCTCTTACCTTGCCATCTTTGTCCTTCCTTCTGACTGGAAGGCACCTGTCCAGAGTATGTGCAGTTGGTCTTTAATTCATTCATTCATTCTTAATCACTACAAAATCAATTTAGGTCATATATTGTAGCACCTTTTTTATATATCAACATCTAAAGCTAGAGATGGACCAGGCCTTAGACCATTAAACTATAAAACAATAGAGCAGAATTAGGCTATTCAGTCCATCGAGCCTCTTCCGCCATTTCATCATGGCTGATCTTGGATCCCACTCATCCCCATATACCTGCCTTCTCGCCATATCTTTTGATGCTCTGACCGATCAGGAAACAATCAACTTTTTCCTTAAATATACCCATGGACTTGTTCTCCACCATAGTCTGTGGCAAAGCATTCCACAGATTCACTACTCTCTTGCTAAAAAAAATCCTCCTTACCTCTGTTTTAAAATGTCCCTCAATTTTGAGGCTGTGCCCTCTAGTTCTGGATACCCCCACCTTAAGAAACATCCTCTCTATATACACCCTATCTACTCCTTTCAACATTCGGTAGGTTTCAATGAGATCCCCACGCATTCTTCTGAATTCCAGTGAGTACAGGTCCAAAGCTGCCAAATGCTCCTCATATGTTAACCCTTTCATTCCCAGAATCATTGTCATGAACCTCCTCTGGACAGCACAGCCTTTCTGAGATATGGAGCCTAAAACTGTTGACGGTACTCCAAGTGTGGCCTGACTAGTGTCTTATAAAGGCTCAGCATTATCTCCTTGCTTTTATATTCTATTCCCCTTGAAATAAATGCCAACATTCCTCTCATGGGAGTCTTGCGCGAGGACTCCTAAGTCCTTATGTACCTTTGATGTTTTAATTTTCTCCCCATTTAGATAATAGTCCACACTATTGTTCCTTTTACCAAAATTCATTATCATACATTTCTGAACTGTACTCCATCTGCCACTTTTTTGCCCATTCTTCCAATTTGTCTAAGTTCCTACTGCAATCGCATTGCTTCCTCAGCACTACCTACCCCTCCACCTATCTATTATCTGCAAACTTTGCCACAAAACTATCAATTCCATAATGTTCCATCAAAGCCCTGCAAAGACCTGCTCTGAACCCTAATTCTGGATCCCAAGCATGGATGGGTTATGCTTTGCCTTGATTGTCTGATTCTTCCCTCCTGTCCTTCTGCTAGATTGCTGGCCACATCTTTTAAGTAGCTGGTGTTGACCTGGGAGTTTCAATCCCATTGAGCCCAACAGAAAGGTTTCTCACCTGAAATGGGTGCCAGATCCTGGGTATCCCATGCTTTATAAAGCACAAACAAATACAGAAATGTGTAAGCGGTCAAACAAGAACTGCAGATTTCCTTCATTCTGTGGATATGTGTGAGTAAAATGTTTACCTGAAAATACATCTCACGTAATAGTGATTTGAACTACTAGAGTGGCAAAAAACACTTTGTTCACATATATCCTCAGAGTGAAGGAAATCTGCAGTCCTTGTTTGATCTGACAGTATTTAACCTTGAACAAGACGGTTGACTCCAAATTACCCTCTGAAATGATTTAACAAGTGACTCAGTTCAAGAGTAATTGGGAACTGACAATAAATACAGACTTTGCTGGAGACGCCACAGTCCATAAAATATATCCACTGTATTAAAAAGTATCAATGCAGATGTTCGATCGTATAATTTGAGTTATTTTTGTGTCCGGGACCCAGAGGGTTGAATATGCCTGGGCAGTGTGGAGATGTTACAATGTATTGAGACGAGGCAAGCCTGGCCACCTTACTTCCTGCTTTGCATGCGAAGTCCTGACCCCGACATCCCGGCGGAGGTTTCCCCCCCTCATCTTTGTGCTACTAACTGTCAGTGAGACAAGTACCCTGGGAACTTTCTTGTTCAGTTGGCAAAAACTTTGAATCGGAATAGCTAACCTCGAACGCCAGTCACTCCAATTTAGCGACTAAAAGGCAAACTTTGCGACGGGGCACTACATTCTGCTGAACATGGCGCGTAGTGTTATCTGTTTACAGGATGCAACGCGTCCTACTGTAAAAGGCTAAAGTGTCGCGGCTGAGACAAGGGAGTCGTCGAAAGGGAAACTTTTTGCAGAAAATCAATTATTTGCACTACGCAGAAATAAACTAGCAGCTCTCAGGTTGGCTCTTGTCACCTTTTCTTTGCATTCACGAGCGGGGCAAAGGGATTGCATGCGAGTGCAAAAGGTAGGTGAGAATTCGAGGCTATTTTTGGGTGATGGTATAAGATGACTTTTTCTATGGTTGTATTTTCTTCCTCTGTACGACGATATGCAGCGGCGAGGAAAGTCCACATGCACTTTGTTTGGAGTTGCAGTATACGGAGGGGTGGTGCACTTACCTGGCTGGTGTGTGAGGTTGTCCTAACTCCTCTGACATTAGCACACGCATCGCGGGGCTGTGCGCCGCGCTGCGGAGCCGGACGCCAGGGGCTTGGCCAAGAAGCTGTTGCAACCACAGGCACCCGTGCTGCCGCTCCTTTGCGCACAGTTTTTAATTGTGTGCAGGAGCTTAGAGCATGTTTGCAAAGGTTAGAAAGTTAGATGACCCACGCGTGTTGGCACAAAAGAAAGTCATTTTCAAGGATAGTTGTAGGAAGTTCATTGCCGTTCCCCCCCGCCCCCCGCTATAATCTGCCTTTACTGTGTTTGTTGCAACACTGCAAGGAAGGGGCGGGGAGTTAGAGCTCTTTGGAGTTGAAAGCAGAAGTCGTCAGTCTTGTCCAAAAAACATTTTTGTTGGGCTGTGTTCTGGGTCGGGACCAATTTTTTAAGGTGAAATACGAATGACAGGTTCCCTAAATTTTTGTGCGAACGCACGTTCCAAGGGCAAGACAATCAGGTGAATTTGTTCCTGTTTATGTGAATTTGGTTTGATTCAATTGATTTTTTTCCTGCATCTACTTACGTCTGGCAAAAGTTGTGCACTTTGGCCGAAGGCATCCCGTCCTTTCGTGGAACCTTTGTGTGGGGATTAACCTATGGGCAATGCAAAGAATTAAAAAAGGAAACCATATTTTTTAATATGTGATCGCATTTTGAGATTTCAGACTCAACTAGATTTTTGATAAATGTACTGCCGATATTTTTGCAGGATTATATGCTTTGACGCAGTTGTCAAGGCAACTATCAAAAATTCAAATTGGAATAGACAAATATTTTGCACAAGTTCTGTAATGTTGTTGAGAAATACAGTGTGGAAGCAGGCGGTTTGGCCCAGTAATTGCATGCTGACTCTCACCCATTCACACTAATCCTTCATTATTCCCATTTTCATTCACCCTATATTGTCAATAATTTCCTCCCGGTTGGACCACTGAACTACACAGGGCAATTTAATAGTGGCCAATTAACCTCCCAACCTGCTCACCTTTGGCAGGAAATCAGTGCAGTCACAGGGAGTGTGTGCAACCTCCACTGAGGTCAGGATTGAACTTGGCTCTAAAATTCAAAGTAAATTTATTATCAAAGTACATATATGCTACCATATACAAAACTGAGATTCGTTTTCTTGTGGGCAATCACAAGTACAAGAAACACAATAGGATCAATAAAGGATCACACCCAACAGGATGGACAACCAGTATGCAAAAAAAGAAAGAGGGGAAAAAATAATAAACAACTAAACAATAAATATTGAGAATATGACACAAGTCCTTGAAAGTGAGTGACAAAAGTAAATCTGCAGATGGTGGAAATCCAAGTAACATTCACAAAATGTTAGAACTCAGTAAGTCAGGCAGCATTTACTGAAGAGTACAGTTGATGTTTCGGGCTGAGTCCTCCTGAAGGGTCTCGGCCTGAAACATCGACTTGAAAGTGAGTCCGTTGGTTGTGAGAACAGTTAAGTGATGGGATGAGTAAAGTTATCTCCTTCGGTTCACGAGCCTGATGCTTGAGGGGTAATAACTGTACCTGAACCTGGTGATGTGGGTCTTGAGGCTCCTGTAACACTTTCCGATGGCAGCAGTGAGAAAAGAACATGTCCTGGGTGGGTCCTTGATGGATGCTGCTTTCCTACAACAGTGCATCGTGTATATGTGCTCAGTGGTGGGTGGGGAGGGCGTTATGCATGATAGACTGGGCCATATCCAGTAATTTTTGTAGGGTTTTGTATTACAGGGCATTGGGGTTTCTATACCAGGATGTGATGCATCCAGTCAATATACTCCCCACTACACATCTTTCGGAGTTTGTCCAAATTTTAGTTGGCATGCCGAATCTTCACAAGCATCTAAAAAAGTTTGGTGCTGCCATGCTGGACCCAAGCTAGATTCTCTGAAATGATAACACAGAGGAATTTAAAGTTGCTGCCCCTCTCCACTACTGATCCTCTGATGAAGACTGGCTCTGATTTCCTCCTCCTGAAGCCAATAATCATCTCCTTGGTTTTGCTGATGTTGAGTGAGAGGTTGTTGTAGTGGCACCACTTATCTAGAGTTTCATTCTCCCTCCTGTGTACTGATTTGTCACCACCCTTGATTTGGCCAATGTCAGTGGTGTCATTGACAAACTTAAATAGAGCATTGGAGCTGTGTTTAGTCTCACAGTCATAAGTATAAAGTGAATGGAGGAGGGAGGTTAAACACTCAGTCTTGTGGTGTACCTGTGCTGATGGAGATTGTGGAGGAGATGTTGTTGCCAATCCAAACTGACTGGGGTCTGGAAGTGAGGAAATTGAGGATCCAATTGCACAAGAAGGTATTGAGGCTTACCTAGGGTTGCAGCTTATTGATTTGTTGAGGAGATGATAATATTGAATGCCAAGCTGTAGTCAATGAGGATCCTCCTGATGCATCTTCACTGTGCAGATGTTTCAGGATTAAGTGAAGAGTCAATGAAATGGCTTCCACTGTTCACCTGTTCTGACATTAGGCAAATCAGAATGGATCTAAGTCACTTCTAAGGCAGTAGCTGGTATGTTTCATAACCAGTCTCTCAAAGCATTTAATCAGAGTGGATGTAATTCCTACGGAATGATAGTCATTGACACAGTTTACCACGTTTTTCTTAGGCACTGATATGACAAGTCATGCGAGTGTTGTGCCATACTCAATCTCAAGATGTTTCCCTGTTACACTTCATTGCAGATACTTGATTTGTAAATTAATTTTGTTTTGGGTCCTATTTGCACAACCCCATGGTAAGAAAATTGCTCTCTCTCCTGCCCGTGCAGTCCTTTCCACCATTACGTAGAACCTTCTAATCTCTAACTGTATCCAAGTTCTGTACTGTATTTAAGGAGACACAGTCTGAAGATGCTGTTTGAGTCCTGTTACATTGTTTTGATTTGAAACATCAGCAGCTCCTTTCCCCTCACAAATGCTGCTTTACCTCTTTTCTCCTAACCTTTCTCCAGCAAATTGCTAGTCTTTTATGAAGCAATTTGTTTATGCATCACCACATGTCCTCCAATACAGCTGCAATCCAAGTGGATATTCACACAACTGTAAATCACTTACTGTACATTCCTTTGTATTGGTGTAGGCAAATTAGTTTGAGCTTTTTACTGTTTGCACTGTAATTATGTTAACCACAGACTGGCAAAGGACTTTGGTGTGGATAGCTGATGTGGAGAAGGGTCAGGGAAAATTTTGAACACATCATTGCCTGATTGCCTGTGAACTGTTGTTGACTTGAGATCATGAATATGTTGCCATATTGCTGTTGTGAATTCTATTTCATTTATCCCGTGACTGTGTAAAGGTAGCATGATATTTACACACCACGAAAGTGTGTGACTTTGGATGGGATTATATTTACATATGCATACTGTCCTTGCCCTTCAGGGTAATGGTTATGGGTTTGAGATGTTTTATTTATAGTCTTTGTGGCATCCTGGATTGTTGTCCATGATTATAATAGGTTACATGTTTTTTTTAAGCAGCTATTTGACTTGTGGGACTGCTTACTGTAGCTATCGTCCTGGGGAGATCTCTGAAGGGGTTGCCTATTGGTTGGTTCTCAGGTGGCTGGACCTGCAAACCACATATTCTGATAATGTTAGGATGCATTCTCTTAATGGAGATTGCCTGTACGTGACTTTGTGTAACATGAGGAAGCTGATGCATAGGCAGCGACCATCCCACCCTTGACAGGTCAGGGTCTAGTGGCATGGAATGAAAAACAACTCGGGATCCTTCTCTGTTGCAGCCTTCCTCTGCCTTTACTGCCATTGTAATGAGTCATCATCTTTTGCCAGGTCCACTGTTCAGGTCTTGGTTGGGTTGCTCTTTGTCTGGAAAGTCCCTGTATTGGGTGACCCTTCCAGGAGCTAAGCACCGGATGGCTAAACTCCATACACCATCAGCATCACTCTCAGGATTTCAGAAACTCACTAGCCTCTCCACTATGACAACGTCAGAGAAAGGGACTGCTGATATTTACAATGGCACAGAAGGCGGCCATTTGGCATAGTGGGTTCAGGGAGGGGGGCATCTTCAAGGGATGCAACCTCATCATGCCATTCTTTCTCTCCCTATTGCCTTACCATTATTTCCCTACAATGCAGCAGCATAAATCCCTGTCAGTGCCACCACCCCACCCTCCCATCCTCTGTGCTAATTTTCTTTTTGCTGTTAACTTGCACCAAAGAGGAATTTAAAGTAGCCAATTCATTAATGGGAAACTTGTTTCACTTTGGAAGTACCTTGAGCACCTGGAGCAAACCCAGATACTCATGGGCAGAGTTTTCAAACTCTGCAAGGAAAACACCTGAGCTGTGGGCTACAGCATGGACTGTAAGACCACCTTTTTTAGTTAAGTGATAACAACTGATTTTAATACCTATTTTTTGATGTGTTTAATAAGCAAATATGAATGCTTTTCTGAATTTTGCATAGGCTGTTATGTCTTGAATTGACCTATTCTTGTCACTAACCCAGAAAATGTGGGGTCATAGCATATTTCTTAGGCACACGGGAATTCCTGTGGTTTCTGAAAACATTGCTTCTTTTCACCACTATTACATCAGGGCACTCAGTGCCAATAAAGAACCTGCATTTATATTGTCCCTGTCAGGCTCTCAGTGTTTTGAAGCACTTTTCAGATAATTAATTACTTTGTTGTGTATTAATATTAGACATTAGTGTGCAATTTAAAGACTATAGTATTGGTAATCAAGGGCAATCTGTTGTACTGGATGCTGTTCTTTATTAATACTCTTCCCCGTTTGTGTTGAAATATGATAACAAAGTTTGGAAATATTCATTGTGCTAATTGTCATTCTATTTATGTTGAAATCTCATTGATTTGTAATAGCACTTCAACCTTTTTTGCTTTTAATCAAGTTGGGCTTGTACTTAATACTCATTCTTCTGTATTCTTCTGTTTGAATTGATAGTTGACAGTAAATTGGCTGTGTTAATTATATATTCATTTTCATTAGTTTTGGCATTACAGTTGAAATGGATTGTTGAGGGAGCTGTGGGTTTATTGCAGTAATCTTTTTATTTTAAGTTTTAACTTTCTTGTCATTGAGTTAGCATAAATATTAGCATACAAATGTTGCAGAAAGCAACAAATGGGTTATGTACTGCCCTGACCACTACATAACAGAATTTTCTCTTTCAGTTTGCTTGTTTTTTTTTTAATCTATTCTAATGGCAATATTGTCACTGTTGTTTTTCATTCTGTTGTATATTTTTAGCTATATATTACTGGGACACATGATCTCGTTAAACTGTGAATTTTCACAAAAGGACAATGTAATATCAGTTTTGGCATTTCATTCATTTTTAAAGATTGTAATGGGATCATGAATGTTGTGTGTTAATACTTAAGGATTTTAATTTATTTATTTACTTTGCAATACAGCACAGAGTTGGCCCTTTGAGCCATGCTGCCCTAACAACCCCACAACGCTGATTAACCCTAGCCTAATCACAGGACAATTCACAATGATTAATTAACCTACTCGGTATGTCTTTGGATTGTGGGAGTACACAGGGAAATCCCATGCATTCCTTGGCGAGGATGTAGAGAGACTGCTTACAGAACAGCACCCGTCAGAACTGAACTCCGAAATCCAGAATGCTGTAATTGTGTCGTACTATCTGCTATGCCAATGTAGTGCCTACTTTACATTGATTCAGCTGAGTGTTAGATGACTTGTGGCTTTGTATGCTTAGAAGTAACATCTATCATTCACCCGTGTTTAAAATCCAAATGGTAGTTCAGGGTGCAGCACGTACTCAACTTGGCAGATGCATTGGACTTGTGAACCTAACTGCAACAAAACTCAAAACCTGAGAATGACTTTAAGGACCCAGCTTGTAGAATTTATGGGGAAATTGAATTTTTTTTTCAAATACACGCTTCAGCAAATTTATTCTGAATGATTCATCTGTGTTCCTTCAGCTCAAGGTGACCGAAAACAAAATTAGTTGCTGCCATGGACTTTGTTTCCCTGCTTTCCAACATTTTGCCATCTATTTGTTAAAGTTAATTGTGTTCAGTTTTTGCATTTTAAGTCTTGTTCAACCAGAAATGAACTTCAAATCCGACTTCCTGCTCCTCCCTTCTTCAGATCCTGTAATCTTTATCTACGCTTTCATAAACTCAGTCTTTACTAATTTCAAATTGTTCATTTCCAACTTGTCATCAGCTGTAACCTATCCTGCACAAAACAGAATATATCCTTTACCCTTTGTCTTAAGGCACCTCACTGCATATCTGCATACAGGAAAATATTTACTCACCTCTGCTTTTTTTATTGTGTGTTCTATAGGCATTGCTTTCTCCAAGCAAATTAATTACCCTCAAACCATAAGCTTTTATTTAAAAGCTTTAAATGTGACTGGCTCTTAAATGTCTCTTACTGAATCAATTCTTGAAGAGCTCCAGGATATTGTTACTTTTGTAGAACTCAATATTAAAGCTATTCTTGCCTGGTTCCATGAAACTGCATTATATTTTTTGTTCCTGCTGTCTGTCATAGTGTGCATCAGCTTATGCTAATAGTTGTGAATAATTGCTGGATGGGTGTAGGCAGCAGTCTTAAGGAAAGGTTGCACATTTTTTGACTACGCAACCAAAGTTCTTCAAGCTGTTGGACTGAGAAAGTCTTGTCGAAAATCTGATTCGGAAAAAAAATCTTGAAAGCTACCAAATAATAAATCAGCCTACTTCTGGGAGTTGGGCTCAAAGCCCTTTGAATTTCATGGGGGAAGACCAGTTTCTGTGCAATGGCTATGATGATCTAGTTTTGGCAGAGTTTCTTGCAGTGTAGGCTCTTAACACACAGGTCCTCATAAATTGATATCCAGTGCTATTTGTTGACAATGTTATATTGATACATTCATAGTTTATTGTGAAGTTGAAGGTTAAGGCACTTTACTGGCACACACCAGGAAGTGCATAACATCGGCATTTCACTACTTGATGCTGACATGGGTATAAGCAGCAGTGGCATTACATTTTCCAGTGTTAGAGTATTTTTAGTAGCTTTTACTGTTAGCTTTTAAGATTATTTCTGATAGTTTATATGTTAAGATTACTGGAAGTTGAGAATGAAATGGTTTGTTTGACTGAAGGCTGTAAATGTTTGTGTAAAGTAAATTTACAGTTCATGGGTTTAAACAGCTGTTGGTTGTGTATAGTCTCAGCTGTCTATATTCCAAGGTAGTACAGGATCTCATGTTTGGTTACTGGGCCTCAACATTTCAGTTACTGTCTCATTTCATGTTTTAAAATAAATGCATTGATGAGAAGTCACAGAACAATTTTTCCTGTGGGGAAAATTTGGTGTCAGTTCCCATTGGGGTCCTTCTTCATTGTTTATTATTTTAACTTAAGCCATGTATAATTTCACTCCTACACTACATTTCTATCTCTTTCAAGATTACACATACAAGTTAATCCTTGATATCACTGTTCTTTGGGAATTTTGGGAAGATCACTACATTTTCAACAGCGAACAGTTTAAAACACGGTGAGTTTGAATAATATACAACTTCTGTAGATCAGAAAAATGCTCAGAATCAATGGCAGTGTCATTGGTGTCAGTTTGTAAATGTATCTAGCTATTCAAAATACGTTTATCATCAATGTATACATTATACGACCTTGAAATTCATCTCCTAATAGGCAACCACAAAGAAACCCAGAAGAACCCGTTTTTTTTTTAAAGACAATCAATCACAATGTGCAGAGGGGAAAAAAAAACACATCACACATTAAACAAATAGCGTTCTGAATTGAAGTCCACAAAGAGAGTCCGTCCACAGACCCTTAGTTCAGCACAGGGTGAAGCAGTGAACCAGTCCATTTATTGCCTTGGGCCTTGACACCCTGACTTTTTCAATCTGGCTCGCTGCCTAATTTATTGTCCGAACATCAAATTCAGTTGCTTTGATATGCTCTGGGGCCTGGACCCTGCTGCCTCAATTTGGCTTGTACCTGACCTTTTGGATATGGCTTGGTGCTTAAATTGATCAAACCTTGGGTCTTCCTCACTCTCGGCCAAGGGCCTGTTGCCTTGCCTAGCCTCTCCTTGCCTTAGTTCTGCCTTATCGAATTGCTTCCAAGTCCAAAGGAAAGTTGCAGGTTATTGCTTGCGACGATCGTTTACCAAAAATGAGTGAATAATAAAGTATTTAGTTGGTTTGTGTGTTTCATTGACCACCAACCAGAAGACGCTGAGATTCACCATCACCATCCTAAACCAGACTTAATCCTTCTGTGGGTAGCATTAGGTGTGAGAGATTTTTTGGTTAAGGTACAAAATATGCAGCAGGTAAATTATACTGAAGAGTAAAGCTATCTTTCAGGCTGTGTTTTGGTATTGTGTTAGAAATTCAGTCAATTCATAGGCCATATGCGATTTTATTTTTCCTTTTCAGCGATTCCAGCAAAGATTTCTTGCACTGTTGCCTGATCGGGCTCGATGAAATTACAGGTTACCATATGTGTTTTAAAATGTGGGATAATATGCAGCATTTATAATTCTTAAGAATTTATAGCAGGGTTGTATTTCATCAGTCAGTACAAGTACAATTAAACTAATGAGTAAAATAATTTGTTTACCTCCAGAGAGCTCATTTGAAAACGTAGCATGTTTTGGAACTAGTTCATTCTAATTAAATTTTGAACCTTGTATCATGGAAGTTGGCCAGGATGCTCAAAGCACCCACTCTGCTTCTCTGAAAGAGTTAACAGAGTTGAATTCCTTATCCCATTCCCCGCACTTCTCCATTTCCCTTCTGTAAGCTATTTATGGATTCTGATCCAACCCCTATAACTGTGTGTGGTGGCAGATGTGTGGAGCCTTCATTCCTTCCTGTTGCTCTTTTGCTAAAAATTACAAATTTCTATCCTTTCATTGCACACTGACTAGCAAATTACTTCAATCAAGCTTTTTTTTAGAGATTGATTAGTTCTTTACACCACTTTTCATGAAAGGAGTTTGTATTGTGTTAGTTTAAGAATTATTGTACTGTTCTCTTACTTCACAAAATATCTCATAATTAGATCAGTTAAATATTTTTATAGTCTTAAACAAATCTTTGTTTTTGTTTGCTTTTTTCACCCATTGTTAGAACCTGATGGATACGCAATTTTTATCGGCAGAAAAAGAATCTCAGAGTTGTATGTGGTGACATGTATGTACTCTGATAATAAATTTTACTTTGAACTTTATTGTGCCACCATCCAGATTGAAGTAGAAAAAAATAAAAACAAATATCTGAGCAGTGTCAAAATTCTGTTTGCTATTTCTGGTTTGAGAGGACAAATGTTGATTTGGCATCTGCTCCTGGTGGTTGTCCTCTCAACCCAGCAGTAACTCTGCATGTGATGGCCATTTGGTGAGAACAAGATAATGCTTGCCTGTAATTTCTATCCCCCCTCTTCCCCCCCCCTCCCCGATAGTTATATAGCTTGCAGTTTTTCACTGTAAAAGCTCCCGTGAGCAAGTGGCATGTGAATGAGGCAATTGTGGCCAAGGAATCCTGCTTAGCAGAAGGCCAGTGACTTCAGAAAAGGAAGGAAGGAAGAAATTAAGTTTGGTTTGTAGAGTCACTGTGTTGTTTCTAAATCAATACTAGTAGTCTTGGGATTTTTTTTACATCAAAGCCAATGTATAGTTTGTATTCAGTCATGAAAGTGAAGGCATTTGTAACAGCAAACGATTGAAGTTAAGACATTGCATCCTCTCTGCACATACTTTATCTTTTTTAAAAATCTATCTTGGATCGGTGTGCTTGCAAACTCAAGGGAAATGTCTGAGTAATGGATTCTTTCATGTTGCTCAGGGAATTGTGCAAATGCCATTAGATTGCAAGTGTGGAGCTGTAGTTTCTTTTCAATTTGGATAATTTTTTTTACGTAGTTGTATTTTGAAAGATCCTTTGTCTTGGGCAAATGTGGCCCGGCCACCCACTTCAGAGCTGCATATGTACTGTAGAGAACTTTTGAGGTGCTGACTAGAGGGTTGTTTTTGACCTTGCTTGCAGATGTATGTGCTCAGAGGGCAAAATTAAAATTTTCAGAGGCCCTTATGGTTTCCTGACATTGATTTGTTAAGCCTTCATTAATTTTGTATGAACATCCAATTTTGGTCAACAATCCGCTCCGTCCCTATTGTTCTTACATAAGATCAGATTGTTACTGAGGTCATAGTCATAGAATCATGCGTAACTGAAACAGTTTCTTCAGCCCACTGAGTCCACACTATCAAGCCTCCATTTATGTGAGAGGTACCTTGAAGTAACCTGTGTGGTCACAGAGTGAACATACAAACTACAGAGAGAGCACCTGAAGTCAGGATTGAACTCTGGACACTTGGCACTGTGGTGCAATTCAACCAGGCTATTAGGCTAAACAGGATATTAAGAATGGGGCTTCGAATTTGGTTTGTGCTGAGGGGGACAAGCAATAAATGGTGATTGACTGCCAATGTTTGCTGCTGTGCCATTTTGTCTCTCCCCTTTTATTGACAGTTTGAGAACAGTCACTGTGGAATCACTGCACAATGTTGAACTGATGATTTGTTAGACCATAGTAACCAAAGAAGAAGACGGAATCAAGACTCAAGATGATTTTTTATCTATTGATTCATGGATAAGCTTGAGGGGTCTGCACCTATTCCTGGTTTTCTTTATGCAGCTTAGTACTATATTTTGAATTTTGGCCAATGTATTTGTGTTCACACCACTGTTCAGCTGTTTTGAATGTTATTTTTGTTCTTGCTGCACTTAAAGCTAGTATTAGCATGATAGTTATTATCTGCTCTTCAAAGTTAAATCCTGTGCATTTCCTACTGAAGTCTTTTTGGATGGGGCTGAATTCTCAAATCTTGCTTCAAACTTCTAAGATTGTTTGATTTTTCTGTTAGGAATTAAGTTTCTAAATTTTCTTCAAATTCTAAACTATTGCTTGATCATAATTTCAAAATATGAATGTACATTAATATTAGTTGAATGCTGTTTTAGTTTAATCTGTCTCTGAGATGAATGAGTAACATAGTTCTGGTGAGAGAATTGTACTGTATTTTGATTGGGAGATGTACAGTGCACAGTTCCATTCTGATTATAGAAGAAAACTGAATTCATTGGTAAGGGTACAAATATGATTTACTCTAATGATAATAAAAATGATATTCTTTTCAGCAAGGGCCCCATGCTCTAGAAAAGAAGGATAGATAAATAATTAGATAATGTATTTCCATAGATTTGCATTGAGTTATGCCTGTCTCTGAGCTATGTAAATCTATGTAAACTATTAGGATGAGAATTCAGCAAAGGGTAGAAAATGTGTACAATTTAAACACTAACCTGGGTGGGGGGGAGGGGGAGGCAAGAAGAGAGCTCTAGAAAGGCTTTGGAAGTTTTAGCAAAGTGATCGATTTTTGACCTGGACTAAACTCCATAGGGGAGTCATTGCTTTTTATATCACTGTGCTGCTTGCATTAAAACATTTTTATAACAGTAATCATGAGCTTGCACCCTGAAGTCCCTGACAGAGCTAATCCAACACTGCAGGATTTGTGTCTTGATTATTGATATTGAAATTAAGATATTGATTCATCTGTTCTCTTGACAGCAGTTGCCTTTGAAGAAGGGAGTGCAATGAAGGTGAATGAATCCAGAAATGGACATGAGGATGGGGCAGATTGTCACAAGGGAAAAAAAAAATTAAGCAAAACTGGTCTTGGAGAAGAATGAGAGTGCATGCAAATTTGATGCTTCCTTGGTTGGAGTGCAAGTCATTGATCAGGACTGAAATAGGAAGAACTGTCTTCAACCAGACAGTAGTGAAGTTTTGGAATTCTTTCCTTAGGAGGCATAGTCAGTGAATATATTGAAAGTGGAGATTGATGTACTTTGAGATATGAACAAGATTAGTGAAGGAAATATTGCTGTGGTAAAAAATAATTTAGCTGCAATCCCATTGAGTAGCTGTGCAAGTATGATGGTTATTTTTTTCTTGCTCATTTTATCATCTGTCAAACTTCTCAATCAGTGAGTATGTTAAACTAGTATGAGAATATCAAATTATTATTTGATATTGATTAAGAAACAGGAATGTGGAACAGGAAGGCAAAAAATGTCATGATCTTTGGTAGTTTTTTTCACATGGTTTTAGAAACGTAAAGGTGCTAGTAGTTGTTAACTCGACTTCATTCATATGTGAAATGTTGTACGTTTTTTTAAAAAAAGTTAAGATTTGTGATACATTGTGATGATGGTGGCTGGTGCAAATTATGATAAAACCAGCCTAGGTGATTGATTATAATACAAAATAATAACAAATTAAGAGCATTCTCTTTCTTAATTTCCCTTAAAGGTGATAGAGATTTGACTTAAATTGCTATTGTCTGTATGTTGAAAACATACTGCTGTGAAGAATTGGACAGATTTGATCCAGTAGTGATGAAGGAATTTACATATAAATTCAGGCTATGAAGTGTATGACCTGAGCATGGTGGTATTTTCATTGACATGCCTCTTTTGGACAACTAGGTGGTGGAGGTGGAAGGTGCAGATTGTGCTTGGTTATTGTAGATGCATAACACTGTAGACTAACCCAGTGTGGAGGCAGTGAGTTATTAGGATGCTAAATAGGCTGTTGATTGAGGACAACCATATACTGTATAATGTAAAGCTATTTTAAGAATTCTGTTGAACTGTATTTGATCAAGTAGACAGCCAGAGACTTTTCCTTGGGCACAAATGGCTTGTGTGAAAGGGTATAACTTTTAAGGTGATTGGAGGAAAGTATGGGGTTAATGTCAGAGGAAAGGTTATACTCAGAAAGTGACAGGTGCCTGAAATGTGCTGCCGGGGTGGTGATAGAGACAGATACATTATGGACATTCAAGAGACTCTTAGATTGGCCTCCATTTTTGTGTCATCTGTGTGCCTATATGGGAGGAAGAATAGATTGATCTGACAGTAGGTTAAAAAGTTGACACAACTTTGTGGGCTGACAGGTCTGTACTGTGCTGTAATATTCTCAGTTCTATGAAATAATTGAACAAGTGGAGATAACTCACTTCAAGTTAATTCATGGTTGGACATTCGCAATGAATGGCAGGGTGCTGGAAAGTATTGTAGAACAGAGAGAGTCAAATAGATGCATGTATAGTTTCATGAAAGTGATGACACAGGTAGAGAGGGCAATGAAGGAAGTTTCTTGGCATACTGGTCCATTGATTGTGGCATTGAGTAGAAGTGTTGAGGCATAAGAGCATTAGGGAGACTGCACCTGGGATGCTATAAGAAGGATGTGACTAAGCTAAGGGGGATGGAAAAAATATAAACAAGGATGTTGCTAGGACTTCAATTATAAGGAGAGACTGGATAGGCTGGAACTAAAAGAGGCAGAGGGTTGACCTTGTAGAGGTTTATTGAGTTGATATATGGGCACAGATTGAGGTAGATAGTCTCTTTTCCGGAATAGAGAAGTTGAAAACAAATCCCAGGGGTTTCTACAAATATATTAAGAGCAAAAGGATAGCAAGGGACAAAATTGGTCTTCTGGATGATCAAAGTGGTCATCAATACCTGGAGCTGAATGAGACATGGGAGATCTTAAATGGTTTCTTCTTACATAAGTATTTACTAGGGAGATGGACACTGAAGTGAGGCAAAGCAACAGCTAGGTCATGGACCTAGGTTATGGATACAGGTCATAAAGAAGGAGGTGTTTGCTATCAAATTAGGGTGTCAAATTCCACGGCCTGATAAGGTGTTCCCTTAGACTCTGTGGGAGGTTAGTGCAGCAAATATAGGGGTCCTAATTGAGATACTTAGAACATCTTTAGCCATGGGTGAGGTGCCAGAGGATTGGAGGGTAGCTAATATTATTCCATTGTTTAAGAAAGGCTCTAAGAATATGCCAGGAAATTATATGCCTCTGAGCCTGATATCAGTAGTGGGAAGGTTATTGGAAGGTATTCAAAGGAATTGGATATACAAGTTTTTGGATAACCAGGATCTGATTGGGGATAGTCAGCATGGCTTTGTGTGTGGTAGGTTGTGTTTAACCAATCTTACGGTTTTTCAAAGAAGATACCAGGAAAGTTGATAAAAGAAAGTCAGTGCATGTTTTCTTGTGTCTTTGTCAAGGTCCTGCATGGGAGGTTGGTCAAGAAGTCAAGTCAAGTCACTTTTATTGTCATTTCGACCATAACTGCTGGTACAGTACATAGTAAATATGAGACAACGTTTTTCAGGACCACGGTGTTACATGACACAGCACAAAAACTAGACTGACCTACGTAAAAAAAAAAAAAACAACACAGAGAAAGCTACACTAGACTACAGACCTACATAGGACTGCGTAAAGTGCACAAAAACAGTGCAGGCATTACAGTAAATAATAAACAGGACAATAGGGCAAGGTGTCAGTCCAGGCTCTGGGTATTGAGGAGTCTGATAGCTTGGGGGAAGAAACTCTTACATAGTCTGGCCATGAGAGCCCTAATGCTTCGGAGCCTTTTCCCAGATGGCAGGAGGGAGAAGAGATTGTATGAGGGGTGCATGGGGTCCTTCATAATGCTGCTTGTTTTGAGGATACAGTGTGTAGTGTAAATGTCTGTAATGGTGGGAAGAGAGACTCCAATGATCATCTCAGCTGACCTCACTATCCGCTGCAGGGACTTGTGATCCGAGATGGTTCAATTTCCGAACCAGGCAGCGATGCAGCTGATCAGGATGCTTTCAATACAACCCCTGTAGAATGTGATGAGGATGGGGGGGGTGGGAGATGGACTTTCCTTAGCCTTCGCAGAAAGTAGAGACACTGCTGGGCTTGCTTTGCTATGGAACCGGTGTTGAGGGACCAGGTGAGATTCTCTGCCAGGTGAACACCAAGAAATTTGGTGCTCTTAACAATCTCTACTGAGGAGCCGTTGATGTTCAGCGGGGAGTGGTCGCTCCATGCCCTCCTGAAGTCAACAACCATCTGTTCAGATGCTCAGAATTCAGGATAAGGTTGTAAATTGGATTAGACACTGGATTTGCAGGAGAAGCCAGAGATGGTTGTTTCTGTGACTAGTGATATGCTGCAGACATTGGTCTGTCTGTCTGTCATCTATATCAATGATCTGGATGATGATGTGCTAAAATAGATCTGCAAATTTGCAGATAACATCAAGACTGGGGATGAGGAATACTACCAAAGCTTGTAGTGGAATCTGGACCATCTGGAAAAATGGGATGAAAAATGGCAGATGGAATTTATTGCAGACAAATGTGAGATGTTGTACTTTGGGAGGACAAGCCAGGGTACAACGTACACAGTGAGGAGCGTGATAGAACAGAGGGATTGTGAATACAGATCCATAATTCCTTGAATATGTTGTCACAGGTAGATAGGATTGCAATGAAAGCATGTGCTACATTGACCTTCATAACTATTGAGTACAGAAGTTGGTATGTTATGTTGAAGTCATGTATGACATCTGTGAGTCTAATTTGGAGTATTGTGTGGAGTTTTGGTCACCTACCTACAGAAAAAAATATCAATAAGATTGGAAAAAGTGCAGAGAAAATTTACAAGGATGTTGCTAGGACTTGAGGACCTGAGTTATAGGGAAAGATTGAATAAATTAGGATTTTATTCCCTCAAATGTAGAAGAATAAGGGGAGATTTGATGGTGGTATAAGGGATATAGATAGGTAAAGGCAAGCAGGCTTTTTCCACTGAGCTTGAGTGAGACATGAACTAGAGGCCTTGGGTTAAGGGTGAAATGCTTAAGGTGAATATGAGGGGGAATTTCTTCTCTCGGAGGGTGGTGAGAGTGTAGAATGAGCTGCCAATGGAAGTGGTAGATTCCAGTGAGATTTCAACATTTGAGAAATTTGGTTAGGTACGTAGTTGTGAGGATTATAGTGGACTATAGTCCAGGTGCAGGTCAATTGAACTTGATGTGCCAAAAGGCCTGTTTCTGAGAAGGGAAATAAACGCATGGGGCAGTAGGGGTAAGTTTTTCACAAGAGGGTGGTTGGTACATGGAATAAACTGCCAGAAGAAGTGATAGAGGTAGATACAATAACAAGATTTGAGACTTATTTAGGTAGATTCATGAATAGTAAAGGTTTTGATGTACAGTAGATTTTGGTTAATTGGTCCATCATTTAATCAGGGCAGCCACTTATTTGGGACCACACTTAAAGGACAAAAACTAATTGAGAAAATTGCCAGGATTGCCTTAGTTTATTTGGAACACTATGTCGCTTTAATGAGGCAGGAGGCTTGTCAAACAGATTCTAACTAGCATTAGTTGCATGCGCTTGTATGGCCGTTGAAGCTATACCGTGCTGAGAGCGAACAGTTTTTAAATAGCATCAGTTGTGTGTGTGTGTGTTCAAAAAGCAGTAATTTTTTGTCACTGATAGTTGGTGAGAAATAAGCAGTGAGACAATTCAGAACTGTTTTGCTTAATGTGGTTTCAAGCATTCAGGCTTGGAAATGCCAGAAACAGCCGAGAGTGAAAATGAAACAATTTCACTACCTCAATGCTTTAGGAACCACAAAGAATTTGAAGGTATAGCAATCATCTTGAATGGTACAATGAAAATGAAGATTTTGAGGATGCAGTTATTGATAGCATTGTATGAGGGCAGTCCATTATCTGTGCTAGATGTCTGCACTAATTTTTTGTTCATTATGTACACTGCATGAATTGCTCTATCTTAGGAACAAATACAGTTTTATATCACTGTAGAACTATTGGTATTTCATTTAAATATGTAAAGTGTTACACAGTGCCTTTTTTATATCTCTTTAACTATTTCCATGAAACTTTGGCTAATTGGGGTAGCTGCTTAATTGGGCCAGCTGCAGGCAAATAAGACTAGCTCAGATTGATTGGTATGGATGAGTTGGGCCATTTTCTGTGCCATAGAGCACCGTAATACTCTGTGGTGCTACTTTAGAGCATGCTGAAAAAATGCTGTATGTGGTTTTGCCTTGGAACCTTTGCTCTTAAAATGATGTACTGAGTGAGTTTCAGTCATAGCAACTGATAAGGCAATTGTTTTGCTTCTCCCATCGTTTCTGCAAAACAAGATTTTTATTGCTGTGATCCTCATTTGTTATTAGTGTGCTCCTTGGTTTCTTGATTTGTATCCCAATTCTGCTGTTTGTTTTCTGTAGTATTTTAAAATATTCTCTTTCATTTCTTTAGTATCTTCTGATACTAATGAGAAAGAAAGAGCCTGCATTTTTTCCAACACCAAATTTTGAAACGTGAATTGTATCCAATATACATGTAGATTTTTATGATGGTTGTTTTGCAAAGCACCCAACAAGAGCACTGAATGGTTCCACAAACAAATAAAAGAGCAAGCTATTCGCTTTTGTTGAGAGTATGAATTTAGTAAGTGTATGTTATAAATAATGCAAGAAATCTTTTGTGCTAATGAAAGAGTCATTCTAGCACATAAACTAAGAGATCAAACTTCTTCTGCCAGTTTTCTTGAAACGCTGGTCTAAAAAAATCTGCCCAAGTTGCTGTCAATGTCTCCAGAACATATAGTGATTTGAGTGTACATTAACTGGGTGCAGTTTGTTACCTGGTTCCATAGAATCGTAGTTGTTACAGCACAGGCAGCAGCTGGGCCCCATTGACCCGGCAATTTCCTGTAGAGTAGCTTCTAGTTACCTGCACATCAGAAACACAAGATTCTGCAAATGCTGGAAATCCGGAGTAATACAAAGTGTACAATGCTAGAGAAACTCAGCAGGTCAGAGAGCATCTGTGGAAATGAATAAACAGTTGACATTTCAAGCCAAGACATTACAGATGTCTTCCCCCCCCCCCCCCCCCACAAAGACAGAGTGTTCCTATGAAACCTTTCTTAAGCCGAAATGGCGTAGAACAAGGAACCATTAATTTTATATGGGAAAAATTTTCATAAAAGCAAAAATCTTCTGTAATGCGAAAACAAGTTACTAATGCAGGTCTTTTTGTAAAAGTGAAATGGCGTAAAGCAAACACTCGTAAAGCGGGAGACACCTGTATATGTTTTACACTAGTTACTGGCACTCACTTCAATGTGAGAAGCCTCACTGCTCAGACAGATGAGCTGAGAGCAGGGATTGGCACATGGGATTATATTGCAGTAAAGGAAATGGAGGGAAGGGCAGGGCTGTCAGCTGTTGCCCTGGTATCAGGTGTGACAGATGAGGGTCCAAAATTGAGAGGATGTTGCTCTGCTGATCTCAGGAAGAGCATAATAGCAGTACTCTGACAGGGTGAAAGGATCTCCTGTGGCATTCAGTGGTGCATCGCAGTGGAATTAGTCTGTTACTAAAGCAGACCGTAGGGTAGAATAGAATGCTGGCCACCACTGAGTCATAGAACATTTGCAGCATAGTACTACAGATGTTGAATGACCGTAGGCTCCTCAGGAAGTTACAGTCGGCTCTGTCCCTTCTTGTACAGGTCCTCTGTATTTTAAGTCCAGTCCAGTTTATTGTCCAGGTGAGTTCCTAAGTATTCAGCTTAGTATTAGCAGGTGATTCAGCCCACACCACTCAACAAAGTTGTCTACCATTCTTTACTCAGCCTCTTGACCCCAGCTGATACAGCCCACAACTGCCGAATTGTACAAAGCTTCTGCAGGTGGCAGGACTCCGAGTTGATCTGAAGTCTTGAAGCATCTGAATACTTGCATTCCATCATGAACATGCAAGATGATTGACTCTTCTTGCGGGTGACCACTCTTGAGGAGAATACAAAGCATTTCTTCTTAATTGAAAATCAAAGATTCTTTTGAGTCAAAGTGCTGAACTGGAGTTGTTGGTGCTCCCAGTGTTTCTCTTGGAGTTGGCACATGGTCATGACTATTGTTCTTTCAGGTAGATAAAACCCATAAGGCAATGTAGGGAACTGTTCTTTCAGCTTCTTGGAGGAGATGGTTCAGGAGGAGCCTAGCAATGACTTTATATTTGTTTCTGTGTGGAAGGAGACTATTTGGCCCATCAGCTCTATTTCAGCTTTCAGAGCCATAACATCTCCCTACTTATTTCTTTGTATCCTATTCTAAAGTCTGGGCCTATCAACACATTTTCCCTTTGCCCTTTGCCCCAAACAATTCAGTTATTCTACAACTACCCAGCTGTACTAGGGCTGTTTTGCAGTGGCCAGTTGATCAAACAATAAATAAGTTGTTGAGAACTGGGAAGTAATTGGAGGACCCCAATGAAGCCCATAGAGTTATGGGGGGAACATGCAAAATCAATACAGGTAGCATCAGCTGTTAGGTTACTTGGGATGCAAGACAAGCTGTCTTTTACAGACACCAGGGAGCCCCTTCTATCAAAATTGCGGTCAGATTTGTCTCCAATTTTGATCATCTAATGATTAAAAATCTCTGAATTTGTCCTGTCATCCACTTCCCAAGACTGTGGATTGAGGTGGTGTGCGTTCTGTTAAAGGTTTCTCATTTTTTGAACTTCAGGAGGGATTACCATTTGATTGTAATGCCTTGCTTTTTTGAATTTTGTATATGGCCGGAGATGGCATGTGAGCTAAACCAAATGATTTGCTGTGGATGGAGTTAAAGGTACTTGCATTAATAAGTCCTTGTCATGTTCCTTCCATTACTTATTGACACCCTTGAAAATTTCATCTCCAGGCCTTCAGTGGATTCAACCCTTGGGTATTTGGGATATGGAAGGTCTTTATAACATTGAACAATCTGTGTATTTCTTAGTCATTAGTGATTTGCTGAAACTTCTGCACTTTTTATACCCAGCTTAGGATGCGCCTGGGAGGCTATTTCTTGGTGGAATTCATGAACTATTTGAGTTTGTTATTTAATTAGCTACTATGTCTGGTCATTCTGCTGTAATGAAACCAAGAGATTCTTTGCAGGTGCTAAATATGGTGGACCTCACCAGCATGTTCTGGGTATTTTATGGCTGTGGTTAGTTAGGTTTGGCTAGTTTTTTTTTCTAAGATGCTCTCTGGGAACACAATCTCTTAGTTTGTTCAAGACCTTTGAAATTGATTTTCTTGGGATAGCATTTCTATTGCCCCTTTTGTTTGGGGCCAGGCTGGTGGGGATAACAAAACAGATTAAGTAGTGGTCAGTCCAGAGGTCATCGTTGTCTATCATGGTGTAGGATGCCTGCATTACCTTGCAATCCTTTGCGTAAAGAATGGCATAATCAGTGTTGGGATTGGGGGTGCTCAATTCTTGCCAAAAATGGGTTTTCTGCTCATGCGAATTCCACCTCTGCCTTTGTCTCTATCCCCATTGAGTCAGGGCCTCCCATAATCCCTTTGGGTGGGGGGCACTGCTTGTGCTACTTCCTCTAACCTCAAGTGGTAGATGGGAAGAGCTCTGCTTCTGCCTTTGACTCTGCTTCGAAATTTCATATGATATGAATGATTCACTGGATAATCTTTTGCTTATTATATAAGCAGTAGTCAGGAAGTTAGCAACCAGAGCTCATGCAGTTCTGTTGTATTGATTCAAGGCATCAGTGTTCTATGTTGCAGTTTAACCATTCGGGACTTAACCTTCAGTTTAACTATTGGTTAAATGGTTGTGTTACTAGATTAGCAGTCAGTTGGTTTGGAAGCATTTTGTCTCATTTCTCCCTTGGTCATTTTACCTGTCAGTTCAAATGTGTATCCACTGGTTATTGGCAGCTTTGAAAAAGAAGAATGGTGCTATCCAAGCTGCCAGTCGCTATGGCTGGCACCGTGACTAGGTGCTGAAAGCAGTGGCTGAAAATATCTCCACAACCCTTAGGAACAGTGAGCACCTCCACCAACCTGGAAAGCCCATATCTGTTGTGAAAGCTGGTGACCAACCACAATCTCAGCACAAATAACAAGCACGCTTTCTTACCACAGCATTTTACTGGCAACTGAAAGTCAGTCATGGCGAGCAATTAAAGTTCCCTGACTTCATCGCGTTATCATAGCTAACACCTGACATAATCATTGTGTCAGAAACCTCGAAACAGGTGGTCATGGTAGAACTGAGTCCCCTGGGCGAGAATGTGTGATGTTGTGACAATGTGTTCTAGCACATCCGAGACTCCATCTCAGCATATAACTATATTGAATCCCTGTGCAAGTTGTGTGCGCATCTCATAAACAAACTTGAAAAGAAAAGCCCCTACAATTTTACACATCAATATGAGCTTTCCTTTCTTTTCCAAAGGAAATATCTGAAGTTTCCCAGTCTTTCATCCTAGCTAAAATTCAAATGAACTGCAATAAAACAGTTTTCATAATGGCACCATGTTTTGGCAATTTGAAAGTTTTTAATTTGGCTTTTTGTTATTAAAATAAAAATCTGTTTTCCATAAAAGTAATGACAGATTGTCAAGCTGTCATCAAATTGTAACCTAGCTATTGGTGCACCCTATGGAAGGAAAACTGTTCTACTTGAGCAGAATAGCAACATGTCATCCCATTTCAGCACTGATGTTGTTATCTCTTAACTGCCCTCTGAAGTTGTCTGGCAAGCCTTTCTGTTGCTTCAATGCATTACAGTAAAAAATCTAGGTGTGCACTAGTTCATGACTTTAGCCACCTGCTACTTTTCATGTGCTCTTTGGCTGTGTTATTTGATTATTCATTTAAGGGAGTATCACAATCAAAGCTTGATTTTATCTGTGGGATTTGAGCACACAAGTCATATTTCCTGTTGAAGCCATTTGTTGAATTATTGTAGCTGCATCTTGTCTGTAATCCACAGTAGCTGAAGCCAGTTTTAACTCTCGAGTCAGCACTCCTATGTTGAGATGGGCTCCCTTGGCCTAAAGGAACTTCCTCATCAGTAATTTGTGAATAAACTGCCAGAAAAATTCCATATGAGTCAAAAGTATGATTATCCTAGCATAAGGTGCAATCTTTATTTGTTGGCCAAATTTAGGCCAAGTAGCTGACCTTTGACTGAAGACAGAAACTAAGCTACCAAAGTCAAAATACATTTATTATCAAAGTACTGTATGTATACTTAAAACTCATCTCCTTACAGGCAGTCACAAAATAAATAAACACAATAGAAAACAATAAAAAATGACGCCTGCTTAACACTCAATGTGCAGAGGAAAAAAACACCCATTGTGCAAATAACAAAAGCTAGCAAACAAATGAGGTTCACCAAAGTGAGTCCATAGCCTCAAAACCAGTCATCACTGTAGCACTGTTACTTACAAGTCAGAGCCTCGATTCAGCACAGAGACATTAAACCTCATGGAGCAGAGAGCTGAACTGGCCTGTCCCTCACGTTTGGCACTGCCACTCTGACCTTTGTTGTCTGGTTCGATGCTTAAATCGATCAAACCTCAGGCCCTTCTATTCTCTCCAATCCAGGCCCTGCCGTTTCGATATACTCTTGGGCCTGGGCCCTGACGCCTTGATTCGGCCCATATCTGGCCTTTTCCGTTCGGCCATCTGTTTAAATCAATCAAACCTCAAGTCATTCCTAGCCGGTTAGATACACTCTCGGGCCTTAGCCTCACTGCCTCAACTCTGGTCTGCCGCTTCGAATCTCCTCCAAGTCTGCTCCAACAATGTTATAGCATTGACTCATTACCCACTCTCTAGCCCGGGCCTTGATATGGCCTGTACACACCATGCCACAACCATCCTGCACTTTTGAGACTTCAGTTCACAATGTAAAAATAACCAGATCATGCAGGCAGTTAAAAGCTCAAAGGGAATTTACAGGCTATTGATTGCAATGATCGTTTACCAGAAAGAGTGTGATTTAAGTAGTTACTGGTTTTCTTTGTTTTGTTTGCTACCAACAAGTAGTTGCTTTGCTTTACCAGCGCCATCTTAAGCCAAGCACATCACAATTTGAAGGCAGAATCGAAGACATGCAATAGAGTATATTAGAATGAGTGTTTAAATACAGGCAACTGCTGTGATTTTGGGAGTTGCATTCCTGGAAAACAGTTAATATCATTTCTTTTTTAGGATGTCATCAGTACATGGACTTGGGGATAGAAGTTTTAAATATATTTTGTTTGTTTATTTTTCTATATAAATTCCTTGAGAGCAAATTTTGTTCTGTATATCAAATATTTATATAGTGATTTGTAAATTATGTAAGGGTGTATTTCAGTTACTCAAAGGGCTGTAATGCAAGGCCTGTCTGTATATAATTGGAAATGGGAAACTGACTGCTGATCACTTTACAAAGTGCACAAGCATTTCAGTCCATTTAGGCTTTCTGTTACTGTTTCCATTAACTACTTTGAATTTAGGAGTTAACTTCCTTCAGAATAATCTTGTGAATTTGAGTATGCTTGTGATTTTTGTTTTACACCTTATGATTTATTGTTGACCACACAGCAATTAACTCCCAAAGTAAATAAGTTTTCCAGAATTTGGTAATGCAGTAGATGAATGTGTATGCTGATGAATAAGGTATTTATTTTGTCTCCCAGTTATTTTACACTTTTTATTTAATAAGCTTTTTACTCCAATGTTAAAAAAATGCTGTAATTTTTATTCCCTTAAAACAATGTGAATGCTTTTATTGCTCATTTATTTTGTATCCATAAGGAAGTACTGAATTTAATGAGATAAATTAACTTTGAAGTAAAATAATCTCTTTGAAAGTAAATTTTATTAATACGTATACAAAACTGAATACTGTAAGTAAATGATATATGTGGCTTGGTTTTGCTTTCAAATTTGTACAAGGAAAATTCGTAATTAAGTATTTTCTGTTGGTTAGTGGTGTTTCTATGTTGAAAAACAGTGGTAACCATCCTGAAGAAGGGTCTCGGCCCAAAACGTACACTTTGTATTATATCCATAGATGCTGCTTGATCTGTATTTTGTGTGTGTTGCTTTGGATTTCCAACATCTACAGACATTCTCTTGTTTATAATAATAACTTGTTTTTTTTATACAGCAATAATTTAATGTATTAAAGCAAGTTGAGAGTGTTATAAATGAAGATTAGATACAGTATGAAGCCATAAAGAAAGACAGCAGATTGCAAATTGCTTGGTCAGAGAGCGAATTTTTAAGGAGCTTCCTAATGGAGTTAGTGCCAAAAGGTCTTGAAAGAAATTCCCAGAGTTTAGAACCTTGGCAACCAGGTTGCAATAATGCAAGTAATGCATTCAAAAGTTAACAGAATTCTAGAAAGAAGAGAAACCAAGGAGAAATTTGAAAATTGTCTGGTGAGGGCTTTAAAACTAAAGCATTGCATAACTGAGTCAGTGTAGGCCAGCAATTACTGGACGGTGGAGGTGGTGATAACTTTAGCAGTTTGAGAATTTGAAGATAATGGAGTTTGTGTAGAGATAGTGCTGGGTGTTTGCGCTAAAGGGTAAACTGATGTTATGTTTTTGGATGATGTTGAGTCATTTCTGTGGTATTTCAAAAAGAACCTGATAAATTTGAAAGATAAGGAGTCAAATAGTATTCATTTTGTTCCAGGTACTTTTAGTGTAACATGTCAGCACTTGTATTTATTTTTAATTCCTGTAGTTCTTATTTAAACACTTAGTTCTGTAACTTGTGTTTCCTACTTACCGCAGTGCCAGTAACTATACAAAGTGCTCCATTAGCTGTAAAGTGCGTTTGGACACCCCGGAAAGGGAGGTGAGAGAGATGTTATCATTGCACGTCTTTCTTTCAGGCTGAGTAGGTTTTTAATTAATGAAGATTTGTACACCTCCAGTTTTCAATTATTAATTAATTTAGCTGTTTCAAAGCTCAAGTTGTCCTACTTCTAATTCAAGCAGTTGAGAGCAACACAATGTCCTTTATTGGGTTGCTTTTCTTTAGAGTGTTTGCATACCTCCCCCAATATTAACTACTTGGCCTTAATTAAGATTTCAAAGCAGCAGTTTGGAAATATAATCTTCTTTCCCTAAGTGAGAAAAGCAGTTAGCTTATCAGGACATTAAAAAAAATTTCCATCATGTCCTTGGAATCTACATGTTGTTCAATTGAAGGCAACATGTTTTTAATGCTTTCTTTCATCATGCCTATTCTTGATGATTAAACATGCATCTAGGTGCAGGTCCTGATGAAGGTTCTTGGCCAAAGCATTGACTGTTTAATCACTTCCATAGATTTTGCCCAAGTTGCTGAGTTCATGCAGCATTTTGTAATCTGGATCTCCAGAAATTGCAGAATCTTGTGTGTTTACAGCTTGAACTGTGCTCTATTTTCAAAGGTACATGGATCTGGGAGATATCGTGCAGGAATCCCTTAAGGTTAATTTGCAAGTGGAGTTGGTGGTAAGGAAGGCAAATGCAATGTTAGCTTTCATTCCGAGAGTACTAGAAGATGAGAGCTAGTCAGGCCACACTTCGAATATTGTGAGCAGATTTAGACCCCTTATTTATGAATAGATGTGCTGGCATTGGAGAGGGTCCAGATAAGGTTTGTGAGAATTATTCCAGGAATAATAGGGTTAATATATGAGCAGTGTTTGATGGCTCTGGATCTGTACTTGCTGGTACATTCTCTCTTTTTTCCTCAAAATAAATCTGTGATTAATGAGAAAGAAGGAGCCTGCATTTTGTCAAACACCAGTAAATAAGTTCATGTGAAAGTGATGAGCTGGATAGCCAGTAAATTTATGCTTTGGCATTTTGAGAGAAGTGGTACAGAGAAATTTGTCCCCTCTCATCTTAAGCCATGTCCTCTAATTTTTGACTTTTCCATCCTGGGATAAGAGGCACTTTAACTATCCTATCTGAAGATGTCATGGAGGTGACCAGAATTGCAAGCACTACCCCTAATGTGGTCCAACCGAAGTTTTATACTTTGGTCTGACTGTTGTGCACCATTTTTACCATTCTATCTGCTTGTGTTGCCAAATGGTAAGGAAAAATACTGAAGCTACATTGAAGGATGTAATCACTGAAAAGAATATGAGGGTTGAGCAGAGACAACATGGGTTTCTAAGCGAAAAATCATGTGTTGCTGATCTTGTAGAGTTCTTTAGTGGCATGGCTAATGGAAAAGTTAAGGGGGGGGCGCAGTGAATATTGTGTATAAAGTTCCATTTGGGAAGTTGGTCAAGAAAGTCAAAGCAAATGTAATTTGGGGATAAGGGATGTAGATTGAAAACCGTTATCAGAAAGAAAGCAAAAATTAGACTGTTGTCAAACAGTTTTTAACTAGTGTCAATTGTGTGCATTTGTGGCGCCATTAGACACTAAACATGGTTAGAGAGAACAGTTTTGAAATGACATCAGTTATGTATGTTTGTGTTCAAAACAGTGATTTTTGTCACTAATTTGCAGGAAATAACCATTAAAACAATTCAGAACTATTTTGCTCACTAAGCATTTAATCTTGGAGATGCTAGAAATTGTCAGGAGTGAAAATTAAATAATTTCACTACTTCAGTATGTTAGCAACTACTAAATAATTTGAATGTGTCAACAATCATTTTAAATGTTACAATGAAAATGAAGAATCAGAATCAGGTTTATTATCACCGGCATGTGATGTGAAATTTGTTAACTTAGCAGCAGCAGTTCAATGCAATACATAATCTAACAGAGAGAGAAAAAATAATAAAAAATAAAACTAAATATAATAAATAAGTAAATCAATTACGTATAAAAATTACATCAATTATGATTTTTAAAAATATACAAAAACAGAAATTCTGTATAGTTTAAAAAAAAGGGTGATGTCCAAAGCTTCAATGTCCATTTAGGAATTCGATGGCAGAGGGGAAGAAGCTGTTCCTGAATCGCTGTGTGTGTGCCTTCAGGCTTCTGTACCTCCAACCTGATGGCAACAGTGAGAAAACGGCATGCCCTGGGTGCTGGAGGTCCTTAATAATAGACACTGCCTTTCTGAGACAACTCTCCCTAAAGATGTCCTGGGTGTTTTGTAGGCTAGTGCCCAAGAAGGTGCTGACTTGACTTCGAACCTTCTAATAGCTTCTTTTGGTCCTGTGCAGTAGCTCCTCCATATCAGACAGTGATACATCCTGTCAGAATACTCTCCACGGTACAACTATAGAATTTTTTGAGTGTATTTGTTGACATGCCAAATCTCTTCAAACTCCTAATAAAGTAAGCCGCTGCTTTGCCTTCTTTATAACTACATCAATATGTTGGGACCAGGTTAGATCCTCAGATATCTTGACACCCAGGAACTTGAAGCTGCTTACTCTCTCCACTTCTGATCCCTCTATAAGGATTGCTATGTGTTCATTTGTCTTGCCCTTCCTGAAGTCCACAATCAGCTATTTTGTCTTTCACCTGTACGATGACTGTGAGGGTGCAATCATTGAAGGACTTTATTAAGGCAGTCCATTACGTTTATGCACTGATTTTGTTCATTTACAGTCAATTAAAAGAACAAGGTGGTGTACAACTGCATGAATTCCTCCGTTGATGACTATTAGGCAGTGATACCCAATTTTGTAGTACTTTAATAGTATTGATGGTGTCCTTATTTGTTCTGTTTTTCATTTAAATGCATAATTCGTTTCTCAGTTAAACAGTAGTTTGCCTTTTTTAAAAAAAAAATACATTTTTAACTATTTCTATGCAACTTCGGCTAATTGGGGCACCTACTTAATTGGGTCAAAATGTACTGGTCCTGATGCGTCCCAATTAAGCAGAATCCACTGTATTAGCAAATATTAAAGATTTTGTTGCAGAGTAAGAGTCAATGTTTTGCTGTACTACACTTTGCATTTGTCTTTTAACTTTGGGTCCAGTATATGTGTTTACTGTGGGATGAGATCATGCATATCTATAAACAGTGGAATAGTTATGTGTATGGACTTAAGGAAATGTCTGAAAAAGGAAGAGCTGATGTCAACAATTCTCACATCTGCTTTCTCTGAATTTAGTTTCTGGGAAATATTGAAGCATAAAATCATCTTTTAAAATTAGGTTGATTACTAATTTTCCTTTTAATATTTTTTTCTTTGAATAAATTTATGTGCTGACAGAATTGTAGTGGACCAAATGATATGCGCCTAATAGTAGTGGCATTTTTGCTTTTAGTAATTACACATTTGGATCCACACATAGATTGGCTACTCCCTGATTTCTTTGTTGAATAATTGTAGATATGTTTGGTTATCGAGTACAATCTTTAACTGCAGCTCCTGTCCTAAGTGTAATATCAGTGTTCTCTTTTTGACTACGGTGTGAAGCATTGAACAAACTTGCCAAGATTATAGTGCTCCAACGAATATGACTTCTTGCTCAAATTGCTCCTGTGTTACAAATTACCACGCTGTGTACACTGCTCCCTTTTACTATGTATTAATTGTTTTATGTGTGTGTGTGTGTGTGTGTGTGTGTGTGTGTCAGTATAGATACACACAAACACAGGGAAATTAACCAATTGAGCTACTGTATAGTCTTTTTCACTCAGATCTTCTCAGCAGTGCCAGTGTAATTGATGTCCCTCTAACTTCCCTACAGATACTGAACGACCACACAATAACCTCAGTTGCGTTGTCAATCCCCTTGTTGTGTTTTGTTGTAAAATTTTGAAGTTATTTGTTATTTGTTAACAATTCGATAAGTTATTAATCCTTTCATCTTGATAGCCATGTACAAGCAAAACTAATCTCTTTGAACGTTCCAGAACTTCATATTTAAATCAATATTTATTGGCTCTCCACATTTTAGACTTCTCCTGCAACCCTTTTGAAAGATGGTGATGAGACAGGAGGTCTAAGTACTTTGTGATCTCTCCTCTGACCCCACAACTCCAACCTTTTCCATGTTTTCACCATACCCATTGACCTTTCCCTCGCTGAGGCAGAATGTCCTTTCTTCAGCAAGGGTTCTTTGTTTCCTTGACTTCTGCTCTCATCTTAACACTGAGCCTCTGTTGCCTCTGTTTCTAGGCCTAATTCTTTGGCAAGGATACCCCACCCACCACAGATGACTCCTTCTGCCTTCAACCCTCCTCCTCTTGGGCACCCTGCCCTGGCCTTCTGTATGTCTAGATCGTTTCATCTCTTAACTAGTAACGAGACATCAACCGTTTCAACTTTACCTCTTCTCTCTCCTATTCCAATCTCAAACCTTTGAAACCCATTGGCCTCCACTATCTGCACCAATCCCAACCTCACCATCAAACCCACAGACAAAAGCTGTGCTGTCGTAATCTGGCAGACTGATCTCTACCTTGCTAATGCCAGACAGCAATTCTCTGAAACTTCAAACTTGTGTCTTCCACTAAGAAGCATCAGGCCATTGTCACTCATGCCATCACCAATCTCATGGGTCCAGGAAATCTCCCACTACCACCAATTTCATCATTCTTGTATCCAGCACCACTTATTTTGATCTCCTACCTAGGATACACAAACCTAACTGTCCCAGTGGGCCCATTGTTTCTACCTTTTCCTGCCGCACTGAACTCATGTTTGCATTGCTTGATTCCATTTTATCCCCTTAGTTCATCCCCTCATCCGTGACACTTCACATGCTCTCCATCACTTCAACAACTTCAAGTTCCCTGGCTCTGGCCCTTTCCCCCAAACCAAAGATGTAGCAAAGGGCACTTGCATTGACCCTAACTATGCCTACTTTCATCAGCAAAGTGGAACAGTCCGTATTCCAAGCCCACATTGGCAATGCTCCCTAACTCTTTCTCTACTACACTTATTGCCAAGGTGCTGCTTCCTGTACCAATGCCGAACTGATCAAATTCATCCAACTTCCTCCAACTTCCACCCTGGCCTCAAATTTACTTGATCAATCTCTGACACCTCTCTCCCTTTTCTTGATCTCACTCTGTTTTCATCTCTGAAGTCAGACTATCTACTGACATCTTTTATAAACACATTGACTCTTACAGTTATCTTGACCATATTCCTTCCCACCCAGTCACTTGTAAAAATAATATTTCCTTTTCTCACTTCCTCCGCTTCTGCCACATCAGTTCTCAGGATGAGACTTTCCATTCTAGAACATCCAAAATGTTCTCTTTTTTTCTCCCCCTGGAAACAGGACCTTCCAACACTATCATTGCTGCTTTCACCCACATCTCCATTTCCTACACATCTGTCCTCACTCACCTGCTGGCTTACACTCCTCCCCTCCTCCACCTCCTTATTTTGGCTTCTGCTGTCTTTTCCTTTCCTGATGAAGAGTCTTGACCTGAAATGACAACTGTTTACTTCCTTCCGTGGATGCTGCCTGACCTGTTGAGTTCGAGTAACATTTTGTGTGTGGGGGGCTAAGTACTTGCATTCACACGAAAGTTTTTGCTTAGTTATGGCTGCATATGCTGTCTTTAGCTCCCTAACTTCTTTCTCCTCTTAGTGCTACTTCATCAGGTGTCATCTTGTCCTGAATGGGTGGATGATCTGCATCTCAGCCAGAGCATGTGCAGTGAAGTGTGCTTTATTCTGTCTCAGTTGAAAGGTTGCAGCTCTGTGTTACATAGATTGCCCAATCTGTAGTCTACCAGCAGTTACTTTAAAATCTCCTTTAGAATTTGATCAGAATATTCTTACTTTTCACTTGAATCGGCAGAAATGAGGATGGGAGAATATACTCTGCTGTTCATAAACTTCCCAAATTGTCTGGAACAGAACAATGAAAAGTTGACTGAAACTAGTTCCAATGGCAACCCATAAGATAAGACCAAAAGATAAAGAAGAGGAATTAGGGCATTTGGCCCATTGAGTCTGCTCTGCCATTTCATCATGGTTGATCCATCTTTCCTCTCAACCCCCATCTTCTGCCTTGCCCTTGCAATGACCAATCAAGAATCTAGAAACCTCTGCCTAAGTACTCATAAAGACGGCCTCCACAGTTGCCTGTGCCAAAGAATTTCACAGATTCTCCACTCTCAGGCTAAAGAAATTCTGCCTCATATCCGTTCTAAAAGGAAGCCCCTCTACTTTAGACACTTCCACCATAGAAAACATCCTTTCCTCATTCGATACATTTCAATTGGGTCACTGCTCACTCTTATAAATTCCAGTGAATACAGGCCTAGAACCATAGAGCTCTTCATATGACAAGCTGTTTGTTCCTGGAATCATTTTTCTGAACCACCTTTGAAGTCTCTCGAGTTGCAGCACATCCTTTCTAAGATAAAGGGCCCAAAACTGCTCACTGAATAATCCAAGTAAGGCCTCACCAGTGCTTTATAAAGTCTCAACATTACATTCTTGCTTTTATATTCTAGTTTTTAAAAAATGAATGCTAACATTACATTTGCCTTCCTGAACTTGCAAATTAACCTTTTGGGAATCCTGCACAAGACCTCCCAAATAGTTTGTGCCTTTGAGTTTTGTATTTGCTCTCCATTTAGAAAATAGTGAACCATTTCATTTCTTCTATCAAAGTGCATGACCATACACTGACCAACATTCTATTCCATCAGTCACTTCTTTGTCCATTCTCCTAATATGTCTTAAGTCCTTCTGTAGCCTTCCTAGTTCCTCAAAACTATCTGCCCCTCCACATATCTTCGTATTGTCTGCAAAGTTTGCAACAGTGCCATCAATTTTATCATCCAATCATTGACATATGGCGTTAAAAAGAATCGGTCCCAACATGGACCCGTGAAACACCACTAGTCACCAACAGCCTACCAGAAAAGGCTCTCTTTATTCACACTCTTTGCCTCCTGCTAATTACTTCCCTGTAATACCATGGACTCATAGCTTGGGAAATGGCCTCAGATCTGACACATTGTCGAAGGCCTTCAAAAATCCAAGTACACAATATCAACCAATTCTCCTTTGTCTTATCTCACTTGTTATTTCTTCAAAGAATTCCAACAGATTTGTCAGGCAAGATTTTCACTTGAGGAAATCGTGGTGACGACAGCCAATTTTAACATGTGCCTACAAGTACCCCAAAACCACATCCTTAATAATCATCTCCAACATCTTCCCAACCACTGAGGTCAGACTAACTGGCCTATAATTTCCTTTCTTCTGCCTCTCTCCCTTCTTGAAGAGTGGAGTGACATTTGCAATTTTCTAATCTCCCAGAGATCATTATTAATGCCTCCATGATCTCTTCAGCCACCTCTTTCAGAACCCTGGAACATACACCATCTAGTCCAGGTGACTTATCTACCTTAAGACCTTTCAGTTTCCCAAGAATTTTCTCCGTAGTAATGGTAACTTCACATAGTTCATGAGTCCTTTTAATGGAACTTATAGCATATTTCTGGTGCTTTCCACAGTGAAGACTGATGTCAAATACATATTCAGTTCACACACCATTTCCTTTGCCCCATTTTTACTCCTCTCCAGCATCATTTTCCAGCAGTCCAATATCCACACTTGTCATTCTTTCACACATTAGGTAAGAAGAAATTGGTGATATCCTCTTTAATATTATTAGCTATTGGTGATGTATTATAATCTGACAATGGTCCTTTTGCTCATTATAATCCACTTGCAACCACTTGGAATGGCTGCGTACAGATGTGAGGAACTTGCCCAATCACACTTGATGCTAGGTCAAAATGAACCTTTAAAGGCCATTGCCATATCTAAGTTGATGACTTGGAGGTGGAATACAAGGAAAAAATGAGCGTGCTTCCACCTGGGTGCTGTTATAGTGTGGCAGACTAACCTCTACCTTGCTAAGGCCAGGTAGTAACTCAGACACCTCCTCTTATTTACCCCTTGAAAAAGACCCCACTCTGGACCATCAGGACATTATCTCTGACACCATCACGAACCTCATCAACTCTGGAGATCTCCCATCCACAGCCACCAACTTCATAGTTCCCTTACCCTGCACTGCTCGTTTCTTTTTCCTACCCAAGATTCACAAACGGAACTGTCCAGGTAAGCCAGTTTTTGCCACCTGTTCCTGCACCACTAAACTTGCGTTTGCATACCTTGACTCTATTCTATCTCCCTTGGTTCAGCCCCTTCTTACCTACATCTGCAACACTTCACACGCTGTTGATCTCCTCAACAGCTTTCAATACTCTAGCCCTAATCCTCTCATTTTCACCTTGGATGTCTAGACCCTTTTTGAAAAAAACTTCTAGAAGCCTTAACGTTTTCCTTTTCTTTCTTGATAATGGACTTCATCAGTTTCCCTCCACCACTAACTCTCCTCTAACTGACGGAAGTGGTCCTCACCCTGAACAGTTTCTCTTTTTGCTCCTTCCACTTTCTTTGATCTCAAGGTGCAACTCGGGTGAGGCTTTCCAGGACATCAGTAATGTCGTCCCCCTTCAAGTAATGGGATTTTCTTTTCTCTACCATTGATGTTACCCTCACTACATCTTCCCCAATTTCCAGATATCTGTTCTCACCCCATCTTCCCATTGTCTTAACAGGGATACAGTTGCTCTTGTCCTTACTGATCACTCCATGAGCTGCTACATCCAACACATCATTCTCCGAAACTTCTGCCAACACGTCAGACACTCCCCCCCCCCCCCCCACCCAACTCCTTCCATCATTCCTTTATCCATTTGTCTGTCCCCACTAATCTCCCCCTGGGCACTTATCTCTGCAGGCAGAAGAGGTGCTACACCTGGTCATTTGCCTCCATTCAGGGCTCCAAACAATCCTGTGAGGTGGACTACACCTGTGAATCTGTTGGGGTTGTCTACTGTATCCGGTGTTCCCAATGCTGCTTCCTCTACATTAGTGAGATTGGGGGATGTAGATTAGAGGAGTACTTTATCAAGCACTTCTGCTCTATCATAAAAGCAGAATTTCCCAGTGGCCAACCATATCAATTCCTGTCCCCAGTCCTGTTCCACCGTGTGTGTCTGTAGCCTCCTCTTCTACCACAGTGAGGCCACTCTTCGGTTGGAAAGCAATGCCTCATATTCCTGCTAAGTAGCCTCCAACCGGATGGCATGAATATTGATTCCTCCAACTTGCAGTATTTTTTTCCTCTCCGTCTTCCCTTTTCTTCATTTCCCCACTCTGGCCTCTTATCTCTTCTCCTCATCTGCCTACCACCTCACCCTGGTGCTCCTTCCCTTTCTCCCGTGATCCATTTTCCTCTTTGATCAGTTTTCTTCTTTGCCAGATCTTTGTCTTTTCCATTTTTCACCTCCCAGCTCTTATTTCATCCCTCTCCCCACCCACCTGGCTTCACCGATCACCTAGGCTTGTCCTCCTTACCCTCCACCTACCTTGTTGTGGCATCTTCCACCTTCCTTTCCAGTCCTGATCAAGGGTCTGAGCCCAAAACATCGACAGTTTATTCATTATGAAAGTGAGTGCAGTATGGTTCTATGTTCAAACATGTTTTTTCAATGACAAGTGCCGACTATACACTTGGACCTCTCTCAACAGATTACACAGAAACCAAATAGATTATATCTGCAGAAGTCAATGATGGAGAAGTTCTATGATGTTGACAAAAACAAAACCCGGAGCTGACTGTGGCTCAGACCACCAACTACTATGCAAGCTCAAAGTAAGGTTGAGGAAGCACAAGCCTTTCACCAGAGCACCAAAATATGATCTTCAAAATATTCCACCAGAGTTCAAAGATGGCCTGAACAATTGATTTGCTAATCTAAGCACAACCAAGAGGACACCAGAGAGCTTGTGGGGAAGTATCAAGAAAGTTGTACTTGAGGAATGTGAAAAGACTCTGCATGAGGTGAAAATGCAGAAGAGACCAAAATGGATGAAGGAAGAAACTGAAAATCTCACAGGAAAGAAGAGAAGCCAAAGCTAAGGGAAAAAAGGTAGCAGTTGCAGTTCACAATCGAGCTTTCCAATGTTCCACGAGGCTAGACAAAGAAAACTACTACAATAACATGTTAAGAAGTAGAAATTGAAAATTTTTAAAAAAGGACAGATCGGTCTTAAAGCTACTAGACTGAAGAGTCAATTCCAGCCTCGGATGGGAATGCTGAAAGATGCACAAGGTGCCATGCTCAGTAAATCAGAGAAAATCAAACAACAATGCAAGGAATACTGTCTGTCATTATACCAGAAAGACCAACTGGATCAGGAGTATCATCCTATACTTTACAATCAGGAGCTGACAGTGATGAAGGAAGAAGATGAAGCAGCATTAAAGGCCCCACCAAAGAACAAAGCACCTGGCATTGATGGAATTTCAATTGAAATTCTACAGCAATCAGACACAGCTGTTGCAAAATGGATGACACTCTCTGAGATGACCTGGAAGACAACATCGTGGCCAAGTGAATGGAGAAAATCCATGTTTTTACCAATATGGAAGAAAGGTGATCTGACGGAGTGGGAAGATTATTGTACGAACACCCTCATTCCTCACACAGCAAGGTTTTACTAAAAGACATTCAGAAAAGGCTTCAACTTTTATTTAGAGCAAGAGCTTCCTGAGGTGCAAGCAGGTTTCAGGAAAGAAAGGGGAACAAGAGATATCATTGAAGATGTCAGATGGATTCTCAAGAAGAAAACGAATACCAGAAGGACATCTATTTGTAGTTTATTGACTACAGCAAGACCTTCCACTGCATCGACTATGGCAAACTATGGATCACATTAAGACATGTGGCTGTCTTTACATTAATCAAGAACCAGCAGTTTGAATGATAGAAAGAAACAGAATGGTTCAGCATCCATAAAGGGGTATGACAAGGCTGTATTCTCGCCCCCTGCCTGTTTAATTTGTACACCAAACAAATCTTCAGAGAAGCATACGAGGAGTTCCTGGGTGTCAAGATTTTGGAGGACCAAACCTGGTCCCAACACGTCTTGCCTTCTTTATAACTGCATCGATATTGACTATACTTCATTAGAAGTTTGAAGACATTTGGTATGTCAACAAATACACTCAAAAACTTCTTACCGTGAGAGCATTCTGACAGGCTGCTGTTTGGTATTGGGGGGGGGGGGGGTCGTCTACTGCACAGGGCTGAAAGAAAAGCTTCAAAGGGTTGTAAATTTACTCAGCTCCATCTTTGGTACTAGGGTACAAAGTACCCTAATATCTTCAAGGAGCGGTGTCTCAGAAAGGCAGAGTCCGTTATTAAGGACCTCCAGCACCCAGGGCATGCCCTTTTCTCTCTGTTACCATCAGGTAGGAGGTACAGAAGTCTGAAGGCACACACACAGCAATTCAGAAACAGCTTCTTCCCCTCTGCCATCCGATTCCTAAATGGACGTTAAACCCTTGAACACTACCTCACTTGTTAAATATATTATTTCTGTTTTTTTGCATGATTGTTAATCTACTCAATATACATATGCTGCAATTGATTTACTTATTATTATTTTTCTTTTATATTATGTATTGCCTGAACTGCTGTTGCTAAGTTAACAAATTGCACGACATATGCTGTTGATAATAAACCCGATTCTGAGAATTGAGGGGTGAGATTTGGTGGCAGAAATATCAATAACCTTCATTATGCTGATGACACGATAAAACTGGCTGAAAGCGAAGACCTGAAGCAACTGCTAACCAACATCAAGGAACATGGCCTCAAGATGGCTCTGCACCTTAACCTGAAGAAGACTATAATTATAACTACTGGCACCACAACGAATTTCAATCTACTTGGAGAAGAAATTGAAGTGATTGACAGTTTCAACTTACTTGGATCAATGATTAACACCGAAGCAGTAAGCAGACGCAAAATCCAATGAAGAATCGCCCTTGGCAGAGCAGCCATGAAGGATTTGAAGAAGATCTTCTGAATCTATCTCTACATACAAATTTTCGAAGTGCAGCTGATGGTGTTCTGAACAACATTATATGGATGCAAAATTTAGATGGTAAAGGAGGAGGATAGGAAGCATATGGACACCTTTGAACTGTGGTGCAGGAGAAAAATACGACACATCCTGTGGACTTCTCACAGAACAAGCAAATCGCTCCTTAATGAGATCAAGCCAATTCTCTTTCTGATTGCTATGTTTTGTGGGGAGAGGAGAAAATTGGCCAAACAGTCATTGTAGAAGATTCTTTTTTGGATTGTGGAGAAATATAGACTGGAGTTCCCCAAGCACTGGGCTGCTTTGTTTCTTTATCCGAATGACATCAACTGTACAATTTCAAAAACCGCAGATGATATAAATCCTGGGGCATAAAGAATTGAGGACGATAAAAATAGATTTCATTTGGTATGGAAGGCTTGTGAAGGAAGCTGGCGGATATGTGCCGCACAAAATTTTTTGGTGAAAATGAGTGGTGTGGTGTTCTAGTTGGGAAAAAAAATAGCAGAGGCAACTATAGAACGCACAATTCTCAAAAACAGTGTTCAAGTTAAAAACCTCAAAGTCTAGCGGTATTTGTACTGTTCATTCAAGGTATCAGGCGCTTTGAAATATTAAATAAAATATTTAAGGGTTCTGGGCTTTTTAAATAGTGGCATAGAGAAAGAACAAGGAACCATGCCCATGGTTCTTCTGTCCATTTCTGTGTAGGTTTTGATGAGGGTGCCAAAGAAATTGTTCAGTTTCTCTTTATTTGCTATTTAGTTTATACTGAGATGAAAAATTCCTTTAAAATACATAGGTACTTATCTTTGGAATTCTTAAGTTCCAGCAGGCTTAGATGCTCAGTTTTTGAATTAACTAAAGGCAGAAATGAATAAGCCTTGGAGTAGTCTCTGGGTTTTGGGTGTAAAATGGTTGAGACTTCTGTGATTTTTCTGAAAGAACTAACTCAATGGCCAACTCATGCTTTTGTTTCCAATGTTCTATTAAGAATCTTTATTGTACAAACATGAGTTGTAAGCAGAACTAACCCCCAAACATCTGCTCCAGTTCTTTTCCATTTATGAATGAGATCATGCTACATGTATTGGATGCAACTTCTGTATATGAAGTGACATTTTTTTGTAGCTGGCTTTTTGACATCATGGGGATGTGAAAGACAGTGTAACGTACTGAACATCTTTCATTTTCTTGTATACAAATGGGCTTTTGGATTATTTCCTTTTATCGAGTTGTACATTGAAGTCATGCTCTGCAAATGACTGTTCAAATTCCCAAATACCATAATTTCAGGGATAATTTATGCTGCTCCTCAAACACAATTAACAAAATGAATTGCAGTGTTTTCACACTGACAACGTATTGATGTGATGAAATGAATCCAGAATTATGGAAGTATCAGAAGCAGAATGTTACCTTGTTTAATGAATTGTTTAATGCCAGTTGTTTTTTTTTTGTTGAAGCTGCCAAGAATACGTACAAGAAAAAATTGTCATTGTTTGCATTGAATGTTGTCAGAGGTTAGATTCTGTGCAGGAATGTCTTTTTGGATCACTCTGTGTATGTATCTTTCTCTTTTAAAACATTTCGTAGAGTCTTTATTTTTATTTTCACCCTAGATTTTTGAGCAGATGCTATTTGGAAGTATGGTGGATTCTATTTTACTTTGGTTACCTTGGCTAGAAGGAAAAATGGATCAGCCATGATAAAATGGTGGAACAGACTCAATGGACTAAATGACCTAATTCTGCTCCTGTATCTCATGGTCTTATATTTAGTAGCTATCTTGATCACAGTTACTTACTTCTTAGTTGTGTGGAAATGAGCTTTTACTTTTACACTTGATACCTCCTGATAAAGATTTTAATTGGACAGTTCAGAGGAATGATAAACCAAATACTTAAGTCCTGCACAACATCTTTGATTTTTTGCTCTGGTGATGGTGATTTTTAACTATAAAGGAGTAAGGTTGAAGTACAACCGATTCTGACCTTACGTGAGAAATAAAAATAGGGTATGTTGGCAATACACAGCATGTCAAGTAACATCTATGGGAAGAGAAACAGTTTAAATTTTCATGTTGAAACCTCTTCATTAGATAAAGGGTCATGGACCTGAAATATTAACACACTCTCTTTCCACAAATCCTGCTAACCCAAATTTTCCCAGAATTTTCTTTTATTCTGATTTGCAAGAGCTGCAGCATTTTTTAAAAATTTGATTCACACAAGAAAGCTACTTAAGTTGAACCCTGGTGGTACTTCACCAAAGATTAGCTCAGTCAGTATAAAATGGAAAGCAAATTTCAGACCACTTTCATCCACATGCACTGAAGGGTCTCAATATGGATTTCAAAAGTAGTTTTGTTGTTTTCAAACATAAACCGTACAGTATTTAGCATTCAGTTGGCTCTGATTAACTAATAAAACTACAATAAAATGATTGGGGGTGGGGGGGTGGAGAAAGAAAATTGGTCCTAAGAGGGAAATCAACTCTGGTTAATAATGTTTACAGATTTTTTGGGTAGATTTTTGTGCTTTGTATGTATTGAAGAAAACCAGATTCAAGGATGAGACAGATTGAGAGGAAAGAAGCTGTGGAAAAGATATTTAATCTTTTAACGTTTTCTCTTAGTTTTCTTATTCAAAATTGCTTAACTTCTCTGATTCCTTTATGTATTGTTAAATTTGCACTGTGATGTTATTCTTCAAAGGATATAATAGGTAAAAGTATCAATGTTGTGATCATTCTTGTTCTTCCACTAGTCTGTGTATTTTAGTTGATTTAATGATCAAAAGCTTTTTCTTGTTTATCTTGTATACAAAATAGGATTCATTTGTTAATGTTTCAGTTGTCTTTTCACATTGGTTTCACTTGAAAATCAGACTTTTCAAAATGTGGATCACTCTAATTGCATTCTTGCACTGTGGTACTATTTGAATTGCATTGCTATTTTAAAATGCCTCTGAATTCCTCCATTGCAAAACTAAAATCAAAAGGGGACTATTGAGTAGAAGTAGGTGATACACACTTACCAGTGTCATCAGCAAATTGTTTATGCTTTCAAGTAGGACTTAAGTGTTTTGAAATAATAGTGCTTTTCCTGTAATCTCACATGGAGTAAGTTTTTTAACTCCAAAGCAAGCTTGTCAAGCAATTGCGTGTGTTGCCTCTTGAACTTTTTACCTGTCATTGTACAATTCAGACAAGAGTTAGTGACGTGATAAAATAGTTCAAGGGGTTATGATCTAAAAGCAATAATCATTGTGAACAATCAATAATAATGTAATTTACAGAAAGCAGGAAGTTCCTTAAGGAGTTTAAAAATGTTTCAGTAAATGGGGTTAGAGTTTGATAATAGTTAATTAAATAAACCAGTTTGGCTGTTCATTGTTTAACCAAGTGTTGATCTGAGAAAGTAATTGGATCTTTGATTCTTTTGCTGATGAATAAAAACATGCAGACTTTCTTGGTCTTAATATTGTATGTCCTGTGCCATGTGGCATGATTACAGGTTCAGAAAATATCCTCTTAGACTTTCAGGTATTAAGCAGCAGGCTGGGTTCACTCATAAGCAGGCGTACAGCTGAGCATTACACCAAAATAAGTTTGAAGGGATAGTCTCCCTATAGATTGCCTGTGGACAAGAGAGGGACGAGAGAATTGCAAGGCAGACCAGGGCCTAACAAATAATGCAGAATCCCCTGGGTGCATTCTGGATTCAAGGATTTTCACCTCTCGATAGTGGAGAAGGTGATGGTATGGTATGGATGAATCTGATCCATTGCTTCATGGTTGATTCAACTATCAGTAGGGAGGGCACACAGGATAAGAGAACCTTGACATTGGACATTCGTTTCGGGCTGAAGAGTGAGTATGTGTGATTATATATTTAATTTCAAGATTGGATATTGCCTCCAGTGGGGCCAGTGTTAGAGTTTTCACTGGCTGCAGAACATGGTGTAGGAAAGAGAATGAAAAGCTTAGATATTGTCGTTATATGTGCCAGTGACAGCTTGAAAAAGAGGTCCTGTGGGCAGATTTCAGAGATTAAGGGTGGAGAATAAAGAGCTTGACCACAAACTGCCATAAGTACAGAAATAGCTGTTTAGTGTGAATGAATATGTAGCTGATGAAATTGAGGGAGGCAAGCGTTTAGGTTCTTCAGACATGGTCGTTTGTTCTGAGGAAGATGTGAATCTGTGGAAATTGGATGGGCCAAAGATCTTGTAGGGTGATTTGCTGGTTTTGTTGGGAGGATTTTCACAATGTTAACAGATGTGGAAAACTGATAGCATTTTTGGAAGGGGGAAGAGCATTTGAAGAAACCTAGCTGTAAAAAGGTTCATTATGCTCCAAGGAACTAAAAACGGAACTATCTGAGTTGAATTTGGCAGAAAATGGCATGGGGTGCAGCAATTATGTACCACTATTACAGTGCTAGCCACCCTGGTTCAATTCCCTTTGCAAGGAGTTTATACGTTCTCTGCGTGAGGTTTCTCTGGGTGGTCCAGTTTCCTCTCACATTCCAAAGACACACAGGTTTGTAGGTTAATTGGTCACATGGTGTAATAGAGCATCACAGGCTCATTGAGCCAGAAGGGCCTATTACCATGCTGTATTTCTAAGACTGAACCTTTAGAATTATGAAGTTAGTTATGGACTGTTATTGTGAAAGGATGTTTATTTGGAATATGGGTTTATGAAAGGGAAATTGGATGTTTTGTACATATACAGTTTTATGTTGCATTCATCTAAAGGGGGTGAAAGTGTAACGTATGGATCTATTTCTTTTAGAGCATTGACCACCCCACCCCTTTTAGCACTACGTATTGATCCGCTGTCAGCGCATTTGCTGTTGTCTGTGCACACCCTCCCCTTCTTCCCCCCCCCCAATGTGAATGTACTAGTTAAAGCCATCTGCCACGTGTGCTTTATTTAATCAATGTGTAGTTGTGCACAGACACAACAAGGGGAATCTTTCAAGCTGATAACTGGCTAGTTCACCAAAGAAGCTTGAGGAAAGAAACTTGGGCAAGTGTGAACAATAGTTATAGGAGAGTAGTTTGGAAGCTGTGGCCCTGCTTGAGTTAGATTGGATATGTTTTTAGAAGAAAGTAAATCCAGAGTAGAAATTTTAAACCTGCAAATAGCTGGTGTCATCAGTCTAATATAGAACTTGGCAACGTGGGCTAGAATAGCCACATGAAGCTAAACCAGTGAGGGAGTGTGGGGGAAATTTGAGGAGGTGAATATGGAAATTCAGGCCAATTATGCTTACAGAAGACACACAAAATGAGAGCTTTGCATATGCTGAGTAATATCCAGAGTAGGATACGGTGAGATAGGGAAGTTGACATGAAACGTTGACCAAACACTGCAAAAAGTCAAGAATAACGTAAAACCCACAGGGTTGAAATTAAGAAAAGCGTTAAGGAAGCACAAAGAGCGAATGAGGAAAATATTGGTAGACAAGTCAAAAACAGTTTTTTAATTGTGAAAGGAGATGAGGATTAGAAAGTTAAGTGAAACTAAAATGGAAGAGGGTGTTTGGAGGCAGAAAGCCTGGTGTATAATTCAAACAAATCCCTTGCTTTCTCAGAATTCAAGGATAATGCAGAATTGGCATCAAGGAGGAAGAATGTAATATACCTCCAGTGACACAAGGGTGGTCATTGAAGGAGTCCAGCATTACTTAACAGAGCTAAATTTACCAGATTTATCCCAGAGAGGAAAGACAGAAGTTCAGGTTATTTTTTTCAGTGGTTCCAGCAAACTGAAAGATAACAGGATGGCACCATCCTTCAGGAAAAAAAGAGGGATAAACTGTGTACCTTTTGACTAGTCAGACTGACGTTAAACAAAATATTTGAAAATGCTGAAGGATGGTATTAAGTTGTGCCCCTCACTATATGTTTGTTTATTAAATGCAGTATACTAGTCGAGCCTGACAATTTTTTGTGGAGGTGATAGTTGCCTTTATGCATTTGATATGATAGTCATGGAATGTAACAATGAGCAAAATGAATCTCACAACACATTAGTCCTTTGGTCTATGAGAAAGTAGGAGAATAATTTTGAGGTGATTTTAAAGAAGCAAATAAGGCAATAAATATATGATAAATTCTAGGATACCAAGTGTTAAGGGAAAAAGAGATCTTGTTAGTGCATGCCCTGAGATTTCTGAAGATATTGGGCAGGTAAATTCAGTGTTCATGAAGTTATTTAGGATACTGGTGAAATAATTTTGTTTCTGCTTGAATTGTGTGTGTATGTTAATGTATTTGCCTTAAGTTTTTACCTTAGAGTTTATTGCCACTGTAGAGGTAGTTGTAGAAATGGTCCCACCTTCCTTCATAGCCAATAAGGGACAAATGGCCATAGTACAAAACAAATTGCCCTTCAACAACAAAACAAAACAAAGCTATATTCAAGAAAACAGATATGCTTGGGTCTTTAATAAAAAGCTACTTTCCCCTGACAGTTTAGCAGTTGAATACCCAAATGGATCAAGAAATTACATGCAAGTTGTTAATATTTATTGAATTATCTTGCTGTCAAATAAATCTCCATTGAAATAATGCCATAGTGCTTGTTTTGGTCAACATTTAGATTCCATTCACATGAGAGTGAAACCTTTAAATATTTTCAGTTTTTTTAAAATTTTGAAATACGTTACTATATTAACATTAAAGCGAGCAAAAGAAATTTGCACACAAATTCTGTTAGCAAATAAGCAAAACTTGTTCTTGGACAAAAATAGAGAAGGAAAAGAAAATGAGTGTTCTATGTTCCTGGTCTGATGAAGGGTGTTGGTCTGTTTACTCTCCTCCATAGATGCTGTGCCTGACTTGCTGAGTTCATGCAGCATTTTTTGATTGTTCTGTATGGATCAGTTCTGGAATCTCTGTTGCTGATTATGTTTGAAATGACTTTTCACATGAAGAAAATATATTTGTCCATTTGTATCCCTGGTATAATGATGCGTTCCTCAGAACAGCCTACTCAGAGCGCTATTTGCAAAAGTTCAAGTTATTTTTGCATCAGAGAATTGGGATATTTGAAGCTGCATATGGATGTAACTTCAAATTTAATTCAGCTCCATCAGTGACATCTTAATACACTAAGGATCTGAAAAGAACTTGCATTAATACTGTTGGCCCTCCTTACCTGCAGGGATTGGTTCCAGAACCCCCCCCCGTAGACACCAAAAAACACAGATGCTTAAGTCCCTTATTTAACCTGTCTCAGTGCAGTGGACTTCAGAGCTCAGGACCGCAATCGGCAGTGTTTCTGTTCCGTTGACAGAAAAGTCATTTTCAATCACAATCGAAAATAAAGTGGAAATAATAAAGTGATCAGAAAGAGGTGAAATGCCATCGGTCATTGGAAAAGTATTAGGCTACAGTCAGTTAATAATTGGAACAATTTTAAAGGAAAAGTGAGAATAATGGAGCATGTGAAAGGCCCTGCCCCAATGAAAGCTACAGTTGTTACTAAGCAACGCAGTGTTTTAATTATTGAAATACACACATTTCTTAAGTGTTTTATATGCATAGAAAGGTAAAATATATACTATATATTAAGAGAGATGTTTGACTGACACTAAATAATACCAGATGTACCTGTTCTGACTTTCTAATAATATCTAATACAAAGTAAATGCTATGTAAATAGTTGTCATACTGCATTGTTTAGGGAATAATGGCAAGAAAATTAAGTCTGTGCATGCTCAAACAACAAGTGCTGCAGAGAGAACTTCCGGGTTTTCCCGATCTGTGGTTGGTTGAATCCACGCATGCGGAACTCGCGGATAAGGAGGGCCAACTGTACAGTGTTTGCAACGTGTATTTTAGGATATCTTGGAGTACTTTGTAGTCGAGGAATTACTTTTGAAAAGGCATTGCATTGTGAATCAGGAATCAAGTGGTTATTTTGTATTCAGCAAAATGATTATAAAGATAATCTGCCTGGTTTTGATTGAAAGACAAATAATAGCCAAGCTATCAGGGATACCTCTCCTGCATCATCTTCAAGCTATAACCAGGGATTGTTGACACCCACTTGAGAGAGCAGAGGAGGCCACAGCTTAATGTCTCACCCATGTTTTGTGCCTCTAATAGCATAGCACTGATTGAGGACCTGCTGGAGTATCATGTCAAATTTAATGCTTAAGTCTGTAGAGTGAGATTTAAAGTGGGAACCTTCTGACATGATGCTTCAGTGAATAATTTCCGCCATTTCTTTGTCAGTATTTACTTGTCAGATTCACACTGCAATGCAGAATAATTAATTTTAGACCAAAGCCTGTTTTGTCACAGAATGGTACAAGGGTGTTGACTGTCAGATCAGTTAATTAAATTCTTGCTGCTGATAAAGAGACAAAAAAGAATGCCACTTTTATTTCAGACTGTAACACCATGTTAGTATCTGTAATTGTCTGTATCACTTTAATAACATCTTCTCTTTCATCAGGTACTGAGTTTAATGAGCACATAGGGTGAGAAATTCGTTCTCATTTTTTTATAAAATAAGTTATTGTACTCTTGAAAATTGCTATGTTGGATTAAGTTTGCAGGTGACACAAAAATTGGTGAAGTTGGGAATCATGAGGAAGATTGGCAAAATATATATGTAACACACTGTAAGGTTTCACTGCTAATGTAATGGCCTCTCCGTAATGTTTCACTGCTAAGGCTGAGGTAATGGTTTCTCTGTTCGGGTTATGACTAAAAATAATGGGGCACTTTAGCCAATGAGCGGGATGTTCTTTCTTGTGTGTCTGGGAGAGGGATTTTGCGGTCTCTTGTCAGGGAGCAATGAAGAGAGTGGATGTGAATGGGAAGAGTTGGTAGACCGCCGTACGGAGTGGATTGGTGCGAGGGTTGGCTATGCTCAGAGAAAGACGACTGGAACAAATGGACAACACTGTGAGCTCCAATGTTTGTGCATTAATCTGTTTCATGAGAATGGGCCCTTTTGTAAAAATTTTTTACTAACCCTGTAGTCAAATTAAGAATTATAAAGCTCAATTGTTTAATCGCATACTGTGTACTGTTGGTTATTTCGTACTGATTTGTAACAGAGGACACATCGTACAGCATCCACCCAAATGAGATTTCTTAAGTTTGGTCAGGCTGGGGGCTATCATTCCCTAGATTAAGCTGCCAGCTGAACCAAGGGTTACATATAGTTGGATACAGATCAGTTGGAAATGCAGATTTCCAACTAGTAAATGGATTTTAATTCAGAGAAGTGAGGTGTTGCAATTAGGGGGAGCAAATGCAAGAGGAATGTGGACAGTAAATAGTAGGATCCTTAGCAGGATTGATATAAACAAGAATTTTGGCAAGAAGCAATATGCATAGATAGCATGGTAAGGAAGGTGTGTGGCATACTTTCCTTCATTATTTGGGGTACTGAGTAAGCAATTTGCAAGTCACATGGCAGCTGTGCAACACTTTAGTGAGGCTCCAGTTTGTGTAGTTCTGGTTACTGTGTTACAAGAAGGATATATGGAGGCTTTTGAGAGGGTGTAAAAGAGGTTCACCAGGATGTTGCCCAGATCAGAGTATTAGCTATAAAGAGGTTGGACAAGCTTTTAAATTGTTTTCTCTGGGGTATCAGTGATTGAAGGATAACCTGATAGAGGTGAATAAGATTAGAAGAAGTAGATATAAAGTCAAAGTTAGTGTTCCCAGGTTGGATTTGAGGTAAGTAGAAAAAGTTTAAAGGAGATGTGCGAGGCAAGTTTTATTACATAGAGCCTGGTAGGTAGGTGACTGGAACAAGTGTAAAGTCAGGCAGAGCCTCAGTAATAGGATTCTCAACAGGGCAATGGACAGGAGTTTCTGTGGTTGTGAAATAGAAGCCAGGATGGTATGTTGCCTCGCAGGTACTAGGGTCCAGGATCTCTCCGAGTGGTTGCAGAATATTCTCAAGAGGGAGAGTGAGCAGTCAGAGGTTGTAGTACATATTGATATTAATGACATACTGTAGGTAGAAAGAGGGAAGAGGTCCTGCACAGTCAATATATGGAAGTAGGGAAATGGCTGCAGAACAAGACCTCCAAGGCAGTCATTTCTGGATTAATCCAAGTACCACATGCTAATCAGGGCAGGAATAGGATGATGGTACAGATGAATGGAGATGAATAAATAGTGCAGGGGGCAAGGTTTCAGATTTCTGGATTATTGGGATCTCTTCTGGAGAAGGTATTATACAAAAAGGATGGGTTACACTTGAACCGAAGGGAGCAAATTTCCTTATGGGCAGGTTTGCTAGAGCTGTTGAGAGTTTAAAAAGTCGGCAGGGGCATGGGATCCAATCTGAAAGGGCTGAGGATGGGGCAGTTGATATATACAAGTTGATACATTGTGTTGTGAGACTGAGAAAGGACAGGAACAAATAATAGAGAAAATTGCAGTCAGTGGAATGAGATGAACTGAAGGTGTTATATTTGAATGCACACAGTACAGGAATGAGGTAGCACAGTTCAAGGTTGGAAGATAAGACATTGTGGGTATCCCTGAGATGTGGCTGAAAGAAGATGGTAATCAGGAGCTTAACATCCAAGGATACACCTTGTGTTGAAAGGACAAGCAGATCAACAGAAGGGTGGGGTGGCTCTGTTGGTTTAAAAAAAATGAGATCAAGTCCTTGTAAAGAGATGATACAGGATTGGAAGATGTAGAATTCTTCATGGTTAAGAAATAGGAGCAGAAGTAGGCCAAAAGGGCCGTAAAGCCTGCTCCACCATTGAATAACAGAGAATTCCACAGATTCACCATTCTCTAGGAAAAGCAGTTCCTGCTCATCTCCATCCTAAATCTTCTCCCTAAATCTTGAGCCTATGCCCCATAATTCTAGTCCTATCTACCAGTGGAAAAGTTTCCTGCCTCTTGACATGGGTACAAATCACAACGGGAGATAGAAAAACATGTAAAAAGGACAATATTGGGTTAATGGTGAGGGATTTCAATATGCAGGTAGATTGAGAAAATCAGGTTGGTGCTGATCCCATGAAAGGGAAATTGTAGAATGTCTACGAGATGGATTTTTAGAGCAGCTTGTGGTTAAGCCCATGAAAGGAAAAGGCAATTTTGGTTTGGGTGTTGTATAATGAACCAGATTTGATTAGGGAGCTTAAATTAAAGGAGCCCTTGGGAAATGGATGATAACATAATGGAATTCACTCTGCATTTTGAGTGGGAGAAAATAACTCCAGAAGATAAAGTCAGATGTGTCAGTATTATAGTGGAGTAAAGGGAATTTCAGAGGTATGAGAGAGGAGCTGGCCAAAGTTGATTTGAAGAGGAGACTAGCAGGCATAAAAGGCATAATGGTAGAACAGCAATGGTTGGAGTTTCTGGGAGCAACAGAAGGTATAGGATAAATACAGCCAAAAGCTGAGGAAGTACTCTGTAGTGAGAATGAGGCAACCATGGGTAACAAGGGAAGTCAAAGACTGCATAAAAGCAAAAGGGAGGGCATGTACAGTACAGTATCTGCGAGAATTAGTGGGACATTAGAAGATTAGGAAGTTTTTAAAAATCAACAAAAGAAAACTTTTTAAAAAATAGAGAAAGGATAAAATATGAAGATAAGCTAGCCAAACGTATCAGAGAGGGTAACAAACATTTTTCAGATATACAAAGAGTAAAAGGCGAGAGTGGATATTGGACTGCTGGAAAATGACGCAGGAGAGGTAATAATGGAGGACTAAGAAGTGGCGAACAAACTTGACAAGAATTTAGCATCATTCTTCACTGTGGAAGACTCGAGCAGTATGCCAGAAATTTGAGAGTGTCCTGGGGTAGAAGCGAGTAGTGTTCCTATTACTGAGGATAAAGAGCTTGGGAAGCTGAAAGGTCTGAAAGTAGATAAGTCACCTGTACCAGATGGACTGCAAAAAGAAGTAGATAGAAATAGTCCATCACAGTAAAGGCCTCTTCACCACTTAGTAAATTTACAAGGAGCACTGTCGCAGGACAGCAACATCCTGGGGCCTCCAGCATCTTAGTCTGCTCTCTTCTAGCTGCTGCCATCAGGAAGGAGGTACAGGAGCCTCAAGTCCCAACAGTTCAGGAACAATTATTACCTCTCAACTATCAGGCTCTTAAACCAGAGGGGAGTTATTTCACTCACTCCAATGCAGTACTGATTCTTCACCTACCGACTCAATTCTAAGAACTCTATAGTTAGTGTTCTCGATATTAATTGCTTGTTCATTTACTGTTTTTGATTTTTTTCTTTTTGTATTTGTGCAGTTTGCAGACTTTTTCACATTGGTTTTTTATCTGCCTCTATCATGTGTGGTTTTACATTGATTCTATTATTTCTTTCTATTTACTATGAATGCTTGCACAGAAATGAATCTCAGGATTGTATGTGGTGATAGATATGCACTTGGATAATAAACTAACTCTGAACTTTGACTCTGATCTGCCTTTCAATTTGATCGTAGGTTATCAATCCATATTTTGCATTCTGTTCCTGCTTCTTCTCTATATAATGAGAAACCAAGAATTGAATTGAATTGACTTTATTACTTACATCCTTCATATACATGAGAAGTAAAAATCTTTACACCTCCATCTAAATGTGCAATTTACAGTCATTTATAATTAATAGTATGTACAACAGGACAGTGAATATAACATACAAGTACAGTTGTATCAGCATGAATTAATCAGTCTGATGGCCTGGTGGGAGGAGCTATCCCAGAGCCTGTTGGTCCTGGCTTTTATGCTGCGGTACTGTTTCCCGGATGGTAGCAGCTGGAACAGTTTGTGGTTGGGCTGACTCAGGTCCCCAATGATATTTCAGGTCCTTTTTACACACCTGTCTTTGTAAGTGTCCTGAATAGTGGGAAGTTCACATCTACAGATGCACTGGGCTGTCCGCACCACACTCTGCAGAGTACTGCAATTGAGGGAAGTATAGTTCCCATACCAGGCAGAGATACAGCCAGTTAGGATGCTCTCAGTTGTGCCCCTGTGGAAAGTTCTTAGGATTTGGGGGCCCATACCAAACTTCTTCAACCATCTGAGGTGAAAGAGGCGCTGTTGTGCTTTTTTCACTACACAGCCACGATGTACAGGCCACGTGAGATCCTCAGTAATATGTATGCCAAGGAACTTAAAGCTGTTCACCTTCTCCACCCCTGATCCATTGGTGTCAATAGGGGCCAGCCTGTCTCCATTCCTCCTGTAGTCCACAACCAGCTCCTTTGTTTTTTCAACATTGAGGGAGAGGTTGTTTACTTGACACCACTGTGTTAAGGTGATGACTGCTTCTCTATAGGCTGCCTAATTATTATTAAACATTAGGCCAATCAGTGTAGCGTCATCAGCAAATTTAATTAGCAGATTGGAAGAAGCACCTAAGGAAGAAAATTTCATGATTTGGCCTCAATTTGCTTTCTGTGGTAGAGAATTCCAGAGCTTCACCACTCACTGGAAGAAAAACTGTTTTCTTATCCCAGTCTTAAATGACATAACTATTTTCCTTTGACTGTGAATTTTATTTTGTTCCTTGACTTCTTGATGTTAGGAACATCCTGCCTGTCTCTGTTCAGTTCAGTCCTATTGTAATTTTGAGGCCTTCTGCATTATTCTTTGTCATCTGTTCTGGGACCCTTACTCTTTGTGATTTTTATGAATGAGCTGGATGAGGAAGTGGAGGGATGGGTTCGTGAGTTTCCTGATGACACAAAGGTTGGAGGTGTTGTGGATAGTGTGGAGGGCTGTCAGAGGTTACAGCGGGACATTGATAGGATGCAAAACTGGGCTGAGAAGTGGCAGATGGAGTTCAACCCAGATAAATGTGAAGTGATTCACTTTGGTAAGTCAAATATGATGGCAGAATATAGTATTGATGGCAAGACTCTTGGCAGTGTGGAGGATCAGAGGGATCTTGGGATCTGAGTCTATAGGATGCTCAAAGCAGCTGCACAGGTTGACTCTGTGATTAAGAAGGCGAATGGTGTATTGGCCTTCATTAATCGTGGAATTGAAGTTAGGAGCCGAGAGGTAATGTTGCAGCTATATAGGACCCTGGTCAGTCCCTACTTGGAGTACTGTGCTCAGTTCTGGTCGCCTCACTATAGGAAGGATGTGGAAGTCATAGAAAGGGTGCAGGGGAGATTTATAAGGAAGGATGTTGCCTGGATTGGGGAGTATGCCTTACGAGAATAGGTTGAGTGAACTCGGCATTTTCTCCTTCGAGCGAAGGAGGATGCAAGGTGACCTGATAGAGGTGTACAAGGTGACGAGAGGCATTGATCATGTGGATAGTCAGAGGCTTTTTCCCAGGGCTGAAATGGTTTCCACAAGAGGACACAGGTTTAAGGTACTGAGGAGTAGGTACAGAGGAGATGTCAGGGGTAAGCTATTTACTCAGAGAGCGGTGAGTATATGGAATGGGCTGCTGGCAACGGTGGTGGAGGCAGATATGATAGGGTCTTTTAAGAGGTTTTTAGATGGAGCTTAATAAAATAGAGGGCTATTTGTAAGCCTAGTAATTTCTGAGGTAGGGACACGTTTGGCACAACTTTGTGGGCCAAAGGGCCTGTATTGTGCTGTAAGGTTTCTATATTTCTAAACTCTAGCACAAATAAACCTTTTCAACTCAGTCTATCATATAGTATAGTTAGTTCTAGCCATAGGATGCCGCTGGAAGGCTCAAGTGAAGAAACCAATTGCTCAGTGCCTGAGGATCATATTCTTACTCACTTTTTCTCAAAAGTTCATCAAACACTGACATTTTTTTTTGTTACAATCAGGTTTACTGTGATGGCCTGTTTTATGTTTATTTATATATTTATTTGATTGTTGAGATATAGCTTAGAATTGGCCCTTTGAGCATGCTGCCCAGCAATCTCTCGTTTTAATCCGAGACTAATCTTGAGACGATTTACAATGACCAATTAACTTATCTACTGGTACATTTTTGGACTGTAGGAGGAAATGAGAACACCCAGAGGAAACTCACATAGTTACGAGGAGAATGTACACACTCCTTACAGGCAGTGGCAAGAATTGAGCCTGGGTCACCCACACTGTAAACCCCTTAATGCTGATTGATAGTGATTGTTTGGTTTCAACATGAAGTTATTAATCAGTTTAAATCTGGCTCTGTATTATGTTCTGTGCACACAGTATCAGATGAGAGCCTGTTAAATAATTTGTTCAGTTCTGTGTGGGCATCTGATATTAGTTATATTGCTTCTGATCAGTGATTTGAATGCAATAAATTATAACTTACCAGTTGGGGAGCAGAGGAGGTTGAACGCATGGCTGTCAGCTCAGTGCCTCCAGTTTGTACTCTGCTGCTGTGAATTTTCTGAATTCCATACTAGGTTCGGGTATGGCCCCTCCCATTGGTGCTGCTCTCCAGTGTTTGCTCCTGGGAAGACAAGCTGAATTGTGTTCATCTGCGGCTACACTTGTGCTAAATGAAGATCTGCTGAGGCTTGTTCTTGCAGAAATGTGCCTCCAGGACGTCATCAATGTACCTTCAATCTACAGGCCTTGACACTCAGACTTGATGATTATTTTTAAGTTTTTTCGTAACTGTATATTTCTGTTATCATTAAGTGCTGTTTGTGCTGTGTTTTGTGTGTGACCTTGGCCTTGGAGGAATCCTGTTCTTCTTTTGGCTGTGTTCCTGTATATGGTTGAATGATAGTTACAATTGAACTTTAACTTGAATCCCAGTGATCAATTTGTTTTCTTCACTGATTCATTACAATGACAATGAAGTAAGTTTGCTCTTGGAAAGGATGTAAAGATATGTGAAGTCATGACCCTTTGTGAAAGGGGATGATCTTTAGGGAAGGAAATTGCCGAACGCTGAAGATTATGATCTTGTCTGCAGAGCTGGAGACCATGGAATCAATTATGTCTGGTTCCAGAGCAACAATACAGTGCAGGCATAACACATGATTAGAAGTTACAATAAAACAAATAGTACAGATGGAGGAGAGCAAAGCAGTGTTTGTGGACTGTTCAGAAATCTCATGGCAGAGGATAAGAAGCTGTTCCTAAAACATGAGTGTGTGCCTTCAGATTCCTTTACTACTTCCTGATGGTAGTAATGACAAGAGGGCATGTACTGGATGGTGAGGATCCTTAATATGATGGATACTGCCTCCTTGAAGCATCGCCTTTGGAAAATGTCCTCGAAAATGGGCGGGGGGGGGGGATGCTTATGCCAGTTATGATGCTGACTGAGTCTACAACCCTCTGAAGCCTCTTATGAAGTTGTGCAGTGGCCCCTCCATACCAGATTGTGGTGCAACCAATCAGAATGCTCTCCATGGTATATCTGTAGAAATTTGCCAGAGTCCTTCAAATCTCTTCAAATTCCAAATGAAGTACAGCTGCTCCTGTGCCTTTGTCATAATTGTACCAGTGTGATGGGGCCATCATTGAAGCTGCTCACTCTGTCCACCGCTGACTGCTCAGTGAAATTTGCCATGTCAGTCAATTCCTTCGTCTTGCTGATACTGAGTGCAAAGTTGTTGTTTGTGACACCCCTCAGTCAGTTGATCTATTTCCCTTATTGGAGCCTATATTTGGAGCTACTTTGCTAATTTTGATATTATAATTAGTCATATTTTTCTATATATTGTGAGGGGTGTTGTTCCAGTTATTACAATGTAATGGGCTATGTAAGGATTGTTTAAAACATAGAAACATAGAAAACCTGCAACACAATACAGCTCCTTTGGCCCACAATGCTGTGCCAAACATGTACTTACTTTAGAAATTAACTAGGGTTACCCATAGCCTCCTATATTTCTAAGGTCCATGTATCTATCCAGGAGTCTCTTAAAAGACCCTATCGTATCCGCCTCCACTGTCGCTGGCAGCCTATTCCACACACTCACCACTCTCTCAGTAAAAACCTTACCCCTGACATCTCCTCTGCAACTACTTCCAAACACCTTACCCTCTCGTGTTAGCTATTTCAGCCCAGGGAAAAAGCCTCTGAACATCCACACAATCAATGCTTCTCATCATCTTATACACCTCTATCAGGCCACCTCTCATCCTCCATTTATACTCTTGAATCTGGCCTTAAAATATTCTAGATTACCTCTCATTAAATTCTAAATATATGTATAGCAATTTGTTGTCTCAGTATATTGATGTTTGGCTGTTTTAGTTAATTTTAATCCATTATTCTTAACTTCATTTTTCAAGGAAGTTTGTTTTTTCAACATGACCTTGAAATTCAATTAATTCCAATACTTCAGTCTATTTATTGTTTTTGCATCAATCTCGTGTAGACGACACACACAAAATGTTGGTGAAACTCAGTAAGTCATGTGGTATCAATAGAACAGAATAAACAGTCAACATTTTGGGCTGAGACCCTTCATCAGAACTGGAAAAGAAAGGGGGCAGAAGGTAGAATAAGAAGATGGTTTGGAGGGGGGGGGGAGGGATGGCACAGGGAACAAGCTAGCAGGTGATAAGTGAGCAACACACACAGCAGGCCAGGCAACATCTATGGAAAAGAGTATGGTCAACGTTTTGGGTCGAGACCCTTCAGCAGTACTGGAGAAAGAAAGGTGAGAGGTGGGGGAAGGGAGGGAGAAACACAAGGTGATTAGAAATGGAGGGGAGGGGTGAGGTAAAGAGCTGGGAATTTGATTGCTGAAAGAAATACAGGATGAGAAGGGGAAAGTCTAATAGGAGAGGGCAGAAAGTCATGAAAGAAAGAAAAGTGGGGGAGGAGCACCAGAGGGAGGTGATGGGCAGTTAAGAAGATAAGGTGGGAGAGGGAAAAGAAGATAGGGAATGGGAAGGGAGGCATTACTGGAAGTTCAAGAAGGTTGGAGGCTACCTAGATGGAATACAAGGTGTTGGTTCCTCCAACCTGAGTGTGACCTCATCACGACATCTATTGTCAGGGAGGCCATGGATAGATCTATTGAAATAGGAATGGGAAGTAGAATTAAAATTGGTGGCCACTGGGAAATCCTGCCTTTCCATCATACATTAATTCAGTTTTGTCTTTGCTTTTTGAAAGTTCCTTGAATGTAGAGATTGTACTTATTTAGATAGGTCAGTTGAGAGAGCACCATTGGTATCACATGATTACATTTCAAATAGGATGAGAGTCCATTTGTGCAATTTTGGCCTTGGAGATGTGCACACTGTCTATTCTTGGATCAGTTCCAAGTGTGCAATTAAACATTGAGCCTTCAAAACAGTTCAAATCCTATATTTTTCCACTTTATCTCACGGTGTTTCTATCAGGCCTAGAATTAGTTTAGTTATGTCATTTATTTACCTTGTCCCTGCACTAAATCAATCTGATATTCATTTTTGATGCACAGCAGCATAGTGGTTAGAACAACACTTTAAAGTACAAGTGACCCACCTTCAATTCCCGCCGCTGACAGTAAGGAGTTTGTATGTTCTCCCCATGGCCATGTGGGTTTCCTCCCAGTTGGTAGGTTAATTGGTCATTGTAAATTGTGCTGTGATTAGGCTCAGATTAAATTGGGGGATTGCTGGGGAGTGCAGTACAAGGAGCTGAAAGAGCATATTCTACACTGTTTCTCAATTTAAAAAAAAGTTATTTTGTGACTTAGTTTATCTAGAAAATTATCTGCAATAACTACCAATGTTAAATTGATCAGACAGCTCCAAGGAAGTGAACAGCTTCTCCTTTCTCTCTACTCACTTCCACTAAATTGAAGACTCTTCTGGCATCTATATGAGTCTCTGGTATGTCTGATCCTTTGTGGAATATGCGGAATGGAGTTTCTTTCACTTTCAGTTAGGCTCTCTGCTTTTGTAATGTTGGTGCTGCTTCTTCCTCTCATCCAGAATGCTAACATTTTATCATCACCTCTGCTAATTTCCACATTACTCTCAGTTTAACTTGATCCACTTTGATTTTCTCTTCTCGGCTCCTTTATTTCTATCACCAAGAAAAGGCTAGCAGTTAATATCTATAGATCCCCAGTAATACCTTAAAGCCATCTCCTTCCATCCTGTTTCCCATATGGTACATTCCAATCCCACTCTGTTCTGTCTGTCTTTGTCATCCAACGTAAGTTTGGGGCATGACATCTCATCTTCCCACTGGGCATATTACAGCATTGACAGCAGCACTGACAAAGATTGGGTAGCCACTCTTTTTGTGTTTAAGTCAGCAAATTCTGATGAAAAATCATCTTTACCCCATTTTCTCTACCTACAAATGCTTTATGACCTGCTGGGATTTACCATCATTGATATTATTCCAGAGAATGGTGACTTGGAAGAGGGTTGCTGTATGTTGAATTATTTGTAGCTTAAATTGAACCTTAATCATATTTGAGGAAGCACATTGTTTTCTCCAAATGTGCTGGTCACTGGTGGTGATTAGTGGGTGTAGAATCACCCACAGCATAGTTTAAACGATTAACTAATTGTCTTCCTAAGAGTGTTAGTTCACAGATTCTACGGTATTGCTTTTTTTGCAAACACAAGAAAATCTGCAAAAGAGTAAGCAGTCAACGTTTCGTGCCTAGACCTTTTTGAGGCATCTTGAAGAACGGTCTCAGCTCAAAATGTCAGCTGTTTACTTTAACGTAAATGCTGAGATCCTCCAGCATTTTGTGTGTATTGCTTTTTATATTGGTCTTTATTGCACTGTCCCATTAGAACTATAAAGGTTGAAACTAATGCGTGAATTTTAGTATACTTGCTTTGAACTTTGATGTAGAAAGCTTCCTTTTAACGGCAGTCATCCTCCACAGATATGCAGAGTATCTGAAATACTTTTTGAGTTGATGTTGGTAAAAGTATTTTATTAATTTAATTGGGATGCCATATACAACTTCAGTTTTGTTTTACAGTATTTTGTGATAGTATGAATTTCATTCAGAGACCAGACAGAGACTTGCTGAATTTAATAAGGGAAAGGTTTCCCTTCTCTAAAAATGTAGGTTGGAAATGAGGATATGTATACTGTTGCAGGATGAGGGATGTTCCTTAATTAGCTATATGCTACTGGGGAGCGCTCAACAACTTCTATTCTACAGGAGAGAAAACTGAAATCCTGCAGATTCGTTCCATGCTTTCCTCTTCTGGGTCTGAGGATGTTTAGAGTATAAGGAGGAAAAGGTCTTGTCTTCAGATCCATGTTATTAGTTACTGTTGAGCCACAATATATTTTGCTGTAGCAGTACATTATGTAACTAAATGAAATGTGGTATATAGATTATTTATTAATGCTGTTTAAACTGTATCTTGAACAATGCCCTAAACTTTTCTTAAAGGAGTACAACTTCATTTCTTTTAAAATGTATGAAGAAGCAAAATTGAGTGGTACAAAGGGTTTATTTCAAAGAAAAGGCCACTTTTAAAAATTATATTTGGATTTAACTTTGAAAACTACATTCATTGTATTAGATTTTTTACCCGTGTCAAATGATGCAGGCAAGAAATGTCCTTCTGTCAGCAATGTTGAAAAAGTAGAAAGCCAGTAATGTTTGCTTATCATGTGCATTGCAAAGAGAATGATTTGAATTGTACATTGCTTGGAAAATTGTTGAGGATATTGTGTTGAACTCATTGTTAAAAGTGAAAGAATTTAGTTGTACTAAAAGTACAGAATTTATCATGTTGCTCTCCAGCTAAAACAATGGTGTAGCCTTTTGAAGGTTCCACCGAAAAATAAAATGTTTGTCAGTGGAACTGGATGTTGTTCATTCACTGCTCAAATCTGCAAGATATTCTGACCACAGGCATTAATGTCTCAACATTGTGTGTAAGTAAACTCTTAAGTAGTTCAACTTCAACAAAGTGATTGTTACTGAAGATGTTGCTAAATATTCAGTACTTGAGCTGAGATTGGAAATACCTGTTGGCATATTTGCTAATTGGAAGAAACAAAGAATGCAGTGAGCCTTTCTGTAAATTATGTAGCAAAGAGATTAACATCTTATTGAAATCTGGTACATCCATTCATGTTTTAATATTTGATACATATCTGCAAATAAATCTATTTTGCTGAACAATTTTATTGAAGAAAAAGCTGACTTCCTTTTCCCTTGATGGAGGACTGTAATTAGGATTTACTAATTGTTTTTATTGTGCTTGCAGTTTTTCCATAACTATAACACAAATGTAAACATTACCAAATTCGATAAAATACGAAATCTGCTTTGGTTATGCTCATAGATAGTCTTCTTGTAAAGCTGTTTCCATGGCTGTGCTTGGCACATAAATTGACCTGTTCAACATTCTTCTTCTAGATCATTGTTCAACCTTGGGTCTCACTTTATTACTTGTGCTCTTCTAACAATTTATTTCTCCTCCATGTTCTGCTCTTCCAGGGATGTACAGGGTCAACCATTTACTATACTGATTTTTTTTTTACCTTCAGTTACCTCTGTACTACATCTTTCCTTGCACGATAACATGTTGGTCACTGGAAGGATGGTGTTTTATCATCTACTGGCCAAATGAGATTGCTTCATGTCTGTATTAAACCTCAACAAACAAATGTTTTAAGATTTCCTTTTTAGTGCAAACCTTTTTTTTTGTCCATTCCTAACTTGTTCAATCTCTTGCACACAATTTTACATTGATCCTTATTATGACCCAACTGTTGTGGGCAGAAGTATACTGCTGCTTCTGTTCTTTCTACGAATGAAGAAATCACTGGCAATAAAGCAGTTTAACACCCACTCCCATATTGCTCATGAGGATGTGACCTCGCGCATTCAAATGATGACAAAGGTATTCTGTCAGTGCTATCATGTTCCTGGACTTCTACCATATGTTACCAGGTCAGGGCATGGCTCTTCAGTACTCTTTGCGTCTTTGTTTAGTAAGTGGAAATTACTGATTTTTGGAGAGTGTTGATAAAATCTTGATGAGTTCCTATTTTAATTCTGTAGATGGTTGCATTTTATATGAAGGTGCAATGTTGTGGAAGGAGTGAATGTTGAGTGAGGTGAATATGGTGCCACAAACAGGCAGAGAATATAGGGATATGGATCATGGGCAGGCAGATAAGATTAGTTTGATTTGGTATTGCGGTCAGTGCAAATACAGTGGGCAAAAGGACCTATTCCAGTTTAGGCTTAAGTAAATGAATGGTTTTGGGTTGTACTCATGACTTGCACTTAGCAGATGGTTGAAAGGTTTTGTGGGGCTGGGATAAATTAATTGTCATTTCATCTAGAGTAGCTGATATTTCTTTGCAGCTACAACCAATTTTCCTCAACCTCCCTCCCCTCCCCCCCAACCATCCAGGCCATGCTCTCTTCTCGCTACTACCAGTGGGCAGGAGGAGCCTTAGTTCCCACATCACAGGTTTCAGGAACAGTAATTACCCTACAATCAACACTGAACTGATTCTACAACCTACTAATTCACTTTCAAGGACTCTTTACAACTCATGTTCTCAGTGCCTCTTTCACCTCAGATAGTCACCTCGGAAGTTTGGTTTGGGCCCACAAATCCTAAGAACTTTCTACAGGGGCACAATTGAGAGCATCCTGACTGGCTGCATCACTGCCTGGTATGGGAACTGTACCTCCTTTAATTGTAGGATTCTACAGAGAGTGATGCAGACAGCCCAGCATGTCTGTAGATGTGATCTTCCCACTGTTGAGGGCATTTACAAAGACAGGTGAGTAAAAAGGATCCGAAGGATCATTGGGGACCCAAGTCACCCCAACGATAAACTGTTCCAGCTGCTACCATCCAGAAAATGGTACCGCAGCATAAAAGCCAGGACCAACAGGCTCCGGGACAGCTTCTCCCACCAGGCCATCAGACTGATTAATTCATGCTGATACAACTGTATTTGTATGTTATATTCACTGTCCTGTTGTACATACTATTAATTATAAATGACTAAATTGCACATTTAGATGGAGATGTAAAGATTTTTACTTCTCATGTATACGAAGGATGTAAGTAATAAAGTCAATTCAATTCAATTCAGTTCAATGGTAGATATACTTGAAGACCACCAGTCTCAAAAACAGTTACTTTCCCCAAGTAATTAGGCTGATCAACACCTCCGCCCACCAACCCACCCAACAACAATCCCCCACTACTTCTACTTTATCATTTCCTGTCAGTCGCCTTATTTAGTGACATGCCTCTGTCTTAACTTCACTTTATGGATATACAATCAATCTAAATATATAAGCTATTTTATATATTATTGTATTATCATTTGTATGCTTTTTCTGCTGCATTGGATCCAGAGTACCAATTATTCCATTCTGCTTTACACTTGTGTACCAGAAATGATGTTAGACAACCTTGAATCTATTGAGTTTCAAAAGCTGGGAGGCAAGTCTCACTCCAGAGGCAAGAGGATAAAAATCTAGTCTAATGGGTGCTCCATTGCCAGAGGTACTATGTTATATTTGAGATGTTGGAGTACAACCTTATCAACTTTTTGAAGTACAATTAAAAGTTCTGCCATACAGTTACGAAAAGCAGGAACATTTTCACTGATGCCTGGGCTAGTATTTACTTCTGCATATCTTTCATTTCCCAGTTGTGAGACTTCTTTTATAGTCAGTATCATTATTGATATGCTGCTGTTCTTTTTCACATTGTAGCTGTGGTTTACATTACAAAGAGACTTAATTGGCTGCTGACTGCTAGAAGAGTTACAGAAAATTTGAAAGAAATTGGGAGGAAGGGATGAGGAGAGAAAAAAATGAAATGGGCATATTTATGCAGCATACAGAAAATGCTGGAGGAACTCAGCAGGCCAGGCAGCATCTATGGAAAAGAGTAAACAGTCAACGTCTTGGCCTGAAACATCGACTAGTTACTCTTTTCCGTAGATGCTACCTGGCCTGCTGAGTTCCTCCAGCATTTTGTGTGTGTGTAGCTTGAATTTCCAGTAGCTGCAGGTTCTGTCTTGTTTATGATTGGACATATTTATGCAGTTTTTAAATGCCTGCACAAGATACCATTTATTTGTTACTGCTGCGTGCTGTTAAGTAATGATATTGTAAGATGCTTTATACTAAATACATTCTATAAGTTGGTCAGAAGGAGCATGGGGTTAAATGTGTAGAAGGTTTGGGTGATCTTAAGAAGGTCATCAAAATTCAGGGTGCAATTAGCCCGATGGAAGTTCAAGGAGCTGGGTTAGGTACAGTAGACAGTGTTTTAAGCAAAGAGAGGAGGAATGGGCTAAGAATTTTATACTTGAATGCGCGTAGTGTCAGAAATAAGACATCTGAGCTTGAAGCTCAGATGAAAATGGGGAACTACGATATTGTTGGGATAACGGAGACATGGCTGCAAGGGGATCAGGGCTGGGAATTGAGTGTACCAGGGTATACGTGCTAACGTAGAGACAGAAATATGGGAAGAGGGGGTGGGCTGGCCCTGTTGGTGAGGAATGAGATTCAGTCCTTAGCAAGAGGTGACTTGGGAACAGGGGAAGTAGAGTCTGTGTGGATTGAGCTGAGGAACAGTAAGAGTAAAAAGACCCTAATGGGTGTTGTGTACAGGCCCCCAAACAGTGGCGTGGATATTGGGTACAAGTTGATTAGGGAGTTAACATTGACATGTGCTAAAGGTAATGCAGTCGTTATGGGAGATTTCAACATGCAGGTGAACTGGGAGAATCAGGTAGGTGCTGGACCCCAGGATAGGGAGTTTGTGGAGTGTCTAAGGGATGTATTTTTGGAACAGCTTGTGCTTGAGCCAACCAGGAACGAGGCTATTTTGGACTTGGTGATGTGTAATGAACAGGAATTGATAAGTGATCTTGAAGTAAAGGAGCCATTAGGAAGTAGTGATCATAACATGATAAGTTTTTATCTACAATTTGAGAGGGATAAGGGCAGATCAGAGGTGTCGGTGTTGCAATTAAATAAAGGAGACTACGGAGCCATGAGGGAAGAGCTGGCCAAAGTTAAATGGGCAGATGCCCTGGCAGGAAAGACAGTGGATCAGCAGTGGCAGATATTCTTGGGGATAATACAAAAGATGCAAAAGCAGTTCATTCCTATGAGAAGGAAGGATTCAAAGAGGGGGAAGGGGCCACAGTGGTTGACAAAGGAAGTCAGAGATTGAATAGCATTAAAGAAAAAGAAGTATGACAGGGCTAAGATGAGTGGGAATACAGATGATTGGGAAAGTTTTAAGGAACAGCAGATCTTAACTAAAAAAGCAATACGGAGAGAAAAAATCAGGTATGAGCTCAGTCTAGCCAGGAATATAAAAGGGGATAGCAAAAGCTTTTTTAGCTACGTGAAGAGAAAGAAGATAGTTAAGAACAATGTTGGGCCCTTGAAGAATGAATTGGGAGAAATTGTTATTGGAAACAGGGAAATGGCAACAGAATTTAATGCGTACTTTAGATCTGTCTTCACCAGGGAGGACACAAGCAATCTCCCAGATGTATGGATGGGCCAGGGTCATGAGATATCAGAGGAATTGAGACAGATAGACATTAGGAAAGAAACTGTGATGAGTAGACTGGTAGGACTGAAGGCTAATAAATCCCCGGGTCCAGATGGTCTGCATCCGAGGGTTCTAAAAGAGGTGGCTCAGGAAATTGCGGATGCATTGGTAATCATTTTCCAATGTTCCTTAGATTCAGGATCAGTTCCTGAAGATTGGAGAGTGGCTAATGTTATCCCACTTTTCAAGAAGGGAGGGAAGGAGAAAACGGAGAACTATCGCCCTGTTAGCCTAACGTCAGTCGTGGGGAAGATGCTTGAGTCCATTATTAAGGATGAAATAGTGGCACATCTTGATGGCAGAAATAGGATTAGGCCGAGCCAGCATGGATTTACCAAGGGCAAATCATGCTTGACTAATCTTTTGGAGTTTTTTGAGGGTGTAACAAGGATGTTAGACGAGGGTAAGCCAGTGGATGTTGTGTACCTAGATTTTCAGAAGGCATTCGATAAGGTGCCACATAGGAGATTGGTGAGTAAAATCAGAGCTCATGGCATTGGGGGCAGGGTTTCAACATGGATAGAAAACTGGTTGGCAGGTAAAAAGCAAAGGGTAGTAGTTAATGGGTGTTTCTCGGACTGGCTGGAGGTGACTAGTGGGGTACCACAGGGCTCTGTATTGGGACCACAGCTCTTTACGATTTATGTCAACAATTTAGATGAGGGCATTGAAAACTATATCAGCAAGTTTGCTGACGATACTAAACTGGGTGGCAGTGTGACATGCGAAGATGACGTTAGGAGAATACAAGGAGACTTGGATAGGCTGGGTGAGTGGGCAGATACTTGGCAGATGTCATTCAATGTGAATAAATGTGAAGTTATCCACTTTGGAAGCAGGAACAAGAGGGCAGAGTATTGTCTGAACGGTGTAGAGTTAGGTAAGGGAGAAATGCAAAGAGACCTAGGAGTCCTAGTTCATCAGTCAATGAAGGTGAATGAGCAAGTGCAACAGGCAGTGAAGAGGGCAAATGGAATGTTGGCCTTTGTTACAAGGGGAATTGAGTACAAGAGCAAGGATGTCCTTTTGCATTTGTACAGGGCCCTGGTGAGACCACACCTGGAATATTGTGTACAGTTTTGGTCTCCAGGTTTAAGGAAGGACATTCTGGCAATTGAGGAAGTGCAGCGTAGATTCACTAGGTTGATTCCTAGGATGGCAGGGCTGTCTTATGCAGAGAGATTGGAGAGATTGGGCTTGTACACACTGGAATTGAGGAGATTGAGAGGGGATCTGATTGAAACGTTTAAGATAATTAAAGGATTTGATAGGATTGAGGCAGGAAATATGTTCCAGATGTTGGGAGAGTCCAGTACCAGAGGGCATGGATTGAGAATAAGAGGTCAGTTATTTAAAACAGAGTTAAGGAAGAGCTTCTTCTCCCAGAGAGTTGTGGAGGTGTGGAATGCACTGCCTCGGAAGATGGTGGAGGCCAATTCTCTGGATGCTTTCAAGAAGGAGCTAGATACTTATCTGATGGATAGGGGAATCAAGGGATATGGGGACAAGGCAGGGACTGGGTATTGATAGTGAATGATCAGCCATGATCTCAGAATGGCGGTGCAGACTCGAGGGGCCGAATGGTCTACTTCTGCACCTATTGTCTATTGTCTATAAGCAAATAATGCTTTCACTCTCTTTTCCTTGTGCCAGTTTGTGTTTATCAACGTAGAATTTAATCTGTAGATTGTCAGTTTGGGTTCTCAACCTTTCCAGTGCCTCTGTACTTCATCCATCTGCTTTTGGCCATTTGTGATTCTTAACAAATTTTGGTAGCCTTTTTGCTACAGTTTCAGTTCATTGCCACAGATCATTTACAGCTGGTCCTTCAAAGGCTCCTTTACTTATTTGCCGAAGTGGATGCCGCATTACATATAAACAGTCTGTCCCTTGCATTCTTGCTTATTGTGCCATACTTTGCTCTGGTATGGATCAGCATCCTGTACTGAAGTCAAAGGTTTTTCATTTTGACTTGTTTCTTACATCTTTTTTTCCCAGTCTTTTAAAATCTGTACCCCCTTGAGATCCCTTTCTCATTTTCTTGAAATAAGATCTATGCCAACTTTCACTGATTGGATGTTTTCACATTGTTTGTGCCTGTCATGCCCACAACCTATCTCTTTTTGGTCCTCTTTCAAAATAAATGATTATGTACTTTTTCTGGTACTTCCTTATCGGTATTTCACATTGTATTTTCACTGAAAAATTTGCTCTTTTTGTTCACCCAATTTGAGTTGCATTTTATTGAATTGATACTGAGTAATTGTGCACTCCATCTGGCTTTATAATGTGTAATGGTTGGTTGGTTGTAGTGGGTTAAGAGAGAATTGCTGGTGAGAACAAAAACAACCCCAATCTTCAGAGTTAAGTTTACGTTTCTGAATTTTAAGCATCTATAAAATTTACCTTACAATATTTTTTCATCAAACCAAAATTGATATCATGCCTGTATGAATCTCATTAAGAATCAAGTTCTTTGTTTTGAGTGAACTTTTTTGTCCACAATATGTATTTATTTCTAATAAAAATTTGTTGCTTTAAACACTTTATACCACCATGATATATACATATTCAAAGCGTCTTGGGTCATTAATAACATTCAAACAGTCTGAAAAATCTGCCCAGTATCATCAAATTTGCGACTGTGCCAGGTTATGTGATTTGATTGTCTCTGTAAATTTTGTGTATGTTTTCTGAAAAGTTTTGAATTCTGTTTTGTCTTAGCAACAGAAATTCCTTTATCTCCATCATGACATGTGAAACAACATGAATACCAAAAATTATGTTGTTCAACAGTTGATTATATTATTTTCTATATTTGGTTTCACTTATAAGATGCATAATGGTATCAAATTGAGAAGCAGATAAATCATTGTTCAACAAATGGATGAGTATATTTAGTTTGAGTTACTTTTGATTTATTTATTGAGATACAGCCCTTATGGCACTACAAGCTGCACTACCTAACAATCCCCCCCCCCCCCCCCGCTCCGATTTAACCCTAGCCTAATCACAGGACAATTTACAATGATCAATTAACCTACCAATCAGTATGTCTTTGGACTATAGGAGGACCTGGAGCACCTGGAGGCAACCAATGTGATCACAGGGAGAATGTACACATCCTTATAGACAGCAGTGGGAATTGAACTCTAGTTGCCTGCTCTGTAAAGTGTCTTGCTAACCACTACGCTACCATGCCATCTCTTGCAAATTTCTACAGATGTACTGTGGAGAGCATTCTAACTGATTGCATCACCATCTGGTATGGAGGGGCCACTGCACAGGGTCAGGAAAAGCTGCAGAAAGTTGTAAACTCAGCTAGCTTTATCATGGGTACCAGCCTCCCCATAATGGAGGGTACTTTCAAAGGCAATGCCTCAAGAAAGGTAGCATCCATCATTAAGAACCTCCATCACCCTGAACATACCCTCTTCTCATTGCTGCCATCAAGGAGGAGGTACAGATACAAAGACACACACTCAGCATTTCAGGAACAGCTTCTTCCCCTCTGCCGTCAGATTTCTGAATGGATAATGAATCCATGAACACCACAGGACCTTTTCCCCCTCTTCTTTTGCACTTTAATTTTTATATATATTGTAAATTATAGTTTATTATTGTGTATTGCATTGTACTGCTGAAGCAAAATAATAAATTTCATGACATATGCCAATGATATTAATTCTTGATTTGTGATTACAGGCAAGTAATGCCAGGGGAGGTGAGCAGGTATTGAAGTTGGTAGATAGGTAGATGAATGATAGATGGAGACAGGTAAAGAGAGGAAGGGAACAATACATGGAGTGAGGAAGGGGGATTGGTGTGTGAAGATGGGAGCCATCTGCTGGAGGGAGATTGACAGGAAAACAATGTGCTATTGAATCTGGACCACCAAAAGGACGCCACACCAGGAACTCAGAATGTAGCAGACAAGATTGGAGAAGATGCACGTGAACTTTTGCCTTACCTGGAAGGACTGTTTAGGTCCATGGGTGGTGGTGAGGAAGGAACTGTAAGAACAGGTGTTATATCGACTGTAAAATCAAGGGAAAGTTTCAGAGGTGCATCCATGTTACTAAATGTGTTATATATTCAGACCAGAAAAGTAGTTGTTTGGGAACAAAAATCACAATTATGTAATTTTTTAAAATGTGTGCCTTGTTTATATCCATGGCTAAATGGTCTGTCTCGATGTAGAAATAATCTGCTAAGCTGTCTTTAATGGAAGGAGGATTAACTCAACAGTATTTATTAATGCATTGTGAAATGACCTTTGCTGATGTTACTTGATATTGATCTGTTTTTGCCTGAATCATAAATGAGTTAATAGTTGAGAGTAGGCAAAAATTACTCTGGTTTTAAATCAAACTTGGGGTTTAAGACAAAATTATAATTTGTAATGAAAACGTTTTACTTCCCTAGATAACTTGGTTCTTTTTGACAATTGTGCAATACATACATGAACTTCAAGTTGGGTTACTAGATAGTTTATGAAAATAGAAAAAGTGCTGAAGATCTGTCAAAAAACATTACAATGCACTGGAAGCTCTCAGCAGATTAGACAGCATCTGTAGCAAGAGAAAGAGGAGGTAACATTATAGGTGGAAGACTCTTTGACAGGAGATTGGACCTAAAACAGTTACTTGCTTATCTTTCCCACACTTGCTGCCTGACTTGCTGAACGTTTCCTGCATTTTATGAGGTCGTTCAGTATTTTTTCTTTCTTTGTGATTGGTGCCTTTCACCAAACCTGCATCAAAGCCAAATTATCTCTGACTGTGGTTTCTGCCAGTAACTATCAAGCCTGGTCGTTTGAATTTTCACACGGCTCTCTTGGTGAGTTGTCCTACATAGTTTAGTTGAGTTTTTGACCATGAGGAGAATTAGGCCATTCAGCTCATTGAGTCTGCTCCGCCATTCCATCATGGCTGATCCATCATCCTTCTTAATCCATTCTCTTCATTTCTCTCTACAACCTTTGCTACCCTGATTAATCAAGATCCCATCAACCAATCTGCCCAACGACTAGGCCTTGCACAGCCATCTGTGGCAATAATTTCCACAGATTCACCACTCCCTAGCTAAATAAGTATTTCCACATCTCTGTTCTAAATGGACATCTCTCAATTTTGAGGTTGTGCACTCTGGTCCTAGACTCCACTATAGGAAACATCCTTTTCATATCCACTCTATCCAGACCTTAAAATATTTGACAGCTTTCAATTATATCACCCCCCCCCCCCTCCCACCACCATTCTTCTAAACTCCAGTGGGTACAGGCACAGAGCCATCAAACGCTTCTCATATGTTAGTCCTTTCAATTCTGGGATCTTTCTCATGAACCTCGAGCATTGAGCTAGCAACTCGGCTGCATAAAAAGAAGAATAGCTTGCTACAGAACCACTGTCATAACAGTGCCCCGATAACCCCACTGATGAGTTGAGGGCTATTCTTCTTCTTCTTCTTCAAAATGTATAACCATACATTTCCCTACATTTTATTCCACCTGCTACTTCTCTATCCATTCCCCCAATCTATCCAAGTCTTCCTGCAGACACCGTTTCCTCAACACAGCCTAGCCCTCCACCTATCTTCAACTTGTCCACAGACTAGCTACAAAGCCATCAATTCCTTCATCTAAACCATTGACATACAACATGAAATGAAGCAGTCTCAACACAGACTCCTGCAGCACACCACTAGTTAACAGCAAAAAAGCAGAAAGGACCCCCTTTATTAACACTCTTTTGGCTCCTGCCAGTCAGCCAGTGCCCTGACAATGCTACTATCTTTCCTGTAATATCATGGGTTCTTATTTTGTTCATCTGCCTCATCTGTAGTACCTTTTCAAAGGCCTTCTGAAAGTCCAAATAAACAACATTCAATGACTCTCCTTTGTCTATCCTGCTTGGTATTTCCTCAAAGAGTTCCAACATATCAGTCAGTCAAGAATTCCCCATTAGAAAACTATGGCCTATTTTATCATGTGCTCTGAAACCTCATCCTTAATAATAGACTCCAACATATTTCCAACCATTGAAGACAAGCTAAGAGGGCTATAATTTCCTTCCTTCTACCCCCCCCCCCCACCTCTTCTTGTCGAGTGCAGTGACGTGCAATTATCCGGTCCTCCAGAACAGTGTCAGAATCTAGTGATTATTGAAAGATCATAACTAATATTTCCACTATTTCTTCAGCTACCTCTTTCAGGACCCTGTGGTGTAGTCCATCAGGTCCAGGTGACTTATCTACCTCCACAAACAAGAGAAAGTCTGCATATGCTGGAAATCCAAGCAACACATACAAAATGCTGGAGGAACTCAACAGGCCAGGCAGCATCTATGGAAAAAAAAAGTTGTTGACATTTTGGGCCAAGACCTTTGGCCTTAAACTTTGACTGTACTTTTTTCTATAGATGCTGCCTGGCCTGCTGAGTTCCTCCAGCATTTTGTGTGTGTTGCTTGACTTATCTACCTTCAGGCTTTTCAGCTTCTCAAGCACCTTCTCCATTCTGTTAGCAAGGACCCTCACTTCTGTTGCTTGACACTCTCGCATTTCTGGCATTCTGCTAGTAACTTCCACAGTGAAGACTGACGTAAAATAATTATTAAGTTCATCCACCATTTCTTTGTTCCCTGTTACTAATCTCCAGCTTATTTTCCAGCAGTCAGCTTTACACTCTCATCTCTCATTTACTCTTTACGGGTCTGTTTAAAAAAAAGCCTTTTTGTTTTCTCTTTTTTTGGCTAGCTTCCCTTCATATTTCATCTTTTCTATGTTTTTGGCTTTTTAGTTGCCTTCTGTTTGGTTTTATAAAAGCTTCTCAGTCTTTTACCTGCCACTAATATTGGCTATATTATATGCCCCCTCTTTAACTTTTATGTTGTCTTTGACTTCATTTGTCAGTCAATGGTGAAGCAGAGTAAATATTTTCCATTGCTAACTGGTGACACATCTGAGGTCAGGTCACCCTGTGCTTCAAATCTCAAACTCAAAGCACGGTTTCCTGTTGAATGGTATTTCCTTTTTATTAAGATGTTTGGTAGGTGTGTTGAATCTGTATGCAACAGGTTTTTTTTAATGTGGCATATTCATTCAATACTCCTGTTACTTTTACTTTGAATGATCTGCATGTGATAACCATGGTGATTTCCAGAAGCCAGATACACTTGACAGATTTGGTTGGTGATAAAGATGGTTCATAAGGATCAAGACCTTATTCTCTTGGGTGCAGTCATACTTTCCTATGGCAGTTTAAGGCACCTTGGTGTAAGATAGATTTGATTTTTATACTGTGCCTGATTCAGGGCTTTGCTTAATATTGAAATTAGGTGTTCAAATTTGTCTGTGGAGGAGAGTTTGGAAAGGAAGGGGAACATGGCTTTTTAAAATTATGTGCATTATTTTCAAAGTTGAAAGCTGCTTATGAAAACTCACAGAAGGCATTGAGATTTTTAAGTGGATGTTTACATATTTCTGCCCCTGTATCAATTTTTGATATAAATTTCCTGCCAGCGTCTCCAAAGTTTATACATTAAATGCGGCTTGCGTTTTGAGGTATGTTCCAGTAAAGTGGATCTAAAATTTAATTTGACAGTGTTTCCACTTAAACTTTACACCATGAATGGTTGAGCTCTACATTTTTAGGCTCACTGGACATTTGGTGTGAATGCACATAGAGTATCACAGTCAGGAAGGAGGAAGTCAGCCACCGAAGTGATATGTGTGGCCATTGTATGTGTTTCACACTATCGTATCTGATGGTGAAACTGTGGAACAGGAATTGCTTAATCTATTTTATTCTGCAAGTCCAGTAAGCCTGTCAAACTCCATCTGGGCTGGAGTGTGTGTAAAGGCAACTGGAGTAACTCTGATGTGGAACTGCAAATTGGCAAATAGCAGCATATTGAAAAGTGTAATAGAAAAAAATTGGTGAAAGAAAAATGCCTTTTATTCATGCACATTTTGCAGAAAGGAAATAAAGTTTGATGATAAAAGGATGTCGCCTTTTTTGCTCCTTTTAATTCACTTTGTATGATACCATTGGATTATAATTAAATTCTTCACCATGATAATTAAGAAATATTTAAAAGACTTGTTTATCATCCTGCCACAACATTTCAGTTAATGTGAGATGACTGTTAGCAGATTTAAGGTATTTAGCTCTGTGCATTTCGATATGAAATGATGTTCAGAATGAAACTTCATCACCTTTGACCAAGGATAGAATGTTTGAATGAATTGAGAGTTAATCCTATTATGGGTGGTGTTTGCTTTCATATAACTTTACTACTACATTGAGTGAATTAAGAGAAATTTGATGTGGACCACTTTTAACATCTACCTTTGAACTGTCCAATGAATTGAATTCTGATTAACATGACATGTTTCCAATTATGTAAACTGTTGTGTCGATGATGAGTCAAAATTTGTCTCATAATTTGTATCCAGTGTAGGTGCATCTTAGTTCTATTCAGAACAAATAATGGAATCTAAGTAAGCTGCCTATTTTTATGTAAACTATGTTCTTAGGGTTTTTTTTCCTTTCCAATGACTGAATGAGATGCTTGTGAATTCACATTCAAGGCAATAGTGGAAATTTTACAAGGCCCCTATTGTAAGTGAAACCCAAGAACGTAAATGTAACCTGATTCTATTCTGTGGTTAGTAGGTTTCCTCTACACTGTACAGTAATGTTAGAGAATTTACAGAAATTGTGGTTGAAACTTTTTTTTACAAAAATATTATTTCTTGCAGTGAATCCAACAGTGGTACACACTAAACTGAACCTGTTCAGCATTGATTTTATTTTGCAAATAGTATTAATTAAAAAAAATTTGAACAGTATAAGAGCCTAAAATGTATTGAGTTTGAATTGTTGTTGCATTAATAAGAGTTTTTTGTCCTGCATGTAATATCTCATATCTGGGATTATGGTATTTAAATATTTACCAATAAACCTATTTTTTAATACAATAGTATACAAGTCTGACAGTAATTTGCCTGGGAAAATTGGTCAATTACCACAGCAAGTGTATGGCAGACATATTGGTCATTGGACT